>NC_140598.1:3288908-3906408 GCF_057381915.1 Diplotaxodon limnothrissa | reverse complement strand
ACTTTGGCATGCCGTTGGTTTTTAAATGTGCTCTATAAATAAAGATTGTTGTTGTTGTTGTCCTGTAAGCACAGTCTGCCTGTGTCTTTTCTCTGCAAATGAACATTTTCAGCCAATATAGGTAATGCATCAACATGGCTGCCGTGGCTAAGTTAGGAATATTTATAATGTCATTTCCAAAACTTGCATATGATCTGCAATTTGTAGCAGATCTACTGACTGTCACAGAGCAGCTGGAGCAGTCTCAAATGCAGGTCAGTCCACTGCTGCCCCCTGTGGCCAAGTGCCATAGCTACTGCTGGATGAACTCGTGACACATGTGCACCTGTTTCTATGAACACATTGAGTCTGAGTGGCTGCACTTACACTGGTGCATTCAAACATATTGAAAGATGCCAGCAATGTGGATTGTCAAGACTCAAACTAACCATAATCGATGCCCTGGCTCTCTCTCTCTTGCTCTTCCATCTCTCTCTCTTGCTCTTCCATCTCTCTCTCTTGCTCTTCCATCTCTCTCTCCTGCTCTTCCATCTCTCTCTCCTGCTCTTTTATTTCTCTCTCTTGCTTGCTCTCTCTCTTCCTTTTCCTAAATCCCTCGTTTTGCACAGTCCCTGACGTGCTCGCCGTTGTTTTTTCCCTGCTAATTTTAGCATCACACGGCACAGCTTCTGTATCACGTGGTATAAGGCTCCGCCCTTGTCATTTGTTGAGCAGGAAGAGTGAGCGCTTGTTTTCATGCAGAGTACGTCCCGGATCAAAATGTGAAGGTTTACAAATCACCACTTCTTTAGTGAATATCATTTCAGTCTCAGACAATCTCGTTTCTCTTACAGAGGTTGAATGCACCTTCTGCGGATGGCGGTACCACACAGTGTGCGTGGACTTCCCCTGCACAGAAGGCAACTACAAATGCTGTGAATGCTAAATAAACAGAAACAAATGATCCCTGTTGTCTTTGCTTGATGATTGGTTTGAGTCTTGACAATCCACATTGCTGGCGTTGCATCTTTCAATGCCAGCAATGGCAGGTATCAGTGCTCAAACCTTTTGTGTTTGTTTCCAACAAGTTGCCCACCTCGGGAAACAAAAATGTGTTCTTTTACTTGTCAGATGAACATATGAGACACTTTGACTCTTCAGTGCAGTGTGGAGCCTAACAAAGATCTGTTTTGTGTCCCAGCTGATCAGCAGGAGGAGGAGAGTCTGACGGAGCAGCAGAGGAACATTTTCAGCTACTTGGACTCAGCTCAGCCACTACAGAGGAAACAATGAGCTCAACACAGAAGGTGACAGACAGAGCAGGACCATATGACCAAAGATATTTATCACCATATACATTTGAACATTTGCCATAACGATGTAGCTGACGATAGAATTGACAGCAGACAAAATACTTTACAGCTGCACAACTTTATTAAAAAGCCATCAATGTATTTTCACTGAAACAAGCAGCTGTTGTTTATGTGCATTAAAGTTATATAAAAATGTAACAGTGCAAATGCAAATTCCTCGCTGACAGTTTAACCAAAAGGCGTTTCCAGTGGAAACTGGCCGACACATCCTGAGCATAACCATGTATAATATCCACTAAACTTCAGAAGAGGTTATACAGTCGTGGCCAAAAGGTTTGAGAATTGCATAAATATTGGAACCTGGAGAAGTTGCTGCTTAAGTTTTTATAATACAGATTTGTACTTTATTTCAGATTGAACCTTTAAAGGGGCATTTCTGGACTTTTAAACACCAGTATGTTCCTATAGACCAAATATTTAAAGACCAAAAATGTTCTCTCTCGTATTTCTGAGAGTGTATCATGTAACACTATAGATCAACTTAGCTCAGAATATATAAAGCATATAAACAGTTACAGCAATATGATGCAACAAACACAGCAGCTACTGATCCAAAATACTCAAAGCTTCATAGAACTGAAACCAACATTTATTTTTAGCTCCATTCTGCTGCTGATACAGACTTTAGGTTTCTGAACATTAAACTTGTTGCTGCCTTTCATAGTGTGTAACTTGAAGGCCCTGAGTACTCTGAGTACTTTCTCCCACACTGGAAACACTGGGATGATCACATTATTTGAACATTACCTAATAAGACTGATTCAGCACAGACAGTTATGTTAAACTTTCCTAGCAGTCCTTCACAAACAGGGAACAGTCTGTCTATTCTCTCCATCTGTCAGCTGCTGCTGGCTCTTCCTCCTCCTCTTCCTCACACACTGCTGAGTTTGTCCTGGTGGATCATCAGGGCTGCAAAGCCTCACAGATGATGTGCAGCAGTGGCTCCCTCAGTCTGTCCTCACTCTGGACACTTGCAGTCGTCACACATGGAAATCAAATGTGTGATAAGCTGCAGGATTCAAACACAAGTGTAACTTATAAACACATGTTCATACTTTTATTCCACAATCAGAGAGAAAGAAACAGAGAGAGAGTGCAGGACAGACAGACAGGTGACAGTCTCAGGTGTACACACTGCTACACAACAGCACCAGAGAAGCAGGATTTAGTGTTTGTGTTATTACGAGTGTAAACAAGAAGAGTTCCAGATGGTGCAGTGGACACATGTGTGACTGCTGTGATTAAAGCATCTTTCTTTCAGCTTAACGAGTGAACCGTCAGCTCGTTCAAACACACGTTAAAGTGCGTTTGGCTCGACACCACCGAACAGAGGCAGCAATATAACACAGCTAACATTAACAGTGCAGTGAATCCTGCTTGTGCCGTGATGTTCAGGACTGCAAACCGAGCAGCATCACTGACTTTCAGCTTGTTGTGTTTGTGGATATATGACTGACTTTAATTATCCACAAAATCATCACATTCTCTGTCAGATGAAGGTCGACTATTGAACGGCGTATATTTTAAAGGCTTTAAAACCAAGTTAACGCTGAAAGTACAAACATCACTAATGTCACATAACTCTGCCGACAAGGCATAGCTATGGCTATGAAATGCTCTTTGTGTATCACTTCTTCATTATGAAAGATGTCATTAATGCACTAGTAATGTCTCATCTGGAGTATTGTTCAATCATTTGGTCAGCAGCTAATAAGACAGATCTTAACAGACTTCAGTTAGTCCAGAATAAGGCGTCCAGATTAGTGTGAAGATGTTCATACTATACTAATATTGATAAAATGCATAATAACCTTTCTTGGCTTCCTGTACAGGCTAAAATATTCTATGGCTTACTTGTAGTTCTAAAGAAAGCAATTCTGTTAAACACACCACATTTATTCTGCTCAGCTGCAGTATCCAGATGAAATACATCATCATATTACACAGTTTTCAACAAGCTGCAATTTAGTAAATGCTCGAGTTAAAAGTAACGTTTTGTAAAACTGTTACATTTAGAGCAACTTTTAAGTGGAATAAGTTGCCTTAAAAAATTAGAGAATTATTCAAAACTTCAATGAACACTTAAAAGCCGATTTACAGAGCTTTTAGTTGTTGTAAATATTGTAAGACATGATTTGTTTTTGAAATTTGTGTAATGTGCCTCATTATTATTGATTGCTTATATTTGAACAATTGTGAAACCTCACTGTGGATGTAAGAGTGAAATTATGTGGATATCTTGAATCCACTTCATTGTGTAATATTTTATGTGAGTATTTGACGGAAGACGAGCAACATCTGTTGTGGAAGCTAACGGGGTTCCTTTAGAATAAACAAACATAGGATTTATTATCACTGAATAATTCTGTATAAATTTATACAAATTATAGAAATATGTAATAGGAAACAACAAAATAATCTAAATTATAAAAGTGTGTGTGTGTGTGTGCATGATTTTAGTGTTTGAACAGTCATGAATTATCTTTAACAGCAGGTTGGATGTAATGTGTTAGAACTACCAGCAGGTGGGGATAAGAGACCTTTAAGGTGTTTGGTGCCACGCTCCACCTTCAGGTTTAAAACTAGTGTTAATGGAGTTTGAAGGTTGAGTTTGTTCCACGACTGCATTTCACTCACTGCCTCTGTTTGTATCTCTGTCACTGCAGGACCAACATGGAGCCAGAAGTCAGCGCTCTCAGGAGGCCGACAAACCTCACAGAAGAAAGGGAGAGAAAAAACACACCTGTGACGAGTGTGGGAAGGGTTTTACTGTGAGGGCTTCACTAAAACGGCATCAGGTCATCCACACTGGAGAGAGACCGTTCAGCTGTGACTTGTGTGGAAAGTCTTTTTCCTTGAAGCGTTCCCTAAAAAAACACAAACTCATCCACAGTGGAGTTAAAGCGTACAGCTGTGATCAGTGTGGCAGAGCTTTTACTCAAAGTAGCAGCTTACAGAGGCATCTAGTTACCCACTCTGGAATTAAGGCATACAGCTGTGACGAGTGTGGGAAGGGTTTTACTGTGAGGGCTAAACTAAAACAGCATCAGGTCATCCACACTGGAGAGAGACCGTTCAGCTGTGACTTGTGTGGAAATTCTTTTTCCTTGAAGGGTTCCCTAAAAAAACACAAACTCATCCACAGTGGAGTTAAAGCGTACAGCTGTGATCAGTGTGGCAGAGCTTTTACTCACAGTAGCAGCTTACAGAGTCATCTAGTTACCCACTCTGGAATTAAGCCATACAGCTGTGATGAGTGTGGGATGGAGTTTACTCTGAAGGCTTCACTAAAACAGCATCAGGTCATCCACACTGGAGAGAGACCGTTCAGCTGTGACTTGTGTGGAAAGTCTTTTTCCTTGAAGCGTTACCTAAAACAACACCAACTCATCCACAGTGGAGTTAAAGCGTACAGCTGTGATCAGTGTGGCAGAGCTTTTACTGACAGTAGCAGCTTACAGAGGCATCTAGTTACCCACTCTGGAATTAAGGCATACAGCTGTGACATCTGTGGAAAAACTTTCAGCCAGAGAGGGTACCGAAATACACACCTACGCATTCACACCAGACATGATGTGTACTGCTGTGAACAGTGTGGCAAATACTTTACAACAGACGCACAGTTACAACAACACATGTTTACCCACACTGAGGAGAGACCTTATCAATGTGACCTGTGTGAGAAGACTTTTAAAGCTCCACATGACCTGAGACGACACCAACAGATCCACACCAGAAAGAGACTCTACAAGTGCAGCTACTGTGAGGTATGTATTTATATTGTTATCTTGTCATTTTAGCCTGACTGTTTGGAACAACTCTGCTCATTAAACTGTGTTAGCATGTTAGCAATTCTACTGCATGGAAAAGCAGCTCTGAGTGATTATTCAGATTTTCCTTTCAGTTATGATTTTAGTATTACTGTAGTATTATGGTGGTAGTATTGTAGTTATTGCAGCCCAGTAAACTGAGTGTGTTAACTGAAACAGTCAAATGTAGTTGGACGTCTGCAGAGATGCTCTTTATTTCAGGCGACGTTCAGGATACAAATGTTGAAGGACTGACTTACACTGTCTTTGTGTCTTTGTTTAGAAGCAGAGCGACACAGATGGATCCAGTTCTCAACCCTGTCATCACTGTGGTGGTGGGAAAGACTTTCATTGTGACCTCTGTGGAAAAACTTTCAGTCGGCAAAAGACCCTAAAAGTACATCAACGTAGACACACTGGAGACAAACTGAAATACTGCAAAGAATGTGGGAGAAGCTTCACCACATCACATCACTTAAAACGACATGAACTGATTCACAGTGGGGTTAAAAAGCACCTCTGTGATCAGTGTGGGTCATCCTTCACCACTGCAGGTCAGCTTAAATCACACAAAGGAGTCCACACAGGAGAGAAACCACACAAGTGCAGACACTGTGACAGAAGCTTCTCACATTCAGGTAGTCGTAACATTCATGAACGTACACACATGGAAGGAAACTACAGCTGTGACCAGTGTGACAAGAGCTTCAGGAATCTCAGTTCATACTCTGCACACAAACGATCCCACGTTACTAATAAACTGTTTCACTGTTACCAATGTGCCCAAACATTCACCTCATTGTCTGCTCTGTGCAAACATCAGCGCGATCACTCAGGGCTGAAATCACTCCCATCACTGGATCACAGTGAATCTGAAGACACAGAAAGATCCTCTGGTTTCTGTGTCAGACTCAAAAAGCTTGAGATCAGGCTCCACAGAGTTCAGATAGAATCTCCTGTAAAAATCTGATGAGGCAGCTGTGAATCAAACTCTTCCCCTAGTTCCATTTTAAGCTTTCAAAACTGTCCTACTGTAGAGTTCATGTCAAGTGGTTAGATTTCTTTTCATCAGTTGGTTGAAAACTGTTTCCTATTATAAAGTTTTTGTTTTAATGTATTTTGATGCACATAAATGTTTTCTTGTTCAGGTTCTTTATGTTATTGAATCTTGCAAATGTTAAATAAAAAATTCAAATGTTAAATATCTTCACTGATGGTTTAAATAAACTGTCCTTTCAGCTTTAGCTCCTAATTTATTCATTATTTATGGATGTAGCACAGCAGCCGTCTCTTGATTAACACATGGAGGGCTCGGGATCTGATGGTGTCGTCTCCCTAATTTGCCCACTCAGTAAATCTCACTCATGGCCAAGAAATTGAAATAAACCTTGTTTCCCTGCTGGATAGTGATCCACTGTAACTCTGCTCCTCCTTCCTGTTTAGGATTTCTGTGGCTGAAGTAAAATTCCCTCCATCCATCACTTATCCCAGCTAACCCAAAGTGAAATAAAGTTTTGCTCGTCTTAAAAAAGCATTACAATAATGGGCATTACCAATGCAAACTGAATGATACAGAAGATGAAAGAAGAGACTTTGATCAGTTAATAAAGCTCATGATCTGGATTCATTGTGGCTGCTACACAGATACTTCTGGGTCACTTCTCTCAGTTAGGAACCTTCCTCACCAAACTGACTGTTGGACCACACCCCTGGTTTCATGAGAAATTGTTTCAGCCATGATTTTTCTTCCTGTATTTCAGAGTAAAGACTGAAGTGACAAATGGAAGCATGTTTAAAAAACACAATGTGAGAGAGACGTTGAGGTCCTTAGAAGTTACCCTGGGTTTTTCTGTCACCCTGCTAGATGTTACACACCTTGTTATTGGACTGATTTCTACTGCTGGACTACTCCTGCGGAGAGTAACAATACTCTTACTAATTAGCTTTCTGTATAATATTGGTGACGCTGAGCACGTTTCCAAGGCTACCGTCTGTCGGGCAGTCAGGAATGTTACAGTTGCACTGAAACGTCTCCTGTACTCGTTTGTGGTGTTCCCCGGTCATAGACCCACAAGATTCATCAAAGAGGGATGCCACAAAATTGCAGGTATCAGGATGACCAAAACTTAATTCATGATGTGGTGATACTTGAACTACTACTTAAATTTTACATTCATTTTCAGGGTTCCCAGGCGTGATTGGCTGTACAGATGGCACTCACATTCCAATCATTGCTCCTTCAGTAAATGAAGGAGACTATGTGAACAGGAAGTCTTTCCACAGCATTAATGTACAGGTACATAGTTCCCTGTAGCATTTCAAACTAACAAATTATTTCATCATAGTAATGGATGCTAATTTGTGTTCTCTGCACTGTGAAGATCATATGTGATGCTGCCAACATTATCACAAATGTGGAAGCCAAGTGGCCAGGCTCTGTCCATGACTCACAAATATTACGTGAATGTACACTGAGCACAAAATTTGGACATGGTGAGTTGAGAATACTTTAAAATATATAAAGACCAATTGCTTCAGGGACATTTGAACTGAAGTGTATCCTTCTGTCTTAGGAGAGTTCACTGGCTACTTGCTTGGTGATAGGGGGTATCCATGTTTACCCTATTTGCTTACCCCTTACTCTGACCCTGAACCGGGCCCACAGCAGCGATATAATCTGGCTAATTGCAGGACACGAGCCAGAGTTGAAATGACTATCGGAATGCTTAAGGCCCGGTTCCAGTGCCTGCAAAGACTCAGGGTCACCCCAGAAAGGGCATGTGACATTATTGTGGCATGTGTGATTCTTCACAACATTGCCACAATTAGAGGAGAACACTGTCCTTCTGAACCAAACATCAGCAGTGATCCAAACCATGAACATCCTGACCCTCCCACGGACATACAAGATGGAAGCGCAGTCAGAGACACCATATGTCACAATCATTTCTTTTGACCCATCACCTCAACATGTTGAAAGAAGAATAAACAGATTTTTTGTTCAACTGGCTTTATTGGTCGCCTGTATTTCCTGTACACAAAGTATTAAAAGATGTAAACCTCATAAAGTGTCTCTGTTGCTTCCTCCTCTGTAACAGCTGTCAATGTTTCTTCATTATTTTCCTGTAGTAAAGAAATAAACAACATTGCTGTTCTACTGTAAACTCATATAATCTGTGGAGTATTACTCACAACTGCATGTTGGTCTGGCTCAACAGGAGGCTGCACCAGATGCAGTACACCATCACCATCAACTGATAGAATATGAGGTTTATACAGGTCACTTATAACTTACAAGGGACCAAATGGCAATTAACAAACATACCAATCACCTTACACTTCATTGTCATTATGCTCTCAAAGACAACCAAGACTGAGGGAAGGCAAAATCAGTAGGAAAATAACTTCACTACAAAATAATCCATTATGGTAAAGAGTTTATCAAATGAATGAGTAGCACTGCAAAGGTGACTGTGAAGAAAGGATGTATGCACATCATGTATTATTTTGAATTTACCCCTTATGTAGGCACTTGTGTCTTGCGGGGTTATTGACTCAGAGGATGTCCCCGCAGAGATGCCTTCGGCCACAGGGCGCCCACTGTTTTGGCTGAGGGCCAACTGCTGAGCCTCTGTGAGTGGTGGTGGTGGAGGACCCCCACCTGTTTTTCGGGCCTCCGCTTTTTTTCTGTTGGCTATAACGGGCCACATTTGAGCATACAGAGTAAGCAAATATGTACTTGTAATGTGCTCAGATAATTTCAATAAGTGCTTACAGAAAGGAAATTAATGTAGCCTCTAACTGCAATTGATTTACATCGGACAAACAGACCAAGCACTATGGCTCATAATACAATTACACCTTACCTGTTTGGACTATATTTTTATATTTCATTTTTACTTGCTGCCAGGAACGTTTGGGGCCTGTTGGGTTGCACCTGTGCTCACATCACATCACAAAATAAAATGTATAAAATAACAAATAAAATAACATATGATAAAATAACGTGTTAAATGGGTGGAAATCCCTAGATCAATGTTTATATTAACACTCACGCATTGACTCTGTCGGCTATGTTTTGCCATGCATGCTCCCTGTCTTTTGCAGCTGTGGCTGTGTTACTTTTTTCCGCGGAATTTGCATGTTATCGGCATATGCTGCCATCAGAATTTCGGCCTCAAGCGCTGTGAAATACATTGACCGCGCCTTCTTTCCCTCCGTCTCCATGGTGACTCGCTTAATCTGTGCTCCGCTTATCAGGGCTTTATGTATCCTCGTCCACGCGCTTAACTTGGGGTTAAAGCAACTCCGCGTTGACTGAACTAATTGTTATCAGCCTTTCTGAAACCGAATATTCCGAGTTGGACAGTTCGGGGTTACTCAACCCTGCGTTTGTTTTCATTCAAAGGCTTTATGGTTTTTCCTTTAATACCTGGGGGGCCGGTCTCCAGTCAAAATGCCCGGGACCATTTTTTGTCCCAGTCCAGCCCTGGTGTCAGATCTGCATGCAGTGTCAATGAGACGATCAACAACAGATCAGACAAAACACTCAGGCGGACACTCCTCTGTAGAAGGAAACATGGAAAGTGTGAGGTAATCAGTGCACAACATCACTTTGTATTTCAGGCTGTTTTTATATAGAACTTCAGCACCAATGTAAAAGTTCTGGTTTTAAGAAGATGAAGAACATTTTCAGGAAGGATGCCGTCTGCAAGCAGAGCTGCTTGAACCTCAGCGCTGAGGTCCAGACTACTTCCTGTGAAGCCACGTGATGTAAATCTGCTGCTGTAACTTCACAGTTTACTGAAGCTAAATGCAACGTTACCATATAATCTGTTTTCAACAAAGGTTTCACTCCGTCCGGTGTTGATGGAATGATTCAGGCCGTACTCGTCAGGCTTCCCGTCGACCACACGCATTTCAGTCACAAACCCCGTGACTGACAACAAGGGAAACAGCAGAAGAAAAGATGTGAAAAATACTGGATGATGATGATGGAGGATTAACCGCGGTGGCTAAACTGTTTCCTGTCTTTGTGGGCGTACTCACAGGGAAGTTTCCAGGCACGTCAGTCTTGGTGGCTAAAGTCTCCATTTTCCAACATGTATCGCTACAGGTGCAAAGACACAACATTAATCATCAGTGTAAATATTTTAATGCTGTCCAAACGGTGTTTGCTTTGTCTGTCCTCTCGCACTCACAGAGGAAACGAGGACGCCACCTTCAACCCATCTTCAGTTGGCTCAACCATGGCCGGACTTCCTGTTGGCTTTGTGACAGCAAACCACTTGAAATGAGAGCAAACTGCAGTCAAGCACCACTTACAGCAACCTGTGGACACGCAAATGGAAAGCACTGAGAATCATACAGAAGCATAAGAGCTGTTTATTGTAACACGTGTGTGTGTGTGTGTGTGTGTGTGTGTGTGTGTGTGTGTGTGCACATTAATAACACACTGATGTATGTTAGTTTGATTTATGCTATATCTGAGAAAACAATTGCAGAATTTTACATCAAAGTTTCCAAAGCTGATGTTTTGTTGTTCACACTGTTTTATATTCATATATCTGTGAAGGTTCTCAGTCATCCAGGTCATCGTAGTCAAAGGAGCTTGCAAAGAAAAGCGTCTGGACTTCTTTAAGTTGCTTGAAGACGTTTCACCTCTCATCCGAGAAGCTTCTTCAGTTCTAAGGTCAAATGGTGGAGAGTCCCAGATATAAACCTAGTGGGAGTTTCCCCCCACAGAGGGACAAAAGGACCCCCTGATGATCCTCTAATCGCCTGAGCCAAGGTGTGAAACTGGGTGTGGGTCCCAATCAGCCAGAGTTTCGGGTGTGTTCATTGTGAAACCTGGCCCCACCTTATCATGCGAATTCCTGAGGTCAGATGGCCCAGGATGTGAGTGGGCGTTAAGGCGTCTGGGAAGGGATCTCAAAACTGGATTATAGATGGCAGAGAGTTGGTGTCGTAAACCCCGCCTCTGTTCAATGATGGTCGCTCACAGTGGACATAGATGGCTTCTTTCACTCCTCTTTCAAACCATCTGTCCTCTCTGTCCAAAATGTGAACATTGGCATCCTCAAAGAGTGTCCTTTATCCTTAAGATGCAGATGGACTGCTGAGTCTTGTCCTGTGGAGGTGGCTCTTCTGTGTTGTGCCATGCGCTTATGAAGTGGCTGTTTGGTCTCTCCAATGTAGAGGTCTGAGCATTCCTCGCTGCACTGTACAGCAAACACCACGTTGTTAAGTTTGTGTTTTGGCGTTTTGTCTTTCGGGTGAACCAGTTTCTGTCTGAGCGTGTTGTTGGGTCTGAAATGCACCGGGATGTCATGCTTGGAGAAAACTCTCCTGAGTTCCTCTGATACACCAGCTGCATAGGGGATGACAATGTTGTTGCGTCTGTCCTTCTTATCCTCCTTCGCTGGTGTCTGGTCTTCTTTTCTTTGCCTCTTTGCTGACTTTAAAAACGCCCATTTAGGATAGCCGCACGTTTTGAGTGCTTCCTTTACATGTGTGTGTTCCTTCTTTTTTCCTTCAGGCTTAGAGGAAACATGTTCTGCTCGGTGGTGTAGGGTCCTAATTACTCCAAGTTTGTGTTCCAGAGGGTGATGGGAGTCAAAGAGGAGGTACTGGTCCGTGTGTGTGGGCTTCCGGTAAATTTCGATGTTGAGGTTGCCGTTCTCTTCAATGTGCACGGCGCAGTCCAGGAAAGGCAAACAGTTGTCCTTTGTGTCTTCCCTGGTGAACTTGATGTTCATCATCAACATATAAAGTCGTTCATAACAAACTGAAAGGCCGGGAGTTTAAAATGCAAACCGATGGAAGCAGCAGTAGAAGACTATAATGTCACAGAGCACACAGTGTCTATTATTGTGTAGACATTTATAAATAAGAGCTTAATAAAGATGCTTAATTTCTTAAGAAATAAACAGGTGGAGGGATCTTTATCAAAAGTGGATGTTGCATCTGTGGCTAAACCCCTGTACCCAAAAACTTTAAAAATCTAGTGTGTGTGAGGCTGTGTAAGTAAAGCTTGCCCTTCACACCCGCGTGTAACAAACCATTTGTTGGGGGTTGTGGATTTGACACCTCAGCATTGTGAAAGTAGGGAAACATGTTTCTGGCTGTGCATAAGATTTCTGCTTACAACTTAGAATCTCAGTTCTAAATGAAATTCAGATGTTTTTTTAAGTATGGCTAATGTATTAATTGACTTCTAAGGCACACACACACACACGCACACACACACACACACACGTGCGCGCACACGAACAACACCAACAAAGAGAAGAAGAAGAAGGGGTCGTTTTACTACGCATCATAAAAACGCAATCATTCATCTTCCAACTGTATCTTTCTGTTCTGTCTTTAGAATCATTGGTTTGTGACCTTCCTTCTGTGAGGGCACACACACACACACACACACACACACACACACACACACACACACACACACAATTTTAAGTAGGCAATACGGTTACCATCATCCTGTCTGGTTTATTGAGTGGGTTGAGAACTGATACATAGACGACTGAATTAGTATTATTTTGGGGAACATGAGAGCAGGGTGATCAGAATCTTGCAGCCAGAGTTTAAATGAGTGAAACTGGCAGATTTTTGTTTTGTTTTGTTTTTGTTTTTGAAGTACGGGTGTTTTCTCACCTATAAGAGAAAGAACATTTTGTGACAAGTCCTAAGACCGGGCTTTTGTATTTTTTCTTTTGTTTTTCAGTTTATTTGTCATTTTTCATTTTATTTTTATTTTTTGAACAGTGCACTGATTTTTGTTTGTGAATTTCTTTTCTTTAAGCAGATCTGCACGTCGGGAAGAAAACCGTTGCGGGTGGGTTTCTCCACATTAAAATGGGCTCTGGAGAAAGCCACTTATTGGGACAAGTCCCTGTCCAAAAAGGATTCAGCGATGTAATCTGATCTAAAGTTCTTCTTTTCTTTTTGAAATGACGTCATTTTGCTGAGAGTGGAAACTAAATGCGACGACAGGTTCCACTATCAGCAAAGAAAGTAAGAATGGATGAATGAATGAATGAATGAATGGAAATAAAACAAACTGACTGACTGGTAAAAGCTGACAAGACTGACTGACTTAACACCATTGCGTGAAGTCAACCCCCACCTGACAAAGGTGTGGATGTATCTCTGTGTGTGTCTCTGTTACAGGAGCAGAAAAATGATAGCAACATCTGAGGTTGCGTGATGGTTTAACCTTTTAAATGCCATTTTTATGTTTGTGAATCTATCAGAGGTGTGTTATTCATGGGCTTGTGGTACTCACAGAAGTTACTGTGAGAAAGTGTGTACACACCTGCGCAGCGCTAACATTTGCATTTTTTCTACAGCATTGCAGTTTTTTATGTGATTTGATGATGTGGTTTTTAGCAGAACAATTGGTGGATGTTTGTTTCTTTATTACAGGTTTTGTTTTCTTTAAGAGTGCATGTAGCATTCAGCAGAAGTGGACAAGTGACATGAGAAAAACAAATAAGGGATGCAGCTTTTATGGAATATTTGAAGATGGGCTATTGAGCTCATAGTGATGAAATGGGTGGAGTGACATTGTTTAAGGGAAGTCACAGATTAAATTGTGGAATAAATTGGGATGATTCATGATTTGGGACAAATTATGGTAATAATAGTGATTTAATGATTGGAGAAAACCTGCACATGATACTTGTCTGTTATGCTGAGTACTTTATCACTTTCATGATCTATAGTTGGTTGCAAATGTGAAGTTTGATTTAGATTGTTTTAGGGAGACTGTGCAACATTCTTATGCATGTCTCATTGGGGAGTTGACACATGGCGAAAGCCGTGTGGCGAGAGGAGTGTTATTTTTTCAATTTGTAGATGTCGTGAGGTGCCAGAGGCAAAGTGGGTGTGGCTGAAGGTCTACAAACGAAAGTGGAACGAGCCCAGGTGGACGGGGGGTCCATTCGAGGTGGAGACCAGGACCTCACACGCGGTCCGACTGAAAGGGAAAGGGGAAACCTGGTACCACTGGAGCTAGTGTGCTGTAGCGGAAGAGCCTAAGAGGTCGGAAAGGCTCTCTGCAAAGGAAAAGAGGGGGAACTCGGCTGAGACCCCCCTACATGGATCCCAGCCCAGGGACAGAATAAATCCCTGATCCATGCAACGACTGAAGGGTAGTCTACCCCGGAAGTTGAAGAAAGAAGAGTAAGAGAGAATCACCCGACTCAGAAGATAAAGGTTTAAAAATAATAATAACAATAACGACGAAAACAAAAGTAAATAAAAAACAAAAAGACAAAACAAAACAAAAGAACAAGTGAGATTACATTGGACAAAAGCGATGAGAGAAATAACTAAAATGGGGTTATGGGGAAAGTGGAGAGCAATGGTAGTGTTAGGAGTGATAACTGTTGTGATTGTAACTGTGATTTTTCTTGCAAGTGAATTGCCCAGAGACAGACCTGAATCCATTCCAGCAACTCCACCATCACAGGCCACGGTGGAGCGAACCAAACGTAGTGAAACAGGTAAATCAGATGAGTGTTTGGATTATTATGGCGGTGTAGAGTTGGACTACGTTAAAGGGTCCACAATCTCGTATGCATTTGATCTTTGTGCTGTCATTAAATGCAAGGGCTTACTGAACAGTTGAGTCCAACGTCTTTAATGGCAGTACTAAATCGGATGGCGTTAGATATGTTGTTGGGATAAAAAGGGGGCGTTTGGGGATATGTATTGTACTTTCATTCCAAATAACACAGTTCCCGACGGCTCTGTGACCCGAGTTCTGGAAGGCCTAAAGACGTCCACCGCAGTGTATGAGCATTCGGGATTAGATGACCTGTTGGAAGCGTGGACGACCTCTGTCTTTGGGCAATGGAAAGATTTTATTACGTATGTCAATTATGGTTTCTTTGTCTGTTTTCATTGCAGTATTAGTGACATGTGGGTGTTGTTGTGTGCCTTGTATCAGAGCCTTGTTCGTAAGACTCATCAATCGTGCTGTGGGAGAGTCTGATACAAAGGCCGACACCATGATGCCACTTTTGGGAAATGGGGAGTCACAGTATGAAAACATTATGGTGAAAGATTTAGTTTAGTTTTATCTGCCATGGAGCAGATAAAAAAGGGGGACTTGTAGGAATGTTTAGCTTATTTTAGAGTTTAGAAATATGTTATCATAGAATGTAGAATTATTGTAGGGACACTGTTTGTAAAGTAATAAAGGCCTCACTCTCTTGTGAAGTTAGGAGTAGATTTTAGAAGGCTTCTCCCCCACTGAGTGGAAATTCCCCAGAGGATGCAAGGTAGGGGTTTATGACCTCTAGGGAGTCATCTACCCCCACAGTGTTTTAACTGTTACACACACACATCCACACGCACACTCACTCATGTGCACTCACACATACACACAGGTATGCGCACACACTCACTCACGAGCACTCACATAGACACGTGGGAACGTGCACATGTAGGCATTCACGTGCTCGTGCACATACAAACAGAGAGAGTTTGCAGCACACCGTAGAGGGGGTTTTATGATGGGGTCACTTCTATAAAGCTGACTGTAACCAACAAAGGAGTGAAGATTTTTGTAGAGGGACACCGGCCTCATCTTCCCTTCTAGAAGTGCATGCTTAAATGAAGATGAATGTAGATGAATAAAGATTTTGTGAAAATGACTACTGAGTCCGGTGCCATCTCTGGATGCTCGAGGAATAAGAAGAACCGGGGTAAAACTGAATTCTCAACAAGACACATTGAAAACCATGTTAAGAAGATCTTGTTGTTTCCTGTGGATCCGACACAGAGAGTGGACTTCAGACAGAAAGCGTGGAAGAGATTTTAGAGGCCGTGTGTGGCAACAGGAAGTTTCTGTGTGTTTGCTGATCTTACATGTGGAAAACAACACGTGATGTTTGTGAAGTTCTACAATGATCATTGTTCTCACAGCATTTTGAGTGGGAACAGTTCAAACTGGGAGTAGTGGGAGTTATTTACTGATTGAAACAAGCTGAATGTTTCTGTGACGATGAAGATCAGCAGCTCAGCTGATCAATGAACTGACATCTATCAGTCGTTTCATGAGATGAAGTCATCAGCAGACATTTGTTCTGACTGTGTGATGAATGTCAGAACGTCAGGGCTCTGCTTTAGTCACTGCTTGATGATCATTGGCTCATTGTTGAATCCAGGGCCCAGTCTGACCTCTGACCTTTGCTGCAGGTCTTCTGTGTTATCTCCACTTTCATGTCTGATCTTCTGCTGTATCGTCCAAAATAAACATCTGGATCATTTCCAACACTTCAGCAGATCTTTAGTTTGGGCAGTGCAGCACAGAATAACACATATTGTACTATACTGCCCACTTCCTGATCTTATTGGATCTGTGTGTGAGGTTGGTGAAGGAAACACATGTTTACTGAGTGAGTCGCTGCCATTAGGAACTAGTTTTTATATCACAGCCTGGAAATCACACAGGACCATTTCTGCAAGTGAAAAGTCGTAATTGGAGGAAAATCATTGTGTAGTTTTTTTTTTTGCCTGTCCCGTTTGGCTCTTTTTATTATTATTATTTTAATTATTGTCTAAAGACGAAGAAAGATGCCCAACGGATTTACTTCACCAAATGGTCCATTTGATTCACCTTTTATTGTTTATTTTATTTTCACTTGTTAAATACGGGACAGACTTGACTGGGGAAAGAAAGAGGGAAAGAAAAACAGCGGGGAAGAGGGACGGTGATAAAGGGCAAAAAACAAAAAACCAACATAACAAACAGACAAAATATACATCCATCGATCAAAATGCATCTATCGATCACCTGTTGAGAAAGAAAAAAGAGAAAACAAGCAAAAAAAGAGAGCAACATAATAAACAACATCACGATGATCTATGGGAATATGACAGTAAATACTAAATATTAAACATTATTGTGCAGCACATAAGATCAACAGAACACAGTGTGCTTTGAGGTAGGAGCCAAAAAGGGTGTAGTTTGTGGGTGTGATCACCCGTGTGTACACCTGTGAGCATGGACGCGCTTGTTTTTAAAAGGTTCCTTCATGTAATGATCTGCTAGAGGGTGTTGGGGGGCCACAGCCCCGTCCTCCAGGGCATGAAGCAGGTATGGAGGAGATCAAAACTCCAGACATCCAGAGGCCCCCAGAACACAAGAGACCAAGGAAGACCAACAGAGGGGCAGCCGCGCCACTGTCCCAGAAAGAGCTGAGGAGAGTCCCAGATGAGGGCTCATTCAGCAGCCACGGAGCAGAAGCCAGGGGGGGTTGCAGTGACGCGCCCGTGAGCTCCGCCGGCAGCCAGCTGTGCCTGAGTGACTGAGCCCCAGGCCGAGAGGCCGGGGGCACCCCCACCTCCGAAGTGGCCCGAGCGAGCCCCAGGCTCCAGGCCCCGATAAGCGGCCGCCAAGGAGTGAGCCGGTGTGTACCTGGACGCCCATCCCCAGACACAAAGGACCACCAACGCACCGACACCTGAGGGAGTCCGCCACTGGCAGGGGAAGTGGTGGTGGGGCGTCTGATACCCAACCTGACATATAGACACAGACATACAGGCACACACAGACACAAACATCCATTCCCCCCCTCATGCTCTCATATGCACTTACTCCACACTCAACCGACGTGGAGACAGACATAAAGAGACGCTGTACACACGATCACACTCCCCAAGCGTACTCTACAAACCGGGTCTAGGTACCCTTGCCCCTGGAGGGGGGAACTGCACCCAGACCCAGGTGGTGTTACCCTTTTCCCTGCGGTGGGGAGAGGCATATATATATATATATATATATATATATATATATACAGTGTTGGGGAGTAATGGAATACATGCACCGCCGTTACGTATTTAAAATACAAAATATGAGTAACTGTATTCCGTTACAGTTACCGTTTAAAAAGGTGGCATTTAGAATACAGTTACTTTGTTGAAGTAAATGGATTACACGGCGGTACTTCCCTGTTTCATATTGTGGCGGTCAGGACAATTTGGGAATTGTTTGACAGCTGTGATGTTCTTATGTTCTAGGTGGCAGCATTACGGTTGCCATGGTTAGAGGGTGACGCTCGCTCTCTCTCTGCGTGTTTCCTGGGTGAGAGAGCGCCTTTTTGTTGTTGTTGTTGTGCTAAGCTAACAGGCAGAATATAAATAAATAAAATAAAATATCCTGGCTATAACAGTTTGGGTCAAATTGCAGATGTTCCAGATGTTCTGAGTCTGTCTGTGTTTCATGTTAACATGTAGATGTTGGACCAAAGTGAAGCTTTTTGATGTGACAGCAGGAATGTGAAGTGTAACTCTGAGCTTTAGGAAATGAAACTAAACGGACTTTTTCTCCTTTATTTATAGGAAAGTGTAGGAGAGCAACAGATGAACAAGCGTTACTGTAACAGGAAACATCAGAGGACCTTTATGTTCATCATCATCACTGTTTCCTTGTTCTGTCACAAACACACAACACTTCCTGCTCTCTCTCTGATGGATCTGATTGGCTGTTTCATTCCCAGGAGGTCAGGGCGTCACACAAACAGCTTTAACTGCACAACGACACACTTTAAATCATCTGCAGACAAACCTGTGTGTTTGATTTATGAAGAAATAATAAAGACGTGTGTGCAGCTGTCCATGAAGCAGCTTCTCACACAAACTCTGACACTTCAGCCACTTTAATTCCTGCAAAGCTGCGTAATAAAGAGCTGTGACTGCTATGAGCTGCTGATGATGACTGCATGAAGCTCTCAGCTGAAGCTTCTTTCATTTATTTTAATGTTAATGTCGCCTTTTTAAGCCTGTGTGAGGATTTTAATGACACACATTAAAGGAGCTTCTTTGATTAGAACCAAATTCATGTTGATTTTCAGCCTGAAATGATAAAAACTTTAATAATTCTGTTTATAATCATCAACCTGGAGACTAATGAAAAGTATAATAGTGAAAAAAAGCCTTTATTATTTGAGTAATGCCTGAATCTGCTCAGAGACGGAGACAACACAGAGGTGTTGATGACAGTTTGACATTAACTGAATTAAAAACAAAGTGCTCTTATTGTGAAAATCTGCCTCCTACTTCTTTAAATCATTTTTATGTATTTTTTAACCTCACAGTGAAACATTGAGGCATTAATCTGACACAGTTTGATCAGCAGCTGTGTTTTCACTGACGTTTCACTTTGATTTGTTCAGACTGAGCAGAGAGGATCGGTTCTCTGTGTGCGCACTGCTGAGAAACACAAGCTCATTTCTGCTGTTTCATGAAAAGTGTTATGGAGGAACAAGAAGTTCAGCCTCTAAACTCTCAGCGTGAGGACTGAGTGAAGAGTTTCAGAGCAGAGAGTTTTGGCTCACAGCTTTTAGCGTCTACACAAAGAGACGATTACGCACTTGATCTGAGAACATCTCCACCTCCTACAAACAAACTCTCCTACGAGCAGCTGTCACAACCACAACAGGCAGAAGACTGGATTTCTTCAGGTCAGATTTACTGCAGTTTGCATAAATTGTGTGTCACAGACTTTGTAGTTCACATTTGTGTGACTCGTTTAAATCTTCTCCTCCTGAAAGTGAAACTCTTACAAACACATCAGGCCACAACCTGCTGCAGGTTAATGATTGATCTGAAGGCAGCTGACCTTTGAGCAGGAACTTGTGAGTCTTTTATTGTGTTTAGCACTGCCAAGTGCTGGCCTCTGCTTCCACCATCACATTTACACTGGTAGGTTCAGCACTGCTGCCTGCTTCAGACTGAATCCAGCAGCACAAAGACACAAGTTAATAAAATCAGCATCTATTCCTTTATCACTGCTTTGTTACAGAGGAGAACAACGCTCCAGTAATGCGTAATCCGATTATTTTTTTGAAGTAACGAGTAAAGTAAGGGATTACTATTGCAAAAACAGTAATTAGATTACCGTTACTTTCCCGTAGGAACGCTGCGTTACTGCGTTACTAAAACCGTGATTTTTTTGCGAGAATGTCTCACGACAGTGACGTAAGCGAGTGCGACGTTAGTGACAACAGCTGTGTCCAGATCAACAATGGATCACATATCGAGTGCAGAGAGAGTATGAGCGTGCAGCGTTTAAAGCGTGGAAGTACTGACCTTACTTTGAGTTTGACTCCATAAAAAGTGACAAAAACATTAGCGTCCGCTGTGCGTGGGAAGAAAACTTCTTTTTACAGCGAAAAAAACCCTAAACTTCCAACAAGCACCGAGTAGCTACGACGTAATGGGAAACTCACAGAGAAACTGCCGTACTCTTCCACTGACCGCAGCACACCTGCACCAGGGTAAACCTCCGCCTACCCTGCTCCTGCTTTACAGGTGAAAATAGAGCAACAGGACCGCTGAGTCTTTGACTTTATTTATTTTCTGCTGTGTTTTACTTGCATCTATTTGAAAGACTGAGTGTAAACACAAAAAATATTTTATTTTATGTGCTGGAATGTGCAGAAAATAGGTTTAAATGTTAAACTAATTTCTTCCAGTCAGAGAATGTTGCATATAATTAAATTTTTGCTTGATGCATAAAGTTAAAAGATTAAATCTAATAAAACAAGTTTTAAAAAGAGACTTTTCCATTTGATTACATTTTGTATGATGGATTATGCAGAAAAAGTAGAATTGGGCTGAAAGATCTATCGCTTTATCACCTACTCAGGTTGGAAATCGTGTTTTTAAAAAGTAACTAAGTAATTAATTACTTTTGAAAATAAGTAATCAGTAAAGTAACGGGATTACTTTTTTTGGGAAGTAATTAGTTACTGATTACTTTTTTCAAGTAACTTGCCCAACACTGGACAGAGTGTTGGCTTCATCACCGACACACGTCACCACATCAGGAAACAGCTGGTTCAGTGAGTATTTAAGGTTCACTGCAGACAAACTGGAGAAAAACGAATCACATGAAACATTTGTTACTGGTTTCTGACCTCGTCGTAGAGACTCACATACCTGTGTTCTGCTATCAGTGTGATCACATGTGCTGGTACAGTTTGCCAGGTTGACCCATGTAACCTCCACTATCCTGTAGACGTGGAATATGTTTCACATATGGATCGCTTCCTTACTCGACTATGACTGTGTGCTTCACAGGTGCTTACTGAAGTGCTGCTTTACACAAAACCAGACAGTAAAAATAAGAACTGCAGGTCCAGACCACAGGTTTATGTGTTGATAATGATGATGTGCAGTCACTCATTGTCACAGGATACTTCCTGCAATGATGCTACGGGTCACGCAGTTCTGCAGAGGTGGAGGAAACAGATGCTTTTCCTAACAGAGACACTTTAATGACTTAAAGAATCTAACTGACACACAAACCTCAGTTTGTCTGACATTCATGAGAGTAAATGCTCCTGAATGTTCTGTTAGTTCACTGGATGTTCACCTGACTTCAAATGTAAAGATCCCTGAGACAAACTCTCACGAGTTCAGCGGCGACGCGATCGCACAACCAGCCGCGACGTTAAAGGCCGACGCGCTCACTACCTTTGGTTACAGCTCTCAGCTCACACGACATACACAAAAATAATGACAACACGAGTCCTCTGTAGGACGTCACTGTGGTTTACTGACAATGTTCTCAACAACAGACGCACAACCCTGGTTTGGTCTGGTTATTTGTGTTGTACGGCTTCGTTGGTCTGACGAGCTTTTAGGGATGTCAGCAGAAGGATTTCACGTGCTGAGGTCATATTTATGAATCAACCTGAACAGCTAATACTTTACCTCTTTATTTTATAACACATATGAACACGTTATAGTAGATTTGTGCAATGTGTGTTTCACGTCTTTATGGGCGTATAGATCTGTAAACAGGCTGATGGGTGTGTGTCTGTTTATTGTAGCGGTGCAGAAATGTTAAAAATGATGATAATAACAACACTTCTCACATCAGGCTACAACACAAACCTCCTGATAGCTGCAAACACCAAAACCCCCAACGACAGGCACACAAAGGGCGAGCAGGGACCCACCCTGACAGCATGTGAGCCTCCTACTACGACTCACTGTGGAGCAACACAACACCAGGAGACGGAGGATATGAGAGAGGATACAGCTGCTGTGGGGGAGCAGCCACACACTCCACAGGAGACGACGGGGTGAGAGTTCGGATGGTTCGGTGCTCCTAACATCATGTGGACGCTCGTCTGCACATAAACAAACCTCACCTAACCCCACCTCCTTTCTCTTTTTGCAGGGTGGGGTGCTCCATCCTTACACACTTTGCACCACGTGGCTCTCCATCTATTCGTTTACCTTCTTGGGTCTCTTCCTCCTCTGTCCCAGCCCATTGAGGCGATCGCTGGGGTCCAGCCTGTAGTGGGAGTGGCTGTCCTCGCTCATCCTGTCCCCGTCCACTCCGGGTTATTCCTTTCTTCTTTCTGTCCTCTGAATCGAGCTGACCTCTCTCCTCTCTGGTCCTCGCTCTCTGAGCCGGCGGAGCATGAGAGAGAGGAGTGGTTGGGGAGAGGGAGGGGAGACGAGCGAGGGAGGGAGGGAGCACAATGGTGTTGCCATGGCAGCAGCTGCCACCAGTGTTTATCTGGAAACCAGAATAGTTGCCACACTCGCACACTCGGCAGCCATACGTTTGTGTGCGACCTGCCCGTGGCTTCCTCGTTACAGACACACCGAGAGGAAACGCTCAGACACAAAGGCCGAACATGAACGAACACTCGTGTGTGGGAGGAACAGGGCACAGACTCCACGCCGTCGTTAAAGATGGCGTGTGTGCTAAACGGAGCTGTGCGCTGATTGATTAGTCAAGTGAAAAAAACAAAGGAAGCTGTCTGGATGGAGTTTGCTGCTCCCACTAATCAAAGAGATGCATCACAGCTGGAGCTGATTGATGCACGAGCGACCGTTTGCACAATCCCACCGACTCCACGCTTGTGTTTCCTTTCTGCACCATGTTGTTAACACTGACCCCACACGGTGTTCATGAGCTAAAGAAATCAGGATGATTTCACGGACCCACACAGACCCACACAGACACACACAGACCCACACAGACACACACACACACACACACACACACACACACACACACACACACACACACACACACACACGTCCTGCATGCTAAGAAGTGAGTGAAGGATGCAGAGGTGTTGAGACGGACACTGAGGATGTGGGAGCACAGACACCGTTCAGCCTGTGTTTGTGTATCAGAATGAATCAGGCAGAAAAACATTAAAAGCAAACTGGTTGTCCTAAAGTGAATCAGGCTGCAGTCAAACTTCAGCTGATCTCTCATCAAAGCTCCCAGATCGATTCGTGCTCCAGTTTCACCATTTCAGCAACACTGTGGGAGAACGGGGTCAGCTTTCAGCAGGGGCCACGATTATGCACAGAAGGAAGACGGGACACGGCCGGTCCTTCAACCATCGTATGGATGTAAGAGCCTAACACAGGTAACACAGGTCACAGCAGCAGAGCTGGTAGCAGCTTTGTGCGCTTGTAGAAAACTCAGCGGTACTGCAGAGGTTGTGTACTTTACCAGGGAAACGTATGTATTTTGTGTGTGGTTGAAGATTTCCAGGTTGTGTGTTCTCCTGTTTTATTCAGTTTATCAGAAGTCAGCAACTAAAATGTAAAAGCAGCTAAAAAGAAAAGACAATGATAGCATTGTGTGCACAGTGTGTTACAGAGCTGTTGGTGGCAGTCCAATCCAATCCAATCTTATTTATAAAGCACTTTAAAATAGCCAGCACAGGAACAAAGTGCTGCACGGAAAATAAGTTAAAACAATAGAACAACAGAAAACAGCAAAATAAATAAATAAAACACATAAAACATCAAATGAAAACAAAACAAGATAAAACAGCATCGAATCACCTAAAAACAACTGAAATAAAAACCAACATCTCACGTGGTGTCAAAGCTCAGGGTAAAGAGGCGGGTTTTCAAGACTTAAAAACAGGTAAAGAAGTGGCCTGTCTGATCTCCAAAGGAAGCTCGCTCCACAGTTTGCAGCTGCTACAGCAAAAGCAGGATCTCCTCTAAGTTTACGCCCAGTCCTGGGTACATGCAGGAGCAGCTGATCAGCTGGCCTGTATGAGGCTGTCGCAGCTCAGAGAGATGAGATGGGGCGAGGCCATGGAGAGCTTTAAAAGTAAATAAAAGAATTTTAAAATGAATCCTAAAAGAAATGGGCAGCCAGTGACGTGAAGCTAAAACAGGGGAAATGTGCTCAAACTTTCGAGTGCCAGTTAAAAGACGAGCTGCAGCATTTTGACTAATATATGATGCGCTGACCCCAACATGAAGGTCATCACAGTAATGCAGCCGAGTGCTGACAAAGGCGTGGATCACTGTCTCAAAGTGCTGCCGTGAAAGAATTGGCTTTGTTTTTGCAGCTGCCTGAGCTGAAAGAAGCTAGATTTGACCACTGCCTTGATTTGACCACTGCAGGTAGAATGAAATGCCAGCATGTTGTTCACACTTCTTACCCGAGCTGTTCTCCAGCGCATCCGTGAGTGTGGCTGTGAACAGAGGAAGCACTCGAGCAGAAAGTGCTCGTGTGAATGAGTTCAGAGTAGAGCAGCTCGATGTGGGAACAACTCGTGGCGTTCATTTAGAGAACGAATAGGTTCATGGTTACTGTATCTCCTCAGCCGAGCCGCCCTTCGTGCCCCTCCCACAGCCACATGCTCCGTCAGTCTGCCTGGCAGAGAGGGAGGGGGGCGTCTGGCCTAGTGCCAGGCTCTCTCAATATTTTATGAGAGGGAGGGGAGGGAGGAGGTGCAGCGGGTTGGTTGGGGGTTAAGAGACTAGCTACACTGAACTACGACGGGGAAACAATTATCCTCCCTGCTGAATTTATAAGTTTGCTCACTTACAGAGAAATGAACAGTCTCTGATTTTTACCTGAGTTTAGAAACATCGAACAAAAAACATATCAGTTATGAACAGATCTGCATGTCCCTGAATGAAGTGTGTGATCCTCTACAACCCTGGATCCCACAGACTGGCTGTGGGACTCTCAGCATATAGATGCAAAGGGCGTCAGCATGAAGCTCGGTGACTGTGGGTGCAGCAGTTCTGACCATGATGTGATCAGTCAGCCTCATGGGCGGAGGATGATCATAGGAAAGGTGCTGGATGGGCCCAAACTCACACAGGAGGAGCTGGTTAATGGTGAGAAGGCAGGTGGATGACAGTCACCACATACTGGTAACACTGGTACAGGATTGAACTACTGCAGCACCCACGCGGTTTAGCATGTACAAGCCCGTCTGAGGTTTGAACGTCTGGATGATTGGCTGAAGGCTGAGAAATGCTGAGTGTGACACACCAACATCCCCACAGTCAAACACACAGTGGTGGCCGTGGATGGGTGCAAACAAAGCAGGGGCTGAAGAAGAAGTGGGCTAGCCAGCCTCCAGAGCCTCCTTTACTAAATCTGTGGAAGCAGCTGTAAAGAGCAGTGGGCCAAAATCCCTCCGGACATGTCGGCACTTTTTGATCAGTTCAGATTCTGGGAGATGCTCTGATATAAAACATGTATAGACCAGAAACGAACAGAAACATCCGTTATTGTCCTGATTGGGGAAATCCCGGTGCTCCAGCAGCAGAGTGACGGGCAGGAGCAAAGCCTCACACAAATAAGAAACACGAGACTTACAGTAACAATAAGAGCTGAACAACATGGAACAGCAGCAGAGTGACGGGCAGGAGCAAAGCCTCACACAAATAAGAACTACGAGACTTACAGTAACAATAAGAGCTGAACAACATGGAACAGCAGCAGCGATGGAAACAACCTCGTGTTTGTTGGAGCAGGGATGGTTAGAAAGAGACGACGCTGCTTTGTGCACGGACCATATTTATGAGTACGAGTAGTGAGTTTAATGATATTTCAATTATATGACAAATATCCAGTGTTGGGGAGTAACGGAATACACGTACGAGTAACTGTATTCTGTTACAGTTACTGTTTAAACAGGTGGTATTTAGAATACAGTTACTTTGTTGAAATAAATGGATTACACTGCATGTTGGGGAGTAACGGAATACACGTACGAGTAACTGTACTCTGTTACAGTTACTGTTTAAACAGGTGGTATTCAGAATACAGTTACTTTGTTGAAATAAATGGATTACACTGCATGTTGGGGAGTAACGGAATACACGTACGAGTAACTGTACTCTGTTACAGTTACTGTTTAAACAGGTGGTATTCAGAATACAGTTACTTTGTTGAAATAAATGGATTACACTGCATGTTGGGGAGTAACGGAATACACGTACGAGTAACTGTATTCTGTTACAGTTACCGTTTAAACAGGTGGTATTCAGAATACAGTTACTTTGTTGAAATAAATGGATTACACTGCAAAGTTGACCCAGACAACAAAGTAAAGCTCGTTTTCAGCTACGAACCCGACACGAACCCGACGTATTAGCCAGAGGTCCCTTTACTACGGTTCGGAGCCGCTGACCTTCAGTAACAGTAATAAATCACAGCAACAGTACATTCATGTAGTTGTAAACAGCATGATAATATATTAAGTAATCCAAAGTATTCAGAATACATTACTCTCATTGAGTAACGTTACAGAATACATTTTGGGGCATGTAATCTGTAGTCTGTAGTGGAATACATTTTAAAACACTGCAAATATCCAGCACACTGACAGCTGTGACCTTACACACATGCCCAGTGAAAGGTTGAAGGACCAATTGATTGAACACTGTACATCGTATATAGCTGATCTGGGGTCAGATTCTGCCAACCAGGCAGTGCTGCCTCATGACACGGGGCTGGATCAGCCATCTATTGATCCATCCCAGAGAAGATGAAGGACACGTGATGATGACACCACTGTGCAGTTCACATTGGAGGGCTTTATTCCATCCACTGAGTCATCAGAGCTGTGGGCCTTCTGTGAGCTCTGCAGTGTGGCTGACAAAGCTGACATAAAGTGTCCAACTTTCAGGATTTTTGCTAAGCTGTCACTCACTGTAGCTATCATCTCACACACTTGGCTACTTTTCTCTGTAAAGGTGTTTGATGACAGAGTCTTAACCCCTGCATATGAAGATAATGTGTTTGATATATCTGTTAATACCTGACACGACTTCTTTCCTTTCAAGTCTGTTTCACATCCAATTGTAGAGACAAGTGTGTCAGAGGATCGTGTGAAAGAATGTTCTGTCTTTCTTCAACATACATATCTGTGTCACGTATTTACATAAAGAGAAATCGTATCGATGGCGAGGCTGGCGAGGAGGGCCAGCCCTCACCGATCCACCGTTTATATGCAGCCTGTGTCTTTCATGTGTCTCCACCTGGATCCCTGCTGAGCAACTTCCTCCCCAGCCCTCAGAAACACTGTTGCTATAGTAATTGTATCTAAGTGAATAACCATAGCAACCACAGAGATGTTTTGGATGGCACAATGGTAGCTGCTGGTTTTAAGTGCTGGAGATCAAAGGGGCCTAACGTTGTTAGGGAAGAGGAGGGGTTTAATCAGTGTCGGGGAAAACGGAGACCAGCGGGGTCGGGAGAAGCAAGCAGGAGGCAAAGGGAAGAGCGAGGAGAACGACGGTTTTCCCTCATGGCACCAACACCCGTCCCATTTCCCTGCGGTCCAATAATTAGCTGTTTGGGGTATACTGCGACAGGAAGACGGCTCCTGCTGTCGAGCTTGCAGTGATGGTTAGTAGCTGTTCCACCCATGCTGTGTGAAACTTAATACACGGCCTCATTAAAGATGGAAATTAGCCTTTGGCTATAATCTGGCATGTTTACATTCATGTAATTTTTCTTTTTACATTTATGTTCATTAACATGCACGGTCCTAAATAAATAAATTAAATAAAATCGCTTCCTAAGGAGATTTGGTTTCAAGGTCAAATTTATTTCTATAGCACATTTCAAACAGCCGATGCTGCACAAAGTGCTTAACAATATAAAAATGGTATTAAAAAGCAACAATGTAACACAATAATAACAGTAAAAAACAATAATAGGACAGTAAAAGAGTTAAAACAATAACTAAACTAATTCAAATAAGACCAGAATGCTTGGGTCATAGTGTGTTAAAAGCCAGGGCATAGAAATGTGTCTTTAGTAAAGATTTAAATTGCTCAAGTGTTTGTGCAGATCTAATATTTAAGGGGAGACTATTCCAGAGTCTGGGACCTGCCACAGAGACGGATCTATCACCACGGGATGTGAGGTTAGTCCGTGGGATGGACAGCATTAGTTTTGGGCTGGACCTCGTGGTTTGTCCTGGAGCATAGGCAGAGAGGGGCTCAGACAGGTGAGGAGGGGCTCGGGCGTTAATGACTTAAAAACAAAAAGTAGAAGTTTAAATTGGATCCTGTAGGAGACAGGAAGCCAGTGTAGAGAAGCTAAAACTGGGGTTATATGCTCTCTCCGTTTGGTACCAGTTAGCAGGCGAGCAGCTGCATTTTGAACCATCTGAAGACGATGGATGGAGGCCTGATCTAGACCATAACACAATGAATTGCAGTAGTCTCATCTGCAAGTAAGAAAAAGGTGAATAACACGCTCAAAGACGTTAGGAGGTATGGCTTTACCTTGGCCAGCTGTCTTAACTGAAAGAAGCAGGACTGAACACTGCACTCACCTGCTTCTTCACTTTAAAAGAACCATCAATGTAGACACCGAGCTTTTTACACGTGTTTCAAGTAGCGGTGCTTTATCAGGCCAGTACAGGTCAGCCTAATCACTGGTTTCAAACTCCCAGTAATGAAACTGGGGAACACTGGTTGTGCTCAACCTACAAAATATTTCACGTTCCTGCGATATGTGCTGAGCACGCACGACAGACATGAAGCAGACAGGATCACAGCTGATCTTCTCTCGCTCACGAGTGAGCTAGTTAATGTTGGGAGTCACAGAGGGAACGCTACGATCAACCTTTAAATCAAAACGGTTCACCTCCGACACAAGGCGTCCAGTCGACGCAAAATGTTCATATTAGACACAGACAACACAAGTAAACACAACATGCAGGTTGTAAATGTAGCTATTTATTCTTATTAGAGTTATAATTCAGCCCATCGGAGGGTTTTCAAGTCTGAACCACCTTTTTAAGCCACAGCATCTCAGCCAGTTTGAATAGACCAAAGTCCCTCAGAGGTGAACTGGCTGATCATGAACACATGTTGGTGACATTGATGGTCAGGGATGCAGAGCAGATGCAAAGCCACAGCAAACCACAAAGAGAAGCCCAACAAAGAACCTGGTGTCTGTATTTTTAGATTTTAAGGTTTTTTGATGAAGACAAAAACAAGGACAGCTTCCTCCAGGGAGAAGCTAGAAGCTGCCTCCTGCAGCTATAAATAGCAAGGCTTCAGGAAATCTCACTCTATGTCAGGAGTATGGAAACTGATGGGATGGCGTGCACCCTGCTTAATATTTTGGAGGACTAAATTGCAGCATCTCAGTCATCAATGAGGAAGTAAAGCAGGAAGCCGATCGATGCACTGTGATAGATGATCTAGGTATAAAGTAAACTGCCTTTAATGGTAAATATTATTAATGTATATACAGACCATAAATATTTAAACAGGCACATAGTTTTGTTCTTTAAGGTTAACAAAACCATGATAACGGCGTCTACGTTACAGGACATTTCAATGTGAATGTAAGTGCTCTATTCTTAGGAAACCGTGGCCTTTCTGTCGGTTTGGATCTGCTGATGAGACTTTGGTCTATATAAATAGACTGACTATGGCATAATCGTGACTTTTGTCATCACAGAAGTGATGGGAACATTCAAAGACTAAAAAATAAAGCTGTGGAAGAGCAAATAGTGTGCACAATTCATCCGATCGCAGAGAAGCAGTGAAAAACCCACAGAAAGTAAAAGATAGACGTCCTAAAAACTGGTGCAATTCAGTATAATATCATTGCATGTTTTGTTGCAATGGAGCAAACAACAACAGTACACTACTTTGCTGGGACTAAAGTATCTCTAATATAACATGGATGCTGTAAAATGTGATTGTGACATCCTTGACGTATGCACAGGAGTACAGAAGTAAAACAGCAGGAGTGTTAGCTCTACAGAGGAAAAGACACGCCTGTTACGTCGCTTACTACCTGCTTCTTGTCACCACATCGCCCGGTAGGATGGTTTCGACTCTCTCTGTAAGTGTACATCTCACTCTAGACTCTGGCTAACCCATTCTCTCCTCCCTCCACAGCTTTCCTACCAGCCCACCTATGGCTGTGCCACATCATACTGTTCACGGTAATACCGGTATAATGTTGGGCAACGATAAAAAAATTTAAATATTGCGATAGAATATGGGTAAAGTGCGCATGCGCAGTGCCTTTGTTTTCATACCCACATGGCGGCGACAGAGAATGAGAAGGGGGAAAGCGGATCGTTGAGTGAAACACATGAACCAGAATTGGTTTGTAAAAATGGTGCAGCTTCAGTGATGTGGAACTGGTTTGGTGTTTGTCCGTCAGATACACAACAAAGCACCATTTTTTTGTAGAACATGCAAGCGGCCGTCATTATTGCCATATTTTTCGGACTAAGGTGCTCTTAAATCTGGGAGTAATCTGGGTCCTAAACTCCGTCCTTCAGGACCCAAAGTCAAACGAACGCTGCAGCATCACTGAGAGTTAAAAACGGTCTAAATTCTTTCATCTTTAATAAAAGGATCAGTGTTGCTGCTTTACCAGGTGTAACAATTAAGTTTAACATCCAGGCATCCATGAAAACAAAATTTATTATATTTAACGGAGTTAGAAGTTAGCAGGAAGCTAGCGGAAGTTAGCTTGCTAGTTTCGCTAGTTACCTAAGCATGATATAGCATGTTCTGACAGAGATTTCTGAAAAATTCAAACGTACAGCTCTGCTATCACTTCCAACATAAATGAAGACAGGAAACTAAACAGCAGTGACGTTTGTAGGGTTACTGAAGTTGGGCTAGCTGCTATATACGTGCTACGTGATCGCTAGCGACACAGCTATGTTAGCATAACATAAACAGTGAAGCTGGAGGACGAACACTAACACTTTTCCACTTATAAAAGTTAACGTGAAGGTTCCTCATGGTTAGAGACAAATGCAATCGTATGGCAGGATGCTGTAAACGGACCAAACTTCAGCCAGGAGAACAACTGAGATAATCCATCCACAATACGAGGTTAGTCATTAATATACTGCAACAACATGGGAATAGAGCAGCTACCAGAGAATTCAACATTAATGAATCAATGGTACAGAAGTGGAGGAAGCAAGAAGAATGAGTTTAATAAAGTTTGATTTATCTGACTGCTTTGTTTCTTGTGTCTTATAATCTCGTGCACCTTATGGTCTGAAAAATACGTATTTGACTTTTTTATTAACCATGTAAAGCACTTTGTGCTACATTTTTTTTTGTATGAAAAGTGCTTTATAAATAAAGATTGATTGATTTGGCACACTGCAGTTTAATGTAGCAAAGCACCTCTTTAACTTCAGTGGATATTATACATGGTTATGCTCAGGATATGTCAGCCCATTTCTACTGGAGATGCCTTTTGGTTAAACTGTCAGCGAGGAATTTGCATTTGCACTGTTACATTTTTATAAAGCTTTAATGCACATAAAAAAAACAGCTGCTTGTTTAAGTGAAAATAAATGGATGGGGTTTTTGCGCTGGTAAAGTTGTGGAGTTGTATTTTGTCTCGCATCAGTTATATCGTTATTGCAAATTTTCAAATATATGTCGTGATAAATATTTTTGGCCATATCGCCCTGCTCTAAGGCTCTAATCCAAGCCCATATGTATTTCTCTGTAGTTTGTAAATAAACATTTTCACTGCACCATCTGCTCCTGAATCCAGAATCCTCCTATGCCATGACAGAACATCTAAATCAGCAACATTTTGGACTCTTCTGAAGCACCTTCTATCACGCTGTAAACACCTGAGAGATGAGTTGGTATCTACGGATGAAACGAAATCATTTGAAGAACTTGTTACATTAGCTTTGAGAATAGTTAGCTTCATAACTTGGCCAGCTCCAGGCCTCGAGGGCCGGTGTCCTGCAGGTTTTAGATCTCACCCTGGGTCTACTCACCTGAATCAAATGATTAGTTCATTACCAGGTGTCTGGAGAACTTCAAGGCATGTTGAGCCATTTAAATCAGCTGGACACGTCTAAAACCTGCAGGACGCTCGTGGCCTGGGTTTGGACACCACTGCCATAACTGAATACTGAAAGAAACTACAAGTCACGATCAGCTTCCTCATCAAGAACATCGTGAGAAGTCAGTGCAGCTGAGCAGACTTACTCAGGAGGAGTGGTAGAGAAGGACTGAAGAATGGCCACATCAATTCTCCCTGTGCGATAACACAGGTGGATCCTGCAAAACGAGTGTGTTGTCTCTAGTACAACAACATAAGAAGCTTCTCGGATGAGAGGTGAAACGTCTTCAAGCAACTTAAAGAAGTCCAGACGCTTTTCTTTGCAAGCTCCTTTGACTACGATGACCTGGATGACTGACAACCTTCACAGACGTTGTGTTATATGGTGATTGGGCTTTGCATCCAGCCACTGTAGAACAGCTTCAGCTGGAGCTTTTAGCCACTACATAGAGCAATAATCTTCACTAAGCTTGATCTTAGAAACACGTTCCATCTGGTGGACATTGGGGAGGTGACGAATGGAAAACTGTTTTCAACACTTGGACATTTCAAGCGTGCCGGGCTGACAAATGCCTCAGTTGTTTTCCAGGCTTTAATCAATAATGTGCTCTTTGTATGTGCACCTGTTTGACCTGCAGATTTTTTTCCAGAGAACAACTAGAACAGGAAGCAAGTCAGAGTTCTTCAATGACTATGAGACACTAAGTCTAGTCTTGGTCTTGGTAGCCGGGGATCCGTCCGCCATGGCCTCTGATCCTGGCTGCCACGTGGCACACATTGCATGCGACCCCTATGGCGCCCACTGCAGGTGGTGGGCCTGCATAAGAATGGGCCCATGTCCCTTTTTCGGGTTGTGCCCAGCCAGGCCCCATGGACCAGTGCCCGGCCACCAGATGTACAGCTTCTGGCACCCTCCCCGGGCCTGGCTCCAGGGCAGGGCCCTGGTAACACTATCCCAGGCAGGGTGAACTGTTTCCTTGATCTTGCACTCATAGGGGTCTTCTGAATTAAATTGAATTGAGGAGCAGACACAGACTGTTTTATATGAGATCCTTCTCATGCACTTCAACAGTCTTATTCATCATCCAGTCTTAAATGATCCTGTTATGACCAATGACTGCTCGACTGTGTCAAAGAGCTACTTCCACAGTGTGGAGAAGCCATAATTCTGACTCCACGCCAAATAAAAGGGGGAAACCCTCCCAGGGATTGACACCTAACAGTTAAATAGTTAAAGGATTAAACTTCTCTTTCCTTTCTTTAAACAAAAAAATATTTTCAAAAAACTATTCAAAGGTCCCAAATGTCTTATTTCACTCAGGGGAGGAAGGCAGACGAGAGGCAGCTGTGTCATTATTGCGTTTGTATCCTGCTGCTACTGGGACCAGTTACAGTTCCTTTCACTAACACACACACACACACACACACACACACACACACACACACACACACACACACACACACACACACACACACACACACACACACATTCTAGTTTTGATATCTTAGTGAGGACACCTAGTTGACATGATCCTAGCCGCTCACTGTAACCATCAATAATGGATGGTTAACGCTCAACCTAAACCTAACCATAACCTAACTGTAACCCTGACACTAGAACCACATTGTGAGTCTCAAACTCGTGAGGCACTTTTGTCCTCATAAATGACTGTTGGTCCCCACAAGTATAGTAACATTCCAATTCTTGGTCCCCACAGAGACATCTAAACAGGTACACACACACACTTTCATGTATTTTTGTCCACAGTATAAAAGCTGTTTGGGGCTGGGAGGAATCAAGTCCGTCCATGGCAACTTTCCCCGACTGCCTTCCACATTCTTTGAGTGCTTGCCTTGTCTGCTCGCTCTGGCGCTTTAATGACTTCCTTCAAATGGCACCAACACTTCAGCAACGACTGCAACATCATTTTTTCCATCTTCACAGCCCTGGAAGCATTGGACAGTATCATCTAATACATGGAAAATATTAAAACAGCTCAGCTCACAAAAGCAGGGAAACTTTGGGTGCAAACATGTGGAGACCACTAATTCATTTACTGCATGTTGCCTCTGCTCAGTGTCTGCTCAGTAGAACATGGATCTACATGTTCACTCCTGCACTGGCCAAAGCTGGTAGTGGTACTGCTTAGACTCTTTGAGTGCTAACATTGGTGCTCCAATCATTTGGTGTGGCTCTAACGGTGTGATTCAGACTGAGCAGACCTGGTGCATTTTGAATCAAAACTGCAGAGTCATTTTACTATTATTTAATAAGGAAGAACAGAGACCACGACCACGTTATATCAGTAAAGATGTTGTGTCTGCATGTGAGTAGACTGTCTCTGCAGGCAGCATCACACCCAAACAGAGCAGACAGCCTGTTCATCCTGAGCTCGCCAAGGTCACCAAAGGTCAGGCGGACAAAAACCTGCAGTCTTAACAAAGCCACAGGCAAAGACACTCTTTATTATCAACTATCTAATAAAACGCAAAACAGCCAAGAAGTGAATCTGCCATGAATTTCACAACTTTACAAGCTAAGAAATAGACACTGAGCTTTATATTGATTAAATATGTTAAATAGATATTAAATTAAATATAGATCCTGATAAATGCCTCGTTAATTTTTCATCATAGAATTACTGTTGAAACAACCCCTTATCCATGTTTGATGCCCTGCAATGGACTCACAGCCAACTGTAGAAAGCAGCCCAATCAGAGGCACTTTTTCTTTGACCCAGTTTATTCTAAGTGGAGATATTATCTGAATTTCAGGAGTGGGACCACACCTCATTCATGCCGCCTCAGTTTATATATGCCCCCTTCACCAATACCCTCTGTTCTCATTTTCATGCCCACCTGGAGCCCAGGAGCCGCTGCCGGTCCTCTTTGAGGCCTTCCCCACATTGCAGCACCAGTACACGCTCCCTCATCCATCATCGTTCATCGTAACTGAGGATGTGGTCCCAGCTAGTGAAATTGCTAGTAAAAATGTTAATGTGATGAACTCACCAGCTACTGGCTCACTGACATCCATTACAAGAAGGCCAGGCTTACCAAAACATACAGTTTGATTTGTGCGCTCTGCTGCTGCACACAAATACTGTCCAACACAAGGAATTCAGCCTGGATTTACACTCTTCCCAGTGTCCTATGGCAGGTCAGCTCTATCACAGGCAAGGACAGCTCTGACGCTTCAGAAGTGTTATCAAAATAAATAAATAAATAAAATAGAAATAACATAGTAGTTTGGATCAAAAGCCAGACTAAAATAATAAGTTTTAAGACACAATTTAAAAGACTGCATGGACTCGGAGAGACGAATATAAAGAGGGAGGTTACTCCAGAGTCTGGGAGGTACGACAGCAAAGGCCCGATCCCCTCTGGACTTCAGACGAGACCTCGGTTGCGTCAGGAGCATTTGATTGGAAGATCTAAGTGCCTTATTAGGGATGCACAAATGGAGGCGCTCGCATAGATAGCTGGGAGCTAAATTGTTCAAAATTTTAAAGGTAAGCAAAAGAATTTTGAATATTGGTACGATAATCAACAGGGAGCCAACGTAGGTTGGCTAAAACTGGTGTGATGTGGGCATAATTTCTAGTTCCAGTTAAGAGACGCGCAGCTGCATTTCAAACTAACTGGAGCCGGTGAATAGAGGAAGGTGGGAGGCCCGAGTAGAGAGAATTACAGTAGTCTAATCTGGACGTGATAAGACCATGAATGAGTTTTTTAAGGTCCTTCAAAGGGAGGTATGGCTTTGCTTTAGATATCTGACGCAGCTGGTAGAAACAGTTTTTTACCACAGAGGAGGTCGATTTCTTGAGCTGTCCAGGAAAACACCAAGGTTTCTAACAGTGAGTGAGAGATGGCTACCAAGGGGCCCTAAGGCATCAGTAAGTTGTTCCAGCGGGGTGTGACTATCAAAAACTATAACTTTTGTCTTATCCTCGTTCAGTGTGAGAGACGTGACCACGTTTGTACCTCATTTAGACAGTCAAACAGGGGTTCCAGAGACGTAGAGACATCTGATGTCAAAGGGAAATAAATTTTTTGTCGTCGGCATAGCAGTAAGAGGAAATGTTATATTTTTTAAGTATTACTCCCAAAGGCAGCATGTACAAGGAAAAAGAACTGGGCCGAGCACAGATCCTTGAGGCACACCACAGTGAATTTGTTTTTAAAAACTGAAGCTGGCCCTCCACCTCTGTCAGTGGACTGGGGTGAGCTTAGAAAGGTGAATCGGGTTGGTTCTGAGAAAGAAAAGAACTCACCAGGGCGAAGCCAAGTTTCAGTCAAGAATAAGAAGTCCAGCCCGGATGAAAGAATCAGCATAAAGAGTCCTAAAGTTGGCAGCATGGTGTTCAGAAAACAGCCTGGGACTGGGAGGTCATTGTCAACGTCAGGAGGCACTGACTTGGCCCCCCTCTACATCAACGGGGAGTGTGTGGAGAGAGGGTCCACACCTCCCGGTTCCTTGGTGTCCTCATCTCTGCTGACACCTCCTGGACAGACAACATCTCAGCGGTCGTCAAGAAGGCCCAACAGCGGCTGCACTTCCTGAGAGTCTTCAGGAAGTACAAGCTGAACTCCAACCTGCTGCTGACATCACGGTATGGTACGGCAGCTGCACTAAGGCGGATAGAGGCTTCAGAGTGTGGTCAAGACAGCACAGAAGATCATCGGCTGCCCTCTCCCCTCCCTGATGGACATTTATTCCTCCCGCTGCCTCAGCAGAGCAGCAAGCATTATCCATGACAGCTCCAGTCCGGTTCTAACCTGTTCAACCTGCTTCCCTCAGGGAGGCGCTACAGGTGCATCAGCAAGGAGACCCACAGACTCACAACAGTTTTTTCCACCCGTAACCTGAACTCACACATGATAAACACAGTTCCACCCCCCAATGTAGGACCTCTACACACAGACTACACAACTATCATCACCACTGTGCAACACTTAATTTAGGTGCAGTAACCCACACTGTAATATATAGCACTATGTTTTGTTTCTATATTTGTAGATAGTGCTGCAGAACTGTGCAACTCACCCCTCTTTCTTTCCCACGTCTGCACTGAATAGGAGATGCTCTGAAGCTTATTGTGCATGTGTGTAGTGACAATAAAACGCATTCTATTCTGTTTTTGTTCACATGCTAAGTTCAGCATTCAAAGTCTTGGTGTAATGTTTGAGTCTTCCCTGAGTTTCAACTGTGTAAAATCTTTATCTCACTCCTAACATTTCTAAATTGTGAAACATGGTCTCCTCTGCTGAACTGGAAGAAATTATCAACGCGTTTCCGTCATTGCATTTAGATTAATGTACTGGCCTCTGTGCTGGATTAGAGAAACCACCAAGGCTCTGCACCAGTCTACAGCTGACTCTGTCAATTCTTTTAAAAAGCACTTCAAAACCTTTTTGTTTAAACAGATTTTCTGTTGAGAAGTTTTTTAAAAATTTTAAAACTACAGGTTTATGTCATTTTGGCACTTAATGGGGTTTTTTTGTGATGGTTTGTCTGTGAAAACGTCCTCACAATCACTAAAAACCAAAGAACACCACCCCCACAGTAAAGCGGTGGAAACATGGGTCACTTTTCTGCTAAGAGCACAACATGACCTCCCTGCATGGAGGGGCCAATAGACAGGACCGCGTATCAAATCAATCAAATCAAATCAAAATTTATTTATACACATTTTTAAGACCGAAGTACACCAAAGTGCTTTCCATTAAAATCGCAGTACAAATAAAATCACAATAAAATATAAATTACAAATATATAAAATATAAGATAATTACATTTTTCTTTTTCTTTTCTTTTCTTTTTCTTTTCTGAAAAAGCATTTTTATTTTTGTATATAAATAAATGTTGATGTTGTGCTATGGGATTGTATGTTTCAATTTTACTTATAATGTGCCAAATCACTACAACAGGCGGCTCAAGACGATGCCATCCAGAGTAAGGATCTTGTTAGCCACAGTGTTTCTAAGATTTTTACGCCCCGTTACAATAACCTCAGTTCTATCTGAACTTAGAAGCAGAAAATTAAAGCTCATTATGTGTCTAAGACATCCCGGCAGTTTAACCAATAAAAGCGGGTATCTTATGCATAGCAGTGAAAATGTATGCTATGCTATGTCTTCTAAAGCACGTATAATGTAAACAAATCTGGTCTTTGCACAGAAGCCTGTGGAGCTTCATAATTAACCTCAGTGTGTGAAGAGGACTCTCCATTTAATAATAGCTGTAATAAAATGTTATGGCCAACGGTGTTAAACGCTGCACTTGGGTCTAGCAGGGTCTTGGGTCTTCATCCATATTTCAACTTTTCAATATGAATGAAGGCTGAAAACTGATTAGATTAATGTCTGATGATCTTTTCTGTGCTTCTTCAAGTTTGTAACACCGAACATATTAAAGGATGATATAAGGTTCACAGGAAGAGTTTAATTAGACACACATTTACTATTTTTCTTTATACTCTTTCTTTCTTGACATGTTTAATATGCTTACTATCAGAGGAGAAAATGACCCTTGTGTAGTTTAAAAACTTTTTATTTAATCAAACTGTAATGTTGTTGAACTCTGACGGACGTGTCTTTTAATCTTGTCAACAAATCCTTAATCACCTAAATCTGTCATTTATCATCTAGTAAAATGTTCCCTCTGCTTCTGTTGCACATCTCCCCCCCCCCGACACTCTCTGCTTCACCTGTCCTGTGCAGGTGGTCCAACCCCTGCCTGCCTGCCTCCTTAAACTGGGGTGTTTAAATCTCTTTACCTCTGTTGTGAACTTCACACAAAGTTTGTGGTAACAAAATCAAACTGACGAGGATCTCGTTTGAAAAAAAAACAAAACAAAAAAAAAACACACACACACAGACACTCACGAGACAAAATAAAAACAGACTGCTCAAAGCAAAGGCAGAGCCCTCACAGCTGGTAGTACAAACACAGTGACAACATGCGTATCAGATACCCTCAGTGCCAGAAGCATAAATATGAAAAAGGTGGGATCACCAAGAATATCCTAAAAATGGCGTTGAGGTGGGTGTTACAGTGAAAAAAACAAAAAGCAGCCAAATTTTCATCTGAAAATGTTGAATTTTAGTAAAAACAATGCTCTGTAGTTTGATACTGTCGTTACAGACAAAGCAGATGTTTAAAGCCTTTGAACGCTCATTTAAAACGCGCTCATTCTCCTTATCAGCTGGAAACATTAAAGCCGTAAAATGACTTTTTCGAACGGATAAAAACTATTGAACAGCAGCAATGATGAGCCTGTACCAGAATTTGAATGTACATGTGTTGAAGGTGCGGGTCTTGTTGAATTATTAAACATACTTTCTTTAATTTTTCGAGCCACAAAAACAACAACTTTTAATTTCTTCTGCTTGAGTCTCGGCCTCGGGTAGCTCTACTTATCATTGCTCAGTCAGTTGTCTGTTTGTGCTACTTTTTCAAGGAGCAGCGGATTATTGGTAAGGGTGACTTTATGTGTTTAGCTACTTAAGTGGAAGTACTGTGGATAGTTTTACCTTACATACATAGATCTACCAGTACAGCTTCTGAGGTAACTGTTTACAAAATGTTATAATCTATCCACAAGTTCTTTGCAATTTTACATTGATAAACATTATCCTTAACACATTTGACCCGCATAAAGTGCTATGGCCATCACACTGTCATTTAGAATTGTTTAAATAACTCGTGTCTTAAGTCCTTCCATCAAACAGAAAATAAAAAAATAAATAAAATAAAAAAAATAAAAAAGTCGCATGGATCACTTTATATTTCTAACATTTTGTGATATAAAGTCGTTCATAACAAACTGAAAGGCTGGGAGTTTAAAATGCAAACCGATGGAAGCAGCAGTAGAAGACTATAATGTCACAGAGCACACAGTGTCTATTATTGTGTAGACAATTATAAATAAGAGCTTAATAAAGATGCTTAATTTCTTAAGAAATAAACAGGTGGAGGGATCTTTATCAAAAGTGGATGTTGCATCTGTGGCTAAACCCCTGTACCCAAAAACTTTAAAAATCTACTGTGTGTGAGGCTGTGTAAGTAAAGCTTGCCCTTCACACCCGCGTGTAACAAACCATTTGTTGGGGGTTGTGGATTTGACACCTCAGCATTGTGAAAGTGGGGAAACATGTTTCTGGCTGTGCATAAGATTTCTGCTTACAACTTAGAATCTCAGTTCTAAATGAAATTCAGATGTTTTTTTAAGTATGGCTAATGTATTAATTGACTTCTAAGGCACGCACACACACACGCACACACACGCACACGAACAACAACACCAACACGGAGAAGAAGAAGAGGGGGTCGGCAGACTATGAATAAATCTACATACTCTGATATATGGTATGTGTTTTATAAAAACCTACTCTACACCAGCTGAGGAAGTAATTAAACACAATGTTTTGCCAAGTTTCCCCTCTGGGAAAAAGTCTGTCTTCATTTATTCAGTTATTGTACTAATGTATGCACATTTCTATGCTATTAAAGGTACTGAAAAGCTTTACTTACACAATACTTTGGGTACTGAGTTGACTTACAACAAAGATTATGCTGAAATGCTGAAAAAAAAAAAAAATATATATATATATATATATATATTATAAACTATATAAATAAAAAGTACTTTTAATAAATTAAATTATTTTTTCACATGAAAACAATATTTATATTAATAAATTCTCGTTTAACAGAAATCTCTGATAATGTTTGTGGTGTCAGCTTTTTCCTTTTCAAACTGTGTGAGAGAAGAAGTATCTCATGACATTCACGCCTAATGTGTTCAGCATATTCTGCACAGTCTGCATCGTCACTGGTACCTGTTTAAGGCTGACGGGGGGTTGAACAGCAGGCTCTGGACACGGGCCCCCAGTGGGGAACCTGAGCCCTGATGATGGGGAGGGTGAGTGCAAACACCAGAGCCAAAGGTAGCTTCATGGTAAAGATGTGGCTTTATTACCTAAAGAGAGTATGAAAGAAAAGCAGGTAAGGTAACACAAACCAAAAGAAACATGGCCAACGCAAACAAGATTACTGCTACATCAACTCAGGCAACATTTTTCTTGGCAGAAATAATCTAATATTAACTAATTTATAGTTTAATCCTTCGCATGTATCTCCACAGATTTCTCTTACCTCTGTGTTCCAGTGGTTCAGATATGTGCTCTGTCTTTAGAGATAGAGAGACAAGGCCGTGTGACCGATGGTGACATGGAACTGAATCTGAGCCCCAAAGAGAGAATAAGAGTTATGCTTTTGCACCATATTGTGTTTTCACCGTTCTTTCATAGCAAGAAGAATGATTTTCAGTCAAATGATCCCTACAATCAGTATATTTAATTTCAAAATCAGCCACCCTGGAAATCAACCTACCATCTGGATAATTGTCAGATACTTCTTCCACCACAGGTACTTTTGGATCTTAGGTCCACAGGAGGCAAGACTGTAATACAGGTACATCAGGACATGGATCATCGCATTCATATGTGCACCAAAGAATGCTGCAGTAGAAGAAACAATAAGTTTTTAATTTTGTTCTGCTTACTATAGTTAAAAAAAAATCTTAAACTGAGTTGCTCTGAACTCCTGCTGTCTGTATCCAATAAAAAGACAATAGTTGAGGGGGTGGGAGATACAAACAAGTGTAGGTCCAGGGGCCCATGAATCCAGATTAAACTATCCAAGCTACATATGACGATACTATGCTTGTGGGTTTCAGTGAAATTTGTCATCTAGCTTCCTCATCAGTGTTCAGACTCAGTTTACTCTCAGTCACAATCATCTACTTGCAAATATACATATAGCTGCACCTGTGTTTACTAATTAGCAAGTGATAGCGTGTTATCATGCTAAATACATACTGTGAACATGATAAACATTGTACCCAATAGTAAACTTCAGCGATTAAATGCTATTACTCTCAACATGTTGCCTTGTTGGCATTAGCACTTAGCTCAAAGTGCTCCTCTGCCTGTGGTATACCTTTACAGAGTTGCTAGCATGGCTGTTAATATGCAGATGCATATTATAAAAAATAAAAAAAAAGCTCAACAAACAACAATAATGAATACATTAACCAGTAGTGAATAAAAGGTTTATAGACAAGTAGCTCCACATGTTTGGTTTAGCTTCCTGAAGCATCCACCAAGGCATTTGTGTCTCTTCCCAGCCCTCACCCAGTATAAACCACAAAACTACAGAGCCGGTGAAGGCTTTATCAACAGCAATGCTGATAAATTCATATATATATCATATAGCTGATGTCTGCTGTGTTGTAAGCTACTCACACTGTCCTCCTGCCACCCACTTGATGCCAATCCACCAGAGCGTGAACATGGAGCAATGATGGTAGACGTGCAGGAAGGTGACCTGGTTAAATTTTTTCCTCAGGATGAAAAACACAGTGTCCAGATACTCAATGTCTTTGGAGATGAAATACCTCCACAGAGCTCCTGCCACCTGACTCCCGCAGAAATAAAGAAGGGGAAGAAAAAGACTGTTAACATATGAACATATATGATCAAGAGCTACATGTGTGTGAACTCTGATTTTGGAAATCCTAACCTCGACCCGAGACTGACTCACTTGTGGTTTCTGTTTCAAACTACGTCATAGAGCAACAGGAAGGAAGGTGAAACTGAACACCATTCAACTCCGGCTTGTACTTTTTTCTGATAACAGGCCCGTGCTCTAAATGTATGGATGCCTCTCATGTTTCTAAAAGCTCTCTGAGTGACGTGTCCCTGGCAGGCTGACTGTAATTTTCTGAACCATGGGTACAGTGGAGAATTATTAACAGGTAGGGATCTGGTTCCAAGGAAACTAATTATTGTAGACACAAAAGTCTTAAGATAGTAAGTTACATAAACAGCTGAAGTCCCTCTACTATATTCAGAGTTTATCTATGCAAGCGTGTGTGTGTGTGTGTGTGTGTGTGTGTGTGTGTGTGTGTGTGTGTGTGTGTGTGTGTGCAGTCGGGAGAGTTGGGGTATCCAATTTCCTTTTTTTTGAATGCCTTCTTGTGAACGCCGTCTGTTTTCCACATTCTGCAACGGTAAAATACGACTTAGAGGCGGATATTTGTTTTACCTTATGGGCAACAGTTGTCTGGCTTTGTTCTTGCTGTTGACAAAACTCGCCTCATGGTTGACTCTGAGAAAAAAACTCTTTCCCACAGAGGGGAATAAACTTATTCGAATATGAGCTTTTTTTCCACTAAGACTTGTTTTATGGTGAGATGTACGAAATTATTTACCGGGTTACAAGCAATGATAATATCGGATGTTGACTCCTCAGCGTCATCATTTTCTATCTGTTGAGAAAACTTATTGTTAAAGTATTGAAGAAAAAAAACTCCTCCTTGCCCCGCGGGGTGTGTGTGTGTGTGTGTGTGTGTGTGTGTGTGTGTGTGTGTGTGTGTGTGTGTGTGTGTGTGTGTGTGTGTGTGTGCCTTCTTGCGAACGCCGTCTGTTTTCCGCATTCTGCAACGGTAAAATACGACTTTGAGACGGATATTTGTTTTACCAAATGGACAATTGCTGTTGACAAAACTCGCCTCATGGTTGACTCTTTCCCACAGAGGGGGGTGCTTTAATAAACTTATTCGAATATGAGCTTTTTTCCCCGCTAAGACTTGTTTTATGGGGAGATGTAAGAAACCGGGTTACAAGCAATGATAATATCGGATGTTGACTCCTCAGCGTCATCATTTTCTATCTATTGAGAAAACTTATTGTTAAAGTATTGAAGAAAAAAAAAAACTCCTCCTTGGCCCGCGGGGTGTGTGTGTGTGTGTGTGTGTGTGTGTGTGTGTGTGTGTGTGTGTGTGTGTGCCTTCTTGCGAACGCCGTCTGTTTTCCCGCATTCTGCAACGGTAAAATATGGCTTTGAGACGGGTATTTGTTTTACCAAATGGACAATTGCTGTCTGACCTTGTTCTTGCTGTTGACAAAACTCGCCTCATGGTTGACTCTTTCCCACAGAGGGGGGTGCTTTAATAAACTTATTCGAATATGAGCTTTTTTTCCTCGCTAAGACTTGTTTTATGGGGAGATGTAAGAAATTATTTACCGGGTTACAAGCAATGATAATATCGGATGTTGACTCCTCAGCGGATCAACATTTTCTATCTATTGAGAAAACCCATTGTAAAAGTACCCGCGGTGTGTGTGTGTGTGTGTGTGTGTGTGTGTGAGTGAAACAAGATCGCCTGTCGCTGGTTTGTTTTTCAGTCTCTCAAAAGGAAAAGTAGTATTCACTAAGGGATAGTTATCCGTTTTTTTTACACATAGGCAGCCTGTAGGTTACAAGCGGATAGAAAGTTCTTCTTTTCATCACAAGCTATGGTGTATCTTAAAGGTTTTTTGTTTTTTTTTACAGCGTCTGTATTATAGGAAAATAAAATACTATTGAAATCTCTACAGGAAGTCACTCTTTATTTCCATTACAAACGCCGGTGCAGCTTAAGAAAGTAAAATTACATCCGCTCTGTCTCTCTATACATCACAGAATCATCTGCTGCATCACCGCTGTGCTTAGGGAACATGACGCAACAGGTCTGAAAATGACTAGACACTTCCGGAGTATTTCCGGTAGGGTCATAAGGTCCGGATCGAGATTGAATATGTCATATTCAAAGCCTTCTTCTTTGGGAGAGCAGATCTCATCGGACACAGGAACGCTGCGGGGCTGCAGAAGGAAATCCATCTTGCGTCTGGGCCTTAGAAATTGTGACGGACTCCACCTCTCTGCTTTTTTATTCCCCTCCAACAGATGGCGCGCTTCCGGAGGTTTCCCCCCTCCCTCTAAAAACTTTTTTTTCCCAACAACAGATGACGCGCTTCCGGGGTTCACCCCCCCTTCTCAGGATGCAATTCGACACGGTTAGCAACAGATGGCGCGCTTCCGGGGTTCACCCCCCCTTCTCAGGATGCGATTCGACACGCGGGGGGTTTCCCACCCCCCTTCTCCGGATGCGATTCGTCACGCTCATTACACGCTTCCGGGGGGGGAGGGGCGGGAGGTCAAAAGGTCGTGATTAGGGCCATCAATCACTTCGGATCAAATTTTGTCATAAGCTGTAGGGTATTAACTCTCTGCAGCGGCTTCCACTCGTTTGAGCAGTTTGTTGCGTGACCTCCTGTCTCTCACTGAACTAAAATGCCTCCAAACAACAGCAAAATAGATGGCACTCACTCCAACGTCTTGCAGCAAAAACATTAAGTGATGGGAAGAACAGGTGATGGATGAGCTGCAGATGTAACCGGTGTGATTCTGCGTTGTGTCTGATAAAAAAGGTAAAAGAAAGAAAGACCTCCCAGTAAATAATTTGCCCACTCCAGCTCCTACGACCAAATACAAACAGTGGGGAAGAGGGTTAGTTCAACCCACCACAGCTCCCAAGCTAGCAAGGAGTATATATTCATGCTAGCATTTATGGCGCCTAAAACACATTTATGATACACACATACGACACACTTATAACATCTTACAAAAACAGGCTTAATAATGACAATAATCGAACTAAAATTGCAATCAGAAACATCCAGGTGGCTAAATATGCATTATATGTGTGTTTTAAAGTGTTGGAAAGAAATGACACCCACCTCTCCCACAGGGGGATTGTAGAAAAGGGGAGAGGCAAAAGGGGTACACTGTATTTATAGGATTGCACCGAAGAAGAAGAAAAGAACGAGGAGGGGCTCTAACTGATAATGAACACAACTACAGGCTTGGAGGTCCTAAAAGTCAGGTATAAAAGGAGCAGTTTGGGGGTTTAGAACACATTATAACAATGTGATTTATGACCCTGTTACACAGAGCCAGCAGAATGAGCTGCTGCCACCACCACAATCAATGGTGACGCCAATTTAGAAAGAGCCCCAGTTGATTCCACTCTTGCCAGATGCTGAATACACATCGTCTAAAAGTGTGTGCCATTGACCAAAGGAGGAGTGGGCTGTTCACACATGCCTGTGTTCTTATGGAGCAGTCTTTGAGGATGGCGAGTCCAGAGCTGGAGGTTTAGATCTAAGAGAGTGATCCAAAGTCAGGAGAGGATTACACCCAACCTTCAGAGATCTTCCTATAAGCCAGAACTGGAAGCAGAGCCACCTTTGGCTATGATATCTTTACTGGACCCAGTAAGTCCAGTCAAGGTCAAAAACGTGGTCAGTCCCCCATTTAGTGCCATAGATCTGAAACATAGTAAACAAAATGCTAGTAAAAAGTTACAAACATGTTCAAGTTACATGTCTACAACTCCACAACAGACATACTTTGCTACTGGTGCCAAACAGTACTGCAGTCTGTAGCTTTCCAGCCATCCTTTGAACGTCTTTGAGTTTAATGTAGCCAAAACTGGATTCAGTAATCAGTGTTTATTTACAGAAGCCGTAGAGTATGGCTGCCACATGTGAACATCAGTGACGGCTCATTTAAACTGTAGGAACGATTAACCCAACATCAGAAAAATACTTCATTTTACATTAATGTGACAAATTAACACTGCTGGGACTTTTCTGGTCCTACACTGTTCATGTCCAAGTCAACACATTGTAAGATTTACACGTGGAAGGTCATCTAAGCTGCTTATGTGGAGATTACCTTTCCTTTAACAACGACCAGTTTCTTCTTTTCAGTTTTCAGTTTTATTTGTCATATGCAAGTTAGCACAGGGTCAACATTGCAATGAAATGTGTTTGACGAGCAGCAGTCACTCGGCAGCTTGATACAGTAGGAGAAAATATAATAAAATAAAATAATAAAGAAAATAGAAAAATAGTAAGGAGCAAATATTAGAGAGACATGGTAAAAGAGAAAAGATGACTAAATATATTTGTATCTATAAATATATGTACACTAGTGATTAAATAAGAAAATCTTGAAGAGAAATATGACGGGAGGGCAGATGGGACATTGCACAGGAATGAGCAGCAGAAAATTTCAGTATTGCACTTTTAAATATAAATATCAATGACAATAAAGTGGAGTGACCAGTGCAGATTAAACAGAGTACTTGTGAAGCTGCAGGTAGCTTCTGAGTGCTGTGTTGTGTGTGTTTAAGTGTTGTGGTTGAGGTGTCGTATGGCTTGGTGGTAGAAACAGTTTTTGAGTCTTGTAGTCCGAGCAGACAGACTCCTGTAACGATGGTAACAAGGAGAACAGCTGATGTGCTGGGTGGCTGTGGTCCTTGATGATGCTGTGTGCTTTATGGAGGCACCGCTGGAGATAAATGTCCTGAATGGCAGGAAGCCTCGTGCCAGTGATGTGCTCTGCTGCCTTCACCCTCTGTAGTGATTTACGGCTGCTGGCAGAGCAGCTTCGTACCAAACTGTGATGCAGCTCGTCAGCAAGCTCTCGACTGCACACCTGTAGAAATTTGAGGTGATGTTGGCGTTCATGCCAAACTTCCTCAGCCTCCTCAGGAAGTAAAGCCGCTGGCGAGCTTTCCTGATTGTTCTCACCTCAAACACATTATTTACCCATCCAGGTGGAACATGTAGCTGTGCTCGGTTTGACAGCTTTCATCCTGGCAGCAGCGTCAGCTGAAGCATACAAGGCACACATAGATGTCACTGAGCTGGAGCTCTGGGAGAGACGTCGCCACTTTCAGGCCTTTAAACAAAGCTGTTGGAGCACAAGTCCCAAAGATTTATAGTTTCTCTTCATGTCTTCATTGTTCCTCCATGGAGAGATGTTCCAAGTAGCCTTGGCTCGAGACAGGCGTCCTGCAGGACTACCTACCAACTGTCCACTGTTTGCAGTCGTGGTAGAGTAATGTTGCCCACCAGTGACTGAAAACCATGGATTGGAGAAGAATGACAGAATTCAGTGACCTCGTGGGGCCATAACAGACAAATGACAGCAGTCTGTAGTGCATGAAATAAAGAGTGATGATGTTATATTTGTGACTGTAGCAGGACCAAGGCTCAAAAGGTTGCAGGCGTTGTTAATTGAGCAGAAGATGGACGGCATGAAGCCCTCTCCTCGACAGCTACAGGATCACAGTCTGTAGGTTCAGTTATGCAACGTTTTAGCATCGATGCGTGAAGTTAAGAGCAGACAGGGAGGTTATTTTTGCACTGGGCTGGAATGACTCAGTTTACCTGTCAAAGGCTATCACGGCTGGGAGAAAACCCTCAGCATTAGTAAAGAAGGACCACGGTGGCCTCTGGGTAGAAACACTGCAGAGTTCATGTGGATACGCTGCTGCATTAGGTCAGATAGAAATATCATAAAGCATCATTAAGTAAAAACGTTTATTAAGAACAAATGTTTAAATATTGTTAACGTGTTTCCCAGAAACATCTGTAGAGACAAAGAGCTTTCTGTTGTTGCTTCGAGGAAACAAGCTCTTCTTTTTAGTTTTGTGCTGGTATTTATTCCAGGACGGACTCATCCACTGAGCAGTGTTTGGGTTTCTTCGTTTTCCTCGTTCTGGATGCAAACTATTACAACTCGGGCTTTATTTCAGTGACAATGGCCTTAAGCTGCAATACAACAGAAAGTTACTCATATATAGTAATTTCCCAGACCATATTAAAAATCCATTAACAGGAAATACAAATGATGGGACAATGCCACAGCATGGACATTAGAACAGTTGGGAAAATTTACCTGGCAAAAGGTGAAAATGAGGCTTCATTGAACTGGAATTACAAAGACCAGGAATGTGAGATCCACCAGCCACAACTGAGGGTTTTTACACGTCATATCCTCAAAGTAGAACTACAGTGATCAAAAGAATCGACTTTAATGTTATTCTTTCTTTCTTTATGTCAGATTTAACCCCCCAAAAAGCTTTAATCTTTAACTAGTCTTTGGACGTAGCTACAGTACGGTCAGGTTGACAGTTTATGGGTAACATGTGGCCACCAGGCACTGCGACACACTTCCATGTTATATTACCTTGGCGTCCCGTAGGAATACAGGAGAATCATGTGAGGAATCTAAGAGTTGTTTCTTAATTCAATTCAGTTTTATTTACACAGCACCAAATCACAACAGCAGTCGTCTCAAGGTGCTTTATACTGTAAGGTAGCTCGTACAATAATACATACAGAGAAAAACCCAACAATATGACCCCCTATGAGCAGCACTTTGGCGACAGTGGGAAGGAAAAACTCCCTTTTAACAGGAAGAAACCTCCAGCAGAACCAGGCTCAGGGAGGGGCGGGGCCATCTGCTGTGATTGGTTGGGGTGAGAGAAGGAAGACAGGATAAAGACATGCTGTGGAAGAGAGACAGATGAACCGCTGAGTGTTGTCCCGTCGAGGTGGCTCTTCTATGTTGTGCATTTATGGCACCAAACCACAAATGCAAAGGAAGAAAGGGTCGAGGCACAGCACCCAGCTGCCTGACAATATTCAGGCAATGTCCAAAGCCCCACAAAGGACCTACCCACACCCCACTGGCCCCGCCCAGATCAAGGAGCTGTCACAGCAGACAAAAATGTGAAGTCCGCACATAGTCGCCATGGCACCCACCAACCCACCACACCATCCCCCATGGAGCTACCAGGAGAGGCATACTGGCCCACTGAGGATCACAGAGGAGCAGACCCAGGGGGGCTGACAGCACAGCCCCCACCCACCAGTCGTGCAGCTTATTTTATCTTGTCAGCGTGAGCCCCACCTAAAGGGGACAGAGGGATTAGTGAGTTGCATTAGTGGGGCAGGAGAGAGTGAAGCAGGGGAGCCAATGTCACTGCGATACGACTCCTCAACACCATCCAGCCTGCCCCACCACTCATAATGAGTCCTGCTGTGCTCTGTAGCAATGATGCATTTTATGTGTGTGTGCCAGGTTAGTGCTGTGGATTCAAAGGAGCACAGTTCCACTAAACAGGAGATCAGGATAAACCCCAGTAACCAACCCTGCCCCCGCCATCACATATTCTCAATCCCAACAGAGGCCAGCCCCACAATGACATGCCACATGTGATACACAGCCAACATTACTGTTATAATTACATGTTTCCTTTATTACTTTCCTTTCAACCTATTTATTTTGCACCTTAAACTTTCTTCGGTTGCTACAAGCCACAAAGTCCTTTATGGTTTGTCTCTGTTGTGTGGAGGGCTGTTTTTAAGAGCTCAAAAATGGGTGTATCAGAGTCAAACAGGCAGCACAGTGGAAAAGTGGTTGGCACGGTTTCCTGACAGCAAGAAGGTTCTGGGTTCAAATCCAACATCTAAGCTGTTTGCATGCTCTCCCCATGTCTGGGTCCTCTCTGGGTTCTCTGGCTCCCACAGTCCAAAGACGAGCAGTTAGTGGGGTTAGGTTGATTGGTGTATGTGCCCATGAGTATGAGTGTACACGGGTGTTTCTCTGTGTTAGTGACAGTCTGACAGAAGGCTGCATCCCTCAGCCTCATGTGGGCTGTGTAGCCCCTTTACAACTGCAGTGAGAGCTCAGACCTGTTTCTGGTGGGTGGTGGACTCCTCCAGGGCTTCCCCTGATTCCCCTTCTGCCACAGAAGACTGTGGCCTCAGAAACTCATATCTGCTTTTTGCAAATGAAGCGAACCTGTTGGCTTCATCAGCAGGGGCGGATCTAGAAGGGTGGCATGGGGTGGCAAGTGCCACCCTAAAATGATCCCTTGCCACCCCAAGTGCCACCCCAGTTTTGCATATGACGGTGTTGTTTATTAAAATAAGTTTAACAGTTTGAGCGTAGTTACAGTCAGCAGTGAATATAAATGCTAGAACTGGATATATTCCATAGTGTCCCCCCCTCCACATTAACAAATGGTTCAGCCCATAGCAGGACGGCTTTCTTCTTGTTTTCAGTAGCAAGCGATGCTTATGATCGTGCCAGAGCACATTTTGAACAACACCATGGGAATTTCTGATTTTACACAGGTGGGTGGATGTTACACTGTGGAAATGAAGGAAGGTGAGTGCTATTTTAAATGGTTGTAGAAAATGAAAAAACAGCAGGTGTATTGGCTGCATTTTTAGATAAATAGTTGTATCTGTTTACAAAATGTACAATTTATATTTGCATTTCAAGTTATAAACATTTACCCAACACGTCTGTGGTTTTTTTACAGTAAAAAATACTGCTAGGATTTTAGGTTCTTTGTGTGATTTCAGATCAGTAATAGTTATATTAATAGTAATAGTAATACTAATGCAGTATGTCAGTGAAAAAACAACTGAATTCAGTTGAGCTGAAAAGATACCAAACAAAGCAAGAGGAGGAAAAAATAAAATGAAACAATCTGAGGGTGAAATACAAACGTAAACTCAAAGGAGTCACAAATGTCCGGTTGTATTTCAGACCTCAGAGGGTGAATCCAACAAATCATGAAAAATGAGGTTTACATGTTTGTTCATGACAGTGCAGATTTCTGACATTTTGTGTAATTTAAGCTGCAACAATGTGACTGTTTTCTAACAAAAACAGTGAAACTTAAGTTAGACTTGTGTTTGTAAATGAAGTGCCCCATGTTGTGTAGCTTTCTGGAGTTTATACTTATTGGGCTACATATGTATTTAATATACAGGCTGTACAGTACATAACATCAAAACTCACATGTTTCATGTAACTAAAGTGTGTAATCATGTGGGTACAGACAATAATTAAGTTATAGACTATATTTATATGAAAAACGTGCATACTTACTGCATTTGAATCATTTTAACCACATGTAACCACCTGCATATGTGTTTGGAGGAAAAAGGCTTTGATTTTGCCACCCTAAGAAAATTTCTCTAGAGCCGCCCCTGACCATTTCACAGGATTTGCATTTAAAGATGCAACAAGACTAAAATGGTTAGGGTCAGGAGGTCAAAGGTCAGAGCTCCTGTGGGTCTGAGGGCGGCCTCACGCTGGAGAAGGATGAAGGAGCCTGACCTGAGCCAGTGTTTGACATGAACACATCAGCACTGCTGTCAGTGAGCCTAACGACAGCCGTTAGCATCATTTCAGTGTTTCAGTCATAAAAACACTTCCTGTCACTGTGGTGGTTACAGTGACATCATGCAGTTTGTGCTTTGACCTCCAGGTTTGGAGTTTCCGAGGTGCACCTGAACGCAGCACAGTGTTCCAATGCTCCTGATTGTCCTCAAACGTCTCTTTGGGTGTTTCCTTCCTGCTCAAAGTTTTCTTTCACTTCCTGAACTTCGTGGAGTGGAGCTTGTTGTTGGTGTGTGAAGAAACTGTAAGTTTGCTTTGTTTCCTCCTTTAACAGTTTGTCTTTAGGAACTTTACTGTTTGTTCAGCTCGTGTTTGATTTCTTCACACAACAAACTGTGTGTGTTTGTATTTCCGGTCTCTCCATTAAAGTCAGTGTGTAATGTTTCCTGGCTAACATCAGCTGTGTGCAGCTTAGTTCAGCACAAATCTGCCGCTCCATAGTTCACGGTAACGGACTCACAGCTGGACCAACGAGGCCGAGTGTGTCCGCCACTCTGAGCTACGTTCGTGTTTGTGTACTTGTAGTTTGTACTTTGAGTTCACTCAGAGCCCACAGAGGACGCAGCGTACGTGATGACGTCACAGCCCTTTACCTCCTTTACTGTCACTGTGATTAATATTTACACAGGAGACACCTGCAGAGCTCTGACGCTAAGCTAGCACACAGCATGCTAACACTAAGCTTAAGCTAACGCTAAGCTAACGCTAAGCTAGCCAAGAACCCAGAGTGAGGTTAAAGCTGAGTAAACACTGACCCCAGACCAGCACCGTGATAAAGTGAGCTGCTGCTGCTGAACTTGAACAGGTAACAAAGTGATGAGCAGTCAGGCTGCAGGTTTCTACCTGTTCATGTTTCTACAGTAGAATCACTTTGAAGTGTCTTTGTGCTGTTTCATCTTTGATTTGTGTTCATAAACACTCAGAGAAACATCACGTGACCTCATCAGGATCTGTGTTGGTGTGTGGGGCTGTACCTCAGCTTTATGTTGTTACATGCTCATTTGTTCATTTTACACAGTAACATCAAAGTAATGTTATGAGGAGTAATGAAGTAACGTACTCCATTACTTTTAATTAAAGTGTTCTGTGTAATATGTGTAATAATGACTGTTTTGAGTAATGACCAACACTGATCACAACAAAGAGGAAATGCCTCCAACATGCACAAACATTTGAGCCACAACATGCAGTTAATGTGCACAAATGTCTTTGATATGCTGCTCAGTGATGGTGGTGACTGTCAGAGCAGAGCTACTGAGAATCAATAAGTAATATCAATGATGGGATCAGAATCACTAAATTCTTCTCATCCCTGTCAGTATCATACATGTGCTGTATAATGTGATAAATGTAGAGGTGCTGGCTGTTCTCTCACTCTGCTGTTTAGCTGTAAAGGACGCCTCCCTGCCTTTGTCTCATTCATGACCTTTAATAGTCTCTTCTAACATGCAGAGATCTGTATGATCTGTTTCATAGAGTCTAACCAGCCTGTACAGGTAACAACAACAGTCACTGCATCACTGACACACAAACGTCATCTCTGTCAATAACAACATTCATACATGGAATAAAAACACATCAGTGGATCATTGCTGGAGCTGATGTTTGTGCTCCTGGTGCAAAGGCTCTCAGTTTCCTCCTTGAAATAACATCAGTGGTGGGTCAGCGACATGCTTTCTTTCCCTCTCAGGTTTAAATATCTGGGACTCTCCACCGTTTGGTTTTAGAGCTGAAGAAGCTTCTCAGATGAAACGTCTTCCAGAAACTTAAAGACGTCTCTTTTCTCTCCAAGCTCCTTAGATCACATGACCTGGATGACTGAACCTACAGACATATTGACCTGGTTTCTAGGTCACATGACAGGTCAGAGGTCAGCGACTGTAACTCAGTTCCTCCTGTTAATGTGAACTCACTGAGTGTTTGTGGTTTACCTCTCAGACTGACTGAAGATGATGATGGAGGAAGAGGAGGACAGAGCAGAGTCTGCAGGGTCCAGCTGTCCGTCTGTGAGGAGTGACGGGTCCAAACATCAACCTCCAGACTTCAGTGGTGAACCTGGAGCAACGAGGTCAGAGAGCTGAACTCACTGAGTAACAGAAATAATTCTGCACTGACATTATAATCAGTGTTGACTCTGGTTGATTGTCTGACTGTGTTTGTGAGCTGAGAGGAAATGAAAATGAGTTTGTAACAAAAATCAGTTTTGTCCAGTTTTCCTGTAAAAAGCTGAACTCTAATCTAAGAGGATGTTACTGACAGGAAACAGCTGCATTATCTGCAGTCTGTGTGATCACAGCTGCTTCAATCATGTTTGTGTCTGCAGAGGTCAGAGGTCACAGTCTGCAGGGTCCAGCTGTCCGTCTGTGAGGAGTGACCGGTCCAAAGGTCAAAATCCACACTTCAGTGGTGAACCTGGAGCAACGAGGTCAGAGAGCTGTGATGACTCCTTTACATGTTTGTGTTTCCTGGATAAATATGACCTGAAACATCCTCAGATTGTTACAAAGATTCATTAAAAAGAAAACAATGAAAGAGAAAAGATCCAAATGTTCGACTTGGTCATTTGCTGTTTGAGGACAGTGATGCTCATATCTGTGGGGAAAGTGTGACCTGAGTGGGTTCATGTTTGTCTTTAAAGAACAGAGCTGCTCTGATTCTCTTTGTGTCTGATCTGTTAAACAGTCTGAGAGGTCACACAGAGACCCAGCAGCTAAAGCCTGGATCATACTGGCTGCTGTTACTCCATCAGGACAACACTGAACCACAGTGGTGTGGATGTAGTGGATAAATCCCACCATACTGATGCTCAGAGTTAACCACAGGGAACAAAACCAGATGTTACCTTCAGATTGTGACCTTTGGAGTGGACGATGCAGATTTCAATAGAGAATAAATGTTGTTGTTTTTCAGCTGTGAAGAAAGAATCTAATTTTCTGAACTTAAGAATTTATGATGCTGGAAACAACATGGAGACTATAACACAACATTTCCACTGTGTTCATAGAATGAATGTAAAACTGTCAGACATTCATTAAATATGCAAAATGTCTACAGAAGCATCAGAGGGTCAGACGTGAAGCACTCAGTGATTTTGATCAAATGACTCATCAGTTATTGATCTGTACTACACTGATCTACCACGTTAGTAAAGCTGGTGTTCTGGTGGTGGAGGGAGACTCGGATCATGTTCTGGTTTTGGAGCAGTGATCTGCTGATGGTTCAGTTTGATGAGCTTCTTCAAAATCATCCCTGACATCACCACTGAAAGGACGTCCATGAAAACAGACTGAAAATTACTGATATGTTCACAATCTGAGAGTTTAAAACTTGACAGACTTGATTCAGATGAAGTTATTTGAGCAGAAACTCCTGGATCTTTATCCTGTGTTGATCTGATCCTTCATGGTTCCTCCACAGAGTGGAGCAGCAGAGCTCAGAGGTTCCCAGTGGTCAGTCTGCCCAGCAGCATCAAACACAGCTGGACTCCATATTTATGGTCTGTACATGTACAACAACTACTGTTACATCTGTTCTGTTCACAGTCGTCTCCATGCTGCTCTTTGTAGACCAGTGGATCGTCAGTGTGTCCAACATGGATCTGATGTTTGGCTCCATGATTTCAGTCTGATTGGCTCATTCATAAATATTCTGTTCCAGCTGCTGGAGGACAACATCATCACTTTTGTGAAGAACGAGCTGAAGAAGATCCAGAAGGTTCTGAGTCCAGATTACCCAGAATGCTTTGAGAGTCAGAGGAGCAGCAGCAGAGAGGCATTTGTGAAGATCACAGTGGACTTCCTGATGAGAATGAAGCAGGAGGAGCTGGCTGACCGTCTGCAGAGACGTAAGAGGATTTATCTAAAGATTTAAGCTGCTGGATAAATGAACATTTTCCAGAGATGGAAGATGGAGCAACATGTTTTAAAGATTAGTTCTTTTTGGAATTGAGTGTTTATTTTTCTTCTCATTCAGAACTTCAAGCTGCAGTTTGTCATCGTAACCTTAAATCCACCCTGAAGAAGAAGTTCCAGTGTGTGTTTGAGGGCATCGCTAAAGCAGGAAACCCAACCCTCCTGAATCAGATCTACACAGAGCTCTACATCACAGAGGGAGGGACTGCAGAGGTCAATGATGAACATGAGGTCAGACAGATTGAAACAGCATCCAGGAAACCAGACAGACCAGAAACAACCATCAGACAAGAAGACATCTTTAAAGCCTCACCTGGAAGAGATGAACCAATCAGAACAGTGCTGACAAAGGGAGTGGCTGGCATTGGGAAAACAGTCTTAACACAGAAATACAGCCTGGACTGGGCTGAAGACAAAGCCAACCAGGACATCCAGTTCATATTTCCATTCACTTTCAGAGAGCTGAATGTGCTGAAAGAGGAAAAGTTCAGCTTGGTGGAACTTGTTCATCACTTCTTTACTGAAACCAAAGAAGCAGGAATCTGCAGCTTTGAAGACTTCCAGGTTGTGTTCATCTTTGATGGTCTGGATGAGTGTCGACTTCCTCTGGACTTCCACAAAACTACAATCCTAACTGACCCTAGAAAGTCCACCTCAGTGGATGTGCTGCTGATAAACCTCATCAGGGGGAAACTGCTTCCCTCTGCTCGCCTCTGGATAACCACACGACCTGCAGCAGCCAATCAGATCCCTCCTGACTGTGTTGGCATGGTGACAGAGGTCAGAGGGTTCACTGACCCACAGAAGGAGGAGTACTTCAGGAAGAGATTCAGAGATGAGGAGCAGGCCAGCAGGATCATCTCCCACATCAAGACATCACGAAGCCTCCACATCATGTGCCACATCCCAGTCTTCTGCTGGATCACTGCTACAGTTCTGGAGGATGTGCTGGAAACCAGAGAGGGAGGACAGCTGCCCAAGACCCTGACTGAGATGTACATCCACTTCCTGGTGGTTCAGGCCAAAGTGAAGAAGGTCAAGTATGATGGAGGAGCTGAGACAGATCCACACTGGAGTCCAGAGAGCAGGAAGATGATGGAGTCTCTGGGAAAACTGGCTTTTGATCAGCTGCAGAAAGGAAACCTGATCTTCTATGAATCAGACCTGACAGAGTGTGGCATCGATATCAGAGCAGCCTCAGTGTACTCAGGAGTGTTCACACAGATCTTTAAAGAGGAGAGAGGACTGTACCAGGACAAGGTGTTCTGCTTCATCCATCTGAGTGTTCAGGAGTTTCTGGCTGCTCTTCATGTCCATCTGACCTTCATCAACTCTGGACTCAATCTGCTGGAACAACAACAAACAACCTCCTGGTGGTTTAAACCATCTCTTCACCAGAGTGCTGTGAACAAGGCCTTACAGAGTCCAAATGGACACCTGGACTTGTTCCTCCGCTTCCTCCTGGGTCTTTCCCTGCAGACCAATCAGACTCTCCTACGAGGTCTGCTGACACAGACAGGAAGTAGCTCACAGACCAATAAGAAAACAGTCCAGTACATCAAGGAGAAGCTCAGTGAGAATCTGTCTGCAGAGAAAAGCATCAATCTGTTCCACTGTCTGAATGAACTGAATGATCGTTCTCTAGTGGAGGAGATCCAACAGTCCCTGAGATCAGGAAGTCTCTCCACAGATGAACTGTCTCCTGCTCAGTGGTCAGCTCTGGTCTTCATCTTACTGTCATCAGAAGAAGATCTGGATGTGTTTGACCTGAAGAAATACTCTGCTTCAGAGGAGGCTCTTCTGAGGCTGCTGCCAGTGGTCAAAGCCTCCAACAAAGCTCTGTGAGTACATTTGTACTCATGTCTTTACTTTTAACATCCAACTGTGTCAGTAATTTATTTCACCAGGTTTTCTGTCTCTGTATGAATTTGTATCCTAAAGTTTTGGGATTTCTCCAATACAACTGTGACCTCTTTGATGCCTCCAGAACTCGAGACACTGGATTCACCATAAACTCTGATCATCACTGCTGCTGTTATGTTATCAGTCTTTGTTTAAACACTTAGGCTGCATGTGCCTGATGTTGACTTCATATTCACATGCATGCTCCTAGATACATTTCTACTGCAGGTCTATTTTAGTCACAAATGTTGGTGAAACACTTGCTTTTACATGCATGGTGGGTCCTGCATTAAAGAAAGCATTTGAATTACTCAGTGAATCCTGGCAGCCAGAGAAACATCCTTAGTTCCACTTTAAACTAAACTCTGCTTCGGTCTTCCACAGTGTGTTTGTTGTTTCTTTGTTGTTGTTGGCCTGCTCTCTCCTCTCACTCCAATCTGGTTGCAGCAGATGTTTGTCCCTCCCTGAACCTGCAGACTTGGGTGCAGCACCTCAGTTCATCTTCAGTCTGAAACCAGCTGTTTTAGCTATATCCCCTCAAGCACACCTTCCCTGGTCATCTCTGCTGTGGTTGCTATAAAATTTAATCTTGATTTTAAAAAAAAAGAACAAAAAACTTCAAGTCAGACTTGATGCCATTTGTTGGCAGCATGGTGCCTGTTTGTCTTTGATGATAAACTGCAGCACAGTCTAAAGCAAACCTTCTGACTTTATTGACTTTATGCATGTATATATTCTTCCTGTTCACCTTGGACACACAACAGCTCTCTGTTTGTTGTGATTGGATCTAGAACAGCCAACATATCCTAATCTAGATGATTTCTAAGGTGGTATCTGGGAGGAAAAGTTAAAATCAGCCTGGATGGCCTGTACTGTATGATGGCCTTGGTTGCACCACATTGATAGCCATGCAGGGTGGTTCACTCCTTGTGCAAGAAGACCGAGGAGTGAGCCACCCTTGGTCAAAGCTTGGCCATTCAAGCTCACTGTTTTCCCCTTGTTGGTTGATGATAGTATTTTTTTTACCTGACTTATAGTCATCATTGTCTTCAAATTAACTCACACACTGCTGACTGCTGTAGCTTACCTGGCTGAGCAGGTGACCCATGCACTGAAGGTTAGAGTCGTGACTCCAGGGCCTGGTTTGAGTCTGCCCAAGACCATTTCCTGTGTGTTATTCTCCTCACTTCTCCCTCCCTTCCTGTCTTCTTTGTCCTATACAGTGAAGACAAAAGGCCTCAAGTTCTGAAAACTCTTCCCCTTCATCATCTTCCATCTCTCTCATCTAAAATCTCCAGTATTCTCTGAGTAGAGAATCTTTTCACAATCTTGAATGATAAGGATCCAAGTGGGTAAAGTTATTTATTTGTTGTGTTCCTATTTGCAGCTGGGATAGATTGTGAAAAACTCTTGGCTGCCCAAATTACATCCAGTTTAGAAGAAAAACATTGAGTGAAGTGTTTGTTTCATCATCCTTCACAACTCATCAATCAGGTGTCACAAACTGCAGCAGGACAGTACAAAGCATGTCATACTGGATGGCTGCAACAACCAGAGTTTTATCTACCTTTGGTATTTGGTGACAGCATGAGCGTAATATTCACTGAACAGAGTCGTCTTCTGTAATCTTTTCAGATTCAGATTCAGAACACTGTATTTATTTTCAAGGGGCAATTAGGATACTGAGCTTTCCAACCATACATACAATACACAAACATCACATTGGGGAGACGGGTCAGGCTAGGTAGCTGGCCGGTCAGCCGCTAGAGCAGCGACCCGGAACCGAACAGCAGAAAATGCACAACATCAGGAAAGATGAGGAGAAAAAAGAACTCCTCCCAGACTGAGCTTCAACAGGGAGATCAGTTTGAGAACAGACAAAAAAAATGACCTTAGCGCAGAGCACATGAAAACTCTTAATGCACCATAGAAACACATGACAAGCAACAGGGATGGGTAAAAGGTGAGAGACAGCCGGTGTAGACAGCGCACCCGGGCCTGCAGCATTTGCGCTGGTCCCCTCGACCCACCGTCTGCACCGGGAGGGGATAAGCATGCTTAGGATGGGAAGGAACAGTCTAAACACCGTCTGTTATCAGGGTGAGATTTGTTATGTTCAGCTCCAGCCTTGAGACCACAGCTGGCGCCGGTATGTTAGCCGCATGAAATGATGGTGGCTTTCTTTGGTGCGAACAACTGCATGTCAATTTCACAGCTGATCTAACAGTCCGTCACTCGTCTCTCAATCTCCCGTTGGAGAGCCACGAGCTTCTCCGAGAGGTTATCAGTTTTGCGCTCAAAGAGCAAAGTCTGAGAACTCACGACCGCCATGAGCTTCTTCAAGATCTTATCCGTGCTGCGTTCAATGAGCCCATTTTGAGAAGTCACGACCCGTCCCATTGTTTCAGTCACAGCGGGCAGCCTTGTGGGGGTTTGAACAGCTGATTCCGCTTTCTTTAATCTTCAATAAGCCAGGGCCAAGCCAGCTCAGATCAGCAAGAACCCTTTGCTGCTGTGAATGTCCGTGCTGCTATATTTCAGGATCAGGCTCTAAATGTACAAATGGATCTGAGAAGATTTCCAATCATGTTTCTACTAGATTTACAGTTTGTTTTCATGTCTTCTGACTCAGAAGGTGGAGCAGGTGGAGCTTACAAGGAGTAAGTGCTGCTATAGAAGAAGAGTTGTGTTTTAATGAAGCTATTTAGTTAACCAATAATTGTATTGCATGCTGGCATTAAAAATGTTTCATTTGACTGATTTAATTGTTTGTTTGTTTTCTTCCAGACTGAGTGGCTGTAACCTCTCAGAGAGAAGCTGTGATGCTCTGTCCTCAGTTCTCAACTCCCAGTCCTCTAGTCTGAAAGAGCTGGACCTGAGTAACAATGACCTGCGGGATTCAGGGGTGAAGCTTCTGTCTGCTGCACTGCAGAGTCCACATTGTACACTGGAAACTCTCAGGTCAGGATCCAAACATATCATTAAGTGATATTATTGTATAAACAACCAAGCTTTATAGAATTGGCAGGTGAACTTTTCTTTATCTTTGGATTGCTTAGGAGATTCTTAATTACTGTCTGAAGATTTTTTACAGTCACATATTTTGTTTTAATGGTCAAACAGAATTATAGTTCAGTTCAATGAGCAGGTAGCTGTGAGATTCATAATAATGAGGTATATTTGTATTAAAGATGACTAAACGTGAACAGTAGCTGTGAGTTACTTTGTTTACTCATGTGTGCTGATGTTGTGAGTAATTTAAAGCTGAAGTAAACTTGTAATGAGTTTAATAGAGTTTCTGAAGTAAGTGTACTTGGAGACATTTATGTGTTTACTAAAGTCCAGGAGCAGGAGGCTGTGTGTAGCATAGAGGAACCCAGACCTCAGCTTTGTCTCCTGGTTTCTGTTGCTGCTGTTACAGTTTCCCCTCATCGTTCCTTCAACAGTCTCCTCACTGTAACAAATCAAAGTGTTACTGTATAGATTCACGTCTGAATGTTGCCATGTGCTATTAAAACTGAAAGCGATGTTTCATACACCCACGTGGTTCAGTCACACAGTAACTGATGGTAAATAATGTTTGTGTTGAGCACATCGTACAGGTCAGCTGCTCCACACAGATCTCAGGTTTACATGCTGGAACAGTTTGTGATCATGAAGGATAAACCTCACTTCCTCTTTGTTTCATAGAGATGTGACATGAACAATAACACATTCATGAAATCCTTTTAGGAACACAAACACTATTGTAGCTGGAGAATATATTTGAATGTAGGATAATGTAGGGGATCATAAACCACAGTAATAACTAACCACCACCTCACCATTTGGGTTGGTAGCTGCATGTTGATTGATGAAGTCATTTTCTTCTTCCTCCATTTCTACCTTATTAACATCAGATTAAAAGCTGCACAGAGACAGGCACTGGACATGTTTAGCCTAGCTTAGTACAAGGACTGGACATGGGGGAAACGGCTCTCATCACTGGATCAAACCATGAAAACAAATCTGAAGTAAAGTTTTGTTGAAGTGAACTGTGGTGGTGCCCAATGTTCCCAATAAGCTGCGCTCGTGCAACTGCGCGCTGCTGGCACGGTCTCTGCACACAGAAAATCTGTGTTGCACACAAAAAAAAAAATCAAATCTCAATTGAAATTAAAATTAAATCTTCAACAATTCTGTTTTGCAGTGTTAGTCAGTGACTGGCTGCTCCCATATGGGATTAGAACGATGCCACCTTATCCCGTAGTCCAGCCAATGATGCGATTCACATTCGTATATACGCAGCTAATCAACGTCGCTGACAGGCTATGACAGCGTCCTTATGTGCCGACAATGGTGTTATAGCGAGCAAAGTGGCTGATGATGAGGTGAAGCCACGTTAATGACAACGTGTACAACCATTGGAGATGTGAGCAGGACAGACGGAGCAACTGAGGGAAAAAGTGTGGACTTTATACCAGTTTTTAAATTGTGTTGATCGGCCGCGTAAAACCAGAGTTATGATAAAATATCTGCAATGTTTGGTTTTCTTCCTGAATAGTATTGTTGTTTATAACAACGATAGTATTCAGTGTTTATTGCAACAAACTTTGTTGTTTGCAAAACTCAGTTACTTTTTTGAAGAAGTAACTATATAATTAATTGCCCAACATTGGTCATTATATCCTGTATTTTGCAGACAGAGTTACAGACTCTCTCCCAGACCACAGACTCATAATACAAGTCAGAGCTTTATAAAAATAGAAAAAATAAAGTTGTGTTTTCAAAATTGGAGTTCAAGTTATTTTTACTTCCAATAGTGTTAACATGCTACAGGTCATGAACAAGGTTGTTTTTAATTTTCATTGTAAGTGGGCTAAAGCAGTTAATTAAAAGTAGCCTAACATCAATGTAAATGCTGTAATTTGATTACTTTAATAAACCATGTAACTTGGATGGATAAGATGCTGGCGTGACCACAGTGCACACGTCTGCTGTTGCTCACAGAGGTCCAAGGGACGCTCAGGGAGTTTGTGTGTTCGCTCAGACACATGAAACATTAGAGGGAACATTGGCGGTGACTGGCAGGGAAAAGGGGAATGATAAGACTTACTGTAAATATAATTATGTATGTATTGAAAAAGGAGCAACTAAAATGTTCCAGCTGAAAAATGAAATCAGTTTCAGTTTATGAGCTCTGTTTGTTTTCTTTACAATTCCAACCTTTTATTTTGAAATGAGCTGCTCATTCCTGTTTAGGGTTGATGAGCTGATGTGGGTGAGAGGACTCAGGCAGCCTGACAGAGTTGATGTCCAGGTCTTCCCTGCTTGTCCTGATACACATAAACATGAGTATCCTTGCAGGTCAGATCTCATCAGTCACACCTGTTAGTGCAGCTCTCCTCTAGATTGTAGTGCTTGTTAAACTAGGATGATTTTAGGAGCCTGGACCGCAGATCTAAGGGAAGATATGACTTGGAAAGACTAAACCAACCTATTAGAGGTGTTCGCACTAACATAGATAAATACTCAGATTTACACCTTTAGTGTCTCACAAAGGGTTGAAAAGTGAATGTGCACAGAGAGGTTGGTGGTGAGACGGGCACTTCCAGCACTGTAGATGTGTTCCAGCTCAGTGTTCATGGAAATAATCCAGAGAGCAGGATTCCTTGATGAATGTCACATCTTCTTAAAGTTATAATCCACAGGGAAAACTGTGAAACTGTCGATCTGATATCTACTCAACCAATCAGGTGTTTACATGCCCTTCACTGATCTCCAGCCCCACCTTATTATCAGTTTCTCTCTCTTTTACATCTGAATTATCTTCACTTCACATTTCAGTCAGTTCAGATTTCATTAGCACGTTCACTTTAGCATAATCCATTTTAATCCAAACACCTTTCTCTTTAAACTCTGTTTGTCAGTCACAGTATATCCAGTACAATCCTCTTTTTCACTGCGTCACACACATTCAGAGATCAGAGTGTCCTGTGTGTGCTCTCATTCACTCACACTCACTCTCATATGGCTGAAGTCTGTTTGTACACAGGCTGTCAGCTGGCCTGAGTTAGGCCTGTCTCTAAAATCATTATTTTATTACTTTTATTCTGATTCATCAAAGCCAAACTCAAACATATTTATATTTACTGATTATGTTCTCATCAGTAATTAACAGTCAGTACATTCAGATATGAATCATAATTCAGTGTTTAACATATTATCACAGATGGACTGCACAGGAGATCTCCTTTATGAAGAAACTGTGAAAGTTTGTCCAACAGTGGGAAACATTTCAGAGAACATCTCAGAGAATATCTGTGAAGCAGAAACTAAACATAATAATAGAAGAAAAGCCAAATAATGATCCAAGTCCTGCTCTGAGACTATCAGACAGTAAAGGCTTCCAAAGACTGCTCACCTCTCAGACTTACTTAAAGATGCTGGTGCTGTCCACAGATCAGCTGACCTGCTGGGTCTCCATGATCAGCTTTGTTTCTTGGAGATAAAGGCTGAAGCCTTTAGAGCTTCAGTTCTCCAGAGCAGCAGGATGTCTGAGGTCCGCAGAAACACAAAAACACAGCAGCTAAAAATAGTTGTTCAAAGAAAACGAGGTGGGAGCTGCTGATTCCTGAGCTTTGATACTGGATTAGCTTCAGTAGTTATTCCAATCACTGCTGTAGGAGCTACATTTAGTCACAGCTGACTGTCTTCTTTGAACAATCACAATGACTACTGTTGTAAAAAACAAGCACACAAAGAACCAATGAGAGTGTAGAACAGGATAAAGAGCTCCTGTGATGGTGGCAAAGAAATGAGCAGCAGACGGCCGTCTACATGTTGTAGTGGTTTACAGTCACCAGGGGGCGCCGTCACGGCCACGCAGTCAGTGGGCTGCTCTGCTTGTGCTGTTGTTGGTGAAGCTGAAGTGAAAGCGAATGTTAAAACAATGAAAAGTGTCCACTGCAGCCTCCATCTGAACTTGTCATGTTCTTCTTCTTTGATCCTTCGTGTTTGTGCTGAACACTGCTGTCGCTCTCTTCCCTGTTCCCGCCCACTTTCTAACCAATCAGCATTGGAGCGTGCACAGCGTCGTCCACACTGAGCTTTGTTGTGAGCGCATGGACTCGTCTGCAGAACATTTGTATGGGCTCAAAATGTGGTCATAAATATTTTGTACTTGTAAATCAGGATTTGTATGTGTAAAAAGATTTGTGTGTGCGTGAAAAAAATTTGTGTGTGTGTAAAAAAGATTTGTGTGTGCGTGAAAAAAAACTTTGTATGTGTAAAAAAAGATTTGTGTGTGTGTGTAAAAAAGATTTGTGTGTGGACTTAGCCAAAGAAAAAACCCTGCAAGTTACAAGTACGAATTTTGACCCTATTTTTCTTCCTTTCATCTGATTGGTCAATGTCATGTCAATCAGAAATGTAACTATCCAATCAGAGAACAGATGGGTTTGGCTGTCGGAGGGGCACTTTTTTGACCTGACGTTCCCGTCACAAGTGTCTTCTAAGTGAAGCTACCAGGTTCAGGTCCAGCTGTGTTTATCTGGAGCTGCAGTAAATGATCCGTCCTCACAAAGCAACACAGACACCAGATATGCAAACACAGCATCATACAACACAACCAAGAGATCCAAAGAATTATCTCTGCATTTCTGTGGCTGATGCTGCTGGAACAAAGCTGTTTGAAACCTTGTTGTTCTGCACTTTGGGACCTGAAGAGAAACCTGAACCTCTGTGCAGAGGGTTCAACTCTGAGGATTCCTGTTCAGTTTTTTTTTATTTCACACGGCAAAACTTGACAACTTTATGATAAATGTACGACTTCAATGTGAAAAATTCATTTTTTCTCTTGTTTGTTTGAAGCTGCTTCCTGTTGGCTTCAGCTGTTTGGAGTTTCCATTTTCTAAACTTCTACATTCTGAACCTTCTTCAGCTCTGAACAGATGATGAAACACTGAATGATTTCAAGCTCACACTTTGTCTAATAAACTTACATCTTTCATTTTTTATTCAGATTGAAGGACTGTGATTTGTCAGAGATCAGCTGTGATTATCTGGCAGCAGCGCTGAAGTCCAACCCCTCGTATCCCAGAGTGCTGGACCTGAGTGTAGACTGCAACAACCTGCAGGATTCAGGAGTGAAGCAGCTGTGTGTTCTTCTGGAGAATCCACGATGTCGATTTGAAACTCTGAGGTCAGTCTCATGGTTTAGTTGTGCTGAGATGAATATGATGTGAAAGTTGTGCTGACACTGTGGATCAGTAGGCCCACACACCTCTATACAGGAAGTCTTGTTCTACTCTTTGTAGAACTTCTGATCCCTGATCCTCTGAGTCTGACTCAGTAGATAATGCAGAGTTCTGAGCTGATGTGGGTGAGAGGACTCAGGCAGCCTGACAGAGTTGATGTCCAGGTCTTCCCTGCTTGTCCTGATATACATAAACATGAGTATCCTTGCAGGTCAGATCTCATCAGTCACACCTGTTAGTGCAGTTCTCCTCTAGATTGTAGTGCTTGTAAAACTAGGATGATTTTAGGAGCCTGGACCACAGATCTAAGGGAAGATATGACTTGGAAAGACTAAACCAACCTATTAGAGGTGTTCGCACTAACATAGATAAATACTCAGATTTACACCTTTAGTGTCTCACAAAGGGTTGAAAAGTGAATGTGCACAGGGAGGTTGGTGGTGAGACGGGCACTTCCAGCACTGTAGATGTGTTCCAGCTCAGTGTTCATGGAAATAATCCGGAGAGCAGGATTCCTTGATGAATGTTACATCTTCTTAAAGTTATAATCCACAGGGAAAACTGTGAAACTGTCGATCTGATATCTACTCAACCAATCAGGTGTTTACATGCCCTTCACTGATCTCCAGCCCCACCTTATTATCAGTTTCTCTCTCTTTTACATCTGAATTATCTTCACTTCACATTTCAGTCAGTTCAGATTTCATTAGCACGTTCACTTTAGCATAATCCATTTTAATCCAAACACCTTTCTCTTTAAACTCTGTTTGTCAGTCACAGTATATCCAGTACAATCCTCTTTTTCACTGCGTCACACACATTCAGAGATCAGAGTGTCCTGTGTGTGCTCTCATTCACTCACACTCACTCTCATATGGCTGAAGTCTGTTTGTACACAGGCTAATCTGGGACTCTCCACCATTTGACCCTAGAAATAAAGAAGCTTCTTGGATGAGAGGTGAAAGGCGAAACGTCTTCAAAAAACTTAAAGAAGTCCAGATGCCTTTTTTTCTAAGCTCTTTAGATAACTGCGAACCTTCACAAACGCCTCATCAGTGGGACTCTCAGAGCTACCAGCCCTTTGCTACAATCACAAAGCTCTTCATTGAAATCAATGATATCAAAGCTGGAATCAAGCTATAGCCATATACACTGGTAAAGACTTCTTATCTCGAAATAATATACTGAAGTGGCAATGCAGAAATTGAAAATAGGCGGACGTGCTACCTATGCTATTAGTAGAATGGACATTGGCCTGCTGGCTAAGGAAGGCCCTGTCTCACATAGAGGTGAGAGAGGCCCCCCTCGAAGCCCCCTCTTTTATCGGGGCTTACTTAGGGTCATATCGGGGACCCCACAGTTAGAAGTCTTTTTTTTTTTTTTTCTTTGACCAAATAAAGCTTATTTCTGTAGCTGTTGTTTTATACAGCTTTAATGTTAATATTAACATTTGCTTATGTATGTTTAGGGAGTGGTCTGATGGTACATGTCGTTGTCACATTAATAATATTCAAATTAGAGATGGCACGATACCACTTTTTTATGTCCGATACCGATACCGATATCATAAATTTGGATATCTGCCGATACCGATATGAATCCGATATAGTGTTTTTTAATCAACAAAACTGTTTTTTAAAATATCTTGCTGCATTTTGCAAGTCTGCAAGTTCATACTCAAGTTTAAAACAACAACTACACTAAAGCTATTCTGTTATACCTGTATACAAAAAAAATATTTCATAGTTCAGCAATACTGATCAATCTAATAAACTTAAACCTACACCATCCTCCCTATTCTGGTATTTTAAAGAGTACTTAGCGTAAATATTAAGCAACCTAACTAATAGGGTTCCAACTCCCAGCAACAACAAAAATAAATAAAAAATAGGGAACCACCCCTCACGCTCCACCTCATGATGCTTAATCGACGTAATCAACCTTAATTTGATGCAGTGTGAAAAAAAATGCACAGAAATCAATTATTTTTCAAGAAATATTAAATAGATTCAACATCTTTCTTCAACAAAATTGCAGACTGCACAGATGGTACCTTCCCAAAGGAAAAAGTACTATAGCTTACTAGGGTATATATATATTAGACTTAATAGTTACTATATACAGTAATTGACTTCTATTCATTTTACATCAAATTAAAACTTTGTGTGTCAGATAATTATTTATTAAAAGCTAGACATTTTAAATGAGAATAAGAAAGAAAAGTATGTCTTTGTGCCCCCTTTTCCCAGTTAATGCCCTATCGGCCCCCCTGGCTAAACTTTGCTAGATCCGCCCCTGCACAGTTACCAGCCGTCAGCTACGTAGAAAACGATCCTGGTGTAGAAAGTAATATTAAATAAATTCTAACAACAGCTTATCAAGCTTAAACGTGCTGCTGTTGTTCAGCCGCTGGTTTCCTCTTTCTGGCGCAAAGTGGACCAAAAACAAACAAGAGAGACTCACAACAGAAAAGCCGATCAGCTGATCATTAGCAGTTTGACGATTGAAGTAGCAGCCGGAGAGCGAGAGGCAGTCGCTCGTTAAGCTTAACGCAGGAATGCTTTACAAACATTCAGAGATGGACTTACACACTTGCTTTACTTCTCTCGGGGATAACTTTGTCGGAGATGAAATGCCAGGTTGCTAGCGAAGCTCCAAATGCTATCCAGACCACCGACAGGTCCCGCATGCCACAGCCGCTCTATCACGTGATGCATACTGCTCCGACGTGCTAACGTTCTGAGGTGAGTTACGGCGTGTTGCAAGTTTTGTGAGGTGCTTTCGTGATATTTAATGGATCGGATTACATTTTTTATTTTTCTCCGATATCCGATCCAGTAATTTAGGTCAGTATCGGACCGATACGTAATATCGGATCGGTCCATCTCTAATTCAAATAGTAAGGGTATGCTTAAAGATAAGGTAAAAATCATATCATATAATGTAAATGGCCTGTCGAATCCAATTAAACGTAATAAAATTTTAACTAAAATGAAGAAAGAACAAGTACAAATAGTGTATCTACAGGAAACCCATCTAGACTGTAAGGAGCATGAAAAACTGAAAAGAATGGGTTATACAACAGTTTTCTCCTCTTCCTATAAAACTGGACGAAGGAGAGGAGTGGCTATCCTGTTATCAAGCAAATTACTCTTTGAAAAAATATCCGAGATAAGTGATAAAGAGGGACGTTATATTTTGGTAAGGGGAAACATTGAGGGGAACCCAGTCACGTTGTTAAATATATATGCACCCCCTGGAAGCGATATTTATTTCTTTAAGAAAATTATAGATGTGATGGTAACAGAGACAGTAGGTTTCCTAATTTGCGGAGGAGATTTAAATATACATCTACAACCAAAGCTAGATATTTCCAATAGAAAAGCACAGAATACTAAAACATTAATTAAGAATATAAATACATTGATGAAGGAGGTGGGACTAATTGATATATGGAGAGACTTGCATCCCTACCAAAGGGATTATACTTATTTTTCCTCACCGCACTCGTTATACACAAGAATAGTGTGCTGGCATTAGGCATTTTCTGTTCTGCAGCAGTTTGCCCTCTTGTGGTTGTTTTTGTGTATTTTTTTTACTCTGTAAGATCTAGCCAGAGGCAGTTTCACCTCCGTTAATCTGTTGCCATCCATGCCTTCACAAGTTGATAAACGGCATCATCTGTGAGTAATATTGTTTGTTATCACTGAGACAACTTGTGTGCATTATTATTTGTTGTGAAGGTGTGATATAGTTTGTAGTTAGAATTTAATTTGAATATGTATATAACCTAAGCTAGTAAGGTTAAGCTAGCTCACTTGCCATGTGGTTTCTTTAACGTTTTGATCATGAGTGTGATTTCATTTGATGTTTTATTCGGGCACTCACTAAGCAGATAAATATTGCGTTCATATTTTTGAATATGTGTTTGTTATACTGTATGTTGATGCAACATTTTTATTGGTTTATTTCTGGTTTTGTCAACAGTTTCACACTTTTTCCTTATTAAATCATCCAACTCAACACATTGGCCTGTTCCCTGGATTTTGATTAGGAGAGTGTTTAGCTGTCTGTATAGCTGAGTCTACGTTCACGAGGACAACGCTTAGTGAGGACAGAACAAATAGATTATTTCATAACTTTTGGGAAAAATAAAGATAAAATAAGCACTTGTGCAATTGGAACAATAGAGTTAAGCGATCATGCACCAGTATACCTGTCTGTTGATTTAAACGTGCAACCAAAACTCAATAATTGGAAATTAAATTCAAGCTTACTGAATGATCCTCACTTTAAAGGACAAATTAAGAAAGAGATTCACTTCTATATGGAAACTAATGACAATGGTGAGGTGTCTCCTCCTATACTGTGGGATGCCTTAAAAGCTGTCCTGAGAGGGAAAATTATAGCAATATCCTCTTATAAGAAAAAGATGAGAAATAAGAAATTAGAAGAGCTACAAAATAAGAATTAGAGAAAAGGCATGAAAGAAAAACATCTCAGGATATATTGGAGGAAATTAGGAAAACAAGAAATGAAATAAATGATTTGACCACATATGAAATTTAAAAAAAATTAATGTTTCTTAAACAAAGGTATTATGAGGGAGGATCAAAAGCAAAGAATGTATTAGCCTGGAAACTAAAAAAGAAAATAGCAGATAATACAGTTCACAAAATTAAACATCCAGTGACAAAACTAATAAAAAATAAACCAATAGAAGTTCAGAGTGCATTTGAAACATTTTATAAGACTCTGTATGCTAATAACACAGAGAGTAGTATAGTTGAAATTAACAGTTTTGTAGATTCTCTTGATTTACCAGTACTGAATGAAGAACAGAATAAAACTTTGATTGAAGATATAACAGAAAAGGAACTAAGAATAGCAATAAGTAAAGTTAAAATAAATAAATCTCCAGGATCAGATGGATATACGGCAGAATGGTACAAGGAGCTAAAAGAAGAATTAATACCAGTGATGCTTCTAACAATGAATTGGATCCTAAAGAAGGCTCAAGTACCTTCTAGCTGCAAAGAAGCAATTATCTCTGCCATCCCAAACGAAAACAAGGATAAATTAGAATGTGCGTCATATAGACCAATATCTGTTCTTAATACAGATTACAAGCTGTTTACATCTATCATGGCTCGACGATTAGAAAAGTTCTTATCTAATCTAATTCATAATGATCAAACAGGTTTTATTCGAGAACGCCAAATACAAGATAATGTACGACGGACATTACAAATTATTAATCATATTCAAAAGAATAAAATAGAAGCAATGGTAATCAGTATCGATGCAGAAAAATCATTCGATTCAGTTAATTGGAACTTTCTTTACCGAGTCTTGCATACATTTGGCTTTCACGAATATATAATTAAGACAATACAGGCACTTTATGATAACCCTACGGCAAGGATTAAAATTAATGGCTACCTATCAAATAGTATTAAGCAGCAAAGAGGAACAAGGCAGGGCTGTGCGTGCTCACCATTATTATTTGCGTTATATCTGGAACCATTGGCTCAATATATAAGACAAAATAAAGAAGTAGAAGGTATTAATATCCATGAAAAGGAGCATAAATTAGCCTGCTATGCAGATGATATTTTAATATTTTTGGGTCAACCATCAAACTCTTTACCTAAATTAATGCAATCATTTGAATACTTTGGTCGACTATCTGGATATAGGGTTAATATGAGTAAAACACAATTGCTTAAGTACAATTATATTCCATCAGAAGAAATTAAAAATAAGTATCAATTAGCATGGCAAACAGAGTACTTTAAATATCTAGGAGTCATAATACCTAAGGATCTTACAGAACTATCAGAACGAAATTATTTACCAATACAGAAAAAAATTAAGGAACATATAGCGAGATGGAATCTAATTCCATATTTAAGTTTATATTCGAGAATAGACTCAATTAAAATTAATATTCTTCCTAAATTATTATATTTATTTCAAACATTACCAATAGAAATTAACCAGAAACAGTTTAATGAATGGGATAAAATTTTGTCAAGATACATATGGCAAGGAAAAAGGCCCCGAATTAGATTGAAAACCCTACAACTTAACAAAGGAAAAGGGGGTGGGGCTTACCTTCTCTTAGGGAATATTATTGGGCAGCACAATTAAGGCCTATGATATGCTGATGTAATCCTTCATATGACGCTCAATGGAAAGTTATTGAGGAGAGTCTGACCTCCATCCCCATACAAGCTATTATAGCAGACAGAAGCTTGCAAAATTTAATAAAAACTATTGAAAATCCATGGATCAAGTTGACTTTTAAAATTTGGAAAACAGTAATAAAAGAATATAAACTAGAAGAGGATATAGCAGTTCTTAAGTGGTGTGCATATGACACACATTTTGCTCCAAATAAATTGGACACCAGATTCAAAGATTGGACATATAAAGGATTAACAGCTTTATGTGTGGTAATGGAGGAAGGCAGACTAATTAGTTTTTGCTTTTGCATTAGATTTTGACTTTGTTAACTACTAGAAGACTAGAGGAAAAATTAGTTACATTAATGGAAACAAAAACACACTCCCTATATTTATTTATTTATTTTTCTTTCCTTTTTCTTTTTCCTTATGTATTTTTTATTTATGTTGTTTCCTGTTTTGCTTCTTTTTCTTTTCTTCTTCTTCTTTCATTCTTATTGTATGGATATTTTAGTTGTTTAAATATAGAAAAAAAATAAAAAAAAATATATGTACTGAAAGATAGCTGAAGTTGATGGTATTGTATAGTGATTCTAAAATGTCAATAAAAAAAAAAGCTGGAATCAAATGAGTCCAAGTCTTCTGCTGATTCAGCATCACATTCATCTTTGCTCCTTGTTCTGCATCCCCACCATGGACTTCATTCCTTTCCAAGCCAGCCTTGAGTGTCCTTTATTCAGCTCATCCTCTGCTTTACTTTTACACCTGATTTTAGCTGCTTTTCTTCTCTCCCTCATAACAAGACAGCTTCTTCTGCCTGAGAACATGTTGGAGTGATTTACTAATCCAGGGCTGATTTTTGGGGAAAATAGTTCCTGTTTTCAAAGTAATCCCCATTTTTCCCAGAATGAAATGTAAGTAGAAATAAATAGAATAGAATTAGAATAGAATTCAACTTTATTGTCATTGCACATGCACAGGTACAGGGCAACGAAATGCAGTTTGCATCCATCCAGAAGTGCTTTAGTGATATAGATATATTACAATATATATTAGCAATAGTATAGATATGTAAGTATATTACAGAAATGGGTCTATTATGGTATGTTATAATGTACACGGTATGAAGTATGTTGTGAATATTCTATAACTAAGTATGTACAGGCTGTAGTGAGTACAAGCTATGTACAGGCTATGAACAGGATATAAATATGAAAAACTATACAGAATATGAAATAAATAACTTTACAGAAATTTGAGATATACAGCTATAAAGTGATCTAAGTGAGAACATGAGCCTTTAAAAAGGCTCTTCTGAGGCTGCTGCCAGTGGTCAAAGCCTCCAACAAAGCTCTGTAAGTACATATGTGATCATAGCTTTAGCTTTTAAATGTTTATTCTAGTTAACACAGATCAGGTGGAACAACTCAAATAAAATATCAAAAATATTAAGTGGTCATCGGTACTCAGTTTGTTCAATACTGAATACAATGGAGCACAAATTGTCCACGTTTCTGAAATATTTCTGGGTGTAACTGTCACCAAAGTGCAATTTAGACCTGGCCTGTGGTTGTTATCTAAGTGATAATCATCAATTCTACTAAAACAAATACAAAATAAAGAAGTTTGACACATTTTGTTGATATCAAAAGAACACTGAACAATTCAGTGTTGTTTTACTGCTGTTCTCTCTTCACTTCTTCTCCTCTGATTCTCTCCACATGTTGCTCTGCATCAGTGCTCAGTTTCCTGACAAAACAAGATGAAATATTGCTAAATATAATAGTATCTCATTACGCTTCAACATAAGTGTTTTATTTTTGTAATTGTTTATCTGTTATTTTTCAGACTGAGTCACTGTGACCTGTCAGAGAGAAGCTGTGAAGCTCTGGCCTCAGGTCTCAGCTCTCAGACCTCTAATCTGAGACAGCTGGACCTGAGTAACATTAACCTGAAGGATTCAGGCGTGAAGCTTCTGTCTGAAGGACTGAAGAGTCCACACTGTACACTGGAAACTCTCAGGTGAGATCAAGCATTTTTCTTTCATCAACTGACAGAATTAGCAGATTAATAATAAGGCAGTCCTCTAATAAGAGGAGAAGTGGAGGTGTTTTGAAGGGCAACGTACTCTTATGTTAACAAGACAGGAAGTAGTTCCTGGGAACTGCTTCCTTTGTTGTTGTCTAAGTAGAAACATGATGGTGAAACAGTGATGAGTTTGCAGAGGTGGATCCACAGCACACAACACAACAATGCTGTTGCGTGCTGAAAGCAGACTTCTCACAGATTCTGAGGCTGCAGGTTTCATCACTGTCCAACCAAAATTCACTGAACCAGCAGTAAATGAACGTCCAAAACGACGCTTCATGTTTAAAAAACAGGTGATCAGGGGGATTTGTGTTTACATCTTTTTTGTGTGATCTGTTCACCTGCTGTTTCAGCTGTTTGGTGGTTGTTGAGATGGTTTTGTGAACTTTTAGCTGAGATTCTGACGTTTCTGTAGATACCACACATGTCTAATTACTTTGTATAGCATGAATGGCCATAACGAGGTTTTTAACAGTAAGAAAAGTTGTAAAACTTCAGAAAATATAGTTAAAAGTCCAAAACCTTCTACGTCTGGTGGCTTGTGGTAAGGAGCAGATCAAACGAGTAAAGAATTACGTTATAATTATAAATGGCTTCAACAGCACATTCAGGTCTGTGAGACTCATTCAGACACTGAGCCGTGGCTCTGTGCTACATGCACATAGTTCTGCATCTCTGCCATTCAGACACACTTTATATATAGTTTATTTTATGTAGGATTCAATACTGAACTGTACATTTAGTCTTTTTAAAGGCAGCAAGTTGTATTCAGTGTTTTCATAAAAGCCTTATTTCTATCCATTTACTGCTATTAGGAAGAACACGTGAGGTTTAAGACCTGGACCAGTTTGAAACCTTTTGTCCTCCACAGTGGAAAATGGGTGGAAATAAAAATGGGTCTCACTTTAGCCAGCTCCTAATTTTATCAGTTCTACTCTCAGCGTCTCCTGTATATCTCCTGTATAAATGTTACACTCAGCTTTGTGGTCTCCAATATCACTGAAATGCAGCCAGATGCTGCTCATTTTGCCTTTTCACTCTTTCCTGACACGCTTGCATTTCAGTACAGCTCCCATTTCTCTGTGTACTGGTCTCTACCACTACCCTTGCTGTCTATGGGACATGTCTTCTTTCACATAATGGTATGATCCCAGTCTGTCTCTTAAAGTGATTGGCCACATGGTTTGCTCATCAGAATAAAACCTCAGCCGTGCTCACATTGATTATCAGCAAGCCTGAAAATTCATCAATATTTGACATATGAAATTATCTCATGGGCTGGATTTGGCCCACGGGCCATATGTTTGACACCCCTGGTTTACACAGTTTGGTATTCAATGTACAACTGAGCTAGCTCTCAGCTAACTAGCAGACAAGCTAACTGCTGGGACTGCGTCTTTCTAACAAGAGCGTCAGACACTCAGACTGGTTTCCTTTGTGGATGATGATGTGTTCTCACACTGATCCTTCATGCTGATGCTGCCATCCACCCACTGCTCCTGGATTCCTCATCATCATCTCCATCAGCCCTCACAATACTCCACCTTCTTCAGCTTCATGTTCAGCAGCCTGGATGGACAGTAATTCTTTCCATGGGTTATGGTGGGACATTGAGAGCTGAAGTCAAACAGCAGTGAGAATGAAAGACTGATTCATTTCTATTTAGTCTTGTGCTGTGCAGCTTTGTTCAGAGCATTAAGGCCCAGCAAAGATTACTGAGGTCATAGAGTCCTGATGAAACCTGTGTGCTTATAGAAACTGAGACCAGATGAACCAGAATAGAAGGACATTAAAATGAAGTGTCAGCTACACAAAGGCAAAGCTATTCAGTTGTTGCTGTGAGTTATTTAAATGGAGGATGGAGTCAGACTTTAAGCTGCTGGACTCAGTCACTATATCCTGTTGTCCTCATAGAACCTGGACACACAGACTCACCTGTGACACAGTGACACACAGTGTGGGCTACACACACATTAGAAAGTGGATCAGTCACACTTGTGCAATCATTTGTTGTGCTGGGAAACCATGAACACTGTGAATCACATTAATGGCTTTGTTACAGCAACATTCAATCATGAGTTCAAAAGTAGTGCATTGTGTACTTATTTTAATAGTACTGCAGTATGAGAAGTGCAACATTCAGTGTGCAGAAACAGATCAGGTGCTTTCTAACAGCAGTGTTCCCTTTAACACAGCAGCAGTTCAAATATTTCTGTCAGTCTGAGCTGAAACATGAATCTAATCAAATATCAAATCAAAGTTCTTTGCCTCTGCCAGGACGTTAACATTTGATCTAGTTTTTTACAAAGTTCCCTCAGCGTCCAGAGCCACCAACATACCTTTGATCAACAGCAAGTGAACATTTATAAATGTGTGTTTGCAGAACAGGAAGCAGCAGAACTATTGTTCTGTTATCAGGCAGCAGCACAAACGCTCATCAGCTCATTTACTGTGCAGGACTTTGAGTGTGTGAAGTGTGTGTTTGTGCTGGATTTCCTTTGGAGAATCTCAGTCAGAAACCAGACAAAGAAAAACTCTTTCAACAGTCCAGGTTGAGTTGACAACATGAACTGCATTTATCTTCCTCTGACTGACATGTTCTTCCTCCTCTGCACCGAGCCAGCTGCTAAGACTCACAAGCTCATTGACATTTTCTGATGATAAAGAAACTCTCTTCTTCTGCACAATATGAGCAGCAACAGAGAAGAAGCTTTCACAGGTACAGATGTTGCAGCTGTGGCCAAGTACATGTGCTGCATGTTGGAGCAGCACTCTAATGGACAGGCCTCTGTACTGATGGTGGGCTCTGCTCTGTATCCACCACACTGTTCTCAGCTGAGTCTTCCTCCTGTTCACAATCACACTCTGATCAAGCATGTTCACGTTGTAACGCCGTGGCTTTCGTAGTCTCTCCTTTTTCTACAGCTCATGTGTTCTTCTTGTGATGCTGCGTCTTGAGGCTCATACATGCCGTCATTTGTTGATCCTAAGAACGTTCCTCAGACCGACTTCTTCAACAACAGATAACTTTAGTTGTATCAACACTGCCTCCTGGAACAGTTTAAAATGAACATGTCAAAGATCTGTACCTGTCTCCATGTTTCTGTCCCCGCCCCTTTCTTTCTGTCCTGGGTCATGTGAGCGCTGCAGTAGTATTAGGCCCACCCTCAATGCTCCCATTGGCTGAGACGCATAATGACGCCCATCTCAAGCCAGCACTGATCAACATCCCTCCTGTGACCCATGGCTGTTATATTCAGAGCCAGTGAGCACTTTCACAATAATCATGATTTTAAAAACTGTGATTAAAATAATTGCTGACGTTAATCAGTTAATGAGTTAACGAGATAATAACAGGTTAAGTTGCCCTAATAATTAGACTTTGGTGACAAACTGATGTCATCTCCATGTTTCCTTTGTTGGACTGTGGGCGAGTGTCAGAACTGAATGTACTGAGTAACATGTAGAGTTTAAACATGTGTCAGTTCCAGTTTTAGAGCTCTAAAGTGCAGCTATCATGTTAGGAATATGTTAGGAATAGACAGGAACACTGAGCACACTGAGGTCAAATCTTTATTTTACCACTCGCTGCATTCTTGATGTTCATGAATTCAGCAGGTTCATGATTGTCTGCAGCATTAATCTCATATTTCCATTAAAGTGTTGAATTTGACTGTTTGATGTTCTTTATGATCTCTGGCACCAGTTCATCTGTAGGCTGAGCTCAGTCCATCCAGTTAGTGAAATGATGTTTAAAGGTCTCCTTGTTCTGTGAGCGTGCACAGATCCTGAAGCAGAAAGCCTGGGTTACAGAGAAATGATCATCACTGTGATGATGCTCATCATCTCTGATTGGGATTTGAGGTTTTGTCAGAGCAGCAAAGAAAGCCTGGCTATGTTGGACTGGGTGTGGCAGCAGCTCCCAGTTTGAGTTCAGGAGACAGACACCCTCTCTACTTTGACGATCAGCTTCAAACTTTCCTTTTTGATAAAGCTTATAGTTCGAGCTGATCAGGTGACCCTGAACCATCGCTTAGTTATGCTGCTATAGGCTCAGGCTGTTGGTGGACTTCCCATGATGCTCTGCTTTCTTCTCCCCTCTTTTCACTCCTGATGCTTTTATATGTCACTACTGCATGTCCTTAACTTTTGTCTCTCTGTTTTGTTCTTGTCTCTCTGAGCTCATCTCTTCTCTTTCCCCTCACCCTGCAACCAGTCATGGTAGATGCTCCTCCTGGAGCCTGTTTTCACTGGGAGGATCTTTGTGTCAAAGGGAGATCTTCTTCCCACCATCACCAAGTGCTGCTCACACTGGTGGCGGTTACCTTACACTGTTAAACAGCTTCAGATGACTGTTGTTGTCTGTTGGGTATTGTCACTTATAAATAAACTTATAATGGATGGATAGATGTTATTGTGACAAAGAGAAAACAACTGTTGACAGATAGATTGTTGTTTTGTGTGTCTGCAGTCTGTCAGGCTGTCTGATCACAGAGGAAGGCTGTACTTCTCTGGCCTCCGCTCTGAGCTCCAACCCCTCCCATCTGAGAGAGCTGGACCTGAGCTACAATCATCCAGGTCCCTCAGGAATGAAGCTGCTGTCGGCTGGACTGAAGGATCCAGGCTGGAGACTGGACACTCTCAGGTATGGAGAGAAAATCTGATAGAGGAGGAAGAGCTGGAAACATTTCCCGTGTCTTTCACTCACTTCCTGTTTGTTTCCTGCAGATGACACATGAACAATCACACATGCAGGAATATTTTCAGGGACAGACACACTAGTCTAGCTGGATAGTTCATGGATATTTATGTAGGGGTCTCCAAGGAGTCTGTTTGCAGGAACATTTAGGTCACAGGTGTACCTGATATAGATGCCAGTGTACCTAATAAAGTGTCAGCTAACATTTGGAAATGGAAGCTTAAATAATGACAAACTGTACATTCACAGCTGAATTCACAATAAATTTGTTCTGAAGTGCACATTTTTCTGTTATTGTTCTCAAACAACAGAATGAGAATGAAATATTGATTCTAACAGGGCCCATAAACAGCATTAGCTTAGCAGCATTAGCTTATCAGAGTTTCTATCATGGTCACAGAAATCTTTAGCAGAGAAAAGTGGCCTACTTAGCAATAACTGCTCAAGTTGTATAAAGAAAGGGAAAACAGTATTAGCATTAGCTGCTAATGGCAGCTTACTTAGCATAAACTCTTCACATCTTTATAATGCAAGGGAAAGGAGTCACTCATGGAAGCCTATTTAGCATTAACGTCTCACATCATTATAAAACAAGAGAAAAGGGTATTAGCATAAGCTACTAATGCTTATTCACCTCAAATTAGCTTTAGCTGCTAATGGTAGCCTACTTAGCATTAACTCCTCACTAATATAATGCTAATTCATATCAAATTAGCATTAGCTGCTCATATTGTTATAAGGAAAGAGAAAACAATATTAGCATTAGCTACTAATAGTTATTCAGCCCTAATTAGAATAAGCCTCTAAAAGCAGCCTACTTAGCATTAACTCCTCACATCGTTGTTACCCAACGGGAAAGAGTATTAGTATTAGCTACTATCATTTTTAATAAGTAAGAGAAAACAGTGTTAGCATTATTAAATAATGCTAATTCACACTAAATTAGAATTACCTATTTACAAGAGCGTACTTAGAATTAGCTGCTCACATTGTTAAAAAGTAAGGGAAAACAGTATTAGTATTAGCACATAATGCTAATTCACGTCAAAGTAGCATTAGTTAATAATGGCAGCCTACTTAGCATTAACTGCTCACTAATATAATGCTAATTCACATCAAATTAGCATTAGCTGCTCACATTGTTAAAAGGGAAAACAATAATAGCATTAGCTGCTAATAATTATTCACCTAATTAGAGTTAGCCCCTAATGGCAGCCTAGTTAGCATTAACTCCTGACATCGTTATAATGCAGGGGAAAAGGGTTACCATTATCGGATAATGCTAATTTACATCAAATTAACAATAGTTAATAATGGTAGACTTCGTATCACTAGCTGCTGTCATTCTTACAAAGCAAAGGAAAACAATATGAGCATTAGCTGCTAATGCTTTTTCATCTAAAATTAGCATTAGCAGCTAATGGCAGCCTACTTAGCATTAACTCCTCACTAATATAATGCTAATTCACGTCAAATTAGCATTAGCTGCTAGCATCAGCCTACCTAGCACTAGCTGTTCACATTGTTAAAAGGGAAGAGAAAACGATATTAGCATTAGCTACTAATAATTATTCACCCCTAATTAGAATTAGCCGCTAATGGCAGTATACTTAGCATTAACTCCTCACATTGTTATAATGTAAGGGAAAAGAATTAGCATTATCTAATAATGTTGACCTTGGCCCACTGGAAAAGTTCAGAACTAAAGATTTAGGAGTGTTTCTCGATAGCTCTTTCTCATTTGAGAAACAAATAAATTCTGTTATTAAAACCAGCTGTAAGGTTTATATTGTTGATTGTCATTTATACTTAGAAATATTTACTCATATATGCTTAGAGTTGTATAATTGATTGCATAATGATAGAGGATTGATCCTTAGTAGTCTGTAAAGACTCTGTGTGCCTTCCAGAGTGCTCTGGCATGCACACACCGCTTGGGGCCATGAGAGAGGTCGTACCCTCTCTTACTGATTTATGGTGTAGGACAGGGGTCTCAAACTCAATTTAGCTGGGGGCCGCTGCAGGCAGAGTCTGGGTGAGGCTGGGCCGCATTAGGTTTTCTACAAGAAAGGCATGGTTAAAAAATTCCAATCTTCTCAAATCTCTTTATTTTTATTTTTTAACACAAAATATGAAAAATAAATAAACAAATTAATAATTAATAAGAAAATAAATCAATCTGTAATACATAAATAAAATAATAATAAGATATTTTTAGTCAGTGAACTTGTGTGTTTCTTTCAGTCTTCTATATCTGCTGTATTTAGATTGAAATGTCTGTATTAACAGTTCTATAACCTTCTTCTGAACATGAATGGAACACTGGAGAAAATGAACTGTTCTTCTGAACATGGCTTCTCTTGCCTACTCCTTGCTGCTAGAGACCTGGCAGCGTTTCCTCTCGCATAGCCGAGCCAGATTTGGCCTGAGGGAGGAAGCAGTTGCGACCCTCAGTATGTCTTGAAGATGATCATCCGTAAGTCTGGACCTGTACTTGGACTTATTGAAGTTCAAAGTGGAGAAGAGCTTTTGGCACAAGTATGTGCTACCAAAAAGGCACATGGTCCACTTGAACATTCGGGAAAGCCGAGGGAAACTAGGGCTCAAGTCTCTCAAAAATTGTCCAAGCTTGTCTGCTTTTCCACTCACCTCCCTGAACTTTGCTTTGAGTTCAGAGTTGCACTGCAGCTCAATGAGCTCCATTTGAAGCACAGAAGGGGCATCTTGCACATCAAAGGAGAAGGGGTCCGCAAAAATGTGAAAGGTGGCTCTGTGTGTCTTGAAGTCAGCAAATCTGTGATCAAATTCCTCCTGTAGCCTCAAAATGACATCAACATACTCGTCAGCACTGAATGGTGTGCCTGCATCCACGAGAGCCTTGCATGCTGGGAAATGGCAAAGGTTTGTCTGAGAGAGCTGAGCTTTCCAGAGCGCCAGTTTTGTGGAGAATGCTCTCACGTTGTCATAGGCAGCACTGACAAGTTGCCCCTGGCCTTGTAACGTCTTGTTCAGTACATTAAGCTCATGTGTCATATCAACAAGAAAAGCTGAGTCCATGAGCCATTTGGGATGAGTTAGCACAGGAACACTAACTCCATCCTTCTCCATGAAGGCTTCACTTCTGCTCTCAACTCAAAAAGTCTCTTTAATACATTTCCCCTGCTGAGCCAACGTACCTCAGTGAAGTCGAGCACATCCCCATATTCTGACTCCATTTCCTCTAAAAAAGCTCAGAACCTTCGGTGCTTTAAGCCCCTGGATCTGATTTGGTTGATGCATTTCACAACAATAGACATCACATTGTCAAACTTCAGGCATTTGCTGCAAAGGACCTGCTGATGGATGATGCAGTGCAGAGCAATGGCCTCCTCCACGCCTTCCTCTTCCAGTTTGTTTTGTGCCACCAGTCCATGTTTCCTCCCTGTCATTGATGGCGCTCCATCTGTTGTTATTCCAACAAACCTCTTCCATGGCAAACCAACATTCTCAATGGCATCACACAGCTTGTAAATATCTGCTGAGCGGTGGTCTGGCCATGCATTGGAATTACTGTGAGCAGCTCCTCCATCACTTCAAAACTGTCATCAACACTACGGACATACATTGGGAGCTGGGCAGTGTCGGTGATGTCTGTGGTCTCATCAAGAGCGACTGAGTATACACTGAAACATTTGGCTTTCTCACACAGTTGGTCATAAATGTCACTTGACAGGTCAGAAATGCGATCTGCTGCGGTGTTGGCAGAAAGGCTGATGTTGCTAAACTGACCTTTCTTTCCCGGACAAACTATATTTGCAGCCTGCAGTATGCACTTTTAGACAAATCCACCTTCTGTGAATGGCTTCCCTGCTTTAGCAATCATCTCACTAACCACGTGGCTCCGACTGCTGCATTATTCTCTTTGGTTGCTTTCTTGGAGAAATCTTGCTGCCTCAGTAGATCTGTTTTAAGACTGGCAACCCGGTTCGCTCTCTCGTCTCCCTGGTATTTTGCATCCAGCTCAGCATGTCTAGTTGTGTAATGACGTTTCAAATTGTATTCCTTGTGCAGCGCAACTTTCTCTGTGCAAATAAGACAGGTCGGGGTGCCCCTGTGCTCAACAAAGAAATATTGCATTTCCCACTTTTCCTGAAATTGTCGGTGCTCATCACCAACCTTTCTCTTCACCGCAGGCTTTGAAAAAGACATGTTTGGGGCTATGTGACATTTATAATTCTACTTGGTGTCACTGTCGCATTGAAGTTTCAATCAAGCGTTTAGCCGACGGACGGGGAACGTCTCAACGCGTAGAGAACGTCATTTCTGCTTCTTTTTCTTGCAACCGTAGCACGGCGATCGGCAGATAAAAAGCCGGTAGCAGTCTCCTTTGTTTTTACGCTCGATGTTCATGTCTTTCATGACGACACGAACACCGTGGCGTTTGCAGATGGTAGAAAGTGCAGGGATAGCGAGCGCAAAAAAGGCGACTGCTCACGGCGCCGGGCTGTTGTTACAGGAGAAAGAAGCGGAAATGACACCGTGACATATAACAAATAACATCAGCTGTTTCTGATGTTAGTTGTTTTGACTGCTTTTACATTATATTGAAATATATGTAATGTTCATGTTTGCTGCAATGCAAACGGAGTGATGCAAATAAAAACATGGAGCCACAAATTACGGTGCGACCCTATAATTAGTCCGGGTTACCGGGGACTGTTGTTGCCGATGAACAGGTGTCGCTATGTGACTGCAGACTAAATTGGGCTGCATTGAGTTCATGACTTTTCTTTTATCCCGCCGCCTACGCATCACTGTGAGAGTTAATATGAGATCTCTCTCTGTGGAAAAATAACTTTAAATCCCACTGACGTGTGTATAAATCTATATACGTATAATGTCCCGCTGGGCAGCAACTTAAAAAAACAACTTTTTTTGAAGTGTTGTGAACGCAGCGCGCTGGGGCGAATGTCGGCGTTTGCCCAATAGAAAGGAGGAAGCCAGCCAGGCACAGGAAAGAAAGAAACACTCCAGGGCAACGCTGCTGGAACTTTGACTCATTGAGAAATGTTTCCCTGCTTGCATCAAGCCCGGCTGGTGTCCCCTGAGATCCATATCCCACCCTGATTGGTGGGTTAATTCAGCTCCGCCCACAACACTGTAAAGTGTCATACATTATCAAACTAACATTACATTTTCATATTAAGGTGGGGCCAAAAACTATCGTCCTGCGGGCCGCAATTGGCCCGCGGGCCGCGAGTTTGAGACCCCTGGTGTAGGAGGACACCTACTCTGTGTCTGGTTAAGTATAAGAGCCCTTTGTTAGGGGGACCGCTGGACTCTTAGCACCAGCTTTGGGGTCACAGGGTCACATCTGGAACACACACACACACACACACACACACACACAGACACACACACACACACACACACACACACACACACACTATGCACAGACTGGTACTCTTTGTTCATACCTGTGTAAGACGTCATAATGAACTTGTGCATATTCATGTAAGCTCAATAAAGAGCAGTGTTACGAGGGAGCAGACGAGAGCGACTGAGGTCAAGTGAAGGAACGGCGCTGTCACAGTTCTCTCCCTCATCAATTGTCTGGTTCCAGCGGTGGGTCTGTGCTAGACGACCCATCACCAGCTTTTTCCACTGGTTACCAGTACGTGGTAGAATCCACTTCCAGATCTGGTTGTCTTTAAATCTGTGAATGGATTGGCTCCATCTTATCTCTCTTTAACAAAAGAATCCAAGTGGAGCCCTCAGGTCTGCAGATAAGCAGCTTCTGACCAGAACTAGACGTAAAAACAGAGGTGAGCTTTATCGATGGCTGCAGCCAAACTCTGGAACAGTCGCCCTTCACATCAGGTCGTCACCAACACTGGACATTTTTAAAAGCCGGTTGGAAACACATTTGTACTCTGTAGCTTTCAATCCTGACCAGTCTTTATAGTCATTACTGTGTATGTTTCCTATTTTCTCTCTACTCTGTGCAGCACTTTGGCTCAAGCTGTTTTTAAATGTGCTGATAAATAAATGTAGATTTCTTTGAATAAAACAGTGGAGCCGAGCTTTGAGCTCAGTGTGTAACAGTGTGTGTGTGAGAGCCATGTAATGTCCATGTGTGCATGCTGACTGTGCTGCTCTGACCCCCCTCCTCCTTTCAGGGTGGAGCCTGCTGGAGTCCGATGGTTGAGACCAGGTCTGAGGAAGTGTAAGTGTGTTTTTAATGGGATTCATGAAAACAAAGCAGCACACATTCAACCATCTTCATCATGTCAGGAGTCATCATCAAAGTGTCAATCAATGAACAGATGATGGATCAATAACTGCAGCTGGATTGTGTTTGTTCTCTCCATCAGATTCCTGTCAACTCACAATCGACACAAACACAGTGAACACAAAGCTCCAACTGTCTGACAACAACAGGAAGGTGACACATGTGAAGGAGGTTCAGTCATATCCTGATCATCCAGACAGATTTGATGGTTTTTATCAGCTGCTGTGTAGAAATGGTCTGACTGGTCGCTGTTACTGGGAGGTCGAGTGGAGAGGAAGCGTTGATATATCAGTGAGTTACAGAAGCATCAGAAGGAAAGGACGCAGTTATGACTGTTTGTTTGGATTCAATGATCAGTCCTGGAGTCTGGAGTGCTCTGGTGATGGTCCTCGTTATGTCAGGCACAATAACAGAGTAACATCCATCTCCTCCTCCTCCTCCTCCTCCTCCTCTGTCTCTAACAGAGCAGCAGTGTATGTGGACTGTCCTGCTGGCACTCTGTCCTTCTACAGAGTCTCCTCTGACACTCTGATCCACCTCCACACCTTCAACACCACATTCACTCAAACTCTTTATCCTGGGTTTAGGTTTTATGGCTGGTCTCCTGGTGCCTCAGTGTCCCTGTGCTGAGTGGAGTGTAAAGAGTGTCTCCTGTTACAGAAACACTCTGACTGTTGAACAGATAGTTCAGTCTGTACATGTCTGTCTCTTTCACTCACAAACACGTTTTCAGATTCATGGATTCAATCAGTTGATGTTTGAAACTCTTCTAAATGATTCCTTGTAAACTTCTTCCTCTTCAGTCACAAACAAACAGGAAGTGATGTCACATGTGTTCCTGTCCACACAGCAGAATGAGTCTATTGCTGACAGTGATGTACAAACAGAGTGAGCATTTCTGAGGCCCAAAATAAACTGAGTAGTTCACTGAATGAACAATGGACTGTGAGCTCAGTTCCTTCATCATTAGTATGGATTATATATGTATATGTATTATATTAGTATCATATATATCAGGTGCTGCTGCTTTCAGTCATTGTGCAAATGTGCTGTTTGTAAGCTTGTAAAGCTGCAGTCAGCTGAGACTGAAGAAGTCACCTGATCAGTGAGCAAACGTTTCTGAAAACGTCCAGATGAACAGAATCAACCTTTTGGGATCAGCCAGCAATGCAGCATCATTGTTGTTCAGCTTCAGAGGTTTGCAGGAATGAACTGATGACCAGAAACAGCTGCAAAGTCCAAGAAAATACCAGCTGGAGTTCAGCTGCATTTGAAGAAGTCAAAGAAAAGTAAGGATGGCAAAGGGCGACGTTTTCTTCCAAAGAGCTGCAAACATGGTCGACGCCTCATTAGAAGAATCATCTGGACATTTGTGAGGAACTCTAACCAAGAAAGCAACGTCACACAGATCCAACAGACAGTTTCCATGACTGCAAGTGTTGAGTGGAAAAATGCTACATTGCATTATTGCATCCTCTCACCACAGGAGGCGCTGTTGGCACCACTGATTGCTGATCAGCTGTTCTCTGATGATCTGATTGATACTGTGAATAACGGGACTCACTGAACTCTGTGACACAGTGAAGATTACAGAGTTGAACTTCACCCTTTAAGACTGACCACAGAACCAAGTCCGCCAGAGCTTTGGTTATATTTTTACATGCTGTGGAGCCATTTGTGGGAGCATTTCAAGTTGCTATACATCAATACAACTGTTATAGCCCTAATTTTAATAATATGTATGCATTAAGTCCATAGTAACTACATAAACTGCAAAAACAACCTCTGCTCATCCATCTCTGTGTGTATCAGGATACATTTGGTTCATAATACACAGAAAAATCAGAGTTATTACCTGTAATAAATGTGAAAGATTCCTGCAGTGATAACCAGGCAGGACTGAAACACATCCAAGCTGTCACCACGGTAACAGCAGCGTCCATCCACAGGTGAGGGGAGGAGCAAAAAGAGGGACTTTGACCATTTTATACTAAAAACACTCAACTAATGTTTCTAATATGAAACAAATAAGCCCACATTAATGTGAGCGTTTATTAAATAATAATAATGATGATTTCCTCCTGATCTCATTTCCACAGCAGAGAAAACTGTGGTGTATATTGAGGTGGAGGGTGTGGTCTGTGGCTCAGGTGTAGAGTGAGGGTGGGGTGCACCACAGCAGCATGCTGGGACTGCTGAGGGTGGAGGAGGGAGTGATGATGACATCAGAGCTGCAGCACAGAGACCAGTGAACACACAGTCTGTTCATCTTTGCATAGATACAATATACAGCACAATATTGAATGACAGACACGCTGTGGGAGCTTCCACAGATACACTGACGTCAGCATCCAGAGTCCTCCTGCTGCTCCCCCCTCAGAGCCCCGTGATCAGCACCAACACATTCAGTTAGATGACAGAGTCCAGCTGCAGCTAGAATCAGCTCCCCTCTGTGAACAACAGCACAGCGTCAGTGTTTCACACTCAGTGAAAGGAGGAAACAGCAGAAGAACACCATGTGTGCTACGTTTCCCAGGACACACTACAAACTGCACAAATACAGAGCAGCACGTGGAAGGACCTGGAGCTGCATTTACAGAGCTGCAGACAGCGTGATGTCCTGTATGGACAGGTGGAAGGAACCAAGTCCTCAGCTGGAACACTCGTGTTTGTCCACAGACAGGAAACACAGCAGGAAACTTCCTCACAGAAGTGCAGCTCATGGATAACACACTTCCTGTCAGTCAGAATGAGGCTGCAGCCAAACACAGAAAGGTGTTTTTGTCCAGATGAGCCCAGAGAAGAAACACGAGTGTTCACAGACATCAGAAGCTCAGAGAGGTGAAACATGAGGTTGGAGTCCTCGTCAGCATCCAGAAGAGCTGCTGTGAAACCCTGAGTACTCATGACAGACTCTGATGGCACAAACACATCATGATTCAAACAGAAAGACAAACATGGAGCTCCTGATCCTCCTGCATGAGAACAAGCTGACATGAGCGCTGTGTCTGAGAGTGTCTCCCTGTCACAGTGACAATAACACAGCTGCTGCTCACAGTCATTAAACTGACCTGAGGTCAGCTGTGCTCCTTACATATGAACCATGTGACCTCACATCAGTGCTGTGGATGACTGTAGTCATAGAAGAGTAGAGCTGTAGCAGGTGGTGTGAGGAGGAGGTGGTGTATTCTAGTTAACGCAGTACTGAAACACTCCAGCAGAGGGCGCTGTTAAGTCCTTATTGTAACACAGTTACTGTGTGCAGTTAGACTTCATACATAATCTGCACTTATTTCCATCAGACATGCTGTCAGTAAATGATTGGTTTCTATTGATTCTACTTCCTGTTGACTCGTTTGATGACAGTGAAACAATCACAGCTGATTGTGTGATGATGTAAACTGTCACTGTTACATTCAGTGTGTGTGACATAATGTTAGTGCAGGCTGATAACAGCCTGGTTCTGTTAGAAACACATGAACGTGTCCATAGATCAGTGTGTGTTTAACATGAGAGCTTCAGCCCTGCTGATGTGTTAAATAAAGACATGCAGGAAAACTGATGAGACTCTGAAATAACTCTTTATATTTATAATGTAACTCTGCATCAAAAGAACAACAAAGGATCCCAGACAGGTTTCTGTGAACAAAGACCATTCTGATGTTTCTGTGTTTCTAACACTTTGACATTATTAGTAAACAGACTGCAGTGAGCAGCATTTATAAAGAGCTTCTATATAAAGATATGACAGCTGTTTGACAAGTTTATCACTCTGTGTTTGGACCTGATCAGTCCAGCTGTTTACTTGAAACATGTTCATTTACCTGTTCTGTTATATTCATGTTCTTGTCTCTGTTGAAAACACATTTTAATGTCCCTCAGATTTTTCTCCCAGATGAATAAATATAAAAATGACACAAACTGACTGCAGCTACTTTTTGTCCTTTCTGTCAAAAACCTTCATGTGACTCATGAGAGACACGTTTCAGCTGTTTGTGACAGATCAGAGGCCAACAAGTCATTTATAACACTTTCCATCATTGTTTAAAGTTCTCAGTGTTTCTGTGTTGCTGCGTATAGGATCTCCCAGCATCATCACTGTGCTGAAGAAGGTTATTTAATGGCAAACGTTCACACTGAAGTCAAATTGTTGTCGTGTTGAACAGATTCATGTACTGATCGTCTCCAGAATGTTAGAAGAGCTTCAATGAATCATTAGAAACAACTTACAGCTGCACAGCTGTGTCAAACACATCTGTGTGTCATTGTGGGATTGTTGTGTTTCTACATGTGACACACGTCTAAAACATGCACACAATCTGAACACAAACAGGGACTCATGTGTTCCCACAGCCAGATGCTGAGAGCCATTTCCTTGTAGTCCTGTGTCTACATACATGAACCATTAGATGTTATTGGAATGATTGTCAGCTCTGATAGTTTCATGTGTGTTTAGCTGGACGCTGTTTGATCCTCGACATGTTTAAAGGTGTCCAGTCCTGAGACACTGGGGCTGGAAACAGCTGTGATGTCATTGGACTGTCACACAGACAGAAGTGCATGAAGTGAGCAGCCGAGGAGCCGCTGATGTTTTGGATTCAACAGCATTTGAAAGGTCGACACAGACACATTTGCACACAGAAAGCTGAATCTGTCATATGCCACAGTGAACTCACTGTTCAGTGTTTTTCAGGAAGCTTCTTAACTGCCTCTGCTGCCAAACAAGCAGCTGATGTCCTTGAGAAGAAGCTGAAGAAGTCTTCAACAACAAATACAGGAAGTGGACTTTCAAATACTAGATTCACTTTAGACTCACAGAGAAATGACTCAACCAGCTGTGTTTGACTATATGAAAGGTCAGTGTGTGTCTGCACACAGACTGTTGTGTTGGACTGTTATTCAGTTGTCTGCTGAATGTTTTCAAATGTCTGCATCTCAGCTGTGATGAGGCTGGGGGTCATGGGAGGCCACCGTAGCAGCCTCTTCAACATCATGACATCATCATAAATGCTGCTGGACTGTCTGATGGGCTGACGGTGAAAAAGCCGTCGGGAAGGAAACAGAAGACATTTCAGAGGCTGCAGCAGATTTCTTTGATTCGGGGCCTTTTTCAGCTTTATTGGACAGAGCAGTGAAGATAAGTGACAGCAAAGCAGAGAGAAAGGGGGCGTGGCCCGGGTCAAAGCCAGGCCAGCTGCTCTCCACCTCGTGGTCACCTGCTCATCCTAGTGAGCTCCACCAGCAGCCCTTTCACACACTTTACACTGTCAAACACTGTGTGTGGACCTCAGCTAACAACAGGCTACATTTAAGTCTGGACTACATGCTTTTATATTGTTTTTATTCCATCAGCAGCTCAACATCATGAGCAGCTTTGACATAAAGACATCAAACTCAAGCTGACTTTAAACTACTTTTAATACAGGGGCTCAAAAACAACAACATCTTTATTATATATCAGGACACAAAGTCATTTCATCTCAAAGGGAAACAGCTTTATTTGGAATAACCAGCACTATCAACTGGTTTGGGATCTCCACCAGTTTCATGTCTTTGCAGCTTCTCCAACAAAGTTCCTGTAAAATCAGCATGTTTGTCTTTATTGGTTTGATAGTGATTGATTATTCAGTCCCAATCTGCTGTCATCTAAAGAACAAAATGATGTTTCTATGAGTCACAAAGCTCCAGATGTTGTCGGCTTCACAAAGAAAACAAAGAACTTAAACACAAAGTGTTTGGAGCCAAAATGTTCCCAAGCTGCTCTTTTTGAAATGGCAGAGGTACAGTGGTGTCTAACAGCACACTGTGGAAGGCAAACATGTTATTGTTGGATGAAACTTCATGAATCCTTTGTAGATTTGAGCTGTTGGAGCCTTTCTTTTCTCTTCAGGTGTACAGATGCTGAGGAGGCAGGTGGAGCAGGTGGAGCTGTTGTGATGCTGGCAGAGGGTGTGTCTTAGTAACTCTGTGAGGCAGAACTGGATCCAACATTGTGGATGTGTTGATGTTGGAGCCATTAAGAGTCTCTGGCCACACTGTAGGATTTCCCTTTGATCCACTGTGGGGGCATTTTGGAGTCTGTCAGTGAAACTCTTCATGTTTGTGTTTGACTCCAGTTTATAGAAACAGAGAAATGTGTCATGCTTTTGTTCGGCCTCCACAAATACACACATTTGTTCATTGGTTGGACTTTTTGGAAGGAGACACATTGAAAACCATGTTAATAAGATCTTGTTGTTTCCTGTGGATCCGACACAGAGAGTGGACTTCAGACAGAAAGCGTGGAAGAGATTTTAGAGGCCGTGTGTGGCAACAGGAAGTTTCTGTGTGTTTGCTGATCTTACATGTGGAAAACAACACGTGATGTTTGTGAAGTTCTACAATGATCATTGTTCTCACAGCATTTTGAGTGGGAACAGTTCAAACTGGGAGTAGTGGGAGTTATTTACTGATTGAAACAAGCTGAATGTTTCTGTGACGATGAAGATCAGCAGCTCAGCTGATCAATGAACTGACATCTATCAGTCGTTTCATGAGATGAAGTCATCAGCAGACATTTGTTCTGACTGTGTGATGAATGTCAGAACGTCAGGGCTCTGCTTTAGTCACTGCTTGATGATCATTGGCTCATTGTTGAATCCAGGGCCCAGTCTGACCTCTGACCTTTGCTGCAGGTCTTCTGTGTTATCTCCACTTTCATGTCTGATCTTCTGCTGTATCGTCCAAAATAAACATCTGGATCATTTCCAACACTTCAGCAGATCTTTAGTTTGGGCAGTGCAGCACAGAATAACACATATTGTACTATACTGCCCACTTCCTGATCTTATTGGATCTGTGTGTGAGGTTGGTGAAGGAAACACATGTTTACTGAGTGAGTCGCTGCCATTAGGAACTAGTTTTTATATCACAGCCTGGAAATCACACAGGACCATTTCTGCAAGTGAAAAGTCGTCATTGGAGGAAAATGATTGTGTAGTTTGTGCGACTGAAGAATTGTCCCAACTACATGTGCTGCTGACCTTTGCTTTAGGTGCACAGAGGAGTCTGTGGAAACATCCAGAACTGAGGCAGTGCTACAGATGCTTCAAATAAAGTGGTGTATTATCCATGTTTTCTATGGATCACATCCAGTATCCTGATCTAACGAGCCCCCTTTTTGTGGATTTTAGAGCCTCTGACTTTTGCTGCGTCTAATTTCAAGCACAAGAGCAAGAAGTGGATGAAGAAATGGGGCGAGTGGGGTCAGTGTGGTGCATGTCAGCTGTGCTCACACATGCTTTCACAAAGAACATGTGTGTTCATCGGCAGCATCAAGGTGCACTTTAGTCTTCATAATAATAAAGTATTCTGACTTTATTCTTCTGAATCCTCACAGTCATGTTGCAGCTCTGCTTTGCTTTAAGAAAATGTTCTACCAGGATGTTACTTTCCTAAACGTGTTCTCCAAATGTTCCCAAAGACTTTGTTCTAAGTAGTTCTACATGATGAAACATCCACACTAAGTTTAAGAAGGACACACAAACACCATCTGTCCTTTCATCATGTGTACAAACGTGTTCAGATGTCAAATGTACCGTGAATGGATGCAAATGTGGATCGTTCCAATAAAATGAGACAGTTTTGTAAGTGGATCCCAGTTTGAAGTTCATTAAAACCTATAAGAACATGTTATTCAAACCAATTTTATCCAACAGGAAGAAGCATCAGGGGAACAGGAAACATTCAAACATGTTTACTGTAAGAACTGCACAAAGGAAGAAAACACAATCCTACACACGAGCACTTTAAAATGGACATTTAGCTTTTCAAACATCAGGGAGCTGCAATAACAACACTGAGCCCATTCTGATCAGACTGAAAGATTTATAGAGATTTATCCATGTGGTGGAAAAGGATTTGATATCAACATAGATGCAGATTAGCAGGAGCATTTTCTTCATATTGATTTAGAGTTCAGTACCAGGAATATGTAGAATTAACATCTGTGTGCATGACGAGTGATGAAAATTCAAAGTCAGGCTTTCAAAGGATGTCAGAATTGGTGTCTCTATCTGTGACTGTCCCAGAGGAACCTACCTGAGGGATTATTACAGATCTGTCTATATAGAAAGACTTGCATTGATTCACAGTGTACAATTCTTTCTAATCTATTAACATCTTCCTCCAAATCCTGTTTCTGCTGTTTAATGACATATGTCTGAATACAGACAGTGGAAAAATGTCAGTTTTAGTTTTACTGGATCTCAGTGCAGCATTTGATACAGTTGACCACAACATATTACTCAAACGACTGGAGAACTGGGCAGGTCTTTCAGGAACTGTACTAAACTGGTTCAAAACATACTTAGAAAACAGGAAATACTTTGTATCAATAGGTAACTTCACATCTGAGCAGACAAGTATCACATGTGGAGTTCCCCAAGGTTCCATCTGGGGACCCTTTTTGTTTAACATTTACATGCTCCCACTGGCACAGATTATAAAGAACAACAAAATAAACTATCATAGCTATGCAGATGACACACAAATATATATCACAATGTCACCAGGAGACCGAGGCCCTGTACAATTTTCTCCAGCTAAACAAAACAAAACTGAGGTAATAGTCTTTGGCGCCAAAGAAAAACGATTACAGGTCACCAGAGAACTTCAATCTATACATCTAAAAACCACAAACCAGGCGAGAAATGTGGGTGTAGTGATGGATGCAGACCTAAACTTAGAAAAACACATTAAGACAATAACAAAGTCAGCTTACTATCACCTCAAGAATATTTCAAGGATAAAAGATCTGATGTCTCAACAGGACCTGGAAAAACTAGTCCATGCATTCATCTTTAGTAGGCTTGACTACTGTAACAGCATCTTTACAGGTCTACCTAAAACATCAGTCAGACAACTACAGCTCATTCAGAACTCTGCTGCTCGAGTCCTCACTAAGACCAAAAAAGTGGACCACATCAGTCCAGCTCTGAGGTCTTTACACTGGCTGCCTGTCCGTCAGAGGATAGACTTTAAAGTTCTGATGCTGGTCTATAAAGCTCTGAATGGTTTAGGACCAAAATACATCAGTGACCTCCTGACCCAGTATGAACCTTCCAGATCCCTCAGGTCATCTGAATCCGGTCTTTTATCAGTTCCCAGAGTCAGAACCAGACACGGAGAAGCTACATTCAGCTTTTATGCTCCTTATATCTGGAACAAACTCCCAGAAAGCCTCAGATCAGCTGAAACACTCAGTTTATTTAAATCCAGGTTGAAGACTCACCTGTTCTCAGCTGCATTTGAATAAAGCACCAAATCCACACTTTAAGCTTAAATTTCAAAACTTACATTTAACTACTGATTTTATCTACTGTTCTGATTTTATCTGTTTTGATTTTATATACTGTTTTGTTTGTTTGTTTGTTAATTAGTTAGTTAGTTTGTTTGCTTGTTTTAATCAATTTTAAATCGTGCTTTTTATTTGTTTTTGTTTCTAATGTCTCTGTAAAGCACTTTGAATCACCTTGTTGTTGAATTGTGCTATACAAATAAACTTGCCTTGCCTTGCCATCAGAAGGGCTCAAACCTCCTGCTGTTTCTACTGGACCATAAATTCTACTTTATGATCATCTTCAAAAATAAAAACGTGAGTTTATTTGTGAACTCTGTGAAATGTGTCTGATGTTTAGTTTGAACCAATCCTGTGTCAGCTGCAGCCACATCATTGCCACACATACAAATGGGTGCGTTCCTGTTTAGACCTGCTGGCTCTCAATGGGCTTCATTCCATTTCAGACTGCCGGTGGTCTTCTGTGATCTAAACTCAACATGGCTCCTGTGTTAGAAGAGCCTCTGATTTTAAACTTTGCACATTTAATAGTTTCTTTCCAACACTGTGGAGCTACCAGCCCAGTATATGTAGCCACAGTAGATGGAGTTATCAAGCTGACTGACAAACATCAGGACTCATGTGATCCCTACATGTGGACCTTTCACAGATGGATCCAAGTGCAGATTCAACTCTGCATCACATTTGACTTCAGCTGTTACACACTTTCTAGCTGTGTCACTTCCTGCTTTTTGGATCAGATAGTTTATTCATGTCCACAAATGTTTGGCTGCATGTTTTTATCATCTATATTTCCAGTCTTCATACAGCCGATATTTCATGTGAACTCCAACCTGCCAGCTGCCATCATGTTTTCAGGGTTCATTCAGTGTTGAAATGTAGGACAAACAGCAGCACATGTTCTCTAAATGTTTGCAGTCATTTTAAATGAAGCTGATTCTACATGAGACGTTTTCCACATTTATTGTCTTTGAACAGAGAATAATAAAGCCATCAAACATATACAGGCTGTGCAAATACAAACTTCTGTGGTGCATTTGATGACCTGCAGAGGAGAACAAGTCGGGCTTTTCAGCCCTAACACAACCTCTTTGTTCTCAATACTACAAAACCTTCAAAGGCTGATATGCAAGTTTACATGAATCACCAACACAGTTTTGTTTGTTTCTAGTATAGTTATAAATAAGCTGATCAAATATCTGCTGACTGATTAGATCCAGTATCTATTACAGATGAACTGGATATCACAGCGCATGTTGTTAATCCGTCCTATCAAACTAAACCGTGTTGCTGGTGTAAATATCCTCCAATAAAGTCAGATGAGGGCTGCTGTTGCCAGGTAACGATGATGTCACACTGGATCTTCTGATCTTTAGCATCGTAGCTCGGAGTCTGATGTTGGCTCATGTGTTGTTAAACACCAACATGACGTTCTACTAGTCAAGGCCTCACCTTAACCCACTGATGCTGATCACACAGACCCACTAATAGAACTGTTTTATCAGGTTTATGCAGCGTCAGCATTAATGTCACATTTAATCAGAACACATTTACATTACAAGCCCACTACAACCATTATCAACATGTTAAATTACATTATACATCTGCACTGATTTAAAGTATTTTAACCTGATTCACTTTTTCCACCTTAACAGTTCATTCCTCAAATCAAACAAGATATTTGACCCTCAAAAAATGTACCAACAAATAATTTTGCAATAAAATATTTATTTTTCAACTTTTACAAGTGAAATCAGACAAGTGTGTTTAACAGTGAAACCAGAGAGGAAGCTGCTCATATAGAGTCCAACCCAGGCTAAAGTAAGCTGAGTAGACCAGCACCATCAAAGTGTCGGCTCTCTGGACGCTGGAACATCATCATTGCATTATACAGTTTCCTCTCTAACTGGATGCTGTGAACAGGAACAGCTGTGGAACCAGCATCCTGAGTGTCATCTATGGATGAATGCAGGTCAGTGTGTTGCTGGTGATGAATCACAGCGTCCATCTCACAGTGGAGTCACAGCTTTTCTTCAGCTGCTCTGCTCTTCAAATGTAAGGCATCGACGGCTCTCCTTTTCAGCTCCGTTGGAATATCACCGTCTTCTGTCTGACAAATGTTCATGAAACAAACCTGACAAAACACAAACAGCAGCACTAACAGTAAATTGTAGTTATAAACCCACATTTGAACTCTACCTACTTGTTCATCAAGGCATGAGTACAAGGGCAAGGAGACGTCACAGACATGTGGAAATTGTGATGTGAAGACGGTGGTGGCCACTGCAGACTGTTGGACTCTGTTACAATCTTCTTCAGTCTCTGTTACAGTTATTATTTATTTTGTTATCATTTATTCATATTTATTTTTCAATGAAGATGACGACCAACTGCGGCTTGAGTCATTGAATTTACACCAAGCACAGGTGACCGAGAGGTTTTGCAGGTCTTTCCTCCTTACTGCTGTCAGACTCCACAACATGGTCTCTGCAGAGGACCCCACATGTGCAGACAAACACACACATCCCATACACAATTGTAAATCTCGTCCTGCCTCCTTGATGTGCAATGACACCAAGTGCAATTTTTCCCCTTTGTAACAAAGTATTTTATTCTACGTACTATTATGTCATTCTGTTTATCTTAGTCTATTCTACTCTTTTTCTCTTTTTCTCTTAATCTTTTACTGCTCTTGTACTTTCTGCCGTGGCCATCTGACTTCTGCTCATCCAGATCACATCCAGGAAACTTCCAGCTGTGATTGGCCCATGCAGGCTTGTGATCAGATGCTGCTCTTCTAGGGAGCGCTTGATTTTCTTTTGTTTTGTGTCCTCTTGGGATTCGATATCACAGGGTGTCAGACGCTGATCCATCCTCCTCCTCTTCCGCCTTCTGCTGGGTCCCTTATGTTAAAGCAGCTCGTGGACATCCATGGAGGAAGAAGCTGCTTGCTGACACAGATCCACGTCCATCATTTCATTTAAGAAGCCCAGCTAATAGACGTAATGCTGGAAAGTCTTCTTGTCCTTAAATGCATCCTTGTATGGCTGTTTTTGTGCACAGCCTGGATTCTCAGTTTGTATCTTTGGATTTTCTCACACCGGCTCACAAATGTAGGATTTTGTTTTCAGGTGGTGCTGAAATGAGTCGTAGGGCTTCAGGGTTCAGGATCAGGTCTCAGTGCTGCTGGCTGAACTTTGTCTCATGTTCTGAGTCTTAAATAAAGTCAGTCAGGATTATTTCTTGTGTCGAGTCTCATGAGAATTTTGTGATGTCAGCTGGCACAGATTCAAAGCAGAGCTCAGAAATCTGAAATATATTTGAGTTATAAATGGAGTTTAGAGAACGAGCTGCTGATGAAGCCAGCTGTGTACAGGAGGTCAAAGGTCCTGTGGGTCTGAGGGTGGCCTCACGCTGGAGAAGGATGAAGGAGTCTGACCTGAGCATCATTTCAGTGTTTCAGTCATTTACAAACACTTCCTGTCACTGTGGTGGTTACAGCGACTCAGTGGATTGGGAAACTCATCTGTAACCGGAAGGTTGCAGGAACAACACCTGCACCACCATAACAAATAAAACATAAACATTCATTTTGGCTCTTACACTCAGTCTGCACTTTCATTCATGACTTCAACAGGTTGAAATGAGCTTTGAAGAAACATCAGTTCAGTGCTGAAATATTCAAACGCTGCAGGAAGAAAAACAACAAAGTGATGACGGATGTTTGTGCTTCAAACAGGAAAACCAGCAGAAATAAATCACAGCCTGCCAGAGGTTTGGGAATTTCCGAGGTTTATTTGAACGCAGCACAGTGTTACGATGTTCCCGAGTGTCCTCAAACGCCGCATTAGGTAGTGATGGGCAGATGAAGCCCCATGAAGCACTGAAGCTTTTCATCCAATTGGTTCACCCCAACGCGAAGCTTCATGAAGCTTCATTTGCTCTAGTAGGACATCCACTGGACGTAAAAATATTAGTTGGCATGAATTTGAAGAGTGTGGCCTTTTTGCACACAGCCTGTAAATGTCAACAACAAAAGGAGTGTGTAAAACATGTATATTGTAGTGATGCAGTATACTGTGTATATTTATAGTGGCAGTATGGGAAATGATTATTTACTGTGAGGTGAGGTGTGGTTGGGGTGTGGACAGTAGTTGTGCTTTTGTAACGTTGAGGTATGGACAGCTACACACTGAGGCTTTGAGCCTCAGTCCTGCCTGTTCACATTTTATTCTGTAAAAACTAAATTTTCACTGCTTTTACGTCCTTTTTAGTGGGGAGAACATAGCTAGGATTTAATGATTTAACAAATCTTTTGAATCCTTTGTCCTCCACAATGCTAAATGGCTGGGAGTCCTCAATCACCATGCTGACCAGGTCTTCATCTATTTGAGATTGTTCTCCTGAGGAAAGACAATAAAGATAAAGCACAAATATAAATATCACACACGTAACTTATAACAGTTGTATAATATTGTTATATCATTTAGTAACATTACTGCATGCTATATTATCATGGCATTTGATGGCTCACCTGGTCTTGCTCCACAATCGGTGTCCCCCTTATTCTCATGCAAAGCTCTGTAGTGCCTAAGCATGGATGTTGTTGTTATATCCCAGCTCCCTGGCACATAGCAAACACTTCACCTTGTACAAAAGTCAAGACAGCTCAACATAAATTGTATTGCACCATCAGTATCATGAAAATACATCTTCTGTAGAAATTTACATACCTTGTTGGGAGGAATAAGATCAAAATGTTCCCACACAGGGGAGGACATCCTCCTCTTCTTAGCTGGCTCCATTCTCTCCTGACTTTCTCTCCTCACTCTCATAAACCTCCAAACTGTCTCCAAACTCTCACTAACCGCAACTCTCCATCAAACACCCACATTTTGAATGAAGTCTGAGGGGTTTATATCTGTCATAGCTCGTGGCAAAGTTCGAACCACTTCATGAACCAGTCACGTGGTACAGCCGGGCAGCGAGGCTTCGGACGTCATCATTTTCAGCTCCTCCCATAAATGAAGCAAGCCTCGATACGCGCTTCGCGGAAACGCCCCCTCCATTACTCGACACACGCTCCGAAGCCTCGATACAGAACGTCACATCACTAGTGATCAGAGTCCAGGACTGAGAGCAGCAGCAGAGCTGATGGATGATGAATTACTGGATGGAAGAAGCTTCTCATTAGCAGTGAATCAGTGTGTGTGCAGTTCTCTGCAAACTCAGCAGGAAGAATTAGTGTGAAGCTTTAACTCTGCTGATCCTCTTTGAATCCTGGATCAGCTGAAATGTTTAAAATGTTGTTCACACGTGTTGGACTGACTGAAGCTTCCAGTCACAGTGAATCAGTGTGTGTCAGTGAATGCATCGTGTGTGCTTCAGGCTCCATCTAGTGGACTGATAGCAGAGCAGCTGATGGCAGCTTCCTCTGCCTCACACTGCTGTCTGACTGCATCCAGCTGACACTGAGATGAAGCAGGAAAGAAGCAGCTGATATTTGGACAGCACACATGATGAAAGGAGGATTTCAGCTGATGTGCACATGAATGATTTGTGTTTCCTCTGCAGGTAGAAAGTGTGTGTGAGCTGATGTGAATTGAGCAGCATGGATCAGTGTGAGGACAGAGAGGAGGGAGTCCCTCCCTCTAAAAGCACTCTGTGTGGGGAACATGAGAGCCAGACCAAAGCTCAGAGGTGAGATGACCATCTCTAACTGTCCATGACTCTTCTCCATGTCACAGCTCAGCACTCACATCACTGCTCCACCATTATTCACAGGAAGAAACAAGGAACTAAACGTAAACATGAACCTGAAGCCAGCTCTGTGTCCTTAAGGAGTGACTGGTCTGAAGATCGTCCCATTGATTTTAAAGTCCAGCCTGTGTCTGCTGCAGAGAGGTGAGCTGTTAGCAACATGAACTCTTTGATTAAACTGCTCGATGTTGTTGGATATAAACTACAAACACGTCGTTCCCTCAGTCCCATTTAAACTGTCTTTTAAAACAAGCCTTTGGTTTCTAAACAGCTGAAAACCCACTTCAGCAAACAGGAAGTGATCAGAGCGTCCGTCCACTTCCTGTCAGGCCCTGCAAACATTTCATATTGAAGAAAAGTAGCTGACATCTCACATTTTTACTCCACCACATTCAACCATTTTGACATTTTACAGCATGAAACTCTTGTCACATGACTCCTGTTATGTTATAGAGTCATGTGACCACCAGGGAGGGATTTGTATGGATGAAACACATTCAAATCAATCTGATTCATCAATGGAAACATTTTTGGTGTAAATGCAGCAACACTGAAAACGCTGAAGATAAAAACACAACAGATGAAATATGAACAAATCGAGGCTTTGAATACACGTGTGTGTGTTTGAGACACAGAGATAAATGGATTGTGTGTCTGTCCTATTGCTGCGTGAGGATTTTATTGTAGATTTTGTGCGTGTACACTTTTGACCACGAAGGTGTTGAAAGGGCGTAAAACAGTTGGAGGCACCAGAGTGAAGACTAGTGCTGTCAGTAGATTAAAAATGACTAATTAATGACACAATCTTCTGTCATTAATCCTGATTAATCACAATTACTTGATCAATAGCTGCAGTTACATTTTTCCAACTTTATATTTAAGCCTGTAACAGACGTTTACACCATATAATGAAGTCAATGCAGAATAAACACAAAGAATGTTAAACGCTTCAATTCAAAGAGACTTTGAATAGTTTTCAGTCTTTAACTCAGCTTCTCTGCTGTAAATACAACTTTGTAACAAACATATATACTAAAAGCTAAGTGTGCACTAATATATAATAATATATAATCTATATTACTGCTGTTAATGAAAATGTTTAATCAGACTCATCACAGGGTTACTGTGGATTCATTTGGATTAATCACCATTAAACATCATTTTTAATGTAAACGAATCAAATTTCATTTCATGAGCAAACAGACTCGAGAGAAAAGGGCAAATTTACACACTTAACATGTTTATTGAACATGTAAACATTGATTAACCTCCTGAATGAGCCGACCCCCCCAGGGACAGTCCTGCATGCTAATGATGGGCTCTGCTCTGTACCTGCAGGATTCTGTCAGCCACAAACTCCTCAGCTGATCCTGAATCTGAGCCCATCTGTCAAACCATCATTTTCTTCACAGGTCTGTGGAGGTGGCACTGATCCTGCAGCAGTCTAACACTCTCTGTCACTCTTCTTCAAGTCTTTGACACGAGGAACCAAAACTATGTTATTAACAACACTAACAGGTCTGCAGTTTGTCCACTTGGCAGTTGTGTCATCAGTGCTTTGCATCGTTGTGATATTTTAAGCTGGAAGTGCTTCGGTGAAAAGAAAATTCCTTCTGTCACGATGTGCAGAATCCTTCATGTTGGTCGGCTGGTCCATCTTGTTATTTTTTTAATACTCAAACTTTCCATCGGGAGGTCAGTGTGTGTTTGTCATCTTCCATATTGAGCTGATTGGTTCAGCTGCCGTCACTAACAGATGTGCTGCACATCTGCACGTGTGCAAAGGTAACTCTACTTGGACAAACTGCCCGAAGTGCGTTGATAGAAACATTTCAGGGATTTTGAGTCGTTCTGCTCTCCAGATGTGTCGTGTTAAAGGTTTTTATCATGTTAATCATGATAACAGATGAACCCCTAACCCTACATGTTAATTTTGACAGCACTGGTAAATCCTTTTTAATGTTCTTCTGTCAGATCATTGATTAGACTCGACTCCAAATACGAGACTCGGAAAACTCAAATGAAAACTCAAATCAAAGCAATGAGAAAAGGACTTCTTGTGTTAGAATGAAAACATATGGAAGTGGTCAGGTTTCAAACACTCGATGAATCTACTGCACAGTTACATTCAGGGACCTTTGGCCTCCTGAGAGCATTAGTTGATGGTTCATCACAGTTTTACCTTCCAGTGAGTGAATTTATCAGTTTGATGAAGTCTCAAAGTTTCCTCTGAGCTTCTGCAACATCATCACTTCCATCACTGATGAAAGAAAGTTCATAGAAAACAGAAAATATATCTTCAGAATCTGAGAGTCTAAAACTTGACAGACTTGATTCAGATGAAGTTATTTGAGCAGAAACTCCTGGATCTTTATCCTGTGTTGATCTAATCCTTCATGGTTCCTCCACAGAGTGGACCAGCAGAGCTCAGAGGTTCCCAGTGGTCAGTCTGCCCAGCAGCATCAAACACAGCTGGACTCCATATTTATGGTCTGTACATGTACAACAACTACTGTTACATCTGTTCTGTTCACAGTCATCTCCATGCTGCTCTTTGTAGACCAGTGGATCGTCAGTGTGTCCAACATGGATCTGATGTTTGGCTCCATGATTTCAGTCTGATTGGCTCATTCATAAATATTCTGTTCCAGCTGCTGGAGGACAACATCATCACTTTTGTGAAGAACGAGCTGAAGAAGATCCAGAAGGTTCTGAGTCCAGATTACCCAGAATGCTTAGAGAGTCAGAGGAGCAGCAGCAGAGAGGCATTTGTGAAGATCACAGTGGACTTCCTGAGGAGAATGAAGCAGGAGGAGCTGGCTGACCGTCTGCAGAGACGTAAGAGGATTTATCTAAAGATTTAAGCTGCTGGATAAATGAACATTTTCCAGAGATGGAAGATGGAGCAACATGTTTTAAAGATTAGTTATTTTTGGAATTGAGTGTTTATTTTTCTTCTTATTCAGAACTTCAAGCTCCAGTTTGTCATCGTAACCTTAAATCCACCCTGAAGAAGAAGTTCCAGTGTGTGTTTGAGGGCATCGCTAAAGCAGGAAACCCAACCCTCCTGAATCAGATCTACACAGAGCTCTACATCACAGAGGGAGGGACTGCAGAGGAACATGAGGTCAGACAGATTGAAGCAGCATCCAGGAAACCAGACAGACCAGAAACAACAATCAGACAAGAAGACATCTTTAAAGCCTCACCTGGAAGAGACGAACCAATCAGAACAGTGCTGACAAAGGGAGTGGCTGGCATTGGGAAAACAGTCTTAACACAGAAATACAGCCTGGACTGGGCTGAAGACAAAGCCAACCAGGACATCCAGTTCATATTTCCATTCACTTTCAGAGAGCTGAATGTGCTGAAAGAGGAAAAGTTCAGCTTGGTGGGACTTGTTCATCACTTCTTTACTGAAACCAAAGAAGCAGGAATCTGCAGCTTTGAAGACTTCCAGGTTGTGTTCATCTTTGATGGTCTGGATGAGTGTCGACTTCCTCTGGACTTCCACAAAACTACAATCCTAACTGACCCTAGAAAGTCCACCTCAGTGGATGTGCTGCTGATAAACCTCATCAGGGGGAAACTGCTTCCCTCTGCTCGCCTCTGGATAACCACACGACCTGCAGCAGCCAATCAGATCCCTCCTGACTGTGTTGGCATGGTGACAGAGGTCAGAGGGTTCACTGACCCACAGAAGGAGGAGTACTTCAGGAAGAGATTCAGAGATGAGGAGCAGGCCAGCAGGATCATCTCCCACATCAAGACATCACGAAGCCTCCACATCATGTGCCACATCCCAGTCTTCTGCTGGATCACTGCTACAGTTCTGGAGGATGTGCTGGAAACCAGAGAGGGAGGACAGCTGCCCAAGACCCTGACTGAGATGTACATCCACTTCCTGGTGGTTCAGGCCAAAGTGAAGAAGGTCAAGTATGATGGAGGAGCTGAGACAGATCCTCACTGGAGTCCAGAGAGCAGGAAGATGATGGAGTCTCTGGGAAAACTGGCTTTTGATCAGCTGCAGAAAGGAAACCTGATCTTCTATGAATCCGACCTGACAGAGTGTGGCATCGATATCAGAGCAGCCTCAGTGTACTCAGGAGTGTTCACACAGATCTTTAAAGAGGAGAGAGGACTGTACCAGGACAAGGTGTTCTGCTTCATCCATCTGAGTGTTCAGGAGTTTCTGGCTGCTCTTCATGTCCATCTGACCTTCATCAACTCTGGACTCAATCTGCTGGAAGAACAACAAACAACCTCCAAGAAGTCTGAAACAAGAGAATCTGCAGAGAAACACTTCTACCAGAGTGCTGTGAACAAGGCCTTACAGAGTCCAAATGGACACCTGGACTTGTTCCTCCGCTTCCTCCTGGGTCTTTCACTGCAGACCAATGAGAGTCTCCTACGAGGTCTGCTGACACAGACAGGAAGTAGCTCACAGACCAATAAGAAAACAGTCCACTACATCAAGGAGAAGCTCAGTGAGAATCTGTCTGCAGAGAAAAGCATCAATCTGTTCCACTGTCTGAATGAACTGAATGATCGTTCTCTAGTGGAGGAGATCCAACAGTCCCTGAGATCAGGACGTCTCTCCACAGATAAACTGTCTCCTGCTGAGTGGTCAGCTCTGGTCTTCATCTTACTGTCATCAGAAGAAGATCTGGATGTGTTTGACCTGAAGAAATACTCTGCTTCAGAGGAGGCTCTTCTGAGAATGCTGCCAGTGGTCAAAGCCTCCAACAAAGCTCTGTAAGTAAACATGTGATCAGGCTTTTATTTATAACATAAACAGTGTAATGCGTGATGGACCCTTAAAAACTTAAACATATTTATTTGACTGGTCATCAGCACTAAATACAGTATATTATAGTTAATGTTTGATAGCAGCAGTAAATGTCAGTGTCTTAGACATATCTGGACTTCAGCTTTTATCAAAGTCATATCCAGAATCATCCTGTAAGTAAACTTTATTCATACAGCAGCTTTCACAGGTGAAAAACCACAAAGTGCTTTACAATAGAAACAGGCAATAAAAACACAGAAGATAAAAACATTAAACAGCAAACACTGAACATCATACAGCCTAAAACTAGTTAAAGGCCACTCTGAATACTAGAGTCTGAATAAATGAGTTAGTGGGACCAGTAACAGCCTTTAACTGGAAGATCTCAGATGTGAGAAGAGCTGTAGGATTGTAGAAAGTCAGAAATATAGACTGGGACTTAAAGTAAGGACTAAAACTTTAAATAAAGCCTAAAATGAACTGGTTACCAGTGTGAAGAGATTAAACTGGAGTAATGTCCAGTCTGTTTCATGTGCTGGTTAAAAGCCTCGCAGCATCATTCTGTACTGACTGAAGATGTTCAAAGTCTGTGATGGAGCCATAGGTGATCAACTCCCTCATTCCTCCTCTGGTCTTATTGCTCAGCTGAAGAGGAGTTCACTTCTATATGTTACAATCAGCATCACCAGTACAGCTCCAAGGATCTGCAGCTGCTGGCAGATTCAGTCATGCATGCTTGATTGTTTTTCAGTCTCTCAGGTCAGATGAAGTCATATTCTTTATGAATCAGCATAAGAAGTCAATAAAAATTCAAAGCAAATCAAGATGAGCGTTTATTCTTGTTTTAACAAATATATGAGCGAGAGGGACCTTTTTGGTCTAAAGTTATAATCATCTGCCACATTTCTAATCTCTTTACTACGTGGACTTTTAAAATATTTTCTGTTCCCCCAGACTGAGTCTCTGAAACTGGTCAGAGAGTTCATTTAACTTGTCATTTGATAAGTTTGTTATCAAATTACAGTTTTTCAAATTGTGTTTTTATTTTGTTTTTTAGGCTGAGTGTCCCTGATCTCTCAGATAGAGGCTGTGAAGCTCTGTCCTCAGCTCTCAGCTCCCAGTCTTCTACACTGAGAGAGCTGGACTTAAGTAACAACAACCTGCAGGATCCAGCAGTGAGGTATCTTTCTGCAGGACTGAGAAGTCCACACTGTAAACTGAATACTCTGAGGTGAGATCAAGTTATGTTGTGCTTTTCATCAATTGACAGAATTAACCAATAAGAATCCACTAAATGGGAAAAAAGTCAGTTAAACTTCTGTAATAGTTTTATGATACCGTATTTTCACAACCATAAGGCGCACTTAAAAGTCTTAGATTTTCTTCAAAAAGTACGGCGCGCCCTATAGCGCAGTGCGCCCTTTGTGTTGTAAGGAGGACGTAGTAGAGAACACCATGAGAACGCTAAAGGGTGAAGTGTGTGCGTTGACTTTATCGCACATACCTGTATAAAAGAACAGGTATGTGCGTTATGCAGGACATCGTTGTTTTAACAACCCTGAAAATGGCAAAGAGACACGCTTACGAAGCACAGTTTAAACTGAAGGCCATCAGCTACGCGGAGGAACATGGAAATCGAGCAGCGGCGAGAGAATTTAAGATTAATGAATCGATGGTTTGCAAGTGGAGGAAGCTGGAAAACAAGCTCCGACAGGTCAAGAAGACGCAGCTGAGTTTCCGCGGACATAAGGCGATCATCGAGCAAAGAACGAGCGGGAGAAGCGTTTCGACGGTCACCATTCGGCTAAAAGCAGTTTCACTTTCACTTTTTATGAAACGGTGCCATTTTTCCATCCGGACCAGGACTACGGTAGCGCAGCAACTTCCAGCGGATTATAAGGAAAAGCTGGCCATCTTCCGCTCCTACTGCAGCAAACACATTGGCGACAAACACATCCAGCGATGGATGACCGATGGAGACCACAGTTTCACCAAGAGTGGAAGGCAGCGCCGGGCGAGTTACGCCACAATTTTCCAATGGATTGTAGATGCTTGGGCTAACATGTCTGCTGGCACTGTTGTTCGAGCTTTCGCAAAAGCCGGCATCATTTCCGAGGAGCCGCACGGCACGGAAAGTGACTCTGACAGTGAAGAAAGTGAACCTGGCATGTTTGATGGAGATTTAGCGCAGCTGTTCAATTCAGACACAGAGGATGAGGACTTCGATGGGTTTGATTGATGATAAAAATGTGAGTACCAAACTTTGTTTTGCTCCTGCTTTATTTTTAAATACGCACACTTGTATGCTTGTGTGTTGTTGATGATGACGATTACTGGTAATAAAAATGTGAGTAAGGTACCGAACTCAGGTTTGCTCCCGCTTTATTTTTAAATATATGTATGCGCCCTATGATCCAGTGCGCCTTATGTGTGTGTTAAATACAGTAATGGCACACATAACTGAGACTGCACCTTTTAGCACAGTGCGTCTTATGGTCGTGAAAATACGGTAATTTAATGAGCAGAAAGTTATTGATCAATATGTCAGCTACTTTGGTGCTAATGCACTGCCCGGCACATGGAGCCCAATTGGCATTTGCAATAGAATACCAGAATTGATTGACCATTGTCAGTTAACAAATGTCAGCGTCATCCATTTGTTGACTCTCAGTAAAAAAACAGGATTAATTGCTAAATCTAATAACTCTTTAGTGCACCCTCATTGCAACTTAACAACAGTGTTTGTTTAATGTTTATCTGTCATTTTTCAGACTGAGTCACTGTAAGCTCTCAGAGAGAGGCTATGAAGCTCTGTCCTCAGCTCTCAGCTCCCAGTCCTCTAGTCTGAGACAGCTGGACCTGAGTAACTCTGACCTGCAGGATTCAGGAGTGAAGCTTCTGTCTTCTGGAGTGAAGAGTCCACACTGTAAAATGGAAACTCTCAGGTCAGGATTTAAAATTTTCCATTGATGATCATGTTAAACCTGATTTCTATTACTGCATAAACAGTAAATTGATTTTTAAAAAAGTCTGTTAAGAGATATATTCTAAAACCCTTCTTCAGTAGAGAATCAGAGAAGAGAAACACACAGATTTTCTTGCTAGCAAGGGCAGCCTCCAGAACTCACACTCCAAGAGTGAGGCTCAGAGACTAGGCCCTGAGCACTGCCCTGGTCTTTATTTATATGCTTCAGTGAGCGTTTGTTCCATACATTGAAATAGGAGGTGTGTGTGTGTGTGTGTGTGTGTGTGTGTGTGTGTGTGTGTGTGTGTGTGTGTGTCAGAGTGTGACCCCATAAATGACTTCCCTCAACCTGCTCGTCTGGAAGTCCAACAGTTCCTATAAACAAAAAGCACTTAGACTAAAACAGATATAGCTACGTTAATCCTACCGTAAAACAATAAGACAAGGTACTCCCATGCTCCCAGGATGTGGGGGTGAACGCCAGAACACCCTGGAATGTTACAGACCTCCTAGGATGAGACATTCTTTCAATATGCCACCACCTATATACTTCTAAACACAAATGATTACATGCAGTATTCTACCATATTCAAACTTATATCATTAAAAGATTATACTGACTACTAAGTACAATTTTCCATTGACAAAGTCTGAATGTAGAAATTAGTGTCGGTGGGTTTTTTGTGATATTTGTTCACTTTCTGTCTTTCATTTGCAATGAAATGTCCCATCTGTTCCTCTGAGTCCAAAATCTTTATTTTAGCAGTGCTTTATCCACCAAACCTTCCAGTTCGATTCCTGTATTCTGAAGGTTTTTACAGAGCTGTTTCTTCAGGTATCAGAATTTGATTTTCAGAAACATTTAGTAATAAAAATATGATCAATCGATTATTTTGTCTTCAGGTTCTCTGCTTCCTCCCACAGTCCAAAAACATGCATGCTGGGTTAACTGGAGATGTGTGATTGTGAGCATAAATGTTTGTCTGTCTAGCTCTGTTTCTACCTGGCTACATCACCGTGGTTACTGATGCTGAACCAATAACCTGGTCTGGATCAGGTTATGTTCAGAGTTTTTGTTTAAAATCAGCTGAAGTGCCTCATTTTCACTGATTCTTTCATTTACAGAAAGCTTTAAATGAGATATAGATTCAGTCATATGTTACTAATATTACTTTTAACCTGAGTAGCGAAAGTCCGCGGTGATCTGAAAATGATGTGCCGGGAGTTGTGCCGTTCTCTGCGGCTTCAGTGACCCTCGAGCTCTCGACTAGCTATCGAGTTGGTGGGTAACAGACGTCTCCGAAAACGTCAAAGCACTTTTGCAAATATGCGATATCTTGATAAACCAAGCAGATATTGGAAGTTTACACACCCACATTCTCGAGCCTGCGTGCTGGTACCACCTTAGCCACAGCTCAGGTGTGGAGGAGAAGCTGAAAAAGAAGGTTTTCTAGTTTGTAAGGAGGAAAAAACTGAGAGGACTAAGTGAAAGAGAGGCTGGAGAGTAACACAGAGCAGCAATGAATGCTGCTCACACAGTTTAGTCAGTTTAGCATCAAATGTTCGAGTGAGTTAGCTCCCAGCTAACTAGCAGAGCAGCTAACTAGCAAACCAGCTAACTGCACCCACAAGCTGCGACTGCGTCTTTCTAACAAGAGCGTCAGACACACAGACTGGTTTTCTTTGTGGATGATGATGTGTTCTCACACTGATCCTTCATGATGATGCTGTCATCCACCCACTGCTCCTGGTGTTGCCAATTCCTCAGTAAGGAAAATTGCTATTGGCTGTCCTAAAAGTCGCTGGAAGTCGCTAAATGATGTCATCGCCTAATTTGGATAAATGGTCATGCTAATGTAATTGTAACATACGTTGTAGGAGAGAAAAATAATATCGTGGAAGAGACATAGCGTGAGTAAAAAACGTCCTGGAATGCATTTAAATAAATAAATCATAGTTCTGTCTGTAACTATTACAACACTCTCACCACATTTGTTAACAATTCTCTCAACAAATGTGTTTTTCCTCGCTCTTTGTTATCCAGCTGCGACTTTGGGTATAAATGTGTCATAAACAGGATAAAGCAGTGTAGGTTCAGTGTAATCAAACCTCAGACTGAGTTCACAATCATCACCTGTCCCTGATACCACATCAGCACCAGAACCATGATGTGTTTACTCACATTTAAAAAGGTGGAGGGCAGTGTGAATGGACTGTTGTCATTGGTCTGAATGTGCCTCTATAAATGTGTGCTCTTCATTATTGATGTTTTCCTAATGAACAGAAAATGAGACTTAATAAAATCCTTCTGACTGTTGATGGAGCAGGTTGGGTCCTGGGTTTGAGTCCCCCACTGTACCACAGGGGCTTTTAGCTTTGTTTCACAGTGTATAGAACAACAAATAAAACCAAATCACAAAAAAACACATCAAACTTTGAGGGTTTAACCAAGGATGAGGAAGCAGACTCGGCCCCAAACATCTGGATATATGGATGGTTACCAGAGCAACCACAGCAGTGTGCTCTCAGTATATTTAGTTGTATAAAGGTGTTTGTGGTGTGTTGCAGCTGAAGCAGCCTCATGTATGTTGACACAGGGAGAAAATAGTGTGAGGACACTGTTCACAGCAGTCACAGCTCGCTGCCTTCAACAGTCTCTTCCTTCCTTGTTTGGATGTCACTGATATCATCTTCTGCTCTCACACTGACCACCTGTTGAAGCTAACATGCTAACATGGAAGCAGCAGGTATGCCACCTGTGGCAGCTGAGGTCACGTGACCTGAGTGTTTGAACCACACGTTGGAGCAGCATTTCCAAACATCTGCACTTCAGAAGCTCCAAAGTGTGGAAACGTCACTGTGGAGCGTCTCATCGCTATCTAAGAGATTTTCTTGCCTCTGCAAAGCGAAGCTTGCAAACAGCACCATAGTTTGTCAATCCCAACCAATCAGAGCGCTCCTTATGTCACGTCACATGACTCGTGTGTTTTCCTCTTTGATTAGCACCCAAAGAACTAAAGAAAGGCTAAAAGGACATTCAGCCAATCAAATCCCTCCTAGGAACAGGAAGTCTAGAGAGGAAATGGAGCAGAGAAGGAGAATCACCAGTTTAAATGTCTGAGTTTTAAACTGGTGACCCTCTAAAGAGGCTTTTATTGACCCTTTCTTTTTTCTTTACAGCTTTTTTCACCATTTAAACTGTTTAATATCAGATTTAGAAATAACTTTTGGACAGTTTTTCTACATTTGCACTAAAATATGACATAAATAATGATTTTCTGACTTTACGTTGGACTAATCTAACGACTCAGTCTGGCTATGTTGGACTGGGTGTGGCAGCAGCTCCCAGTTTGAGTTCAGGAGACAGACACCCTCTCTACTTTGAAGATCAGCTTCAAACTTTCCTTTTTGATAAAGCTTATAGTTCGAGCTGGATCAGGTGACCCTGAACCATTCCTTAGTTATGCTGCTATAGGCTCAGGCTGTTGGTGGACTTCCCATGATGCTCTGCTTTCTTCTCCCTTCTTTTCACTCCTGATGCTTTTATATGTCACTACTGCATGTCCTTAACTTTTGTCTCTCTGTTTTGTTCTTGTCTCTCTGAGCTCATCTCTTCTCTTTCCCCTCACCCTGCAACCAGTCATGGTAGATGCTCCTCCTGGAGCCTGTTTTCACTGGGAGGATCTTTGTGTCAAAGGGAGTTCTTCTTCCCACCATCACCAAGTGCTGCTCACAGTGGATTGTGTTGTGAAATCAATCAATGTAATAATAACAATAATAATGGATTGGATTTATATAGCGCTTTTCAAGGCACCCAAAGCGCTTTACAATGCCACTATTCATTCACTCTCACATTCATACACTGGTGGAGGCAGCTACAGTTGTAGCCACAGCTGCCCTGGGGCAGACTGACAGAAGCCATCGGCCCCTCTGGCCAACACCAGTAGGTGGGTAGGGTAAAGCGTCTTGCCCAAGGACACAACGACCAGGACAGAGAGCCCAGGGATCGAACCGGCGACCTTCCGGTTACAGATGCGCTTCCCAACCCCCTGAGCCACGGTCGCCCACATGTAGGGCAGTGAGACAAACCACGGAGGCCCCAGAGAAGTGCAATCAAACGATGAGTTTATTAACACACAGGAGAAAACATCAGCCTATAACTTCTGACAAAAATACATGTTGTGGACACTTACAAAGCAGTGGGGTACACGCCCCCCCATGGCATCAATAAAAATAGTCAGAGTAAAATATGTTCCAGACATTGGTCACAGTTAATGGTACATCTTGTACATCTTTAACGGCTATAAACAGACACAGAACTTTTCTTTTCTGTAACACCTTCCTTACAAGGTAATAAACTTCAAGCCCTCAGGGTCTCTGGGGCTAATTATTGACTCTGGTCATCTGTTGCCAAGTAGAGTAAAATATAGTGAGACACCAAATGAGTTAAGGCCTCAGGCCTGACACATTCCTAGATTATATGTGTTGTAAGCATGCATGGAATCATCCTGTTCTAGTTTCCCTCAGCATGTATCACCTGGACAGTCACGCCAGTGAAGCTTAAGACCCTTAATGAACCGAACATCAACTCAAAATAAGCACAAATATGCAATGTGTATGAAATACTTCTGACCGTACCTGTAATAAAAGTTAACATAATGGAAGGATCCTCAAATGAACATCTTCAATAGACAACTTTAATGCAATATCAATACTGTGAGAAATATTATTAGATGGAATAATGCTGTAAAGAACATTATTAATGCAGTTATAATGATGCAGATTATATGGCAGCAATAAAAGAATTTCTGTATCTCCACAATTGTCTGATGGTTGGTGTAGTGGCGGCACTCTGTCTCTATTTCACTCTTCTGTACCGCCTTTAGGAGTCAGTCCGGCAACATGTATTTGAAACGTGAGCAAGTTCAGGTACTTTTCTTGCAAAAAAGATGTTTATTGAAACTTTTAATTTACATGGCAAGACTCGGTCAAAAAACTGTGTTGCTTCCAGCTTATCCGACTCCCCAACTACGTAATTACAGTGTGCCAGAAGCCCAAAATACTAAAAAGCGCATTAGAATGTCGCACTTCTATATTCTATACCTTTAACAAACAGTATTTTGAAATCAACTAGAAATTATATTCTTAACATCAAACATGTATATTTCTCCTCTAATTATTTTACCAGTACCAATAAAATTAACCTTTAATTGGCTCTTACAGTTGGGGCTTTCTCTCTAATATTGGAGGCTGTTACCTTACACTGTTAAACAGCTTCAGATGACTGTTGTTGTCTGTTGGGAATTGTCACTTTTAAATAAAGTTACTATCACTCCCTCCAGTTAATACACGACACCACGGTTCTTCATTCACAGATGGATTTATTCTTCCGTCACACTTCTCCTCAGAAACACCATAAAATCCACCGTCAAACTGTTATTACATAAAAGTACAGAATGACCAAACATAAATATTACAAATAAACATTTAAACCCAAGTTAACAAATACTCGATAAACAAACAGTTAACATACCTTGCTGCTGCACGTAACCGTGAGGGAATGAGTCTGCTTCAGGAACAAAAACTTAACAAAAATAATTCTCAATTTCTTCTTCTTCGCAGCTTTCTTTTACTTTAAACTGCTTATTTATTCCTTCTTCTGACTTAGTTAACTTATTAACTTTGCTTCCTTGCACATGCTTTTGATTTCCCTTTACGTCACTTAAAGGGGCCTGTGCGCAACACAGAATGAACATTAGTTCCTACCCCAAAAGGAACAACAATAAATAAAGGAAATAAACATACATGAACACAATAAATTAAACAAACTGACATAATTTACATTTATGGCAGTTAAAAGTTACATTGAATGGATGTAAATGGGTAGATGTTATTGTGACAAAGAGAAAACGGTTGTTGACAGATAGATTGTTGTTTTGTGTGTCTGCAGTCTGTCAGGCTGTCTGATCACAGAGGAAGGCTGTACTTCTCTGGCCTCAGCTCTGAGCTCCAACCCCTCCCATCTGAGAGAGCTGGACCTGAGCTACAATCATCCAGGTCTCTCAGGAATTAAGCTGCTGACGGCTGGACAGAAGGATCCAGGCTGGAGACTGGACACTCTCAGGTATGGAGAGAATGTCTGATAGAGGAGGAAGAGCTGGAAACATTTCCTGTGTCCTTCACTCACTTCCTGTTTGTTTCCTGCAGATGACACATGAACAATGACACATGCAGGAATATTTTCAGGGACAGACACACTAGTCTAGCTGGATAGTACATGGATATTTATGTAGGGGGTCTTCAAGGAGTCTGTTTGCAGGAACATTAATGATAACTGATAAGTCATGTTGAGAGTTTCATTAAAAGTAGACCTACAGTTAGGTCCATAAATATTTGGACAGAGACAACATTTTGTAACTTAAGACTTTATTAGGTCACAGGTGTACCTGAGATAGTGGCCACTGTGTACCTAATAAAGTGTCAGCCATGTGTATGTTTCCCATGCTGTATGTCCACAGTCTCAGTGATAGTGACAGAAGGATGAAACAAGGCTGTGAATCGTTTCAGTCTGTGTGTGTGACAAAGAGGCAGACAGGAGCAGCTAACATTCGGAAATGGAAGCTTAAATAATGACAAACTCTACATTCACAGCTGAATTCACAATAAATTTGTTCTCAAGTGCACATTTGGCAGCTAATGCTAATACTGTTTTCCCTTGCTTTCTACAACTTGAGCAGCTATTGCTAAGTAGGCCACTTTGCTCTGCTAAGGATTTGTGTGACCATGATGGAAACTCTGATAAGCTAATGCTGCTAAGCTAATGCTGTTTATGGGCCCTGTTAGAATCAATATTTCATTCTTGGATAATGCTAACTCACATTAAATTAGCATTAGCTATTTACAACAGCGTACTTAGAATTAGCCGCTCACATTGGTCATGTCCAAATTCATGGGCTGCATCTTCCTGAGGACCCGGCTTTCGCGGTCTACGTGGGCCAGGTCCTCAGAAGGTCGGGTAGGCCGGAAGTAAACGGCTGGGGAAATTGGACGGTCTAGCCTTCTGATTAGCGTCACCGCTGTCTCGGTGGAGTTTAATAAACTCGGCCGTCTGCTCCTTGCTATCTAAAATATAACAGAACACTGGCGTAAATTCTCGACCGTCTCATATTATTGTTTAATTAGTTTTCTGTTTGACGTTTAGTCAGCTGTGTAAAAACCAAGGAGGAACTCACCCGGGGGATTAATAAAATTTTATTTTATCTAATCTAATCTAATAACTTTAATCTCAGCCAAACTGATTTACTCACGAACAAACAAAACACTGAAAAAAGCCCAACAATAACATTTTTAGGTTGTCTAAGTGACTTATATATTACGTTTAACCCGAGTAGCAAAAGTCCGCGGTGATCTGAAAATGATGTGCCGGGAGTTGTGCCTGTCTCGGGGGTTTCAGTGACCCTCGATCTCTCGGCTAGCTATCGAGCTGGTGGGTAACAGACGTCTCCGAAAACGTCGAAGCACTTATGCAAATATGCAATATCTTGATAAACCGAGCAGATATTTCTAACAAAATAAACTTTAAGCATATTGCAAGGCGAGAAAGTAGCTGTGTAAATTACATATATCTGCTTGGAGCGTAGAGAACGTCATTTCTGCTTCTTTTTCTTGCAACCGTAGCACGGCGATCGGCAGATAAAAAGCCGGTAGCAGTCTCCTTTGTTTTTACGCTCGATGTTCATGTCTTTCATGACGACACGAACACCGTGGCGTTTGCAGATGGTAGAAAGTGCAGGGATAGCGAGCGCAAAAAAGGCGACTGCTCACGGCGCCGGGCTGTTGTTACAGGAGAAAGAAGCGGAAATGACACCGTGACATATAACAAATAACATCAGCTGTTTCTGATGTTAGTTGTTTTGACTGCTTTTACATTATATTGAAATATATGTAATGTTCATGTTTGCTGCAATGCAAACGCAGTGATGCAAATAAAAACATCGAGCCACAAATTACGGTGCGACCCTATAATTAGTCCGGGTTACCGGGGACTGTTGTTGCCGATGAACAGGTGTCGCTATGTGACTGCAGACTAAATTGGGCTGCATTGAGTTCATGACTTTTCTTTTATCCCGCCGCCTACGCATCACTGTGAGAGTTAATATGAGATCTCTCTCTGTGGAAAAATAACTTTAAATCCCACTGACGTGTGTATAAATCTATATACGTATAATGTCCCGCTGGGCAGCAACTTAAAAAAACAACTTTTTTTGAAGTGTTGTGAACGCAGCGCGCTGGGGCGAATGTCGGCGTTTGCCCAATAGAAAGGAGGAAGCCAGCCAGGCACAGAAAGAAAGAAACACTCCAGGGCAACGCTGCTGGAACTTTGACTCATTGAGAAATGTTTCCCTGCTTGCATCAAGCCCGGCTGGTGTCCCCTGAGATCCATATCCCACCCTGATTGGTGGGTTAATTCAGCTCCGCCCACAACACTGTAAAGTGTCATACATTATCAAACTAACATTACATTTTCATATTAAGGTGGGGCCAAAAACTATCGTCCTGCGGGTCACAATTGGCCCACGGACCACGAGTTTGAGACCCCTGGTGTAGGAGGACACCTACTCTGTGTCTGGTTAAGTATAAGAGCCCTTTGTTAGGGGGACCGCTGGACTCTTAGCACCAGCTTTGGGGTCACAGGGTCACATCTGGAACACACACACACACACACACACACACACACACACAGACACACACACACACACACACACACACACACTATGCACAGACTGGTACTCTTTGTTCATACCTGTGTAAGACGTCATAATGAACTTGTGCATATTCATGTAAGCTCAATAAAGAGCAGTGTTACGAGGGAGCAGACGAGAGCGACTGAGGTCAAGTGAAGGAACGGCGCTGTCACAGTTCTCTCCCTCATCAATTGTCTGGTTCCAGCGGTGGGTCTGTGCTAGACGACCCATCAGCAGCTTTTTCCACTGGTTACCAGTACGTGGTAGAATCCACTTCCAGATCTGGTTGTCTTTAAATCTGTGAATGGATTGGCTCCATCTTATCTCTCTTTAACAAAAGAATCCAAGTGGAGCCCTCAGGTCTGCAGATAAGCAGCTTCTGACCAGAACTAGACGTAAAAACAGAGGTGAGCTTTATCGATGGCTGCAGCCAAACTCTGGAACAGTCGCCCTTCACATCAGGTCGTCACCAACACTGGACATTTTTAAAAGCCGGTTGGAAACACATTTGTACTCTGTAGCTTTCAATCCTGACCAGTCTTTATAGTCATTACTGTGTATGTTTCCTATTTTCTCTCTACTCTGTGCAGCACTTTGGCTCAAGCTGTTTTTAAATGTGCTGATAAATAAATGTAGATTTCTTTGAATAAAACAGTGGAGCCGAGCTTTGAGCTCAGTGTGTAACAGTGTGTGTGTGAGAGCCATGTAATGTCCATGTGTGCATGCTGACTGTGCTGCTCTGACCCCCCTCCTCCTTTCAGGGTGGAGCCTGCTGGAGTCCGATGGTTGAGACCAGGTCTGAGGAAGTGTAAGTGTGTTTTTAATGGGATTCATGAAAACAAAGCAGCACACATTCAACCATCTTCATCATGTCAGGAGTCATCATCAAAGTGTCAATCAATGAACAGATGATGGATCAATAACTGCAGCTGGATTGTGTTTGTTCTCTCCATCAGATTCCTGTCAACTCACAATCGACACAAACACAGTGAACACAAACCTCCAACTGTCTGACAACAACAGGAAGGTGACACGTGTGAAGGAGGTTCAGTCATATCCTGATCATCCAGACAGATTTGATGATTATCAGCTGCTGTGTAGAAATGGTCTGACTGGTCGCTGTTACTGGGAGGTCGAGTGGAGAGGAAACGTTTATATATCAGTGAGTTACAGAAGCATCAGAAGGAAAGGAGACAGTGACTGTGAGTTTGGATGGAATGATCAGTCCTGGAGTCTGTACTGCTCTGATGATGGTCCTCAGTCTGTCTGGCACAATAACAGAGTAACATCCATCTCCTCCTCCTCCTCCTCCTCTGTCTCTAACAGAGCAGCAGTGTATGTGGACTGTCCTGCTGGCACTCTGTCCTTCTACAGAGTCTCCTCTGACACTCTGATCCACCTCCACACCTTCAACACCACATTCACTCAAACTCTTTATCCTGGGTTTAGGTTTTATGGCTGGTCTCCTGGTGCCTCAGTGTCCCTGTGCTGAGTGGAGTGTAAAGAGTGTCTCCTGTTACAGAAACACTCTGACTGTTGAACAGATAGTTCAGTCTGTACATGTCTGTCTCTTTCACTCACAAACACGTTTTCAGATTCATGGATTCAATCAGTTGATGTTTGAAACTCTTCTAAATGATTCCTTGTAAACTTCTTCCTTTTCAGTCACAAACAAACAGGAAGTGATGTCACATGTGTTCCTGTCCACACAGCAGAATGAGTCTATTGCTGACAGTGATGTACAAACAGAGTGAGCATTTCTGAGGCCCAAAATAAACTGAGTAGTTCACTGAATGAACAATGGACTGTGAGCTCAGTTCCTTCATCATTAGTATGGATTATATATGTATATGTATTATATTAGTATCATATATATCAGGTGCTGCTGCTTTCAGTCATTGTGCAAATGTGCTGTTTGTAAGCTTGTAAAGCTGCAGTCAGCTGAGACTGAAGAAGTCACCTGATCAGTGAGCAAACGTTTCTGAAAAGGTCCAGATGAACAGAATCAACCTTTTGGGATCAGCCAGCAATGCAGCATCATTGTTGTTCAGCTTCAGAGGTTTGCAGGAATGAACTGATGACCAGAAACAGCTGCAAAGTCCAAGAAAATACCAGCTGGAGTTCAGCTGCATTTGAAGAAGTCAAAGAAAAGTAAGGATGGCAAAGGGCGACGTTTTCTTCCAAAGAGCTGCAAACATGGTCGACGCCTCATTAGAAGAATCATCTGGACATTTGTGAGGAACTCTAACCAAGAAAGCAACGTCACACAGATCCAACAGACAGTTTCCATGACTGCAAGTGTTGAGTGGAAAAATGCTACATTGCATTATTGCATCCTCTCACCACAGGAGGCGCTGTTGGCACCACTGATTGCTGATCAGCTGTTCTCTGATGATCTGATTGATACTGTGAATAACGGGACTCACTGAACTCTGTGACACAGTGAAGATTACAGAGTTTAACTTCAACATCTGACTGACGTCACACAGACAGAAGGATGAACCAGTGAGGCACAGAACACAGTTACTGGAGATACTGGATCAGCTCCATGTGAACCTCTGATGGAGAAGCTGCTGAGCCAGAGAAACATCAGGACATGACAGCAGCTGCACTTATCTAACAACATGTAGCAGAGCTGATCTATGTTAGAGGATCTATCACAGCAGCTGAAGCCAAAGTCCAACACTGGATACCAGCTGAGCCTGTGCTGAGTGTAGTGTTACAGGAAAAGGGCAGAAACACTGGTAGCTCCCAGTGATGCTGACTGGGGCACAGAGCTGAATGATGCAGCATCAGGACACTGTTTCAGTCTGACTGACAGAGAAACCTGTAGCTGTATCTACATGTGAGGCAGAGGCCACACAAGCAGCTTTCTATGTTTCACAGTGACTGAGATCTTCAGTGGGGGTGGACATGCTCCTGTACAGACCTCTGAGGAGAACCAAGGTGCAGTCAAAGAGTCCAGTCTGTCCTCACAGATGTGAACATGTGCTTTCATCAGGTCTGCTGTCAGCTAGCAGGCTCACATCAGAATCACTGTTCCTGAAAAACACAGTCTGTGTGACATCATCAGTCAGCTGATGGTCCCAGATCTGAATGGTTTCTGTCTCTACTGAGGAAGTCAGAGAATATCACTGAGGTGTGGATCAGGTCTGAGTGAGCTGTGGAGGGACAGCTTTAAACAGTCCACAGGTCTCACGTCCTGCTCAGTCTGGTAGCAGATACCTCGTATTGTTCCAGATGTGCTGACATCAGCAGCAGCACAGCTGTGTGATACCATGAATCTCAGTTATTGATCCAACACACAGTAAATACAAAGATCATGATTTCTGAGAGTAATCATTATGAGTCTGAACACATGATCACTGAATGTTAGTCTCCACAATAATAAGCTAACACAAGCAAACACAGCTTTCAGCTCTTATTTTGAAACTGGCTTATTTAGAGAGCTGTGATGTGAGCGTGCCTGGCTCTGAGGCACTTGGGTCAGCCTCTGTTGTTTAGAAGTGTTACAGACTGTGAATGACACAGACCTGTCAGTTTCCATGTTTGTCTGTAACACAGCTCAGGGGCTCCATGCTGAACGCATCCATCCAGTGTTATTGATCCAGGACTGATACCAGCATTGGGATCAATACTACAACACACAATCACATGTGTCCACGTGATGTGTTTGACCAGCTTTATTCATTAATGATCAATCAGCTTATTTACTGCATCTGAGTCCAGCTTCATTTAAATGATCCAACCATGAAAATGACATCAGTCCTACAGAAGGTTACGGGGGCCATGACCCCCCAATAATAGATCCAGCTACACTGAAACTGTCAATTTCATTTACTTTTACAGTTGTAAAGCTATCAGGCTGCTTTGTGGCTCACTCAATACTAAACTAAGATACTTTCAGTGTGAATCATTTGCAGGAACACAGGCAGGATTTAAAGTGCAGAACTTTACAGTCTCTGTCTCAAAGTTGGTCTAAACATGCTAACAGCTCTTTGTTTTTTTCAGTTTTCACTGGTTTGATGTAATGAAAGAAATTTTAAAGAAGCAGACGATTGTTGTTATTTTATTTCTATAGTTTCATAAATCGTGGTGTGGATCTAAGTCAACATTCAGAATAAATAAGATAATACAGCACTTTGATGGTTGCCTTTGTATTTTCCCAGCAGTGCTCAGGTTGGTTCTCGGCTACATTTACATACAGATGTTAATGTGTTCAGCAGCTGGACTCATCTGAGGAAGGAACATTGGAAAGGTGCTCAGTGCACAACTGCATCACTAATTTTATGTAAGACCCTGTGTTTTATTGTATTTATATATTTGTAACATTTGACTCAAAGACTTTTGGGAAGGATGAAAATGTTTTCAGGAGGAAGTTTTTCCTTCTGTCCGACTGCAGTACACACAACACTGCGTCTCCCCCCATTATCACACTTCCTCAGGCTGGTGATGAGCGCCCCCTGGTGTCAGTGTTGATGACGTCATGCACAGTGAAACATAAACGGTGTCTGTTAATAAAAAATCATGTGTCCATTTTCATGTTTGCATCATGTTTCTGTAAAATCATCAGCTGTTTCTGAACCTTCTTCATTGTTTGACTCATTCCAACAGCTGTGAGCTGTGATGGAGTCAGAGCAGCTTCATCACTGATGTTCAGGTGAAGCTGAACTTAATAAACTGTAGAAATGATCAGGATTCAGGTTGGATGTTGTCAGGGAGTTTTTAATGTTTTATTTATTTATGCTTCACATGTTATGTTAAACTTATGTTCACATATTTCACCAGACAGCTTTCTGTAGAAACAGGAAGCTGACCCTGTGACTGTAGACATTTACCACAAGAGACCAGTACAGAAATACACATCCGCAGAAGTTGACTTGCATTATATTATTCTTAGAAATTGACTTGTAGCACACACACTTTTGACACACACACACAGCTTACACACTGACAGCATCAGGACCTGCATAACAGGAAATGTGATTATATTTGCATATTGACGATGTAACCTATAAAAATAAACGAATACTGCAGTTCGGTGTGTCTCTCTGTCTGAGATTCACCCATGCCGCATGTTATCAGTAACAAGTGTCTCAGTGTTGTTTATTCACCTGACTGTTTGTTAACTATAAATCTCTGACAGATGTGTAAAACACTTCTGTGTGAGGTTGCAGTGCTTCATATGTGTGTGTGGGCTGAAGCACACACGTGTGAGTCCTCAGAGGTTTCACACACATCACTGCACACACTTATAATCCTAGTTTAAGCTTGTGGATCATATCGGACACATCAGCAGCTCTTTGGAGACAAAGATTTGAGATTTAAGATGAGTCATAGTCTTTCTATCCATGGTAGCTTCCACTGCTGAGGCTCAGGAAACATGAAGAGGATAATTAAGAGCAAGCATCAGCTCTGTCTCATCTAACTACACAGTATTATGATCATGCACTTATGTCTCTACATGCTGAGGGAAACTAGAACATAGAAGGATAACTGCAATGCATGCTTACAGTACATATAATACATATAATCTAGGAATAGGCCTGAGCAGAGGCCCCAATGTTTCCAGCTTCTTGTTGCAAACCTGTTACATTTTATTCTACTTGGTAACAGATGAGCAGAGTCAATAATTAGCCTCAGAGACCCTGAGGGCTTAAGATTATTACCTTGTATGGAAGGTGTTATAGAAAAGAGAAGTTCTATGTCTGCTTATAGCTATTAAAAGATGTACAAGACGTACGATTAACTGTGACTAAGGTCTGGAACCTATTCTAATCTGTCATTGACGCCATGGGGGGGCGTGTACCCCACTGCTTTATAAGTATCCACATTATGTATTTTGGTCAGAAGACATATGTTGATGTTTTCTCCGGGCTGTTAATAAACTCATCGTTTGATTGCACTTTTCCGGAGCCTCCATCGTTTGTTGTCTGGTCTAAAGTTGATCGATCTCGCAGCAGGGTGGACATGCTCCTGTACACACCTCTGAGGAGAACCAAGGTGCAGTCAAAGAGTCCAGTCTGTCCTCACAGATGTGAACATGTGGTTTCATCAGGTCTGCTGTCAGCTAGCAGGCTCACATCAGAATCACTGTTCCTGAAAAACAGAGTCTGTGTGACATCATCAGTCAGCTGATCGTCCCAGATCTGAATGGTCATCAAATCATAGCAAATACATAGAAACAGAATAATGTGTTTAATATGCAAAAGAAGAAGAAGAAGTAAACACATATGGGACAAATGGAGACCATTGCAGCTCATCCACCAGTGGGGTAAAAAGAGCAACCAAGAAAGTGGCAGCCTGCACGGCCACAGATGTGCTGGAGGAGCTAGAAGCTCTACCCATGGAGAAACTCCTGGAGAACCTTGCTAAGCCTAACAGGGGACAGGTACTTCTGCCCAACCTGGCAGCCACAAAGTGAACTCATTTAGGTAAAGATAACCACATGCACCTAACCAGCCTGCACCAGCCTGACATTTCTTCCTCCTAAGTAAAAACCAATGGATGGATTGAACTTAGAGTCTCAGCTCAGTTTTCTATTTTGACCACCTACACCCCAAGATACTCTTTTAAAAAGTGTTGTTTTCAGATCCCTTTGAAGTTCATAAAGGGCCTGTTCATTTTCATTCAAATGTTTTATTACATAAATGTTACTGTTTTCTTTTGATTTATGCTCCCACTACACTGCACCTCTACAAACAACAATGCCACGGACTGTCAGCTGCTTTTACATGCTGTGAACATGAGTAGGTTTGATCAGAGTTTCAATTATCAAAGAAAAGACAAACTGAGCAAAAAGAAGGAAAAAAAGACCAACTTCTTCCCAACTGACAAGAAAAATACTCGTCATGTTTTCATAATAAAGGATCAGGCTCCCCATTTATGACAGCTTGGACCAATAATGTATGTTACACTGATGCTACTGTAGAGACAGGGTCAACATCTCTATTTAAATATAATTAATATACAAAACACAATAAAAGTTATACATGAATTATTCATTATTTTTACTATTGATAAAATTCATGTATACTAATCAAAGTTATACATGAGTAACGACATTATTAATAATGATTAATAATAATAATTCTAATGCCAACATGATGACTGTTCATAGCTCCTGCTTTGAAATACTGAACTTAAACATTGACCTGATGAAAGATCACAATTCACAGTGGCCCACTGTCAGAATCATTCTGAATATAAACTCATCGAGTTAATCTGAACCTTTCTCAAATGTGCTGTGAATAAATGCTGCTGCAAGCCACTGTGGGAAAGCTGTGTTATTATCATGGAAACATCTGTGACACATTCACAGAGGACGAGGACACAAAGGGACGACACGCAGAGGCTGTGTTAAAGTCAAAAATCCAAATCTTTAGTCCTAAACAGGCAGTGGTTACAAACAGGAAGACGAGCAGTCCATTAAACAGTCTACAGGGTCAAACATACAGAGAATTCAAACAGCTATTAAAAACAAATAACTGGACACTGAAAAACTTCAGTGATGTGTGAGGCACCAAAGGGAAGCAGCTGAGTATATTCAATGAATTCTCTTCAAATACAAAGACAGAAACTCCTACAGGCAGCATGCAAACTGAGCAGGATACACAAAGATCAGAGATTACAAAAGAAATCAGAAAAGGATTTCAAACTTACTGAGAGCAAGGCCTCTGTTACAAATCTGTCTAATAGAAAAACATGCTGTACAGATACAATACGCTCAGTGTTCATGGTCATTTAAAAACTGGCTCTACCTGAACCACTTCAATATTTTATGAAGTCACTGAGTCGACGATTTCTACAGTTTGTTTCCTTCATTGCAGTTAGAGTGCGGCTGGTAAGGATGAAAACACATACAGAGCGTAAATTGTCTTTGTTAGTAACAAACGTCAGCAAAGAAAAGACAAAACACACAAACACTCTCATGATATTCATGAATCATTAGAAAGCATCCAAACATTCTGCTCGTGGACTTTTACAGTCTTATTTGCACTTGCTCATCTTCATAATCATCCTGATCAATACATGACAGGGGAGGCTTTGAGGTAGGCGGGGCTCTCTGCTGATGTCAGCATGAAAGGCAGGACCAGCGTCTGCCACATGTTGGTGAAACATCACAGTACACTGGCGTGGTTTCCTTTCCAGATGTTGGACGTTTGACACTTCAACGTTGAGGCCAACAAGAAGACACAGTTTTGGGTCGGGTTGCTGCAGGGTTTCTAACTGAGCAAAAGCAGAAGCACACAGACCAACAGGGATCAGATGCTGAGTGTTAGAGGAACATCTGTGCTGATCACTGAATGCTGCTGTGGTCTCTTGTTGAAGTTGGCTGGTGGGACAGTCTAATAGTGATATCCTGCCCATCGGAGGAACACTTTTAAAAACACATGCAATACTTTGTTTGTATTACAGTCACAGTTTATGTTATTTTTGTCCTTTAAAAGTGTTGCTGTACTATAAAGTCCTATAATTTGAGGCTAAAATGGCTCAGAGAGTCTCTCTCTCAGAGGATCTCCTTTGAAAGTGGAGACGGCTTTATCCGCTGATCCACGTCACTTTACCTGGATGTTTTCTTTGAAGCTGGATGAAGACTCCTCTCCCTCACTCCTGCTGCAGCTGTGTGGTCCAGTTGGCCTCTGAGGTCACAGTCAACATCTGTAGCAGAAGAGGGCAAATAAAAGTCCAGGTTACCAAAACTGGGAGCTTTTCCAAAATAGAGCGTAACTGGACTTTTTCAGCCTTAAAGGCAGATAGTCGTCTGAAGCTGCAGCTTTTTCTTTTTAGCTTTTTCCAATCTCTGCTCTCGGCTTTCTTTGAGAACATGTCTGCTTTCTTGGCATGGGTCTGTCTGCTGTTGGTGAAGAGACTAAATCCACATACTCGCTACTAAGATCTCCTCAAGTAGTCTCAACCAGATTACAGTTTAAGAGTAAATGTCTCCTGAGAGTTTCACCTTGGGGAGATGCTGTCTTGCTAACATGCAATCATGAGCATTAATCTATGAGGTGAAAAAGTCATTTTAAAAGCTCCAGCCACAAGTTTTATTTCATCTGTGTTTTGGTCAGAGTCCCATCAGACCTCCAGAATGGTGTCAGAGTGTTTTCTATCCACGTGATGAGCACAGGCCTCAGGTCCAGACCTCCATGGGCACCATAGCCTCTTTGGAGCTAATAGGTGCAAGAAGGTTTTGTTGGGATAGGAACTGAAGAGGAAACTGACGAGGAAGGCAAGGATCTTCTTCGGCTCCTCCGAGCCGGGACCTCTTTGTGTAGGCCAGCATTGGCCAGGTAGCCCTCCAGCATCGCTGGATGGCCGACAGTGGAAAACCTAGAGGAGTAGGAGAGAAACAGCAGCTTGGAGCATGTCTTTATACTGTTTAGTTTTTAGAGCCACAGACTTTCTTTTAATGTCATTGTTCAGGATCTATGACTGATTATGTATTTATTGTATTCCTCCATGACTGTGTGACAGCAAGTGGAAAAAACCAGCTTCACCTTTGTTGATATGCTTGTAATTTTAATATTGATTAAATGGCCCATGAAATAATAGAAAGCTCATATATGAAAATGTATTTTAAGAAGTAAAATGTTAATCTGAGTACAAAGGAGTACACTCACCTTCTGGTAGATGGAGGTGTAGCGAGCGCTGGTGAACATCCATGTCACGGTCTTATGACCCAGTGTTTTGAGTTTCAGTTCTTTTGATGTTCATAGTGTATGTTTAAGCTTATTAGGTTTCCTATGTTCATTTGCTTATTAGCTCCCCCTTGTGTTTTCAACCCCTGTGAAGTCTCCCTTGCCCTTCGTGTGTTTCATGTCTGTTGTCTTATGTTGTCATGTCTGCCTCTCATGTTTCCTGTTTCATTTTGGGGAGATCTCGTGTTTTTATATTATGGATTATGTTTTGAGTCCTTTGTGGTACTGTTTCGTGTTTCCCTAGATCTCAGTTATGGTTATCTTAGGTTTTGCTCTTTGGCTTTGTCATATGGCTTCCCTGTTGCTGTTAAGTTTGCATGTTTAGAATTCAGTCAGTGTGTTTCCTGTTTTACTTTGAAGGTCCATGCCTCATGTGAGTGTTTCTAGTTTTGCGTCCCTGTCTCGTCCAGCCTGATTACTCCCAGCTGTGCTCTCCTTCTGTGTCTCATTCCCTCGTTATCCCTCTGTGTATTTAAGCCCTGTGTTTCTCTTTGTCAGTGTTGTAGTCTCCCTCATAGCTGTGTGATTTTTCCCTGTGGCGCCTTGTGCTTTAGTCTCCCCAGTTTAGTTTAGTACTGTTTTTTGGGTTTCACTTTATGCCAGCATTAAAGCTGTGTTTGGGTCCTCTCCTGCCTGCCACACAGCCGAATCATGACAGAAGACTACGACCATTACATGGACCCAGCAAACCGCTCTCAGCTGTATGAGCGCCAGGAGGCAGCCCTCGCCCAGCTGGAGGAGGAGCTCCGCTGGAAGCCGTGGCGCGCTCCAGATTATGAGCACTTATTCCGCGGAACTCGGCTGGCTTTTGGAGGTCCCCGAAGTTGCCAAAGGCCTCCGCCTGTTGCCCCGCTCGCACCCAAGCCTCGGCCGCTTCAGGTGGGAGTGCTCCGTTTTTCTTTGGATGCTCACGCTCCAGCCTCTGCATTGCCATCCCGCACGTCAGAGGCTCAGCTGTATGCCCCGTCAGCTTCCTCACCTCAGAGGAAGCGAAGCTCACGCCGCCGTCACTTTTCACTTGCTGAGCAACCCCCGGGGGTGAGTTATAATGACTGCCTTTCACATATCCCACCTAAAGCCATAACTGAAAAGAACAATAAACTCACCCCAGGCACTGTTGGAATCTCTCTTTTGGACGATGACATAGACTGGGAAGAGTTTTTTCATTTCGCTCCCTCTGAACAGGGAGAAATCAAAGATAATAAGCACTCGCCAAAGGCTGTAAATGCGGTTAAAGGAAAAACTGTGAACACTTCTACCAGGTCTACAACACTCAGTTCAGGTTCTGTCAGTTCAGGTTTTGTTAAGTCTGGTTCAGTCATCCCCAAGTCAGCTCACTCTAAGACCGTTAACTCAAGGATTCCGAAAACTATTAAAACAAGGACTGCTAATACTAAAACTGCAAAACATGAAGTGGACGGCGGGTTCATTTTTGATAGATCTGTTTTTGTCGACCCAGTACATGTGGACCCTGAGCCTGCTGTTTCTCGGACTGTTTTTTCTGAGCCTGCTCCTTTTCCTGCTCGTGTTTCTCCTCCCGGGGCAGCTCGGGCCCAGCGTACCTCTGCACCCGTACCAGTTCCTCGGGTGGGGGAGGCTGAGGCCCAGTTGGTCCCTGCTCTGGTTTACAGGCCGGATGAGGCTCTGTCCCTTTCTGCACCCGTACCAGCTCCTCGGGTGGGAAGGGCAGTTGCCCAGCCGTTGCCGGTGCCTGTTCCGGTCCCCAGGGTGAGGTCAGCCAGGATACAGCCCGTCTCCGCACCCGTACCTACTCCTCGGGTGGGAGTGGCTAGTGTCCAGCAGGTGCCTGCACCCGTTCCTGTTTCTGCTGAAGGCTCAGGAGAATTCAGTCCGCAACCAAAACCACCATCACTACTGCATGCTTTTCAGTCTATAGCTCAGTCATTAGCTCTGTTAGCAGCCCAGTCCAAAGTTCATTTTCCTGTGTTTCCGTTAGCTCAGCCCTTAGCCCACTGTGCAGCTCAGCCAGCTCCCCAGTGTTCAGCTCAGTCATTTGCTCAATCACCTGCTCAGCCTTCTGTTCAGCCAGTGGTCTCTGCACCTACTGGTCATGCCACGTCAGCTGGAGGGCCCGAGGAGCCCGTCCAGCCTCATGCCTCGTCAGCTGGAGGGCCCGAGGAGCCCGTCCAGCCTCATGCCTCGTCAGCTGGAGGGCCCGAGGGGCCCGTCCAGCCTCATGCCTAGTCAGCTGGAGGGCCCGAGGGGCCCGTTCAGCCACCCGTCTCCGCTGGACGGCCCGAGGAGCCCGTTCAGCCGCCACCTGCGGCCGCGTCGTCATCGGCTGGTCCAGCCTCTGCTTCTGCCTCGTCTGGTCCAGCCTTGGCCTCAGTTCCTGCTTCGCCATCGCCTGGTCCAGCTTCAGCCTCTGCTTCTGTGTCGGCCTCCCCTGGTCCTGCGGCTGTGTTGCCGCCACCCAAGCCACGTTTTGCCCCTCGGAATCGCGGCCACTTTCCGGGCCGTCAGCTGGACGTCGTTGCCATCAGGGTCGACCGCCTGAACTGTTGCACTGTGACCTGCTATGCTGTCGACCTCCGGGTCGGCCCCCTGAGCTCGTGAACTATGGACTACTGGACCGTTGGCCTCCTGGTCGGCCACCTGAACCATGTGAACTCTTGTGCTGCTGTCGTCCAGGTCGGCCACCTGAACTGTTTGACCATGAACTCCTGTGCCGTCGGCCTCCGGGCCGGCCCCCTGATCACATGAACTATGACTTTCTGGACCATCACCCTCCGGGTCGGCCCCCTGAGGAGTTATGAACTGTTCGCTGCGCTCCTGTGCTTTTGATGGACATTTTGTTTTTGTGGCTTTGTTTCAGAAACCAGCTCTCTCCTCGGCTTCCTCCACTACACGCTTCCCCCACGCCAGTCTCCTCCGTCACTATAAAGGGGAGAGTCATGAGCTCCATCACCCCACCTGTGCCGTCCAACGTCCCGCCCCCAGCCTCCACTGCAGCAGGCCAGAGACCACACCCCTGCCACAATAAGTAAAAGTATATCCTTGCTGTACCCTTAATGCTAAATGTGCTAAATTAACCGCTGCCTTTGCCCCTTTGGGATTATTCTTATGTCACTGGGATGTTGACCTTTGACCTTCACATTAGAGAGATGGGCAGACATAATTAGTGTATGAATTTTAAAGTAACAGGTAATAAAGAGAGTGCAGCAAATGTAGTCAGGTTTATTACTCTGTATCACACATGAGTGCCCGAGGGAGGCGGGGCTGACTGGGGAGACACAGGAAACAGAGAGACAGGGCTGACTCGACATGAAACGATGAAACGTGGGACACGGGAACAGAAACTAAACACAGGCTGAAATGAACACTGAGGGAGGGAGAACTAAGATTACTGAGAGCCTGATAAATAAGAAGAACAAAAACCAAGAAAAACAAGAGTCAAAGAAAACCAAAAACACAAAGCATTGGGCCAGGACCCACTGCTGTGACATTTATATGTGATGAAAACATTCAAAACTGCTCAGATGTTGAAATCTTTCTACGTATACTTTAGGTTCAGCTCTCCAGCCTGGCATTTGGTTAAGCATGATTCAAACATTTGATTTTGTTTAACTGGTTTTAATTATAGTTACTTTTTGTGAACATTTGTTGCAGCATTTAAAAATACATCATTTATTTTCAAACTTTTATTTGATTTAGAGCATCATATTTGACCAACGTAAATGTTTTAATTTCATATAAAATAACTGAAACAGTGAACTAAATATCTGAAATCTTTCCTTCCTTAAAAGTTATAATCCTACTTAAGTTATAGTGCAAACGCTTAAGCAACAAATATACTTGATGCTAATTAATTAATATTTCCCTTTGATGTTGCAACTATGCGGTCACTTCTGTCTTTAAACAAAATAATATTTTCCAGTTACAGAAATCATAAAGTCCAAACTAAAGTGCTACTGTTGCTATATGCATTTTATATAAATCATGGATGATGGTCCTGACATGAAGGAAGAGAAAGTTACAGGTTGCATCCTTTGACTTTGTCTCCGTGCCTTTGGGCGATTTTCAGAAGGATAGATGTTTCTGTTCAATTCTTAAATCAATGTTTTAAAACACAAACACTATTTTAAAGCTTCTAGAGAGTAAAATATTAATGATAATTATAATAACAATAATAAAAACAAAAGCTCTCAGATCCATCAAACCAAGCAGCAGAAAGAACAATAACTGAAGAGAAAACTTTAACCTTGTAGACTTCATTATGTTCCAGCTGCTCTACAGACGCTGTGACCTCGAACTTAAGCAGGTCGTAAAGTATGTGCAGCTCAATAACTTCATAATCAGACCCTGTGGTATTTAGGCAGCAGAACAACTAAGAATAACAACTACAAATAATGTTTTTAGGTTTCTGTTGTACTGCAAGGTTCTGTACAGGAGAACCAAACCAAGAGCAAATATTACGTCTCATTTACACCCGAGCACGAAGAGCCATCAACATTTAGCAAATTGAATCATCTTTGTTTAGATGCAAGAAGAATCATATAGAAATGAAAAAGTAGAAATAGAAATCCAGAGCAAAGATATCCTCTAATTCAGCGTAGCACATGTGCAGCTGCTGCGATTCACGTAAGCATTCGGCTCGTCGCTGTTGCAGATTTTTCTCTCGCTGTTCTGGCTCACAGCGCTGCAAACACAAAAATAAATATCCCCAAAGCTGTGAAAGGGAGCTAATTAGTAAGAGTATTGTTACTCTCCGCAGGAGTAGTCCAGCAGTAGAAATCAGTCCAATAACAAGGTGTGTAACATCTAGCAGGGTGACAGAAAAACCCAGGGTAACTTCTAAGGACCTCAACGTCTCTCTCACATTGTGTTTTTTAAACATGCTTCCATTTGTCACTTCAGTCTTTACTCTGAAATACAGGAAGAGAAATCATGGCTGAAACAATTTCTCATGAAACCAGGGGTGTGGTCCAACAGTCAGTTTGGTGAGGAAGGTTCCTAACTGAGAGAAGTGACCCAGAAGTATCTGTGTAGCAGCCACAATGAATCCAGATCATGAGCTTTATTAACTGATCAAAGTCTCTTCTTTCATCTTCTGTATCATTCAGTTTGCATTGGTAATGCCCATTATTGTAATGCTTTTTTAAGACGAGCAAAACTTTATTTCACTTTGGGTTAGCTGGGATAAGTGATGGATGGAGGGAATTTTACTTCAGCCACAGAAATCCTAAACAGGAAGGAGGAGCAGAGTTACAGTGGATCACTATCCAGCAGGGAAACAAGGTTTATTTCAATTTCTTGGCCATGAGTGAGATTTACTGAGTGGGCAAATTAGGGAGACGACACCATCAGATCCCGAGCCCTCCATGTGTTAATCAAGAGACGGCTGCTGTGCTACATCCATAAATAATGAATAAATTAGGAGCTAAAGCTGAAAGGACAGTTTATTTGTACCATCTTCACGTGAACACATTCAAGAACATCACAGATGAAGAAACATTAAAAACTTCCACACTACATAAAGCAAGAAAAATAGTTTTTCTTTCAGGTGGTTTCAGAAAAACAGAAACATCAAACATCTCCAAGACTCTCTTTGAAAGAACTAAAAACCTTTGTTCTCATGGTCCAATCATGAGTGAACTCCCCGATGAAGCCTTGTGTGCTAAAACATGTCAGAGTTTCAAAGGTTAAACATGAGTTTCCAAAACGTTTTGCTGGAGAACAATGAACTATTTGACTGAGTTTCAATCATTTACAGACGAGCAAAACCAGGACAGAGAAAAAAGGACAAAACTGACTCAGTAAAACAACAGGAAAGAAGATCCCATGTAGATCTGTATTATGTAGAAGTTCAGCCCAGCAACCAGTTCAGTTCAACACAAGTTTAAATGATTCTATCTGAACTCTGTGGAGCCTGATCTCAAGCTTTTTGAGTCTGACACAGAAACCAGAGGATCTTTCTGTGTCTTCAGATTCACTGTGATCCAGTGATGGGAGTGATTTCAGCCCTGAGTGATCGCGCTGATGTTTGCACAGAGCAGACAATGAGGTGAATGTTTGGGCACATTGGTAACAGTGAAACAGTTTATTAGTAACGTGGGATCGTTTGTGTGCAGAGTATGAACTGAGATTCCTGAAGCTCTTGTCACACTGGTCACAGCTGTAGTTTCCTTCCATGTGTGCACGTTCATGCCTGTTACGACTACCTGACCGTGAGAAGCTTCTCTCACAGTGTCTGCACTTGTGTGGTTTCTCTCCTGTGTGGACTCGTTTGTGTGATTTAAGCTCACCTTCAGTGGTGAAGGATGACCCACACTGATCACAGAGGTGCTTTTTAACCCCACTGTGAATCAGTTCATGTCGTTTTAACTCACTTGGTGTGGTGAAGCTTCTCCCACATTCTTTGCAGTATTTCAGTTTGTCTCCAGTGTGTCTACGTTGATGTGTTTTAAGGGCAGCTTGCCGACTGAAAGTTTTTCCACAGAGGTCACAATGAAAGTCTTTCCCACCACCACAGTGATGACAGGGTTGAGAACTGGATCCATCTGTGTCGCTCTGCTTCTAAACAAAGACACAAAGACAGTGTAAGTCAGTCCTTCAACATTTGTATCCTGAACGTCGCCTGAAATAAAGAGCATCTCTGCAGACGTCCAACTACATTTGACTGTTTCAGTTAACACACTCAGTTTACTGGGCTGCAAAAACTACAATACTACCACCATAATACTACAGTAATACTAAAATCATAACTGAAAGGAAAATCTGAATAATCACTCAGAGCTGCTTTTCCATGCAGTAGAATTGCTAACATGCTAACACAGTTTAATGAGCAGAGTTGTTCCAAACAGTCAGGCTAAAATGACAAGATAACAATATAAATACATACCTCACAGTAGCTGCACTTGTAGAGTCTCTTTCTGGTGTGGATCTGTTGGTGTTGTCTCAGGTGACGTGGAGATTTAAAAGTCTTCTCACACAGGTCACATTGATAAGGTCTCTCCTCAGTGTGGGTAAACATGTGTCGTTGTAAGTCTGTGTGAGTTATAAACTCTTTGCCACACTGTTCACAGCAGTACACATCATGTCTGTTGTGAATGCGTAGGTGTGTATTTCGGCTCCCTCTCTGGCTGAAAGTTTTTCCACAGATGTCACAGCTGTATGCCTTAATTCCAGAGTGGGTAACTAGATGCCTCTGTAAGTGGCTACTGTGAGTAAAAGCTCTGCCACACTGATCACAGCTGTATGGCTTAATTCCAGAGTGGGTAACTAGATGACTCTGTAAGTGGCTACTTTGAGTAAAAGCTCTGCCACACTGATCACAGCTGTACGCTTTAACTCCACTGTGGATGAGTTGGTGTGTTTTTAGGTAACCCTTCCTGGAAAAAGAATTTCCACACAAGTCACAGCTGAACGGTCTCTCTCCAGTGTGGATGACCTGATGCTGTTTTAGTTTAGCCCTCACAGTAAAACCCTTCCCACACTCGTCACAGCTGTATGGCTTAATTCCAGAGTGGGTAACTAGATGCCTCTGTAAGTTGCTACTGTGAGTAAAAGCTCTGCCACACTGATCACAGCTGTACGCTTTAACTCCACTGTGGATGAGTTGGTGTGTTTTTAGGTAACCCTTCAAGGAAAAAGACTTTCCACACAAGTCACAGCTGAACGGTCTCTCTCCAGTGTGGATGACCTGATGCTGTTTTAGTGAAGCCCTCACAGTAAAACCCTTCCCACACTCGTCACAGGTGTGTTTTTTCTCTCCCTTTCTTCTGTGAGGTTTGTCGGCCTCCTGAGAGCGCTGACTTCTGGCTCCATGTTGGTCCTGCAGTGACAGAGATACAAACAGAGGCAGTGAGTGAAATGCAGTCGTGGAACAAACTCAACCTTCAAACTCCATTAACACTAGTTTTAAACCTGAAGGTGGAGCGTGGCACCAAACACCTTAAAGGTCTCTTATCCCCACCTGCTGGTAGTTCTAACACATTACATCCAACCTGCTGTTAAAGATAATTCATGACTGTTCAAACACTAAAATCATGCGCACACACACACACACACACACACACACACACACACACACACATTATTTTATAATTTAGATTATTTTGTTGTTTCCTATTACATATTTCTATAATTTGTATAGATTTATACAGAATTATTCAGTGATAATAAATCCTATGTTTGTTTATTCTAAAGGAACCCCGTTAGCTTCCACAACAGATGTTGCTCGTCTTCCGTCAAATACTCACATAAAATATTACACAATAAAGTGGATTCAAGATATCCACATAATTTCACTCTTACATCCACAGTGAGGTTTCACAATTGTTCAAATATAAGCAATCAATAATAATAATAATAATATCAATAACATTGAGGCACATTACACAAATTTCAAAAACAAATCATGTCTTACAATATTTACAACAACTAAAAGCTCTGTAAATCGTGTAATATGATGATGTATTTCATCTGGATACTGCAGCTGAGCAGAATAAATGTGGTGTGTTTAACAGAATTGCTTTCTTTAGAACCACAAGTAAGCCATAGAATATTTTAGCCTGTACAGGAAGCCAAGAAAGGTTATTATGCATTTGATCAATATTAGTATAGTATGAACATCTTCACACTAATCTGGACGCCTTATTCTGGACTAACTGAAGTCTGTTAAGATCTGTCTTATTAGCTGCTGACCAAATGATTGAACAATACTCCAGATGAGACATTACTAGTGCATTAATGACATCTTTCATAATGAAGAAGTGATACACAAAGAGCATTTCATAGCCATAGCTATGCCTTGTCGGCAGAGTTATGTGACATTAGTGATGTTTGTACTTTCAGCGTTAACTTGGTTTTAAAGCCTTTAAAATATACGCCGTTCAATAGTCGACCTTAATCTGACACAGAATGTGATGATTTTGTGGATAATTAAAGTCAGTCATATATCCACAAACACAACAAGCTGAAAGTCAGTGATGCTGCTCGGTTTGCAGTCCTGAACATCACGGCACAAGCAGGATTCACTGCACTGTTAATGTTAGCTGTGTTATATTGCTGCCTCTGTTCGGTGGTGTCGAGCCAAACGCACTTTAACGTGTGTTTGAACGAGCTGACGGTTCACTCGTTAAGCTGAAAGGAAGATGCTTTAATCACAGCAGTCACACATGTGTCCACTGCACCATCTGGAACTCTTCTTGTTTACACTCGTAATAACACAAACACTAAATCCTGCTTCTCTGTGCTGTTGTGTAGCAGTGTGTACACCTGAGACTGTCACCTGTATGTCTGTCCTGCACTCTCTCTCTGTTTCTTTCTCTCTGATTGTGGAATAAAAGTATGAACATGTGTTTATAAGTTACACTTGTGTTTGAATCCTGCAGCTTATCACACATTTGATTTCCATGTGTGACGACTGCAAGTGTCCAGAGTGAGGACAGACTGAGGGAGCCACTGCTGCACATCATCTGTGAGGCTTTGCACCCCTGATGATCCACCAGGACAAACTCAGCAGTGTGTGAGGAAGAGGAGGAGGAAGAGCCAGCAGCAGCTGACAGATGGAGAGAATAGACAGACTGTTCCCTGTTTGTGAAGGACTGCTAGGAAAGTTTAACATAACTGTCTGTGCTGAATCAGTCTTATTAGGTAATGTTCAAATAATGTGATCATCCCAGTGTTTCCAGTGTGGGAGAAAGTACTCAGGGCCTTCAAGTTACACACTATGAAAGGCAGCAACAAGTTTAATGTTCAGAAACCTAAAGTCTGTATCAGCAGCAGGATGGAGCTAAAATAAATGTTGGTTTCAGTTCTATGAAGCTTTGAGTATTTTGGATCAGTAGCTGCTGTGTGTGTTGCATCATATTGCTGTAATTGTTTATATGCTTTATATATTCTGAGCTAAGTTGATCTATAGTGTTACATCATATTCTATAAGGATGTTATGTGTTTGTAGACTTTCTGCCCAGTTTGACCCATTTAGCAGACGTCAGCCTGTTTAAGGCTCTGATATCTATTCTGTGTGACTTACAGCAGTTATGACATGGTCTGATTTTCTCACCCAATAAAGGAATATTTCATATATCAGTCTACTCTTCATTCTATCAGACACAGTTATCACAGCTCCTACATTTGCTTTTTACACATATATGTAAGCATTGAGCCACATTTAGTACCAACATATTAAATGAACAATATTTGTCTCTTATATATGATACATCTGTATACACACTGTCACAGATACTTGTCTGTGAGTGAAGTGATTAATATAATAACTATAATATTGCCGATATTATATTTACATTACCACAGTGAGATGACTTTAGTCTCATGAACAACATCAGCTAATTGTTATTTACAGCTAATCTTAAACGACTGTTCAGCACAGAAATGAAGCCCAACAATCATGTTTCACAGTCCTGTGGTCTCAGCCTCAGATACTCATCAAATCACACAGAGCTCATGTAGAAACAAATGAACTAAATATGTTCTCCTTCATTTCTGTCAAACAAAGCTGTATGAAACGTTTCCAGCTGTTAGTATCATGGTTGCTAGGCAACCTGGGCAGCGCGACGGAGGCTAGACGTCCCATTTCACGAGCCTACGAGCCTCGCACTTCGGCCTTAGCGGTCTTTGAGTACGCGGCCCTTGAGGACTTTAAAGCTGCAGAACCTGAATCGGGATACAGCCATGATGATCTCCAGCCTCGTGCTCGCCAACATTCTCACCTGAGTTAAGAAGACGATCACTGAAATGGTCTCAGCAGGTCCTTTGATGACAGCAATGAAATGCAGTGGTAAGGCTTTTTGGGGATTAAGTTCGTTTTCATGGCAAAGAAGGACGATGCAGTTCATCTGATCACTCCTCATAACATTCTGGAGTGCAGGCAAAATGCTATTATAAAAACTTAAGCAGCAACTTCTCCAGGTTCCAATATTTATGCAATTCTCAAACCTTTTGGCCACGACTGTATAACCTCTTCTGAAGTTTAGTGGATATTATACATGGTTATGCTCAGGATGTGTCGGCCAGTTTCCACTGGAAACGCCTTTTGGTTAAACTGTCAGCGAGGAATTTGCATTTGCACTGTTACATTTTTATATAACTTTAATGCACATAAACAACAGCTGCTTGTTTCAGTGAAAATACATTGATGGCTTTTTAATAAAGTTGTGCAGCTGTAAAGTATTTTGTCTGGTGTCAATTCTATCGTCAGCTACATCGTTATGGCAAATGTTCAAATGTATATGGTGATAAATATCTTTGGTCATATGGTCCTGCTCTGTCTGTCACCTTCTGTGTTGAGCTCATTGTTTCCTCTGTAGTGGCTGAGCTGAGTCCAAGTAGCTGAAAATGTTCCTCTGCTGCTCCGTCAGACTCTCCTCCTCCTGCTGATCAGCTGGGACACAAAACAGATCTTTGTTAGGCTCCACACTGCACTGAAGAGTCAAAGTGTCTCATATGTTCATCTGACAAGTAAAAGAACACATTTTTGTTTCCCGAGGTGGGCAACTTGTTGGAAACAAACACAAAAGCTTTGAGCACTGATACCTGCCATTGCTGGCATTGAAAGATGCAACGCCAGCAATGTGGATTGTCAAGACTCAAACCAATCATCAAGCAAAGACAACAGGGATCATTTGTTTCTGTTTATTTAGCATTCACAGCATTTGTAGTTGCCTTCTGTGCAGGGGAAGTCCACGCACACTGTGTGGTACCGCCATCCGCAGAAGGTGCATTCAACCTCTGTAAGAGAAACGAGGTTGTCTGAGACTGAAATGATATTCACTAAAGAAGTGGTGATTTGTAAAACCTCAAGTGTATGATAAGGTGAAAACAAATACACAACTGCATGTCATGTAGTTGAAGGTTTTTTTTCCTTTGGAAGACCGGAAAACACTGAAAGTTACAAATTAGTCCTTTATTTATCCAGGTAAAAAAAAAATCTCATTGAGATTAAAAATCTCATTTCCAAGAGAGACCTGGCGTCATGGCAACACAAGTCACATACCACACAGGTATATAACATTTAAAACAAACACAATATCCCAACATGTGTAACAAATGTATTGTGCTTGAAACAAATTCAGAATAGGTGATAAAGCAGCTGCACATGTGTGTCACGAGTAAATCTGGCTGTATAACAAACAGAAACAAGTGATGCTGCTGTCTTTGCTCAATGGTTGGTTTGAGTCTTGACAATCCACATTGCTGCCATCTTTCAATATGTTGAATGCACCAGTGTAAGTGCAGCCACTCAGACTCAATGTGTTCATAGAAACAGGTGCAGATGTGTCACGAGTTCATCCAGCAGTAGCTATGGCACTTGGCCACAGGGGGCAGCAGTGGACTGACCTGCATTCGAGACTGCTCCAGCTGCTCTGTGACAGTCAGTAGATCTGCTACAAATTGCAGATCATATGCAAGTTTTGGAAATGACATTATAAATATTCCTAACTTAGCCACGGCAGCATTGTTGATGTATTACCTATATACTACAAATTATTCCACCTGCTGAAAAGTGGATCTAATGTGGGCGGACTCACACTTAGCAAATAAACCTGTGATGTGAGAATGTAATCAAACTGTTGATCAGAGGCAAAGTAATTTAAAGTTCATGATGCTATCGTCTAATGTTAGCTGACATGATGTTAGCTTGTAAACTTATGTTGTTGTCTGGGTCTCATGTCTGATCTGATGATAATAACTGTGACAACACAGAGATTAAATAAAGGACGTTGGTGGGACTTCTTATGTTAGAACTACAACTTCAGTTAAGGAGTGAGACGTAAGGTGACAAGGAGAATGAAGAGAATGAGAAAGAAGTAACTGGGAAGAGAAAATGAAAACAAAAATTTGAAATGATCAAATTTGTGTTAACAGATGATGGTGATTTTAGAAATTCAAGTGATTTAAAGGTTTTATCCTATTTGTTGTTGTTTTTTTTCATATTCTTCTATTTGCAAGAGGTTATTAATAAAACAGGTTCTCTTTCTGGTTTCTCTTTTTGGACGCACTCTCTACAGCTTATCACATCCAAAATGGCAGATGTCAAGTACAAAACCTCGACAGAAACAATCAGCAAGAATTTTAGCATCAGTCCAAAATAAAACTGTCCAACTACAGAGTTTTAAAATCCAACTAAACTATGAACAGAGATCTTTTACAAATAGGCTATTGATGAGATGACAGTGGTAACAAAAACGTACACATCCGCGCACACAGACAAAATGGCAGGAGAGCGTTTAACGGTCGACCTCATGAGTCCGTTACCGTGAACTATGGAGCGGCAGATTTGTGCTGGAACTGAGCTGCACACAGCTGATGTTAGCCAGGAAACATTACACACTGCTAACGTTACCTTCACACGGAGCTCCACACGGAGACGATCAGCGTCAGGCACAAACACCAAGTTCAGAAAAGAGGAACTTTGAGCAGGAAGGAAAGAGTCAGAGCGGCGTTTGAGGACACGTTTACAACCACGAACATCAGAATCTGTCTGTGCTGCATTCAAGTGCAAGTTGGAAACTCACTAATCTCTGTCATGTTGTCCAAAGATGATTTATTTCTGCTGGTTTTCCTGTTTGAAACACAAACATGTGTCAGCACTTTGTTGTTCTTCACCCTGCAGCATTTGAATATTTCAGGAGTAAACTGATCATAAATTCATGAAGTCATGAATGAAAGTGCAGACTGAGAGTGGATCACATGATGTTTGAGGTGTGTCATGTGACATGTTCAGTATTGTCACACATGTCTAGATTGTCCCTGATATCATAACTGCTCAAACACTGATGATTATATTTGAAGAATTATTCCTGATGGCAGCAAAGTTTGAATGGAGCTCTCTGTCTGTGCTGATTTGTCGCCCTCTGGAGGTCAACGCACAAACTGCACGATGTCACTGTAACCACCACAGTGACAGGAAGTGATTTTAAATGATGAAATATGTCAGTGATGCTGATAGTGTGTTCATCACAGACGTTCAGGCTTCGTGTTGACATGAATCAAAGTTAATGTCATTATGGACCAAGGACAGTACTCTGGGTCTCCTGCAGAACAACTCGAGCTGTGATACCTGAATGAAGAGCCTCTGCTGCTTTAAAGAAGGAGGCTCGAGGCAGCGGTGAGGTGCAGACCAACCAGCTTTTATTCAGCAACTTTAACAGAAGGATCAGAAAAATAAAACTATACAGCACAGTGATGCTGACTGAAGCCACAGCATTAAACTAAACAAGCATCTGATCATCTTTAACAACATCTAATAAATAATGACAACTATTTAATCCTGTATTTCCTACAATAAAGCCTGTTCAGATATTTGTTGCTGATGGAAATGTAAAAGGCTCCCAGGAACCAAAGGACAAAAACAGAGGCAACAGTCACAGCTGCAAAGGATCCCCTAACACATAAACTGGTTCGAAGATATTTTCTAGCTCTGCAGAGGAGCTTGATTGCACGGACAGTAAAAAGTGGATTCAATAACAGCAGCGAGCGCTGAGTGATATAACGGTGCTGCGAGCAGCAGTGCAAAGGCTCACACAGAGACAGCAGCTACACTGTGTGTGGATGTGATCCACAGTCACAGCTGTGGGTTTCAGTCAGTGTGTCTCTAACTTCATGGTCACATTTCAAAGCTTATTGCAGCCAGAAGATGTCCAAGTAAAAGATTTATTGCTGTACTCGTCTACCAGGATAACAGGAGGTTCATAAAGCTGTGTAATACTTCAGCTTTACATCATGCAGTAGTAGTTGTGTCCCTTTGTGTTTATTAGTGTGTTCACACGTCTACTTTAACTTCACTCTGTAATGAAAGGATTCAAATCACTGATAAATACATACATGCTGACTCTGAGTCTCAGTGAAGGAGGAAAGGATGGATGAAGGCAGCCTAGTGTGGGTCATGTGTGTCCAGCAGTCATCCAGGGCCTGGATCCATCTGTAACAGGAAGACAAAGTCCAGCCTGTAATCATCCTATCAGGCACAGCGTTTCCATCCAGCATCCTGACGACGCTAACAACCCGTCAAACGTCTCCTCTGGTCCACAGAAGTCACACTTCCTGTGTCATGTTTACCTTTTTAAGTGTGCTATTCAAGCCTGTGTGACCAACTCTGACTCTCCAGATTCCATCCTGGTCTCTGCTGCAGCTTCTTCTACACGACTGTTTTCTGTATAATAATATCTGCCTTTCCCGTCTCTGTCCCAGTGTGCCTGCCACTCGTCCTTCATCTTTACCTTCATTATACTCTTCACCTCACTTTTACTGTATTTTATAGTCAAACCTGCACGACTTCTTCTTGCTGCACCTTTTTAAACTTATCGTCCTGTTCATTGCATCAACACCGATATTCACAGGGAGCCATAAGAAATCCACTTCTATCCCTCTGTGTTTGATTCTATACAGTAAATGAAGTATATTAAAAACAATATGTTGCCTAGAGTCTGAAGACATATCACCTGTGCTCACTAGCACGCTGCTAGAGTCCCAGCAAACCACATACCTCCATATTAGTGCGTCCTCCACCCAGTTCAAGCCAGTAACATCACTACCAGCTCCCAGTATAAACTGCCACATCATCTGTAATTCTTTTACTCATCACCAAACTTATTTGTGGGAGAACAAATGCAGCAGCCGTTCTTTTATCTGACAGTGTTGACGCATCAGTAAATATCCTCACATGACCTGAGGACTTTCCCACTATATGAACCTGCTTTTAGTCGCCCCTCCTCCCTCGCCACAAGCTTCCTTTACAACATAACTTATAAAAAACAACTTTATTGACAATCAGCAATAACAATTACAGACAGTCTAGAAGAAGAATCACATGATCAAGGAGCAGAAGTTTATGGTTTTAATAGCTTTTTCATTTTGGGAAAGTTTTAAAAACATTGTTTGGTTTTCTTTCTAAAGCGTTGAAAGGACGGCTTTGCATCAGAACAGTAAGATCAGCAAATGAATCCATTAAAGTTCTTATGCCTTGTTTGCAAAAGAAGCCAAACAACATTTGTGTCACAAAGAGAGACTTCAGAACAGATCAAAGATCACAAACATCAGGCACTGATGGAAACAGCCAAACACAGAAACAGAGGCACCAGCAGGTGAAGGAGGCCTGTTGTAGAAATGACTCTGAGTGCTGAGGTAGAAACGCATGAAGAACCAGTGCGTCTAATATTTGGAAACCAGTCTGTGTTTGAGCGTCCTGGATGAAACACAGATCATGTTGCAGAGCGAGGACGTCGTCTTTCCTCCCGAGTGTGTAACTACAGGACGTGTGCAGAAGGTTTAATCGTCCTCCTGACAGTTACTGATGAACGAGTCCTTCAGGGAGGCTCCAGGATCACTGTGGCTTTTACCAGCTGCTGCTAAACTGAGAGGTGTTGCTGCTTCATGTGTGAAGATGTCTGCATGGCTTTAACAGTGCAGACGTTCCTCATGTGCACCCATTTCATATGTTTTATTGTGATGTTTAGTAACATCTGCTTCCCTCCTTCAGGCAGACGATAAAGTGAGCTCAGCCTTAAACATGTGGAGAGAACGTTTGACCGACAGTCCTGGGACGACTGCAGAACAATGGTTTGTTTTTAATGATAAAGTTTCATAATGGAAATAAATGCTGAGCCTGTTTCATGATGTTGGCCCTGCAGCATCAGGCAGGATTAATACTGTAACAAACGTGTGTCACAGTTATAATGACTTTAAATGAAGACTTGGGTTGGATGGAGATGTCAGCTGGATTTGTGCTGACTGTCACTTTAAATGTTTTCAGTTCTGTTCAGCTTCTAAATCTACTTTTGTATAATGTTTGCTGAGTTTTGCACTTCATGACGCTTTTAAGAAGAGCCAATAAATCCTGACTTTACACAAAAATAAAGGTTTAATGTGTTTAGTGTGACAGTGGAGGAGAGCGCACATAATAAGAGTCATTAACAGAATGGTGACAATTATAATCTGTCTCATTTTAGGAGCAGCTCACAGGCACAACAGACTACAGAGCAATCAAAGCACCAGTTAAACGTCCATGTGACCGGCTTACAGCCAATGAACAATCAGTCCCCACTGTCCCCACCAACATCACTGTACTGGAAAGACTGTGCTGCCATGGTCAGAGATGAACTGGTACTAAAATGTAAGGCAGCTGATGTGTGTGGCCTTAGCAGCACAAATGCATCACGGCTGCAACGCTGCAGTGTGTTTAAACATTTGAACATTTCTGTGGCTTCAAACCAGCAGCTGCTCTGTACTCAGTCGTGTTTGTGTGTCTGTCAAAGTGATTGTTGTCTTTAAAAAGCCTTTTGTGTTGAGTTTTGTGAGCAGTGCCGAGCTTCTCTGTAGTCTAAGCTGAGTCGATATATTTGATTCCATGTTTGGTGTGATTTTCAAAGTCAGCAGCAGCAAACCCATACGGTAAAAAAATACATTTTTCCTGGCCAAAATATATTTCAAATATATGGTAAATATATTTTGTATTTGTGATGCTCCAAAAAAATATATTTTTGAAATTGAAAATATATTTCTTTCAAACCAAAATGCATTTCAAAACATATTTTAGGGTGAAGAAAATACATTTCCAACCTTACAGTAGAATGTATATCAAAGTATCCTTTATTTAAAATATATTTAGTGCAATAATGATGATAATGATAACAATACTAAAAGTAACATGTTTTATGCACATCTGCAAAAAACAGTTGGATTCAAACAAAACAGAGTCAAAGGTCTATCACGAATTAGGTTGTTTATTCATTTGCTTACAGTATTTCACATTACACAATATCTCACTATAATGTAGCGTTCATTGACTTTGAAATTATCTGTCAGTGATACAGTAAACAAGATACAACAACTGCTATGTACACTTTAGTTTTTGACAATATATACAATTTAGTACTTAAATGAACACACTCCATATATATGTATGTATATATATATGTATGTGTATATATATATGTATGTGTATGTGTGTATATATATATGTATGTATATATATATGTATGTGTGTATATATATGTATGTATGTATGTATGTATGTATATATATGTATATATATGTATGTATATATGTGTATATATATATATATATATATATATATATGTGTGTATATATATATATATATATGTATATGTGTATATATATATATGTGTATATATATATGTGTGTGTGTCTCAACGCTGTTTCTGAATAATATTAAAAACCTAAAAACTATTGTTGTGGAAGATAGAAGTCACTGTGACAGCCCTCTGACTGTGGAGGATGTTTGTAATCCTATTTCTGCACTTAAGGCCAACAAATCTCCCGGCACATATGGTTTAACTGCAGAGTTTTATGAATCATTTTCTAATCTCCTGGCTCCGTTCTTACTGCAGCTTTTCATAGGAAGTGTAGAGAATAACATCCTCCCTCCTACTCTTACTCAGGGTCTCATAACACTTATTCCAAAGCCAAACAAAGACTTACATCTTATTGATAATTGGAGACCCATCTGTCTGCTCAATGATGACTATGAGATTATGGCTTTAGTACTTGCTAACATAATGAAAGAGTTCTTGGACACAATTATCGATGAGACACAATCAGGCTTTATGAGAAACAGACACCTTTCTAAGAACATGAGACTGGTTTTAGATCTACTTGATTACTCTGATTTGGTATCTGACTATAGCTTCATTCTCTTCCTGGATTTTTAAAAGGCTTTTGATACAATTGAACATCAATTTATTTTCCACTCTTTGGAAAAATTTGGCATTTTTCTGTAAAGCTATCAAAACCTTGTACACGAATGGCAATAGCTCAATTAAAACGATTAAGACTCCACCCCGAGATTTGACCTGTTATACAAGGAATCAGCACAGCTGATAAGGAGCTCATCATCAGCCAGCTAGCTGATGACACCACACTCTTCTTGAAGAATGCAAATCAAATCCGTCCAGCCCTTAGTGTTATTAGTGATTTCTCTGAGGCATCTGCTTTATGTCGAAATCTAAAAAAAATGTGAATTACTAGCAATTAAAGGCTGCACTGCAAATGCTCTCTGTAACATTTCTGTTAAACAAGAAGTCACATATCCAGGACTGTTAATATCCAAAGACCAAAAGTCAAGATGCTCGTCAAACTTGTCAAACAGTGTTGGGGAATTCTCAATGGTGCTTGGTGCCATACCCTCAGGGACTTTAATGTTATATAAAAACACTGACAGCTCAATATCTGCCTCAGTCACTCTCCCTGATCCAGCTGAGTCAGCAGTGGGAAAAATCTGCTTTTCACAGGAACTTGGTAACAGCAATAAGAGAATACGTAGTTTATTATGGCGGGGAGTCTCTGGCTGGCTGGAGCGGCATCTAATAACCAACTCGCAAAACAAAATAAAAACAACACAACAAACAGATATTATGATACAGACTTATAATCTGCACCAATGTTTTTTCTAAATTCTATAAAGTGAGCGCGAGAGCCCTCGGTGCGCCTGCGCGCTGCTGAAGTCAAAGTAAACTTTATTGTCATCTCCGCTACAGACAGTCCAGCATATAGAGAGACGAGACGACGAGGCTGCAGTTACAGCGGTGCAAGTAAACAAACAATAAATATAAGAAGAGTAAGAAAATAAATCTACACTTTAGGACTCGGGGTAAAGGATCAATAACAATTTAATTTATAATTTACAGTTTGATGATTTAAAGTCTCACACAACCCGTCAAAAGGGGCGGGGCCGGCTGCTTCCAAGTAGAGCACATTTCATTTATAATGATGTAAATCCAAGCCCATCATGGATTCACGATCTGAATCCTGGGTTGTGTGAAATCCCAGAAATCAACCTTAGACAAAGTGAATCTGTGAACTAAGGTGTAGGTCTGTTAGGTTAATTGTGCTGATCCTCGGGTTGGGGGATTTGTGTTTGTACTGGAGCGCAAAATTCAAACCAATGGAAGATGGACAACAAAAGTTCAAAGCCATCAGGTGCTCAGTTTATGTATTTATTTTTGGCCTACATCAGTAAGAAATGCCAAATTATATACACAAAGTTACAGGAATCACCACTCCTGTTATTCATGATGATTTCAGTAACATCACATAATAACATGTAACGTTATTATGTGATGTGCGTACTGTTAATGCTGATACTGTGGTGAAATTCTCTGCTTCTTTTGTGTATTCTGCATCTATTACATCAGATTGTCTTACCCCTCATATGGTTGAGAATTTTGCCAATACCCTGTTAACTACATGTTCCTCCATCCTCGACACTGTGGCACCTATTAAAATGAAGCGCCCCAGAACTTACTCACAATGTTGGTTAAGTGACTCTGTTCGCGCTCTACGACGTGCGTGTCGGCGGGATGAGAGAAGGTGGAGGAAAGATAAACTCCAGGCATCTTACGACATCCTACGTACTAGTCGCTTGAAGTTTCAAACTGCTGCCAAAATGGCTAAAGCAGCTTTTCTTTCAAAAATTATCTCTACCAATGGTAACAATCCTCGAATTTTATTTAAAATTTTTAACTCTGTGGTCAACCCCTGCCCCACTATGCCGCTGCCGTGCTCCACGGTTCTTTGCGAACAATTTTTAAATTATTTTTTAGATAAAGTCTCATCTCTTAAATCTGCTCTTCCTTTAATGACAGGCCCTGCGTTTACCCCTGACTGTTCCTCTTCCTTCTATCAGTTTGAACCCATTTCACTCCCTACTCTTAAGCGTCTGGTTGAACAACTGAACAATACTAATCTCGTATATGATGTTCTTCCATCTCGTATAGTTAAGGACTGTTTTAGTGCAATTGGACCTAGTATATTGTCCCTTTTGAACTCTTCTTTGCTCTCTGGTTGCGTACCATCAGCCTTTAAACATGCTATAATTCAGCCTCTTCTTAAAAAAAGGAACCTCGATTATAATGATTATGCGAACTATAGGCCGATTTCCAAGCTTCCGTTCTTGGCCAAAATTCTTGAGAAGATAGTGTTGCTTCAACTCCAGGCCTACCTGGATGAGAATAGCATTAATGATAAATTCCAATCGGCCTTCAAACCACATCATAGCACTGAGTCAGCGCTGCTCCGAGTTCTCAATGACCTTCTACTAATGGCTGACAATGGACGCTCCTCGGTCCTAGTGCTATTGGATTTATCGTCGACTTTCGATATGGTTGATCATAAAATCCTATTGGCGAGACTTGAGCACACTGTAGGCATCAAGGGTGTTGCCTTGGATTGGTTTAAATCATACTTGTCCAATCGGCTCTCCTCGGTTCACTTGGCCACTTCCTCTTCCTCCGCTGTACCTGTCTGTTGTGGTGTCCCTCAGGGATCTGTGTTAGGCCCTACTCTGTTCTCATTGTACATGCTTCCATTAAGCGCTATCTTTGAGAAATATCACATCGCTTTTCATTATTATGCTGATGACATTCAGATCTACTTTGAGTTAAATGATGACCTAGCTTTGTCCTTGAATAGTTTTCGAGAGTGCATGTGTGAGGTCAGGCAATGGCTCCTGGCAAATACTCTTATCCTTAATGATAAGAAAACTGAAATTGTGGTCTTTGGCAGTGACGTCCTTCGTGCCAAACTTCGTGATGCTTTTGGTTTTCTCACTAGCTCCTTTTCCGACACTGTTAGGAATTTGGGCGTGTTACTTGACAGCTCATTTAAACTTGATAGACAAGTGTCTGCTGTTGTTAGATCGAGTTTATACCAACTCCGCCTTATTTCTAAGGCCAGGCAGTACATCCCGCATAAAGACCTGGAAAAACTCATCCATGCCTTTGTAACTTCGAGGCTGGATTACTGCAATTCACTCTATTTTGGACTCCACTCTCCCTCCTCCATAGATTACAGACAGTCCAAAATGCTGCTGCACGCATTCTAACCAAAACTAAGAAGTTTGCCCACATTACTCCCGTCCTAGCTGATTTGCACTGGTTGCCTGTGAAATACCGTATCCAATTTAAAATTCTGCTGTTTACTTTTAAAATCACTAATAACACAGCACCGAGCTATCTTAAGGAACTCTTAAGCTTATATGTTCCTGCTAGGGCTTTAAGATCATCCTCACAGTTACTGTTGGTGCGGCCTAGATCTCGGCTGAAGTCTAGAGGTGATCGAGCGTTTGCCCTGGCCGCACCAGAGTTGTGGAACAACCTTCCCATTGGCATTCGGGCGTCTGACTCTATTCAATCTTTTAAATCACGGCTTAAAACGTATTTGTTTAATCTTGCGTTTTCTACCGGTTAAATGCTGGCCTTGTCTGCAGTGATTTATTTTACTAATTTTCCTATCTTGCTTTTTATTTGCACTGTGTATGTCTTATCCCCATTGTGTGTTGATGGCACAGTTATATTGTGCTATAGCTATGTGCTATAGTTATATTTTTTCTATTGGTGGCTTTTTCCTGTGAACATAATTCTACACTTTTATTTTTATGACTCTGATTATACTTGTGTTAATTTGTTCTATGTTAAGCACTTTGGCATGCCGTTGGTTTTTAAATGTGCTCTATAAATAAAGATTGTTGTTGTTGTTGTCCTGTAAGCACAGTCTGCCTGTGTCTTTTCTCTGCAAATGAACATTTTCAGCCAATATAGGTAATGCATCAACATGGCTGCCGTGGCTAAGTTAGGAATATTTATAATGTCATTTCCAAAACTTGCATATGATCTGCAATTTGTAGCAGATCTACTGACTGTCACAGAGCAGCTGGAGCAGTCTCAAATGCAGGTCAGTCCACTGCTGCCCCCTGTGGCCAAGTGCCATAGCTACTGCTGGATGAACTCGTGACACATCTGCACCTGTTTCTATGAACACATTGAGTCTGAGTGGCTGCACTTACACTGGTGCATTCAAATATATTGAAAGATGCCAGCAATGTGGATTGTCAAGACTCAAACTAACCATAATCGATGCCCTGGCTCTCTCTCTCTTGCTCTTCAATCTCTCTCTCTTGCTCTTCCATCTCTCTCTCCTGCTCTTTTATTTCTCTCTCTTGCTTGCTCTCTCTCTTCCTTTTCCTAAATCCCTCGTTTTGCACAGTCCCTGACGTGCTCGCCGTTGTTTTTTCCCTGCTAATTTTAGCATCACACGGCACAGCTTCTGTATCACGTGGTATAAGGCTCCGCCCTTGTCATTTGTTGAGCAGGAAGAGTGAGCGCTTGTTTTCATGCAGAGTACGTCCCGGATCAAAATGTGAAGTTTTACAAATCACCACTTCTTTAGTGAATATCATTTCAGTCTCAGACAATCTCGTTTCTCTTACAGAGGTTGAATGCACCTTCTGCGGATGGCGGTACCACACAGTGTGCGTGGACTTCCCCTGCACAGAAGGAAACTACAAATGCTGTGAATGCTAAATAAAGAGAAACAAATGATCCCTGTTGTCTTTGCTTGATGATTGGTTTGAGTCTTGACAATCCACATTGCTGGCGTTGCATCTTTCAATGCCAGCAATGGCAGGTATCAGTGCTCAAACCTTTTGTGTTTGTTTCCAACAAGTTGCCCACCTCGGGAAACAAAAATGTGTTCTTTTACTTGTCAGATGAACATATGAGACACTTTGACTCTTCAGTGCAGTGTGGAGCCTAACAAAGATCTGTTTTGTGTCCCAGCTGATCAGCAGGAGGAGGAGAGTCTGACGGAGCAGCAGAGGAACATTTTCAGCTACTTGGACTCAGCTCAGCCACTACAGAGGAAACAATGAGCTCAACACAGAAGGTGACAGACAGAGCAGGACCATATGACCAAAGATATTTATCACCATATACATTTGAACATTTGCCATAACGATGTAGCTGACGATATAATTGACACCAGACAAAATACTTTACAGCTGCACAACTTTATTAAAAACCCATCAATGTATTTTCACTGAAACAAGCAGCTGTTGTTTATGTGCATTAAAGTTATATAAAAATGTAACAGTGCAAATGCAAATTCCTCGCTGACAGTTTAACCAAAAGGCGTTTCCAGTGGAAACTGGCCGACACATCCTGAGCATAACCATGTATAATATCCACTAAACTTCAGAAGAGGTTATACAGTCGTGGCCAAAAGGTTTGAGAATTGCATAAATATTGGAACCTGGAGAAGTTGCTGCTTAAGATTTTATAATACAGATTTGTACTTTATTTCAGATTGAACCTTTAAAGGGGCATTTCTGGACTTTTAAACGCCAGTATGTTCCTATAGACCAAATATTTAAAGACCAAAAATGTTCTTCTCTCTTCTCTTCTCTCCCCTTGTTCTCTCTCGTATTTCTGAGAGTGTATCATGTAACACTATAGATCAACTTAGCTCAGAATATATAAAGCATATAAACAATTACAGCAATATGATGCAACAAACACAGCAGCTACTGATCCAAAATACTCAAAGCTTCATAGAACTGAAACAAACATTTATTTTTAGCTCCATCCTGCTGCTGATACAGACTTTAGGTTTCTGAACATTAAACTTGTTGCTGCCTTTCATAGTGTGTAACTTGAAGGCCCTGAGTACTTTCTCCCACACTGGAAACACTGGGATGATCACATTATTTGAACATTACCTAATAAGACTGATTCAGCACAGACAGTTATGTTAAACTTTCCTAGCAGTCCTTCACAAACAGGGAACAGTCTGTCTATTCTCTCCATCTGTCAGCTGCTGCTGGCTCTTCCTCCTCCTCTTCCTCACACACTGCTGAGTTTGTCCTGGTGGATCATCAGGGCTGCAAAGCCTCACAGATGATGTGCAGCAGTGGGTCCCTCAGTCTGTCCTCACTCTGGACACTTGCAGTCGTCACACATGGAAATCAAATGTGTGATAAGCTGCAGGATTCAGACACAAGTGTAACTTATAAACACATGTTCATACTTTTATTCCACAATCAGAGAGAAAGAAACAGAGAGAGAGTGCAGGACAGACAGACAGGTGACAGTCTCAGGTGTACACACTGCTACACAACAGCAGCAGAGAAGCAGGATTTAGTGTTTGTGTTATTACGAGTGTAAACAAGAAGAGTTCCAGATGGTGCAGTGGACACATGTGTGACTGCTGTGATTAAAGCATCTTTCTTTCAGCTTAACGAGTGAACCGTCAGCTCGTTCAAACACACGTTAAAGTGCGTTTGGCTCGACACCACCGAACAGAGGCAGCAATATAACACAGCTAACATTAACAGTGCAGTGGATCCTGCTTGTGCCGTGATGTTCAGGACTGCAAACCGAGCAGCATCACTGACTTTCAGCTTGTTGTGTTTGTGGATATATGACTGACTTTAATTATCCACAAAATCATCACATTCTCTGTCAGATTAAGGTCGACTATTGAACGGCGTATATTTTAAAGGCTTTAAAACCAAGTTAACGCTGAAAGTACAAACATCACTAATGTCACATAACTCTGCCGACAAGGCATAGCTATGGCTATGAAATGCTCTTTGTGTATCACTTCTTCATTATGAAAGATGTCATTAATGCACTAGTAATGTCTCATCTGGAGTATTGTTCAATCATTTGGTCAGCAGCTAATAAGACAGATCTTAACAGACTTCAGTTAGTCCAGAATAAGGCGTCCAGATTAGTGTGAAGATGTTCATACTATACTAATATTGATAAAATGCATAATAACCTTTCTTGGCTTCCTGTACAGGCTAAAATATTCTATGGCTTACTTGTAGTTCTAAAGAAAGCAATTCTGTTAAACACACCACATTTATTCTGCTCAGCTGCAGTATCCAGATGAAATACATCATCATATTACACAGTTTTCAACAAGCTGCAATTTAGTAAATGCTCGAGTTAAAAGTAACGTTTTGTAAAACTGTTACATTTAGAGCAACTTTTAAGTGGAATAAGTTGCCTTAAAAAATTAGAGAATTATTCAAAACTTCAATGAACACTTAAAAGCCGATTTACAGAGCTTTTAGTTGTTGTAAATATTGTAAGACATGATTTGTTTTTGAAATTTGTGTAATGTGCCTCAATGTTATTGATATTATTATTATTATTATTGATTGCTTATATTTGAACAATTGTGAAACCTCACTGTGGATGTAAGAGTGAAATTATGTGGATATCTTGAATCCACTTTATTGTGTAATATTTTATGTGAGTATTTGACGGAAGACGAGCAACATCTGTTGTGGAAGCTAACGGGGTTCCTTTAGAATAAACAAACATAGGATTTATTATCACTGAATAATTCTGTATAAATCTATACAAATTATAGAAATATGTAATAGGAAACAACAAAATAATCTAAATTATAAAAATGTGTGTGTGTGTGTGTGTGTGTGTGTGTGTGTGTGTGTGTGTGTGTGTGTGTGTGTACAATCAGGAGGGATGGGCATGATTTTAGTGTTTGAACAGTCATGAATTATCTCTAACAGCAGGTTGGATGTAATGTGTTAGAACTACCAGCAGGTGGGGATAAGAGACCTTTAAGGTGTTTGGTGCCACGCTCCACCTTCAGGTTTAAAACTAGTGTTAATGGAGTTTGAAGGTTGAGTTTGTTCCACGACTGCATTTCACTCACTGCCACTGTTTGTATCTCTGTCACTGCAGGACCAACATGGAGCCAGAAGTCAGCGCTCTCAGGAGGCCGACAAACCTCACAGAAGAAAGGGAGAGAAAAAACACACCTGTGACGAGTGTGGGAAGGGTTTTACTCTGAGGGCTAAACTAAAACGGCATCAGGTCATCCACACTGGAGAGAGACCGTTCAGCTGTGACTTGTGTGGAAAGTCTTTTTCCTTCAAGGGTCACCTAAAAACACACCAACTCATCCACAGTGGAGTTAAAGCGTACAGCTGTGATCAGTGTGGGAAGGGTTTTACTCTGAAGGCTTCACTAAAACAGCATCAGGTCATCCACACTGGAGAGAGACCGTTCAGCTGTGACTTGTGTGGAAAGTCTTTTTCCTTGAAGGGTTCCCTAAAAACACACCAACTCATCCACAGTGGAGTTAAAGCGTACAGCTGTGATCAGTGTGGCAGAGCTTTTACTCAAAGTAGCCACTTACAGAGGCATCTAGTTACCCACTCTGGAATTAAGCCATACAGCTGTGACGAGTGTGGGAAGGGTTTTACTGTGAGGGCTTCACTAAAACAGCATCAGGTCATCCACACTGGAGAGAGACCGTTCAGCTGTGACTTGTGTGGAAAGTCTTTTTCCTTGAAGCGTTCCCTAAAACAACACCAACTCATCCACAGTGGAGTTAAAGCGTACAGCTGTGATCAGTGTGGCAGAGCTTTTACTCAAAGTAGCCACTTACAGAGGCATCTAGTTACCCACTCTGGAATTAAGCCATACAGCTGTGACATCTGTGGAAAAACTTTCAGCCAGAGAGGGAGACGAAATGAACACCTACGCATTCACACCAGACATGATGTGTACTGCTGTGAACAGTGTGGCAAATACTTTACAACTCACACACACTTACAAGAACACATGTTTACCCACACTGAGGAGAGACCTTATCAATGTGACCTGTGTGAGAAGACTTTTAAATCTCCACATGACCTGAGACGACACCAACAGATCCACACCAGAAAGAGACTCTACAAGTGCAGCTACTGTGAGGTATGTATTTATATTGTTATCTTGTCATTTTAGCCTGACTGTTTGGAACTACTCTGCTCATTAAACTGTGTTAGCATGTTAGCAATTCTACTGCATGGAAAAGCAGCTCTGAGTGATTATTCAGATTTTCCTTTCAGTTATGATTTTAGTATTACTGTAGTATTATGGTGGTAGTATTGTAGTTATTGCAGCCCAGTAAACTGAGTGTGTTAACTGAAACAGTGAAATGTAGTTGGACGTCTGCAGAGATGCTCTTTATTTCAGGCGACGTTCAGGATACAAATGTTGAAGGACTGACTTACACTGTCTTTGTGTCTTTGTTTAGAAGCAGAGTGACACAGATGGATCCAGTTCTCAACCCTGTCATGACTGTGGTGGTGGGAAAGACTTTCATTGTGACCTCTGTGGAAAAACTTTCAGTTGGCAAAAGGCCCTAAAAAGACATCAACGTAGACACACTGGAGACAAACTGAAATACTGCAAAGAATGTGGGAGAAGCTTCACCACATCAAGTGAGTTAAAACAACATGAACTGATTCACAGTGGGGTTAAAAAGCACCTCTGTGATCAGTGTGGGTCATCCTTCACCACTGCAAGTCAGCTTAAAACACACAAAGGAGTCCACACAGGAGAGAAACCACACAAGTGCAGACACTGTGAGAGAAGCTTCTCACAGTCAGGTAATCGTAACATTCATGAACGTGGACACATGGAAGGAAACTACAGCTGTGACCAGTGTGACAAGAGCTTCAGGAATCTCAGTTCATACTCTGCACACAAACGATCCCACGTTACTAATAAACTGTTTCACTGTTACCAATGTGCCCAAACATTCACCTCATTGTCTGCTCTGTGCAAACATCAGCGCGATCACTCAGGGCTGAAATCACTCCCATGACTGGATCACAGTGAATCTGAAGACACAGAAAGATCCTCTGGTTTCTGTGTCAGACTCAAAAAGCTTGAGATCAGGCTCCACAGAGTTCAGATAGAATCATTTAAACTTGTGTTGAACTGAACTGGTTGCTGGGCTGAACTTCTACATAATACAGATCTACATGGGATCTTCTTTTCTGTGTTTTACTGAGTCAGTTTTGTCCTTTTTTCTCTGTCCTGGTTTTGCTCGTCTGTAAATGATTGAAACTCAGTCAAATAGTTCATTGTTCTCCAGCAAAACGTTTTGGAAACTCATGTTTAACCTTTAAAACTCTGACATGTTTTAGCACACAAGGCTTCATCGGGGAGTTCACTCATGATTGGACCATGAGAACAAAGGTTTTTAGTTCTTTCAAAGAGAGTCTTGGAGATGTTTGATGTTTCTGTTTTTCTGAAACCACCTGAAAGAAAAACTATTTTTCTTGCTTTATGTAGTGTGGAAGTTTTTAATGTTTCTTCATCTGTGATGTTCTTGAATGTGTTCACGTGAAGATGGTACAAATAAACTGTCCTTTCAGCTTTAGCTCCTAATTTATTCATTATTTATGGATGTAGCACAGGACTAATTTGCCCACTCAGTAAATCTCACTCATGGTCAAGAAATTGAAATAAACCTTGTTTCCCTGCTGGATAGTGATCCACTGTAACTCTGCTGCTCCTTCCTGTTTAGGATTTCTGTGGCTGAAGTAAAATTCCCTCCATCCATCACTTATCCCAGCTAACCCAAAGCGGGAACGTAACAAGTGGGGGCTCGTCCGGGATCTTTGAAAAGGGAGTTCTGTGTTGGATTTGGTTTTCTTTTTGATTATCTCGCTTTGGCACCTTTTAGAGATTAATAACTTCCCAGTTAAGGTAGGTGAGTACCCAGCTGAGCTTTTTAAGTTCCTCCTTCGGGCACTCTTTTGTTATTTTGCCTTTGTTGTTTTAGGAGTAATCCTGGGTGGGGATTAATTCTCTGTTGGGGGTAAGCAATTCAGGGCTGCGGTCGCTGAAGTTCTGCCTTTAAAGTTGCCTCGAGCCCAGCACGCTCCGGAAGATAGACAGGGCAAGGTTTTGGAACTGGGTAAGTTGTTTTGTTAACGTGTGTGTTGCGGAAGGTACGTTGGTCAGCTAAAGTAAGTTGTGTAGTGGTCTGTTAACTGTCTTAATTAGGTTGCGTTTTGCTAACTCTTCACCATCCCCAAAATGGTTGACACAGCTGCTAGTGTACAGGTGTCTAGAGGCTTGTTTGTGAGCAATAACATTCACCTGGTTCCAGACTTCTGTGAATCCAGTGTTCACAGCTTTTTCAGTGTGTTCGAACGCTTGGCAACTGCACTGCAGTGGCCTCAAGATGTGTGGGGGGTGATGTTGCTGTGTCGGTTGACAGGTAAGGCTCAAGAAGCGTGTTCTTGTCTGTCTAGGCAGGACGGCCTGGTTTATGGAAAGATCAAAAGTGCCGTCCTCCAAGCCTATGAACTGGTACCTGAGGCCTATAGGCAGAGGGTTGGAGTTGGCACAGGGACAGTCTTGACTTCGCCAGGGAGAAGGCGAGGCTCTTTGATAGGTGGTGTGCGGCAACCCAGGTTAATGATGTGGGGTCCATACGTGAGCTTATGCTGGTGGAGGATTTTAAAATCTCTGTTCCTAAGTCTGTGGCCCTTTATTTAAGTGAACAGAGGGTTACAACTCTACAGCAAGCTGCCACCCTGGCAGATGAGTTTAAGCTGACTCATACAGCAAGTGCGGTAGGACAGGATATCCCTCTGCACTATAGCGCAGCCTGGACAGGTAAAAGTGGGCCAGCTAAGAAGGAAAATGCAGTTATGGTGTTAAGACCTAGGCCCAAACTGTGTTTTTTCTGTCACAAGCCTGGCCATGTGGTTGCCAATTGTGTCAAAGTGGCACTCAAACAGAAAGCCCACTCAACACAAAAGGGGCCTGTTTTGAGAAAAGTCAGTCGTGGCTCTCAAACTGACAAGCTTGCCAGGCCTACGGAAAGGCTAAACCTGGAGCATAATTGCTCGGTAGCACCCCGTAATCAGTGTACCCTGAGCTGCCGTTGGTTGACCCTTTCTCCGGTTCATGTTCAAAACCACCCTTCAGATCTGCACCCCTTGCTAACAAGTATGTCTGTGTTTCAGCGAAGCCTGCTAGCTGCCTGCTGGGTTCTCCACATGTGATAGTTCGAAGCCCTGGCTATCCCATGGGACACTGTTTCGAGGGTTTGGGGCCACTCTCTGGGAATGTTGTGAACCCACTGAGATGGGATTGGCAGCTCCCGCAGGTAATGCCTAACCGGTGCTATGGGGTTTGGTAGGTGGAAACCCTGCAATTTCTTCATGAAACGGCTATGGACTCACTTTGTGTTATCGTAAATTTGACAAACCATGGGTTTGCATTTATGGGAGGGGGTGTTACGGCCCTAGCAGGGCCTCTCTCTCTCCTGAGGATGCCTGTGTGGGAGTGTCCCACTACTTCCTGCCCGAAGTGCCACCTTTCCCTCCTGTACAGCTGACTCCCATCAGCAATTAAAGGTATTTAAGCCCAGAGCAGGGTGAGCTCTGGGCCAGAGTGCCATTTGTGTGGGTACAGCTAGTGAGCTGAGTGTTTTTGCGGTGTTTCCAGCTGGTGAGCTGTGTTTTGTGGTTTTCAGCTAGTGAGCTGCGTTTTCCTTTTGACATTTTGCATTACTGACCAACGCCTGAGTTTTGTTTGTGTTACTCTTATGGTGATAGCGGCTTGTCCGTCTCTTTTAGTTTAATTACTTCAATAAAACTGTTTTATTTAACTGTTTCGCCTCCTTGATTCCTTTTTCTGACCCGGTCACTTTTGTTACTTCCCCCTCCCCGCCTAGACCCCAGGGGAACGTAACACAAATGGAAGCATGTTTAAAAAACACAATGTGAGAGAGACGTTGAGGTCCTTAGAAGTTGCCCTGGGTTTTTCTGTCACCCTGCTAGATGTTACACACCTTGTTATTGGACTGATTTCTACTGCTGGACTACTCCTGCGGAGAGTAACAATACTCTTACTAATTAGCTCCCTTTCACACCTTTGGGGATATTTATTTTTGTGTTTGCAGCGCTGTGAGCCAGAACAGCGAGAGAAAAATCTGCAACAGCGACGAGCCGAATGCTTACGTGAATCGCAGCAGCTGCACATGTGCTACGCTGAATTAGAGGATATCTTTGCTCTGGATTTCTATTTCTACTTTTTCATTTCTATATGATTCTTCTTGCATCTAAAGAAAGATGATTCAATTTGCTAAATGTTGATGGCTCTTCGTGCTCAGGTGTAAATGAGACGTAATATTTGCTCTTGGTTTGGTTCTCCTGTACAGAACCTTGCAGTACAACAGAAACCTAAAAACATTATTTGTAGTTGTTATTCTTAGTTGTTCTGCTGCCTAAATACCACAGGGTCTGATTATGAAGTTATTGAGCTGCACATACTTTACGACCTGCTTAAGTTCGAGGTCACAGCGTCTGTAGAGCAGCTGGAACATAATGAAGTCTACAAGGTTAAAGTTTTCTCTTCAGTTATTGTTCTTTCTGCTGCTTGGTTTGATGGATCTGAGAGCTTTTGTTTTTATTATTGTTATTATAATTATCATTAATATTTTACTCTCTAGAAGCTTTAAAATAGTGTTTGTGTTTGAAAAAATTGATTTAAGAATTGAACAGAAACATCTGTCCTTCTGAAAATCGCCCAAAGGCACGGAGACAAAGTCAAAGGATGCAACCTGTAACTTTCTCTTCCTTCATGTCAGGACCATCATCCATGATTTATATAAAATGCATATAGCAACAGTAGCACTTTAGTTTGGACTTTATGATTTCTGTAACTGGAAAATATTATTTTGTTTAAAGACAGAAGTGACCGCATAGTTGCAACATCAAAGGGAAATATTAATTAATTAGCATCAAGTATATTTGTTGCTTAAGCGTTTGCACTATAACTTAAGTAGGATTATAACTTTTAAGGAAGGAAAGATTTCAGATATTTAGTTCACTGTTTCAGTTATTTTATATGAAATTAAAACATTTACGTTGGTCAAATATGATGCTCTAAATCAAATAAAAGTTTGAAAATAAATGATGTATTTTTAAATGCTGCAACAAATGTTCACAAAAAGTAACTATAATTAAAACCAGTTAAACAAAATCAAATGTTTGAATCATGCTTAACCAAATGCCAGGCTGGAGAACTGAACCTAAAGTATACGTAGAAAGATTTCAACATCTGAGCAGTTTTTAATGTTTTTATCACATATAAATGTCACAGCAGTGGGTCCTGGCCCAATGCTTTGTGTTTTTGGTTTTCTTTGACTCTTGTTTTTCTTGGTTTTTGTTCTTCTTATTTATCAGGCTCTCAGTAATCTTAGTTCTCCCTCCCTCAGTGTTCATTTCAGCCTGTGTTTAGTTTCTGTTCCCGTGTCCCACGTTTCATCGTTTCATGTCGAGTCAGCCCTGTCTCTCTGTTTCCTGTGTCTCCCCAGTCAGCCCCGCCTCCCTCGGGCACTCATGTGTGATACAGAGTAATAAACTTAAATACTTATTTTCCACCCTGATTTACAAATAAATTCTTTACAAATCCTACCATGTGAATTCATGGATTTTTTTTTCACATTCTGTCTCTCACAGTTGAAGTGTACCTCTGGTGCAAATTACTGACCTCTGTCATCATTTTAAGTGGGGGAACTTGCACAATCGGTGGCTGACTAAATACTTTTTTGCCCCACTGTACAGCTGATTATGATGCATGTTTTACTATTGCTATGTTCACATCATCTGCTTGGCTTTATTACTGAAAGCCTGGAGATCCTCTGACGTGTGCATGGCTGATGTGAAGTATGATTAGTCCTACATGACATCAACAACAGAGGCAATGAAAGCTTTGTTGTTAACAGGTTGTAGGTAAAGTCAAATGTCTACTTCTACACTTGTGTTGGGTAAAGTTCTTCTCACTGCAGCAGATTTATATCTGTGCTTTCACAGGGCGTGATGTGGAGCTCAGCGCTGAGGTGCAGGTCTCCTTGGAGACGGCATCCTGGCTGAAATATTATCATGCTTCCAAAACATTTCAGCTTTTATTTTGAAAGAAACAAGACTTGAAAACGAATCCCCTTCTTCCTCTTTGTCTTTGTTCTTCAGAGGAGTGTCACCTGGACAAACTCAGGGCTGTTCTAGAGCCTTTCTTATTATTTGACTCCATAGAAATAAAACTGAATGGAATCAAACAAAAACTCCCAAACAGCTAAAACACTTTGCTTTATTCTCTTTTTTAACAAATACGTTGAAGTCCATCCACAACAACACAGCTGAGATCTCCTTTGTAATCAAGTGTTTACATCCTTTGTACAGATCTGCATACAAAACAATCATTTACGTCCCACAGAAGTCTAGTTACACGTAACTATACAAGAACTGGTGAATGACAGAAACATGAGACACATGATCACAGGTGATAACAAAAAGAGAAAGAATTCATGTGTTAGTGATGTTTTTCAGCCCTGATGGCTCATGTTGGAGAAACAAGCTGAGGTACGTGGAAAGTTCACACACACAAGTGGGCGTGAGCGCACACACAGAGAGAAACACAACTGAAGCATCTGTTTGCTGTTTCTGCTTTCATCATCTCTGCTGCTGTGTCAGGCTGGGGTCTCTCAGTGACGTGGTTGAGGTGAAGTATGACGAGTATCCCTGATTCAGTCCATCGAGACAAAGGGCAAAGAAAGCTGTTGTTAACAAACTCTATGGTGATGTGGCGTTTAGCTCTGACTCTACGCTCTGCTGAATCCTTTGAACCTGCTGATCAGTAAAGCTCTACGTGCTGCAGCAGATTGACCTCATCTGTGTTCACAGGTGTGGACCTCAGCGCTGAGGTGCAGGAGACTTTCATTCAGTTCTCCCTGCAAACAGCATCCAGCCTGGAAATACTGTCATCTTTCCCACAAATGGTGCTCTTATCTCAGAGAAGAAGTCTGATGTAAATAACTGCAATCAACAGTGATGTTCTGCACAGATCACTTTTCCATTTTGCTCTCTAGATGAGTCCCAGCTGCCTGACCTTGTGTCCAGGTGATCGTCTCACTGAGGAGCTTTTGTTCTGAAAATCTCACGTCCATCACCTGTTTCCTTTTTACTATCTCTGCTCTTTCTTTATTCACAATGCTCATAATATCACACAATTATATTCATCACCTGCATGTTTTTATCCAGCTGCTGTTAGAACCAAACAAATAAAAGGATGAAAAGCCTGAAATCCTTTGATTTATTACATTTGAAACAAATATGAGAGCATCCCTAACAGCACAGCTGAGACCTTTGTTTTAATCAAGCCTTTGTATCGACACACTTGTAAAGATTCATATACAAAACATAATAGAATAAATCAATATAAAATACACATAATCACAAAAATGCAGCCATGTTGTGAGTTTGCATGTAAAACATGCATGTTTCCCTTTGTACAGGCAGATTTACAGCAGACAAAGCAACACGCTGATCGACTTTGACCGCTGCAAAAACAAAACACCCACCAAGTCTGAAGTCGATCAGAGGAACTGTTGACAGACTGACAGACAAACAGATGCTTGATTCATTAGTGCGATTAAATGTTCTTCTTTAGCAGCATCACTTCATGTGTTTGTGTTCCAGGAATAAAGGTCTGTTTAAACTGGACGTCTCCTCAGCATCACTCGTGCTGTCATGGTTTCAAAGCTGTGCAGAAAGAATCTGAGGGATGATACAGAGGTGACCAAAGTTACAAACATCCAGCTGTGCTGCAAATGTTTGCAGAGCTCCAAACTCTTTGGCTTTCTGCAGAGCAAGTATGGAAGAAGCACCTGAGCTAACTTCAGTTTAGACGATATGAGGAAAAATGCTGCTTCCCAAAGTTTCCTACAAGTATCCAGTTTATATTTAGAGAAGCGAAGGCTCTTTATCCTGACAACTACTCCCTGGTGGATCCCTGTCCTGTGACAGCAGCAAAGACTGTGTATCAGTATCATCAAAGCCACTTCAATAACCAGTGTTTAAAGCTCTCTAGCAGATGGACTTCAGTGGCAGCAGCCTCTGTCTGCTGTGTACAGAAGGTTCTCTGATGAAGCACACAGCAGATGCTGCACTACAACAGCAGCAGCAGCTCAGCTTCAGTTTGCTTCGACGCCCTTTTTGACCTGTGAAACAGCAGAAAATGAAACATTTCAACACCCGTTTGTTAGCGTGAGCTATTCTGCTGTTTTTCATCATTTCACAGGTGAAATAAAATCACATTTACTTCCTGTAGGAGTGATCGTGTCCAGCCTGACTGAGACCATGTGCTCCATCCTGCACAGGTAATAAACCTCTGACATGAAGGGCTGTCAAGTAGTTTTAGACAAATGGGGGTAAAAGATGTTAAAAGCTTAAAGAGAAACTACATTTTCTAAGAACTGTCTGACGTTCACCTCTCACACAGTGGATACGATTCTGCCGCTGCAGGAATAATCTTTGTGGTTATGAAACTGTCCATGTGTTTGCAGAAAATGTCACATGTTCAAAGCCATCCCAGTACCTGGGGTTTGTATAAGTGCAGCTGCTGGTGGGGAGATAGTCTCACTCTTCTATATAAAGAGTCACCAGGCAGCAGATCTTCATCTGTGATCTCCTCCATCATCACGTCTTCACTCTTCAGCAGCTATGGCTTCACTTCGTGCCCTTCTGGGAGTGGTGCTGTGCTCCTCATGGTTTCTGCTTCTGCCTCAGGCGGACTTTGATTTACAGAGTCATCCATAATATTTTTTATTTTTTATTTTACTGCCCATCTATTTTCATACAAATGTCTCCGTCTTATGGAAAAGGGGTGGAGCTTATCCAACGAGGACAGGCAGGGCCCCCCAGACAGTTTAGCAGTCTATACAGGAGGCTGACCTTTGCAACATGTACTTCTATAATGACTTCACCATTTAGGTTATTTGGTTATGTTTCACCCTGGATTTTGTGTGATAATATTTATTTTGTCCACTGATTTAAAAACAACAAACTATATGAATATAAAACAGAGTGAACAACAAAACATCAGCTTTGGAAACTTTGATGTAAAATTCTGCAATTGTTTTCTCAGATATAGCATAAATCAAACTAACATACATCAGTGTATTATTAACGTGCACACACACACACACAAACACACACACACACACACACACACACACACACACACACACACACGTGTTACAATAAACAGCTCTTATGCTTCTGTATGATTCTCAGTGCTTTCCATTTGCGTGTCCACAGGTTGCTGTAAGTGGTGCTTGACTGCAGTTTGCTCTCATTTCAAGTGGTTTGCTGTCACAAAGCCAACAGGAAGTCCGGCCATGGTTGAGCCAACTGAAGATGGGTTGAAGGTGGCGTCCTCGTTTCCTCTGTGAGTGCGAGAGGACAGACAAAGCAAACACCGTTTGGACAGCATTAAAATATTTACACTGATGATTAATGTTGTGTCTTTGCACCTGTAGCGATACATGTTGGAAAATGGAGACTTTAGCCACCAAGACTGACGTGCCTGGAAACTTCCCTGTGAGTACGCCCACAAAGACAGGAAACAGTTTAGCCACCGCGGTTAATCCTCCATCATCATCATCCAGTATTTTTCACATCTTTTCTTCTGCTGTTTCCCTTGTTGTCAGTCACGGGGTTTGTGACTGAAATGCGTGTGGTCGACGGGAAGCCTGACGAGTACGGCCTGAATCATTCCATCAACACCGGACGGAGTGAAACCTTTGTTGAAAACAGATTATATGGTAACGTTGCATTTAGCTTCAGTAAACTGTGAAGTTACAGCAGCAGATTTACATCACGTGGCTTCACAGGAAGTAGTCTGGACCTCAGCGCTGAGGTTCAAGCAGCTCTGCTTGCAGACGGCATCCTTCCTGAAAATGTTCTTCATCTTCCTAAAACCAGAACTTTTACATTGGTGCTGAAGTTCTATATAAAAACAGCCTGAAATACAAAGTGATGTTGTGCACTGATTACCTCACACTTTCCATGTTTCCTTCTACAGAGGAGTGTCCGCCTGAGTGTTTTGTCTGATCTGTTGTTGATCGTCTCATTGACACTGCATGCAGATCTGACACCAGGGCTGGACTGGGACAAAAAATGGTCCCGGGCATTTTGACTGGAGACCGGCCCCCCCAGGTATTAAAGGAAAAACCATGAAGCCTTTGAATGAAAACAAACGCTGTTGTCACAGTGATGGATGCTGTCTTGTTGGTATACATGCATCAGTCTAATAAACTTAAACCTGCACCATCCTCCCTGTCCTGGTATTCTAAACAGGAAGTAGACTGTTGGTCGAGTTAACCTCCTGAACATCTACAACACACGGTGGAAACCTGACATTAAGACAGAGACTAGAGGTGAGACATGATCATTGCTGATTACCGATGACAGATTTAGATATGTTTTCATAAACCTTTCATTTGCCACATCAATAAACAGCACGGCAGGGCAAAATATGTTTTCTAACATGGCAACCTTTAAAAAGTGAAAGGAGACAGAAAGACAGGTGAGAAAGAATCAAACGGACTTTTTGATGCATTTTACACACAGCACTGGTGCAGAATCTAGAAAATGTGGGAAACACTGGCATCATATGCAGTACTTACTTCTGAAGAAATTATGATGGGACCCTAAAAAATGACTATGTACAATAATGGATTTCTATACATTTTACATCAGATGAAAACGTTTGTTGTAAGATTCAGATAATTATTTATTAAAAGTGAGACATTTTAAATGAGAACAAGAAAGAAAAGTATTTCTTTGTGCCCCCCTCTCCCTGTTAATGCCCTACCTGCCCCCCTGGCAACACTTTGCTAGACCCGCCCCTGCACAGTTACCAGCTGTCAGCTACACAAAAAGGATCCTGGTGTTATTTGTCTCTCAGAAACAGTTCATAACTTCAACTCATTTTTGTTTTGTCATGTTTTGTTCTTTACATTGTCTTTCTTCTATATAATTGTTAAACATTTAATAAATATGTCTACAAAAAGATTTTAAAAATCAGACATTTCACACAGACACCCAAATGATTTCTGACTGATGAAGGGGGCTGAAGGTGCCCTGCTCTTGCCCAGCTTCTGCTGCTCTCTCCCTGCTCACTGTCAGCAGCTGGCAGCCTCGGTCCTGCCTGAGACTCTTCATCTATCAGTGCCAAAGAATATGGGAAATAGCAACGCACAACATGCACATTACAAAACAAGCACATGAATCAGCATTACATTCATTAGTGAAGTGCTGACGTTCGTTCCTAAACTTTGGGCCTTAATTAACATCACTGTGAACTAATGTTTGCTTTGCTTCTTAACCAGTGAAGCAGCGAGGGGCTTTCTGAGGTTCCTGCTCGTAAATGCCCAAAATGAGTCGAGTATTTCTCTGCAACTACAAACTCTGTTTTCATCAGAGGTGTAAATATTACAGCACTGTGTCAGAGTCACTGAGGCTGGAACACAGAAAAAGGAAGTAGATGTATTTATTTTTAGGCTTTATTGCCTGGAACCACTTTAAAAATACGCTTTGGGTCACAATTAACTGCAGAAACCAGGAATCCACATATGAACATTATCTGTGCAGAGATTTATGCTTCTGAAGGTAAACAGTGAAAACTTGCAGCACTAAATGCACAGATAGCCAGGCGTTTCACATTTTGGGACCATCTGCCAGTTTTCATTTCTTAGGTATTGAAGAGCAGAAATGATTGAATTTTATTTACATGCTTAAAAATGTTTGCTTTTGAATATTATTTGAAGAATTACCCACACACTCAGGCACTGTGGGCCTGTTTCCCTTTGCACAACCGAGTGTTGGAAACGGGCCTTTTCTCTTTAAACTCTGAGGGGCTGTAACTTTGGCTTCTATTGGCAGATTTGCATGATTGACCCTCTTTTTAAAATAGTTTTAGCCAAGAGAATCAAGCTAACATCACTGTTTTTACGTCAGCTCACGTCACACGAGCTGTTTCAAGAAAAGTCCTCCTGTCACACAGCAATGCCTACATCAATCACACCACTCTGCTTAAATAATAATAATAATGTTTAGTGAAGCAGGTGAAGCAAAGGGCTGCTTTTAATAGGCTGGGAGACCCAGGTGTGCTGCTTTAGCTGCTGAGCCTCTCATGCTAGCCTCCATCTATAAGCTGGGATCACAGGAGCACTGCAGTCCTGACTAGATCAAGGATTGTTATTCATGCAGGTGACAAAAGTTTACATTCACAGAGTCATAGGATTGAGCCTGGTTTGAAAAGCAGCTGTTTAATGCAGCTGCTTAGAGTTCACACACAGTAGAAGAATCAGACTTGAGTCACATTTCAAACACTGGAAAAATACTCAGCAAGTAACAATGAAAACAGCACAGACTCAGTATATCCTGTTCAGTCCTGTGTTTGATATGAATGTGCTGTTCAGAGAGGATCTCATGTCCTCTTTTACAAAGCCTTTGTTTCATGATGTTTGTGTATAAATGAATGTAGGTGTGTTTCTAAGTGTGAAGGAGCCCTGGGAGAAAAGACTGAAGCTTGTGCCAAAGAACAAACAGGAAAGAAAGATCAGCATTAATGAAGACGAGCACAGAAGGAGCCCAAGCACGTGTTGCTTTTTCAGATTTCTCTAAAAGTGTGTGTTCATTTGTTCCATCCTTCACAACAAACAACAGCTGACAGACACACATGCACTCTGTGTCACTTCACAGGGGCTGATGAAAGTGGACACAGTAAAGGGAGAGCTGGACCTGCTCTACACATCCTGCACTCTGTTAACAGACTTTATTCTGCAGCATCAACAGATAAAAATATATGAAGATATAGAAACGTTTAACATTGTGACTGTTCACATTAGTGAAGCTGTTACTTTGCTGCCAGGTGGGAAAAGAAGCCTAAAGCTGAGTCTGATTAAACATCTGCTGCACCAGAGAGTTTCATGGCCCTGCTTTATCCTGTGCTTGCTGACCACCTCGTCCTGAAACCTCTTCATCATCCTCACAGTTGTGTGAAGAAAGAGGGAAGCAGGTGGAAACCATCTGTGCTGCTGTGTTCACTTGTGTGTGTGCGTCTATGGTCATATCTAATGTGTACCTACAGACAAACACAAACACCTGGCATTGCACAAGAGTCTCTACTGGAGCAACCTGCAGATGTCAGAGATGTGATTAGAGGGTAAAGTGGACTAGTGAGAGCATCTATGTTGTTGTTGTCTGCTGGGGGACAGGATCAGCTCCAGAGATGCATCAGGATCAGCAAACTAATCTGCAAGGCTGCAAGTGTCACTGAAGGAGTTTGAGTCAGTGAGGGACTCAAACTCACACAGCTGGTCAAGAAGGCTCAGCAGCTGCTGTATTTCCTGAGGAGGCTGAGGAAATTTGGTATGTTGGCCAAGATCCTCAGCAGGTTCTACAGCTGCACTGTGGAGAGCAGCCTGACCAGCTGCATCACTGCACGGTACGGCAGCACTACTGCAAACCGCAAACGCCTGCAGAGAGTGATAACAACTGTGGAGAAGATCATCAGGACCCCGCTGCCCTCTCTGCAGAGCAGCTACCATCACAGAGTCCAGAGGAGAGACACACCTCTGCCCTCGAGACGAAGGTTCAGAAGTGTGAAATGTAGAACATCCAGACTCAACAACTCCATCTTCCCCACTGCTATCAGACTCCTGAACAGCTGACCGACCTCAAACTGCAGTTTGCACATCAGGTCACTTTGCACACTAAGTTCATTTTGCACATTAAACTCCATGTACATCCATGTACATCGACATCTGCAGACCACACGTGTCTTCAGTTACTTATTTGTACTTATTTGCAGTTATTTATCTTTTTATTTTATTTTTTTAAGTTATTTTTTATCCTTATTTTATCTTTTTATTTATTCTTATCTTGTTCTTTTAACCATTATCTAACTTGGCATTGTGCACGGTGTGTTTAGATTCAGTTTAAATTCAGGGACATGGAGCCCCTGTTGATCCTCTACCTAATCACACGAGCCACGGTGTGAGAACGGGTGTGGGTCACAATCAGCCAAGGTTTTGGGTGAACCCATTGTGAGATCTAGCCCCACCCCATCATGTGATTTCCTGTGATCAAATGTCCCAGGATGTGGGTGGGCGTTAAGACGTCCATGTCCCTCTTCAAGCAACTTAAAGAAGTCCAGACGCTTTTCTTTCCAAGCTCCTTCAACAACATCATTCATAGAACAGCTTCCAGCTTCTTTTGCTCGGCTACAGTTTGGATGGATTTGCAGATGCAACAAGACTAAAATGGTTAGGGTCAGGAGGTCAAAGGTCAGGGCTCCTGTGGGTCTGAGGGCGGCCTCACGCTGGAGAAGGATGAAGGAGTCTGACCTGAGCCAGTGTTTGACATGAACACATCAGCACTGCTGTCAGTGAGCCTAACGACAGCCGTTAGCATCATTTCAGTGTTTCAGTCATAAAAACACTTCCTGTCTCTGTGGTGGTTACAGTGACATCATGCAGTTTGTGCTTTGACCTCCAGAGGGCGACAAATCAGCACAGACAGAGAGCTCCATTCAAACTTTGCTGCCATCAGGAATAATTCTTCAAATATAATCATCAGTGTTTGAGCAGTTATGATATCAGGGACAATCTAGACATGTGTGACAATACTGAACATGTCACATGACACACCTCAAACATCATGTGATCCACTCTCAGTCTGCACTTTCATTCATGACTTCAACAGGTTGAAATGAGCTTTGAAGAAACATTCAGTGAAATAAATCTTTCATGGATTCATGTGAGCAGCAGATGAACTTTGTACCAACAACATCTTCAATAACAGAGTCTGAATGAAGCTCAGGTGTTGATGCTGCTCACTGATTGGACGCTTGCTTTCAGCTCTGCTCTCAGTCTTTACTGCACAGGTGAAGGTAGAAAGTGTGACTGGATCTATAGACTGGAAACAGAGAAACATGCTGAACATTTGAAGCTTTGCAGCAGAAATGTTCATGTTACAAATACAGCAGAGCTGATCTGGGATCAGTGTGTTCACTAGTGATGTGCGATACCACTGATTTCCTTTCCGATCCGATACCAAGTAATATTCAGGGTGGTATCGACGATACTGATCCGATACCGATACTTTGTACAAAACGGATTTTATTTATTGTATCTCAAATTATAGCGTCATAATGATTACAGGACATCAGAATACCTTCTTCTTATCACTTAATAATGCAGAGTTCATCATATAGAAATAAAAAAACTAAAGTTGTGTGCTATTTGAACACCTTGCCTGCCTGGAGGACTAAAGGACTCCGTGAGAGACTCTCACCCTAGCAGCACCTGTCCCTCTCCTCCTCTTCAGTTCGCCTCAACATACACTCGTCATATTTTGTGATATGATTTACTCTGAGGTGTTTGACAAGGTTAGTGATGTTGCCACAACCATACATGCCAACCCTCCCGATTTTTCCGGGAGAATCCCACCTTTCTCCAGATTTTCCACCCGGACAACAAAGTTGAAAAACCATATCGCAGAATTCATAGCGCGGCCCAGCCAATTCCAGTTTCCAACAATGACGGCAGCGACTTAGTTTTAATATCACTCTTATTTCTCTTTCTGGGTCGCAAAAAATTTTTTAACATATTTTCAGGTGAGAATGTAGCTGTGTAAACTTCAAATATCTGAGCCGACCGACACATCGTCTTCAAACCCCCGCGGTCTTTCACCACTCGGGTTAAACATGATGTACAAGTCACTTTGATAACTTAAAAATGTTCTTGTTTGGCTTTTTCAGTGTTTTATTTGTTCGTGAGTAAATCGGTTTGGCTGAGATTAAAGTTATTAGATTAGATTAAATTAAATTAAACTTTATTATTCCCTCGGGAGGGTTCCTCCGGGGTTTTCACACAGCTGAATAAACGTCAAACAGAAAACTGATTAAACAGAAGAGTTTACGTCAGTGTCCGGTTATATTTTAGACAGCAAGGAGCAGACGGCAGAGTTTCACTCCACCGAGGGAGCTCGTGACGTACTACCCGGCTTTCTTTAGACCGCGAAGGCCGGTCCTCAGGTGGAAGCAGCCTCTGAATTTGGACACCCCCGCTGTTTCCGGGCCGGCCAATAATAACGGTGACATTTAACGTATTTTATCCGATAAATAAACCCTGTATAATATATTTATCCGCCCAAACAGCAGAGAGTGATATTATACCCCTTTCGTCAAAAAAAGTGACAGGTTACTTCCGGAGCTCATTAATTATTCATGAGCTCCGGAAGTCCGGAAGTAATTAAATTATTCATGAGCTCCGGAAGTCCGGAAGTAATTAAGTAATAAAAATATGATATTCATAAAAATATGATATTCATAAAAATATGATATTCATAAAAATATGATATTCATAAAAATATAATTGATTATTTAGAAAGTATCTTATATATCAAAATAGCATTCTTTTATTTCTTTAAGCAATTAAATTTTTTTTTTTTTTTTTTATGCTCAAAAAACGCCATCTGGTGGCGGGTCAGTGTGTGTGCGCGCGCCCGCGCGCGCCCGAGGCTGTGTGTCTGGGCGCGCGGGGGCGCGCCCGTGTCTCCGGACCGTGCTCTCTCGGGCTCCGTGCTCATGTGTTTAAAAATGTATTAAACCATATTAAAATTGTTTAGTTAAACTTGTGCTTTTGTAACGTTCAGTATGGCCACAAACACATGCTGCATGCCTTGGGGGAAAACTTTATTTAGATTTATATGCATTTGTAGATTTAGAATAAAACTCATACTCAGAAAAAATTCGCGATCCCCTAACCCTCCTTAGATACATAAGCAGGGAAAACTCCTTAAAAAACCCTCCGCTATTTCTCCAAAACCCTACAATAACTTGTTAGGGTACCCCCTCTATTCCCAAAACCTTATATTCGATAACAGGGAAAATCCTGAAAAATTCCTTAGTCTTTTTTCTCAAATTCAGCGCCCCGCGGCTCCCTTCATGCTCAGCCAAACAAAGCCAAAACTCCTTTTAAAAATTTCTCCGCGATTTCTCCAAAACCCCTAGAATAACTTGTTAGCTACCCCTCTATTCCCAAAAACCTTATATTCGATAACAGGGAAAATCCTTATTCTTTTTTCCTTCAAAAACTTCCCTCTTACTAGCAAGCTCTAAAATTCAACCCACACTCTAAGTTCTACCTCGCTCTTAATCTCCGATCCACAACTTCTTGCAGAGCACAATTTTTTCCTGCTTGTTCGCTCCCCGCTCTGCTCCCTAATGCGCTGCTTACCTCGTTTGAAAATTCCCCCCTTAGACCAACTCCGCCTCACTGCGCCCCGCTGCCAATCACATAACCCTTGCACCGCTCCCTTCGCACCCCGGTTAGCCAATCCGCTCCAGGTCTGATTTTACGATCTCCCGCTGAGGTTAAGACTATCTTCGAACCCCCAGAACACATCTGACTTCAGACGTATCAACAACTGGAACCGCTCAGACTGCTTGCGAGTTCGCATAGGGAGCGGCCGATTTCAACAGCAACTTGCGTCTCTTTCCTTATCCGCATATCATTCGGTAAGTGTTAATCTTCCTCTCTAACTACATTTTTGCATTTTCCTTTTTACCATTCTGTCAATCCTTTCATTTAAAAAAATAAATAAATATCACAATGGTTTGTAACAGGTACAATACACCATCCATCCATCCATTCGCCTCCACTTATCCTTTTCTCAGGCTCGCGCGGTGCGCTGGAGCCTATCCCACGTACAATACACTTTAAAATATATATAAGCTCCACTTTTAACTCCCGTAAAAGTTTATACATTACATGTCTACATCACCTATCATGGCCTCATCGGGTATCTCATATCATCTTGTTATTGTTATGTTATGCTCCTTTGATATTTTGCTAGTTTGCGTGTTTTAAAACTCTTTTTGTTTTTCTTTATATTTTTAGACCCAGATGTGTTAACCTGATCCCTGCGAAACACCAGCTCTGCGTAGATTTTGACCGCGAGTGACCGGATGTTGTTTCCGGCCTGAGGTTGCCTGAAATGCCGTGAGGCTCGTTTGAAAGATTGCGCCCGAGACCAACTCCGCCTCCAAGGCATGCCTACCTTTAGCTGCCACCAGTGAGATATCAGAGCCGGGCTCCACATATCCAATCAGGAGCACGAGCAAGACAGCTTTTGCAGACTCTCCAGAAATATACAAGTCCTTACCAACTGCTCTGCAACCCAGTGTTTCTGGTCCCCTCACTAACATCGCTTTTTGAGATATTTTTTATGAACCACCAAAAAAGCAATTTTACCCCACAGTACAGAAGACTGGGTCTGAGGGCAGCAGCAGGGACAAATGATTGTAATGAAGCGACGGACATTTCATGGCTGGTCTTGCATAATCGTGAGTTATTATGTCATATGGTGATAAGTACATAGTTTTGCAAGAGGCATACAAGCACTGTGGAAAAAGTAATCATAAAACTGTTTTTTGTGAACACCCTACGTTGTGCTTTAAAAAATGTGATACATGTAATGTGATCATCAAAGAACATGATTTTTTTTAAAAAAAACTTTTATTCTTATGCTTTTAAAGTATGTCAGATTATCTTAAAACACTTATTTGTATGTTATAATGTTTTTCTTACACCATGTGTAATTTTTATAGACACCTTATTCATTGTATCAATGTGTAATTATGTATCTTTGATAAATAAATAAAATATTTAATCTTGTATTTGTGTACTTTCTGGTGATTCAATAAAAAATTAGTCACATATCGCTCTGATAAACACAGATGGCTGAAAGAAATGTTTGATGGAACAAAGGAAACAAGTGTCTTGCTGCTAAACTTTTAAGTCACCATGGTTTAAATGAGAAAGTCTGTATGTAAAACATGAAAAACTCCATATCAGTGATATCTACAAAGGTGTACTCATTTCTTTGTAATGGTACTTTACTGTTCCAATGAAACAAAAAGAAAATCTCATTTTTAAAGTACATTTTTCGGCCATCCTGACCTATTTTCAGGGGCAAGAATGTTGATGTTAGACTGTGTTTTAAATCAGGTTGTGATCTTAAACTAACTATCACAGCACTGATTTCAGTTGTAATCTCAATTAGAATCCCAATTTGGCTTTTCTCCAGTCAGTGTTATGGTGAAATTTAACTTGTTCTTTTGTGTAATTGCACATGGCCCAGCAAAGGACCCCTTAGTAAACTGTACAGCATAAGTTTTCAATTCACTTTTGTCAGAAAACTTCACAGTATGAGAAGTTACAGCACAGTTTTCTCCAAACGTGTGGTTCTTTTTCAGCCAGCGTGCTTTTAGAGCATCTACATTAGCTCATGTAGTAAAAGTACAATCAGTAAGTGTACTTTAACATTTGAGATTCCGAGTCACTCTTGCTTAGATCATGTGAACTACATCATGAACCTTTTTTTGTATAATGCATCAAACGTGTTCAAATCAGTTTATTTTCAATTTATTTTAACTAATCTAGAGACAAGCAACTCCTTTTTAGCTTCTGTTATGCATTTACCTCTCACGCGTTAAACTAAATGTTAGTGTTCTCAGAGTTAACATGTCTCATGTTGCCATGTTGTATTTCTAATACCCAGCCTCAGTGTTCGCCCTGTTGACCCTCAAATCCAAACACCAATGATCTAGATATTCACAAAATTCATAAGGAGATTCTTAAGGTCTTAAGTTTTATTGTTTTTATGTTTTACAAAAAAAAAAACTTCACATTTTTTATATTTTTAAACGAAAGTGACATGCAAGGATATTTTTCTTTAGTGATGTTGCTTCAGCAATCTCAAATACTAATTATTCTGGGAATTTTTATGGTCAAACTATGTGATTTTCCAAATGTGTGTGTGTGGAGTAAAATGACCTTGTTCTTATGATGTTGTCACCGTGAATCATTTAGGATTAACAACACAAATTGTATCGATAGCAGAAACAGTCTTATAACTTATAATTCTCAGACGTTACCGCTAGTTTTACAAACGCAGTCTTCTTCAGCTCTGTTTATGTAGCTTTTATGAAACTGATTTTCCATAGTACAAGTAGAATTTAATTTTTCTTTGCTCTCCAGTATAAATGCAATAATTTGCAGGCTTTTTACTGAAACTCTCACAATGCAACACTCAATGCTCAGAGCTTCATATATCAACAGCTCTGAAAATATCTTCTTTTTTTAAAGTAATGTAGGACAGGATCTCTCACTCTCTGTGTCTCAAAAAAAAAACCAACTAAACTGGCAATCACCACTAAACAAATGAAAGTAGTTTATGGCTTTTTTTATCAGCTGCATTTCTTTCATTTATGTATTGATCCCATTGTTTATTGGTAATGCTTTTAGGTCACTGTTTTAGCATGTCTGCCTCACACTCCATTTAAACAGTTTAACAGATAGTGGGGTCTGGTAAGGAAGTTGGGGGGAAGCAGACAACTCCACAGGAAGAGTCTTTTTGTCTTTTCTCCACTGTAAAAGATAGCAAGGCAGTGTGAAACTTTCTTTGCGGGAAAGACAAAACTGAGAGCCATGCTAGGCTCAGTGAGAGACTCTGCTCACCCTCTGCCCCAGCGATGGCAGTCCCTCACCAAGCTTGATTTCTGTTCTTTGTCTTGATTAAAGAATGTTAGCTACTGCTCATCGCTTGTCTGCAGGCTTTATTAAATGGAAAACTTCCACAACAACCTCTAAACAGTGGTTTATGGCTTTTTGTCACCTGCAACACCATGTAACACTTGGATGTTAGATTCTTTTACCAGTCAGTGTTGTTAGCCCCAACCCCCAGGCTCCAGGTGTCTGAGCTCTAACCCTGGCTGCCAAATGTCCCCCTGAGGCCTTTGTGCCTTTTACCACCAGACTAAGTTTGTAGTCCTATCTACTAATATTATTTTATTTTTTTATTATAGCACAAGGTTCAGTTAGGTTACTACTTTGACTTCCTCAATTTGAGCACATTTCTGACCCGATACTTTATCAAGCTTTTACTCGAGTGTTTTTGACACTAGCAGCTGTACTTCTACTTAAGTGAAAATTGCCTGCAATTTTGCCACCTCAGTTGCCACTTTTCTGGAGTTTGTACACTTTTTATATTGAAACGTTCAACGTTTTACGTGTTATCCTTGATCACAGTTCTAAACAAGTTAACTTTCTTCACTTCAAAGTAACCCAAAAAAAGAAACTATATGTCCAGTTCTCTTTACTCCAAACCTGGTTTAAGGCTATGCTGTTGTTGTGATATGGCCATACAAATAATATTAAGTTTAATTAATCTTTTAAAAAAATGGCTGCTTCATGGCTACCTGTTCAGAGAATTTGCAGACTTTTATGGAAACTGTCACAATGTAACACTCTCACTGTCAAAACATGGTTGATCCATGTTTCTATGAACACTGATTAATATATCAACAGCTCTGAAAATCCTTTTTTTTTTTTAAAGTAAAGCAGAACAGGATCTCTGTATCTCTAAAAATCCCAACAAAACTGGCAATCACCTCTAAACAAATGGAAGTAGTTTATGGATCTTTATCACCTGCAACACCATGTAACACCTAGATGTTAGACTCTTTTACCATCACATTTGCAAGGGTTTATGTGTTATGGGGGCGCGCGGGCGCGCGCACACACACTGACCCGCCACCAGATGGCGTTTTTTGAGCATAAAAAAAAATAAAAATAAAAATTTAATTGCTTAAAGAAATAAAAGAATGCTATTTTGATATATAAGAAACTTTCTAAATAATCAATTATATTTTTATGAATATCATATTTTTATGAATATCATATTTTTATTACTTAATTACTTCCTACTTCCGGAGCTCATGAATAATTTAATTACTTCCGGAGCTCCGGAAGTAACCTGTCACTTTTTTTGACGAAAGGGGTATAATATCACTCTCTTAAGTATAAGAGCCCTTTGTTAGGGGGACCGCTGGACTCTTAGCACCAGCTTTGGGGTCACAGGGTCACATCTGGAACACACACACACACACACACACACACACACACACACACACAGACACACACACACACACACACACACACACACTATGCACAGACTGGTACTCTTTGTTCATACCTGTGTAAGACGTCATAATGAACTTGTGCATATTCATGTAAGCTCAATAAAGAGCAGTGTTACGAGGGAGCAGACGAGAGCGACTGAGGTCAAGTGAAGGAACGGCGCTGTCACAGTTCTCTCCCTCATCAATTGTCTGGTTCCAGCGGTGGGTCTGTGCTAGACGACCCATCACCAGCTTTTTCCACTGGTTACCAGTACGTGGTAGAATCCACTTCCAGATCTGGTTGTCTTTAAATCTGTGAATGGATTGGCTCCATCTTATCTCTCTTTAACAAAAGAATCCAAGTGGAGCCCTCAGGTCTGCAGATAAGCAGCTTCTGACCAGAACTAGACGTAAAAACAGAGGTGAGCTTTATCGATGGCTGCAGCCAAACTCTGGAACAGTCGCCCTTCACATCAGGTCGTCACCAACACTGGACATTTTTAAAAGCCGGTTGGAAACACATTTGTACTCTGTAGCTTTCAATCCTGACCAGTCTTTATAGTCATTACTGTGTATGTTTCCTATTTTCTCTCTACTCTGTGCAGCACTTTGGCTCAAGCTGTTTTTAAATGTGCTGATAAATAAATGTAGATTTCTTTGAATAAAACAGTGGAGCCGAGCTTTGAGCTCAGTGTGTAACAGTGTGTGTGTGAGAGCCATGTAATGTCCATGTGTGCATGCTGACTGTGCTGCTCTGACCCCCCTCCTCCTTTCAGGGTGGAGCCTGCTGGAGTCCGATGGTTGAGACCAGGTCTGAGGAAGTGTAAGTGTGTTTTTAATGGGATTCATGAAAACAAAGCAGCACACATTCAACCATCTTCATCATGTCAGGAGTCATCATCAAAGTGTCAATCAATGAACAGATGATGGATCAATAACTGCAGCTGGATTGTGTTTGTTCTCTCCATCAGATTCCTGTCAACTCACAATCGACACAAACACAGTGAACACAAACCTCCAACTGTCTGACAACAACAGGAAGGTGACATATGTGAAGAAGGTTCAGTCATATCCTGATCATCCAGACAGATTTGATTACTGGAAACAGCTGCTGTGTAGAAATGGTCTGACTGGTCGCTGTTACTGGGAGGTCGAGTGGAGAGGAAGAGTTTATATATCAGTGAGTTACAGAAGCATCAGAAGGAAAGGAGACAGTGACTGTGTGTTTGGATACAATGATCAGTCCTGGAGTCTGTTCTGCTCTGATGATGGTCCTCAGTCTGTCAGGCACAATAAGATACAAACATCCATCTCCTCCTCCTCCTCCTCCTCCTCCTCCTCCTCCTCTGTCTCTAACAGAGCAGCAGTGTATGTGGACTGTCCTGCTGGCACTCTGTCCTTCTACAGAGTCTCCTCTGACACTCTGATCCACCTCCACACCTTCAACACCACATTCACTCAAACTCTTTATCCTGGGTTTATGGTCTGGTCTGGTGCCTCAGTGTCCCTGTGCTGAGTGGAGTGTAAAGAGTGTCTCCTGTTACAGAAACACTCTGACTGTTGAACAGATAGTTCAGTCTGTACATGTCTGTCTCTTTCACTCACAAACACGTTTTCAGATTCATGGATTCAATCAGTTGATGTTTGAAACTCTTCTAAATGATTCCTTGTAAACTTCTTCAGTCACAAACAAACAGGAAGTGATGTCACATGTGTTCCTGTCCACACAGCAGAATGAGTCTATTGCTGACAGTGATGTACAAACAGAGTGAGCATTTCTGAGGCCCAAAATAAACTGAGTAGTTCACTGAATGAACAATGGACTGTGAGCTCAGTTCCTTCATCATTAGTATGGATTATATATGTATATGTATTATATTAGTATCATATATATCAGGTGCTGCTGCTTTCAGTCATTGTGCAAATGTGCTGTTTGTAAGCTTGTAAAGCTGCAGTCAGCTGAGACTGAAGAAGTCACCTGATCAGTGAGCAAACGTTTCTGAAAACGTCCAGATGAACAGAATCAACCTTTTGGGATCAGCCAGCAATGCAGCATCATTGTTGTTCAGCTTCAGAGGTTTGCAGGAATGAACTGATGACCAGAAACAGCTGCAAAGTCCAAGAAAATACCAGCTGGAGTTCAGCTGCATTTGAAGAAGTCAAAGAAAAGTAAGGATGGCAAAGGGCGACGTTTTCTTCCAAAGAGCTGCAAACATGGTCGACGCCTCATTAGAAGAATCATCTGGACATTTGTGAGGAACTCTAACCAAGAAAGCAACGTCACACAGATCCAACAGACAGTTTCCATGACTGCAAGTGTTGAGTGGAAAAATGCTACATTGCATTATTGCATCCTCTCACCACAGGAGGCGCTGTTGGCACCACTGATTGCTGATCAGCTGTTCTCTGATGATCTGATTGATACTGTGAATAACGGGACTCACTGAACTCTGTGACACAGTGAAGATTTAACTTCACCCTTTAAGACTGACCACAGAACCAAGTCCGCCAGAGCTTTTGTTATATTTTTACATGCTGTGGAGCCATTTGTGGGAGCATTTCAAGTTGCTATACATCAATACAACTGTTATAGCCCTAATTTTAATAATATGTATGCATTAAGTCCATAGTAACTACATAAACTGCAAAAAAAACCCTCTGCTCATCCATCTCTGTGTGTATCAGGATACATTTGGCTCATAATACACAGAAAAATCAGAGTTATTACCTGTAATAAATGTGAAAGATTCCTGCAGTGATAACCAGGCAGGACTGAAACACAGCCAAGCTGTCACCACGGTAACAGCACCGCCCATCCACAGGTGAGGGGAGGAGCAAAAAGAGGGACTTTGACCATTTTATACTAAAAACACTCAACTAATGTTTCTAATATGAAACAAATAAGCCCACATTAATGTGAGCGTTTATTAAATAATAATAATGATGATTTCCTCCTGATCTCATTTCCACAGCAGAGAAAACTGTGGTGTATATTGAGGTGGAGGGTGTGGTCTGTGGCTCAGGTGTAGAGTGAGGGTGGGGTGCACCACAGCAGCATGCTGGGACTGCTGAGGGTGGAGGAGGGAGTGATGATGACATCAGAGCTGCAGCACAGAGACCAGTGAACACACAGTCTGTTCATCTTTGCATAGATACAATATACAGCACAATATTGAATGACAGACACGCTGTGGGAGCTTCCACAGATACACTGACGTCAGCATCCAGAGTCCTCCTGCTGCTCCCCCCTCAGAGCCCCGTGATCAGCACCAACACATTCAGTTAGATGACAGAGTCCAGCTGCAGCTAGAATCAGCTCCCCTCTGTGAACAACAGCACAGCGTCAGTGTTTCACACTCAGTGAAAGGAGGAAACAGCAGAAGAACACCATGTGTGCTACGTTTCCCAGGACACACTACAAACTGCACAAATACAGAGCAGCACGTGGAAGGACCTGGAGCTGCATTTACAGAGCTGCAGACAGCGTGATGTCCTGTATGGACAGGTGGAAGGAACCAAGTCCTCAGCTGGAACACTCGTGTTTGTCCACAGACAGGAAACACAGCAGGAAACTTCCTCACAGAAGTGCAGCTCATGGATAACACACTTCCTGTCAGTCAGAATGAGGCTGCAGCCAAACACAGAAAGGTGTTTTTGTCCAGATGAGCCCAGAGAAGAAACACGAGTGTTCACAGACATCAGAAGCTCAGAGAGGTGAAACATGAGGTTGGAGTCCTCGTCAGCATCCAGAAGAGCTGCTGTGAAACCCTGAGTACTCATGACAGACTCTGATGGCACAAACACATCATGATTCAAACAGAAAGACAAACATGGAGCTCCTGATCCTCCTGCATGAGAACAAGCTGACATGAGCGCTGTGTCTGAGAGTGTCTCCCTGTCACAGTGACAATAACACAGCTGCTGCTCACAGTCATTAAACTGACCTGAGGTCAGCTGTGCTCCTTACATATGAACCATGTGACCTCACATCAGTGCTGTGGATGACTGTAGTCATAGAAGAGTAGAGCTGTAGCAGGTGGTGTGAGGAGGAGGTGGTGTATTCTAGTTAACGCAGTACTGAAACACTCCAGCAGAGGGCGCTGTTAAGTCCTTATTGTAACACAGTTACTGTGTGCAGTTAGACTTCATACATAATCTGCACTTATTTCCATCAGACATGCTGTCAGTAAATGATTGGTTTCTATTGATTCTACTTCCTGTTGACTCGTTTGATGACAGTGAAACAATCACAGCTGATTGTGTGATGATGTAAACTGTCACTGTTACATTCAGTGTGTGTGACATAATGTTAGTGCAGGCTGATAACAGCCTGGTTCTGTTAGAAACACATGAACGTGTCCATAGATCAGTGTGTGTTTAACATGAGAGCTTCAGCCCTGCTGATGTGTTAAATAAAGACATGCAGGAAAACTGATGAGACTCTGAAATAACTCTTTATATTTATAATGTAACTCTGCATCAAAAGAACAACAAAGGATCCCAGACAGGTTTCTGTGAACAAAGACCATTCTGATGTTTCTGTGTTTCTAACACTTTGACATTATTAGTAAACAGACTGCAGTGAGCAGCATTTATAAAGAGCTTCTATATAAAGATATGACAGCTGTTTGACAAGTTTATCACTCTGTGTTTGGACCTGATCAGTCCAGCTGTTTACTTGAAACATGTTCATTTACCTGTTCTGTTATATTCATGTTCTTGTCTCTGTTGAAAACACATTTTAATGTCCCTCAGATTTTTCTCCCAGATGAATAAATATAAAAATGACACAAACTGACTGCAGCTACTTTTTGTCCTTTCTGTCAAAAACCTTCATGTGACTCATGAGAGACACGTTTCAGCTGTTTGTGACAGATCAGAGGCCAACAAGTCATTTATAACACTTTCCATCATTGTTTAAAGTTCTCAGTGTTTCTGTGTTGCTGCGTATAGGATCTCCCAGCATCATCACTGTGCTGTCCAATCATTGTGTGCGAGGTTACCCTTATAGTGCGATGTGTGTTTGCACAAAGAGAAGCATGTGTGTCAAATATAAATAAGCACAGAACAGAAACAGCTGCTCGTTTCTTCTGTTTAGAGTCAAGTTAGTGTTTTGTGTCTTTGTTTGAGGCCTGATGTCGAGCAGAGGTGTGTGTAACTGCACTGGTCTGTTATATGTGTGAAGTGTGTGCTTCTCTTCAGCATCATCTTTGTCACTGCTGATTCCTTTGTGTCATCATGTGTTGAGAAGAGAGAACAGTTATAACGGAGGAGCAAAAGGAAGCCCTGAAATCTGCATCAACAAGGAAGTGTTGGCTCACCAGTGATCCCAGCAGAGCCACTGGTTTGGCTCCAGTTGTTCTAGATTCAATGATGTTGTTGCTACAGATACATGTCAGCATCTTTATTGAATTTTATATGAAGCAGAAATGGTGTCATTAGGAGAAGAAGAGGAGAACAAGTCCGGCGAGGAGGCAGCAGCTCTTAAAGATGAAACAGCAGCTCAGCCCTGAGCTCAGAGAGCTGCACATGAAAAAGCTCCTCAAGCAGATCCTGTCAGAGGTTTGTCATCAACAGGAGGAACTGTTCACATCATAGGATGAAGATGCTGTCAGCTGGATGAAGAAGGTTATTTAATGCAAACGTTCACACTGAAGTCAAATTGTTGTCGTGTTGAACAGATTCATGTACTGATCGTCTCCAGAATGTTAGAAGAGCTTCAATGAATCATTAGAAACAACTTACAGCTGCACAGCTGTGTCAAACACATCTGTGTGTCATTGTGGGATTGTTGTGTTTCTACATGTGACACACGTCTAAAACATGCACACAATCTGAACACAAACAGGGACTCATGTGTTCCCACAGCCAGATGCTGAGAGCCATTTCCTTGTAGTCCTGTGTCTACATACATGAACCATTAGATGTTATTGGAATGATTGTCAGCTCTGATAGTTTCATGTGTGTTTAGCTGGACGCTGTTTGATCCTCGACATGTTTAAAGGTGTCCAGTCCTGAGACACTGGGGCTGGAAACAGCTGTGATGTCATTGGACTGTCACACAGACAGAAGTGCATGAAGCGAGCAGCCGAGGAGCCGCTGATGTTTTGGATTCAACAGCATTTGAAAGGTCGACACAGACACGTTTGCACACAGAAAGCTGAATCTGTCATATGCCACAGTGAACTCACTGTTCAGTGTTTTTCAGGAAGCTTCTTAACTGCCTCTGCTGCCAAACAAGCAGCTGATGTCCTTGAGAAGAAGCTGAAGAAGTCTTCAACAACAAATACAGGAAGTTGACTTTCAAATACTAGATTCACTTTAGACTCACAGAGAAATGACTCAACCAGCTGTGTTTGACTATATGAAAGGTCAGTGTGTGTCTGCACACAGACTGTTGTGTTGGACTGTTATTCAGTTGTCTGCTGAATGTTTTCAAATGTCTGCATCTCAGCTGTGATGAGGCTGGGGGTCATGGGAGGCCACCGTAGCAGCCTCTTCAACATCATGACATCATCATAAATGCTGCTGGACTGTCTGATGGGCTGACGGTGAAAAAGCCGTCGGGAAGGAAACAGAAGACATTTCAGAGGCTGCAGCAGATTTCTTTGATTCGGGGCCTTTTTCAGCTTTATTGGACAGAGCAGTGAAGATAAGTGACAGCAAAGCAGAGAGAAAGGGGGCGTGGCCCGGGTCAAAGCCAGGCCAGCTGCTCTCCACCTCGTGGTCACCTGCTCATCCTAGTGAGCTCCACCAGCAGCCCTTTCACACACTTTACACTGTCAAACACTGTGTGTGGACCTCAGCTAACAACAGGCTACATTTAAGTCTGGACTACATGCTTTTATATTGTTTTTATTCCATCAGCAGCTCAACATCATGAGCAGCTTTGACATAAAGACATCAAACTCAAGCTGACTTTAAGCTACTTTTAATACAGGGGCTCAAAAACAACAACATCTTTATTATATATCAGGACAGAAAGTCATTTCATCTCAAAGGGAAACAGCTTTATTTGGAATAACCAGCACTATCAACTGGTTTGGGATCTCCACCAGTTTCATGTCTTTGCAGCTTCTCCAACAAAGTTCCTGTAAAATCAGCATGTTTGTCTTTATTGGTTTGATAGTGATTGATTATTCAGTCCCAATCTGCTGTCATCTAAAGAACAAAATGATGTTTCTATGAGTCACAAAGCTCCAGATGTTGTCGGCTTCACAAAGAAAACAAAGAACTTAAACACAAAGTGTTTGGAGCCAAAATGTTCCCAAGCTGCTCTTTTTGAAATGGCAGAGGTACAGTGGTGTCTAACAGCACACTGTGGAAGGCAAACATGTTATTGTTGGATGAAACTTCATGAATCCTTTGTAGATTTGAGCTGTTGGAGCCTTTCTTTTCTCTTCAGGTGTACAGATGCTGAGGAGGCAGGTGAAGCAGGTGGAGCTGTTGTGATGCTGGCAGAGGGTGTGTCTTAGTAACTCTGTGAGGCAGAACTGGATCCAACATTGTGGATGTGTTGATGTTGGAGCCATTAAGAGTCTCTGGCCACACTGTAGGATTTCCCTTTGATCCACTGTGGGGGCATTTTGGAGTCTGTCAGTGAAACTCTTCATGTTTGTGTTTGACTCCAGTTTATAGAAACAGAGAAATGTGTCATGCTTTTGTTCGGCCTCCACAAATACACACATTTGTTCATTGGTTGGACTTTTTGGAAGGAGACACATTGAAAACCATGTTAATAAGATCTTGTTGTTTCCTGTGGATCCGACACAGAGAGTGGACTTCAGACAGAAAGCGTGGAAGAGATTTTAGAGGCCGTGTGTGGCAACAGGAAGTTTCTGTGTGTTTGCTGATCTTACATGTGGAAAACAACACGTGATGTTTGTGAAGTTCTACAATGATCATTGTTCTCACAGCATTTTGAGTGGGAACAGTTCAAACTGGGAGTAGTGGGAGTTATTTACTGATTGAAACAAGCTGAATGTTTCTGTGACGATGAAGATCAGCAGCTCAGCTGATCAATGAACTGACATCTATCAGTCGTTTCATGAGATGAAGTCATCAGCAGACATTTGTTCTGACTGTGTGATGAATGTCAGAACGTCAGGGCTCTGCTTTAGTCACTGCTTGATGATCATTGGCTCATTGTTGAATCCAGGGCCCAGTCTGACCTCTGACCTTTGCTGCAGGTCTTCTGTGTTATCTTTCATGTCTGATCTTCTGCTGTATCGTCCAAAATAAACATCTGGATCCTTTCCAACACTTCAGCAGATCTTTAGTTTGGGCAGTGCAGCACAAAATAACACATATTGTACTATACTGCCCACTTCCTGATCTTATTGGATCTGTGTGTGAGGTTGGTGAAGGAAACACATGTTTACTGAGTGAGTCGCTGCCATTAGGAACTAGTTTTTATATCACAGCCTGGAAATCAGACAGGACCATTTCTGCAAGTGAAAAGTCGTCATTGGAGGAAAATCATTGTAGAGTTTGTGCAACTGAAGAATTGTCCCAACTACATGTGCTGCTGACCTTTGACCTTTCCTTTAGGTGCACAGAGGAGTCTGTGGAAACATCCAGAACTGAGGCAGTGCTACAGATGTCTTCAAATAAAGTGGTGTATTATCCATGTTTTCTATGGATCACATCCAGTATCCTGATCTAACGAGCCCCCTTTTTGTGGATTTTAGAGCCTCTGACTTTTGCTGCGTCTCATTTCAAGCACAAGAGCAAGAAGTGGATGAAGAAATGGGGCGAGTGGGGTCAGTGTGGTGCACGTCAGCTGTGCTCACACATGCTTTCACAAAGAACATGTGTGTTCATCGGCAGCATTAAGGTGCACTTTAGTCTTCATAATAATAAAGTATTCTGACTTTATTCTTCTGAATCCTCACAGTCATGTTGCAGCTCTGCTCTGCTTTAAGAAAATGTTCTACCAGGATGTTACTTTCCTAAACGTGTTCTCCAAATGTTCCCAAAGACTTTGTTCTAAGTAGTTCTACATGATGAAACATCCACACTAAGTTTAAGAAGGACACACAAACACCATCTGTCCTTTCATCATGTGTACAAACGTGTTCAGATGTCAAATGTACCGTGAATGGATGCAAATGTGGATCGTTCCAATAAAATGAGGCAGTTTTGTAAGTGGATCACAGTCTGAAGTTCATTAAAACCTATAAGAACATGTTATTCAAACCAATTTTATCCAACAGGAAGAAGCATCAGGGGAACAGGAAACATTCAAACATGTTTACTGTAAGAACTGCACAAAGGAAGGAAACACAATCCTACACACGAGCACTTTAAAATGGACATTTAGCTTTTCAAACATCAGGGAGCTGCAATAACAACACTGTGCCCATTCTGATCAGACTGAAAGATTTATAGAGATTTATCCATGTGCTGGAAAAGGATTTGATATCAACATAGATGCAGATTAGCAGGAGCATTTTCTTCATATTGATTTAGAGTTCAGTACCAGGAATATGTAGAATTAACATCTGTGCGCATGACGAGTGATGAAAATTCAAAGTCAGGCTTTCAAAGGACGTCAGAATTGGTGTCTCTATCTGTGACTGTCCCAGAGGAACCTACCTGAGGGATTATTACAGATCTGTCTATATAGAAAGACTTGCATTGATTCACAGTGTACAATTCTTTCTAATCTATTAACATCTTCCTCCAAATCCTGTTTCTGCTGTTTAATGACATATGTCTGAATACAGACAGTGGAAAAATGTCAGTTTTAGTTTTACTGGATCTCAGTGCAGCATTTGATACAGTTGACCACAACATATTACTCAAACGACTGGAGAACTGGACAGGTCTTTCAGGAACTGTACTAAACTGGTTCAAAACATACTTAGAAAACAGGAAATACTTTGTATCAATAGGTAACTTCACATCCGAGCAGACAAGTATCACATGTGGAGTTCCCCAAGGTTCCATCTTGGGACCCTTTCTGTTTAACATTTACATGCTCCCACTGGCACAGATTATAAAGAACAACAAAATAAACTGTCATAGCTATGCCGATGACACACAAATATATATCACAATGTCACCAGGAGACCAAGGCCCCGTACAATTTTCTCCAGCTAAACAAAAACAAAACTGAGGTAATAGTCTTTGGCGCCAAAGAAAAACGATTACAGGTCACCAGAGAACTTCAATCTATACATCTAAAAACCACAAACCAGGCGAGAAATGTGGTTGTAGTGATGGATGCAGACCTAAACTTAGAAAAACACATTAAGACAATAACAAAGTCAGCTTACTATCGCCTCAAGAATATTTCAAGGATAAAAGATCTGATGTCTCAACAGGACCTGGAAAAACTAGTCCATGCGTTCATCTTTAGTAGGCTTGATTACTGTAACAGCATCTTTTTTTTTTTTTTTTTTTTTTGCCTGTCCCGTTTGGCTCTTTTGCCATCAGAATTGTTGTCTAAAGGCAAAGAAAGATGCCCAACGGATTTACTTTACCAAACTGACCATCCCAGCCTTGCCGTAATGGTCCATTTGATTCACCTTTTATTGTTTATTTTATTTTCACTTACTGAATACGGGACAGACTTGACTGGGGGAAAGAAGGGGAGAAAGAAAGAGGGAAAGAGAAACAGCTGAGAAGAGGGACGGGGGAGAAGGGCAAAAGACAAAAACCAACAGAACGGGCAGAGAAAAAAAATGCATATATCAATCACCTGGATCACCTGCTGAGAAAGAAAAAAGAAAGCAAGCAGAAGAGAACAAGAGTAATAGAATAAACAACATCACAATGATATATGGGAATATGACAGTAAATACTAAATGTTAAACATTATTGTGCAGCACATAAGATCAACAGAACACAGTGTGCTTTGAGGTAGGAGCCAAAAAGGGTGTAGTTTGTGGGTGTGATCACCCGTGTGTACACCTGTGAGCATGGACGCGCTTGTTTTTTGTTTTTTTAAAAGGTTCCTTCATGTAATAATCTGCTAGAGGGTGTGGGAGGGCCACAGCCCCGTCCTCCAGGGTGTGAAGCAGGTGTGGAGGAGATCAAAACTCCAGACATCCAGAGGCCCCCAGAACACAAGAGACCAAGGAAGACCAACAGAGGGGCAGCCGCGCCACTGTCCCAGAAAGAGCTGAGGAGAGTCCCAGATGAGGGCTCACTCAGCAGCCGCAGAGCAGAAGCCAGGGGGAGTTGCAGTGACGCGCCCGTGAGCTCCGCCGGCAGCCAGCTGCGCCTGAGTGACCGAGCCCCAGGCCGAGAGGCCGGGGGCACCCCACCTCCGAAGTGGCCCGAGCGAGCCCCAGGCTCCAGGCCCCGATAAGCGGCCGCCAAGGAGTGAGCCGGTGTGTACCTGGACGCCCATCCCCGGACACAAAGAACCACCAACGCACCGATGTCTGAGGGGGTCCGCCACTGGCAGGGGAAGTGGTGGTAGGGGGAGATAGGCCTCCAAACCTTGGAGGGCCTGAGATGTCCCCAGAGAGGTGGCGCCTGACACCCAACCTGACATATAGACACAGACATACAGGCACACACAGATACAAACATCCATTCCCACCCTCATGCTCTCATATGCACTTACTCCACACTCAACCAACGTGGAGACAGACATAAAGAGACGTACACACGATCACACTCCCCAAGCGTACTCTACAAACCGGGTCTAGGTGCCCCCGCCCCTGGAGGGGGGAACTGCACCCAGACCCAGGTGGTGTTTTCCTTTTCCCTGCGGTGGGGGGAGGCAGACCGCCCCGACTCCGCAGCAGCAGGAAGGCTCCACACTCCAGACCGCAGTCGGACGGCCAACTCCTCCTCGTAGCCCTCCCCGCTCCAGCAGGTCGCAGAGAACGGGGGTGAGAGAAGACTCCAAACCTCCCTCCACCCGCTCATTGTAATGTTGATGCATGTGTGTTCTAAGGTGCATTTAAAACCCAGGAGGGCATGGAGCTACCTGCCAGAGAGCAGCAGGTAAGCGCATGGTCCCTCCTGCTAGCCCTCAATGTCTACGTGTATTTAAAATTGAGAGGTGGGCAACGATGCCAGGGGTGGGGTGTACACCCTGATGGTACTTTGGACTCCGTGTATCGTGCCCACCCCCAAGATCCTATATGTATGTGTAATGAGAGTGTGAGTAATGTGAAAGTCTAAGTTGTGGGATAAAATTGAGGCAGAGGCAGCCAGAAGGGGACAGAGGGGGGGGTAGCCTCCTCTGCACCCTGGTGACATACCCCTACTCCAAGGCCCTGCATGTGTGGGTGGTTGTGGTGGAGCGGGAAGAGGGAGGCAGCTGGGGATGGGGAGGGAAGGAAGGGAGGGGCAAGTGACCCCTCCCTGGGGCCAGCTCCCCCGCTGACCCCAGTAGGCACCCCCATACTCCGCGACCCGCCAGGGAAAGGGGGCCCAGGCCCATCCAGACCGGGCCCAGTGCAGCAGCGCCGCCCGGCCCCACAGAGCCCGGGACAGTCCACCCAACCCCACCACAGAGAAAACTGCACCCACCCCACCATCCACTCATCTTCCAGACTACATAAGACAATAAACACCCAGGCTGAGATCTTCCTCCACCTCTCCTGTATCTCCCCCTCCTGCAGAGGCAGCTCCTGAGGAGAGGAAAGCTCCTGCAAGATGTGACAATCTCCCCCACCAGTTGAAGAGCCCCCCAGGTGGCTCGACGCACCGGCGGCACCCTGCTCCAGGGCTGGGCCCCCATGCACCCACCCGCCCACAACCCCGGCAACACACCAACCAGGACCCAAGCCCCCGAGGCCCGGTCCGGGTCCCAGCCCAGAGACGGAGCGCCCCCAGAACCTCACGCCCATCCCGGACCCACCCAGGGGCAGCCAGGCTACCAGGTCAGTAACCCACGTCCGTCAGCACAGACCCTCCCCTAGCCCCGCTGCACGCAGCCGCGAGGAAACAGTCACCGGAGAGCCAACAGAGCCCCTAACCGGACATGACCGCTACCCCGGGTTGAGCCCCCCAAGGAAGATGCCTCCGGGGAACCCCCCGACGCCCTAAGCCTGTCCCTACCCCCACACCAATCACAACAGTGAAGGCGGGACCAAACTATGACCCCCCACCCCCACTAGGTGATGGAGCTGATCAAAGGAGCCCAGAGCAATTGATCTGATGTGGTGGCAGAGGCTGTATCAAGACTAATGTAATCTAATAGATAATTTCTATATTGGTTAGAATTAAGATTATTTTTATTTTTCCAGTTCATGAGGACTGTTTTCTTGGCTATGCATAGGGCAGTGAAAACCATATGGGCGATATTCTTTTCTGAAGTGACATTATCTAAGCTGCCCAACAAACACACTAAGGGGGAAGTTGGAATGTTACATTTCAGACACTTCGATAAGTCTTCACATATCTCGCGCCAAAACTTTTGCACTGGTGGACAGAACCAAAGAGCGTGGATGTAATTGTCTGGTGTATTGCTTTGACAGTGTGAGCAGTTGTTGGAAGATGTAAAGCCCATCTTGAACATCCGATGACCTGTATAGTGCACTCTATGTAATATTTTGTATTGAATTAATTGAAGACTGGGATTTCTAATTAGATGAAAGGTTTTTAAGCAAATCTGAGACCAGAAGTTTAGGTCTACGTTAACTGATAAATCCGCTTCCCATTTTGCAATAGGAAGTGATATTGATTCATCTGTTTTAGAAAGCATTCTGTATATTTTGGATAGTAATTTGGGGGGTTTAAGAGTAAGAAATTGAACCACACTTGGTGGTGTTTGTAGTTCAACTTGACCCGGTTTAAATTTCTTTTTTACTATGGATTTAATTTGTTGATATTCTAAAAATCTTTTCTTGTTGATCCCATATTGTGTAACTAGTCCGTCAAATGAAATAAATTCTGTTCCTTCTAGTATATGTTCTAAATATTTGATTCCTTTATCACTCCAATCTGAAAAGTTTATCATATTATTGTTTTGTAATATGTCAGGGTTGTTCCAGATAGGTGTACGTTTGCATGGGATTAATGAAGACGCCGTCAATTTTAGAAACTCCCACCATGCTGTCAGAGAAGAGCTGATGTTGATGCTTTTAAAGCATTCATGTCGTTGGATGTTTGAGCTGATAAATGGTAGGTCTGAGATCTCTAGATTATTGCAGAGTGCTTGTTCTACATCTAGCCAAGGTTCATCTAAGAGGGTGTGTTTTAGCCATCCTGAGATAAACTGAAGCCTGTTGGCTAAGAAGTAGTGCTGAAAGTTAGGCAGTTCTAGTCCTCCTTTATCCTTGGTCTTTTGTAGTGTTTTTAAGCTTATACGTGGGGGTTTATTTTTCCAAAGGAATTTGGACATACATGAATCTAGAGATCTGAACCAATCTTGTGGCGGTTTAGTTGGGATCATTGAGAATAAATAATTTATTTTTGGTAAGACCATCATTTTTATAGCGGCAACCCTTCCCATGAGTGATATGGGTAGACATTTCCATCTAGCCAGATCATCTTCTACCTTCTTTAAAAGTGGGATATGGTTTAATTTAGTTAGATCTGCAAGCTTGGGAGAAACATTAATACCTAAATATTTTATATTTCCCGATTGCAGTGGTGTAGAAGAGGAATTATGGAAGGAGCAATTAATCGGTAGGACTGTAGATTTTGACCAGTTAATTGAGTAATCTGATATTCTTGCAAAAGAGTTTATCAATTCAATCACCCCAGAGATATTGGTTTGTGAATTTTGGAGAAAGAGTAACACATCATCCGCATAAAGGCTGATTTTATGTTCCACGTTCTTGCATTTTATGCCCTTAATTACTGAATTCTGTCTAATTGCTGCTGCTAGTGGTTCAATAAAAATTGCAAATAGTGAAGGGGAGAGTGGGCATCCCTGCCTGGTGCCCCTCAAGAGACAGAAGCTGGAGGATGTCTGGTCATTTGTTCTAACACAAGCTGTTGGGGAATTATATAATATTTTTAACCAGTTTATGAAAGAGGATCCAAAACCAAATTTGTGTAAAGTTGCAAATAGAAATTTCCAGTTAACTCTGTCAAATGCTTTTTCTGCGTCTAAAGAGAATATTGTAGTTTCTAGGTTTTTACTGTATGAGTAGTCTATCAAATTAAGTAATCTACGTGTATTTGTTGATGAGTGCCTACCTTTTATGAAACCAGTTTGGTCAGGATGAATTAAGAGGGGGGTTATTTTCTCCAGTCTCTTTGAGAGAGCTTTGCAGATTATTTTAAGGTCTACATTTATAAGGGATATTGGACGATAGCTTGAGGGATATACAGGGTCTTTGCCTGGTTTTAGCAGGAGATTAATGTTTGCAGAATTCATATTTGATGGAAGTCTGCCCTTTTCTTTGATTTCCAACAACGTTCTGTAGAAAACTGGTGCTAGAATCGACCAGAATTCTTTGTAGAATTCTGCAGGAAAGCCATATTTTAAAAAAGAGTGGACTTCATATTTGAACTATAATGACACTCCCGAAACATCAGCTTCTGTTCTATGGGAAGCAGGGAAAGCTGTGATGAGAGGTAAAATAATTTCTTTCTCATCACATAAAAAGAAAAAAGAAAACAAAAATATTCAGGAATTAGAAAAAAACATCAAATCACTAGAAGAAGCCTACGCGTCCCACCAAGATCAGGAAACATTGAACAAAATACGCAAAACAAAACTAGAATTAAATGAGATAATTGATAAAAAAACAAAATTCTTAGTACAAAGACTACGCCTACAAAATTATGAACATGGTAATAAATCCGGTCAATTTCTAGCAAACCAGCTAAAAATAAATAAAGAAAAAACAACTATATGTGCTGTTCAAGATTCATCTGGGAACACATTATATGAACCGATACAAATAAACTGTAACAGCATCTTTACAGGTCTACCTAAAACATCAGTCAGACAACTACAGCTCATTCAGAACTCTGCTGCTCGAGTCCTCACTAAGACCAAGAAAGTGGACCACATCAGTCCAGCTCTGAGGTCTTTACACTGGCTGCCTGTCCGTCAGAGGATAGACTTTAAAGTTCTGATGCTGGTCTATAAAGCTCTGAATGGTTTAGGACCAAAATACATCAGTGACCTCCTGACCCAGTATGAACCTTCCAGATCCCTCAGGTCATCTGAATCCGGTCTTTTATCAGTTCCCAGAGTCAGAACCAGACACGGAGAAGCTGCATTCAGCTTTTATGCTCCTTATATCTGGAACAAACTCCCAGAAAGCCTCAGATCAGCTGAAACACAGTTTATTTAAATCCAGGTTGAAGACTCACCTATTCTCAACTGCATTTGAATAAAGCACCAAATCCACACTTTTAAGCTTAAATTTCAAAACTTACATTTAACTACTGATCTTATCTACTGTTCTGATCTGTTTTGATTTTATATACTGTTTTGTTTGTTTGTTTGTTAATTAGTTAGTTTGTTTGTTTGCTTGTTTTAATCAATTTTAAATCATGCTTTTTATTTGTTTTTGTTTCTAATGTCTCTGTAAAGCACTTTGAATCACCTTGTTGTTGAATTGTGCTATACAAATAAACTTGCCTTGCCTTGCCATCAGAAGGGCTCAAACCTCCTGCTGTTTCTACTGGACCATAAATTCTACTTTATGATCATCTTCAAAAATAAAAACGTGAGTTTATTTGTGAACTCTGTGAAATGTGTCTGATGTTTAGTTTGAACCAATCCTGTGTCAGCTGCAGCCACATCATTGCCACACATACAAATGGGTGCGTTCCTGTTTAGACCTGCTGGCTGTCAATGGGCTTCATTCCATTTCATTTCAGCCATTTCCGGTGGTCGGCTGTGATCTAAACTCAATATGGCTCCTGTGTTAGAAGAGCCTCTGATTTTAAACTTTGCACATTTAATAGTTTCTTTCCAACACTGTGGAGCTACCAGTCCAGTATATGTAGCCACAGTAGATGGAGTTATCAAGCTGACTGACAAACATCAGGACTCATGTGATCCCTACATGTGGACCTTTCACAGATGGATCCAAGTGCAGATTCAACTCTGCATTACATTTGACTTCAGCTGTTACACACTTTCTAGCTGTGTCACTTCCTGCTTTTTGGATCAGATAGTTTATCCATGTCCACAAATGTTTGGCTGCATGTTTTTATCATCTATATTTCCAGTCTTCATACAGCCAATATTTCATGTGAACTCCAACCTGCCAGCTGCCATCATGTTTTCAGGGTTCATTCAGTGTTGAAATGTAGGACAAACAGCAGCACATGTTCTCTAAATGTTTGCAGTCATTTTACATGAAGCTGATACTACATGAGACATTTTCCATATTTACTGTCTTTGAACAGAGAATAATAAAGCCATCAAACATATACAGGCTGTGCAAATACAAACTTCTGTGGTGCATTTGATGACCTGCAGAGGAGAACAAGTCGGGCTTTTCAGCCCTAACACAACCTCTTTGTTCTCAATACTACAAAACCTTCAAAGGCTGATATGCAAGTTTGCATGAATCACCAACACAGTTGTATTTGTTTCTAGTATAATTATAAATAAGCTGATCAAATATCTGCTGACTGATTAGATCCAGTATCTGTTACAGATGAACTGGATATCACAGCATGTTGTTGATCCGTCATATCAAACTAAACCGTGTTGCTGGTGTAAATATCCTCCAATAAAGTCAGATGAGGGCTACTGTTGCCAGGTAACGATGATGTCACACTGGATCTTCTGATCTTTAGCATCGTAGCGCTCGGAGTCTGATGTTGGCTCATGTGTTGTTAAACACCAACATGACGTTCTACTAGTCAAGGCCTCACCTTAACCCACTGATGCTGATCACACAGACCCACTAATAGAACTGTTTTATCAGGGTTTGATGCAGCGTCAGCATTAATGTCACATTTAATCAGACCACATTTACATTACAAGCCCACTACAACCATATGGAACTCCAAAGTGTTCAAAATTAAATAAATAAATAAGTCATGATGAAATAAATAACTATGTGAATAAATAAGACACAGATATGTAATGTGAGAATGATATTGTGAAATAATTGAACACATTTTGAAAAGAAGCTCATTATTGTGAAATATATTGCATTCTGCTATATCCATCCATCCATCCATTCGCTTCCGCTTATCCTTTTCAGGGTCGCGGGGGGCACTGGAGCCTATCCCAGCTGTCATGGGGCGAGAGGCGGGGTACACCCTGGACAGGTCGCCAGTCTGTCGCAGGGTCAACACACAGGGACAGACAACCATTCACATTCACACCTAGTGGCAATTTGGATTATCCAATTAACCTATCCCCACAAGCTGCATGTCTTTGGACGGTGGGAGGAAGCCGGAGTACCCGGAGGGAACCCACGCAAACACGGGGAGAACATGCAAACTCCACACAGAAAGACCCCGGCCTGATGGTGGAATTGAACTCAGGACCTTCTTGCTGTGCGGCAACAGTGCTAACCACCGTGCCACCGTGCTGCCCATTCTGCTATATAAATTTACTTATTATTGTGAAATATTATTTCATGATCATTATTTTTCACAATAACAGAGATTATTCCTGAGGCATTTTATTTATTCCCAGCCGTTTTAAATGGTAAATGGCCTGCATTTGTATAGCGCTTTTTTCTAGTCCCTAAGGACCCCAAAGCGCTTCACACTGCATTCAGTCATTCACCCATTCACACACACATTCACACACTGGCGATGGTAAGCTACATTGTAGCCACAGCTGCCCTGGGGCGCACTGACAGAGGCGAGGCTGCCGGACACTGGCGCCACCGGGCCCTCTGACCACCACCAGTGGTAAATCCAAAATGTCCTTTTTTTCAAAGTCAGTCTTTATTTCAAAATCCCGTTTTTCCCAATGGCCTATTTATTTCATTATTGTTACACATTATTTGACCACGAGCAATCTTTTCTGGTTTGACGCCGTCTTTGTAGCCAGAAACCAGCTCTCTCCTCGGCTTCCTCCACTACACGCTTCCCCCACGCCAGTCTCCTCCGTCACTATAAAGGGGAGAGTCATGAGCTCAATCACCCTCACCTGTGCCGTCCAACGTCCCGCCACCAGCCTCCACTGCAGCAGGCCAGAGACCACACCCCTGCCACAATAAGTAAAAGTATATCCTTGCTGTACCCTTAATGCTAAATGTGCTAAATTAACCGCTGCCTTTGCCCCTTTGGGATTATTCTTATGTCACTGGGATGTTGACCTTTGACCTTCACATTAGAGAGATGGGCAGACATAATTAGTGTATGAATTTTAAAGTAACAGGTAATAAAGAGAGTGTAGCAAATGTAGTCAGGTTTATTACTCTGTATCACACATGAGTGCCCGAGGGAGGCGGGGCTGACTGGGGGGACACAGGAAACAGAGAGACAGGGCTGACTCGACATGAAACGATGAAACGTGGGACACGGGAACAGAAACTAAACACAGGCTGAAATGAACACTGAGGGAGGGAGAACTAAGATTACTGAGCGCCTGATAAATAAGAAGAACAAAAACCAAGAAAAACAAGAGTCAAAGAAAACCAAAAACACAAAGCATTGGGCCAGGACCCACTGCTGTGACATTTATATGTGATAAAAACATTAAAAACTGCTCAGATGTTGAAATCTTTCTACGTATACTTTAGGTTCAGCTCTCCAGCCTGGCATTTGGTTAAGCATGATTCAAACATTTGATTTTGTTTAACTGGTTTTAATTATAGTTACTTTTTGTGAACATTTGTTGCAGCATTTAAAAATACATCATTTATTTTCAAACTTTTATTTAATTTAGAGCATCATGTTTGACCAATGTAAATGTTTTAATTTCATATAAAATAACTGAAGCAGTGAATTAAATATCTGAAATCTTTCCTTCCTTAAAAGTTATAATCCTACTTAAGTTATAGTGCAAACGCTTAAGCAACAAATATACTTGATGCTAATTAATTCATATTTCCCTTTGATGTTGCAACTATGCGGTCACTTCTGTCTTTAAACAAAATAATATTTTCCAGTTACAGAAATCATAAAGTCCAAACTACACTGAAAAAAATATGTTGTTGGATTTACTTAATTCAATGGTGGACATTTGTTGCACACAGATGTTTTGCTTTGGCAGCAACTTAAACAATTGAGTTAAATTAACACAATTTATTCAAGTTCAATAAGCCTGTGCAATTTGTGTTGATAAAATGTGACTTAAACATGTTTTGATGAAGTAATTTGAGCTCTTGGAATATTTTAATCCTTCACAATTTTCTCACTTTATCCCAACACCATTCAATAACTTTTACCCAATACTACTTGGTCACTTAAATACTACATGTTATCTTCAAATTACATTTTGCTATTATATTCTAGTATCAAATACACAATTTTCAAATGGAGGCCTTATAACAGATTATATTGTTCTCTTCCAAGATGGTTGCTGGCATCCACCAGTAACCTTTCAAAACAAAATGTCTAATTTCACTGCATTGACAGTAGGTAAAGAATTAAACTGACATTACTCCTCCACTGAATCTACATAAATCAACAGTTAAATAATGTCAGTTCTTCCGTGTTCTCTGGAATCAATCACAGCAAAGAAATTAGACTGTTTCTTTTGAAAAATGTTGGGAAAGAACAAATCAAGATCAAAAATCAAGATTCAGTTAAACAACAATTATAACTAAACAATTTGAGATAATGTTAGTTTCCATTAACATTAAATTAGGTTACTGAATTGGCAAACACCTTCCTATTAACATTACCCATTTTACCCCAATAACTAAAGAAATTAGCACTTGCAGGTCAAAACCTTTATTCAAGAGATGCAAAAATAACATTGATACAGTGACTGTCAAAAATTACAGCACTGATCATACTGTGACATGTTGGTTCAAAACAGCACACTTAGAAATATTCAACGTTCTTTACTTCAACTGAATGAAACTGAAAACACCATTTCACACGACCCATATGGGATATTTAGACTGTATAACTGTTCACGCTACATCTCTTCACTAGTAAAAGAAAGAAAAAATACAAAGAGAAATTTAAAAATGCTGCCAAAATGCTGCACAGAGCAAAAGGAAAAACAAACAACAACAAAAAATGGCCCTGTCCTCATGGCAGTTGCAGTGTATATAAAAATGAACCCTGCGATCTGTTCCTGGAATTGAGCTTCAAAAATGCAGCAGAACAAGTGTGAGATTTAAATGTCTTCTCACCTAGAGCTGATCACCTTGCATGCATAACAGTGAGCTTTCCTTGCAGGAGCAGTTTTGTCTTAGTTGTGAGCTTTTCTTGTACCAGACTCTGCGCCCCAGTTTTAGTGTCAGACCACACCTTCAGAGTATTCCATCAACAACAACAACAACAATCTTTATTTATAGAGCACATTAAAAGCCAGGGGCATGCCAAAGTGCTTTACATGAAACAATAAAACAATAAAATGATTTACACTAAAACATCAGAGTCATATAAGTGTGGGATTATGTTCACAGGTAAAAACCACTAATAGGAATAATCTATAGCACACAGCTATAGCAAAGTAGAACTGTACCATCATACACAGTGATAGAGGACATAGGCTACGCAACAATAAAATAATAAAATAATTAGCACTATAACGTCAGAGTCATATAAGTGAGAGATTATGTTCACAGGTAAAACCACTAATAAAATAAACTATAGCACACAGCTATAGCAGAGTAAAGCTGTAAAGCTGTACCATCAAACACAGTGATAGAAAACATTGACAGCGCAGGACAACGCAAAACAACCAGACACATTAATAGAACAACTCACTAGAAGCAAGGCGAGAATTTAACTAGTAGAAAAAGCAAGTTCAAACAGATATGTTTTAAGCCGTGATTTAAAAGATTGAATAGAATCAGACGCCCGGATGCCAATCGGGAGACTGTTCCACAGCTCAGGTGCAGCTAGAGCGAACGCTCGATCACCTCTAGACTTCAAGCGAGATCTGGGCTGAACCAACAATGACTGTGAGGAAGATCTTAAGGCCCTCGTAGGAAGATATGAATTTAAGAGTTCCTTAAGATAACTTGGCCCTGTGTTATTAGTAATTTTAAAAGTAAACAACAGAATTTTAAATTGAATACGAAATTTCACAGGCAACCAGTGCAGATCAGCAAGGACGGGAGTGATGTGAGCAAACTTCTTAGTTTTAGTTAGAATGCGTGCAGCGGCATTCTGGACTGTCTGTAATCTATGTAAAAGGGTAGAGTGGAGACCATAATAAAGCGAATTACAGTAATCTAGTCTTGACGTAACAAAGGCATGGATAAGCTTTTCCAAGTCATTGTGCGGGATGTAGTGTTTGGCCCTGGAAATAAGGCGAAGTTGGTAGAAACTAGATCTGACGACAGCAGATACTTGTTTATCAAGTTTAAATGAGCTGTCAAGTAGCACACCCAGATTCCTAACAGTGTCAGGGAAAGAACTAGTGAGAAAACCAAAAGCATCATGAAGTTTGGCACAAAGAGCGTCACTGCCAAAGATCATAATTTCAGTTTTCTTATCGTTAAGGATAAGAAAATTTGCCAGAAGCCATTGCTTGACCTCACACATGCACTCTCGAAAGTTACTCACGGACATAGCTAGATCATCATTCAGCTCAAAATAGATCTGGATGTCATCGGCATAATAGTGAAAGGCAATGTGGTATTTCTCAAAAATGACACTTAAAGGAAGCATATACAGTGAGAACAGGGTAGGGCCTAGCACAGATCCCTGGGGGACACCACAGCAAACAGGTACAGCGGAGGAGGAGGAGGTGGCCAAGTGAACCGAAGAGAGCCGATCGGAGAGGTAAGATTTAAACCAATCCAAGGCAGCGCCCTTGATGCCTACAGTGTGCTCTAGTCTCGCCAATAGTATGTTATGGTCAACCATGTCATCAGAACCAACCACGACGCAAGAGGAACACTGATGACGTGCAACCCTATGACCCAATCTGGGGCAGTGATGTACCAGCGGAGTTCAAGTTGTGGACCACCGGACAGAAGGTCCTGCACTCACTGTTCCCATGGGTCGGAACTGGAAAAAACACGTTAAGAATTGAGACTCTTGACTACCGATTTGGACTTTTCCTGAACAGCTCAACAAAGATAAATAAGGCTCAGAATGAGGAAATCGACGCGATCAGAATAGTGGTCATGCAACACAGGGTCGCCCTGGACATGATTCTCGCTGAGAGAGGGGGCCTCTGTGTCTTATTCAACACCACTTGTTGCACCTATATCCCGGACAACGTGCACTCCTTGACCATGACCACCGCCCTAGACAAGTTGCGACAACTGAGTAATGCGCAGCAACAAGACTGTCACGAACAATGAGGACTGGCTGACCTGGCTGCTGAGTGGCAGCTGGAAGACCCTCGTGATAAAAGGACTCGTACTGATAGGAGTTCTGCTTCTATTATTGTGCTTGTTTTCTACATGTATCCTACCATGCATAAGATCCATGATTGACAAAATGGTACAGGCCACAGTAATTACCTATGTTGGACTGCCACTAGAAGATGAACCGGATGAAGAAGATTTAGTATAGAAACACACACACACATACTGAATGATGCTACAATTGAAAATGTTATAATCAAGTGATTGTTGGCTGATAATAAAGTATGATTAAGTGAAAAATATTAACATCAGGAGGGGATGTTAAAGAAGAAACGCTTTAATGAGTTTTATGTTGCATTAAAGTACATGTTCATATTTTACTCTTAATAGGAAAAGAACCAAATGTACTACTCGCTCTGTTTATAGAAAGAGGAAGTTCACCCTATGACATTTATACGAACTTAGACACACACACACACATATATGCAAAATTAGAGGAAACTGCTATGCTTGTTTCACCCTGCTATAAATAATAAACGACTACTGCAGCTCGGTGTGAGTCCTCTCTGAGCCCTCACCCGTGCAGCACGTTAACCGTCTCCAAGTGTCTCAGTGTTGTTTATTCACCTAACTGTTTGATAACTGTAAATCTCTGACAACAGTTTATTTATACCATCTTCACGTGAACACATTCAAGAACATAACAGATGAAGAAACATTAAAAACTTCCACACTACATGAAGCAAGAAAAATAGTTTATTCCTTTATGTAGAAAAAACAGAAACATCAAACATCTCCAAGACTCTCTTTGAAAGAACTAAAAACCTTTGTTCTCATGGTCCAATCATGAGTGAACTCCCCGATGAAGCCTTGTGTGCTAAAACATGTCAGAGTTTTAAAGGTTAAACATGAGTTTCCAAAACGTTTTGCTGGAGAACAATGAACTATTTGACTGAGTTTCAATCATTTACAGACGAGCAAAACCAGGACAAAGAAAAAAGGACAAAACTGACTCAGTAAAAAACAGAAAAGAAGATCCCATGTAGATCTGTATTATGTAGAAGTTCAGCCCAGCAACCAGTTCAGTTCAACACAAGTTTAAATGATTCTATCTGAACTCTGTGGAGCCTGATCTCAAGCTTTTTGAGTCCGACACAGAAACCAGAGGATCTTTCTGTGTCTTCAGATTCACTGTGATCCAGTGATGGGAGTGATTTCAGCCCTGAGTGATCGCGCTGATGTTTGCACAGAGCAGACAATGAGGTGAATGTTTGGGCACACTGGTCACAGCTGTAGTTTCCTTCCATGTGTGCACGTTCATGAATGTTACGATGACCTGACTGTGAGAAGCTTCTCTCACAGTAGATGCACTTGTAGAGTCTCTTTCTGGTGTGGATCTGTTGGTGTCGTCTCAGGTGATGTGGAGATTTAAAAGTCTTCTCACACAGGTCACATCGATAAGGTCTCTCCTCAGTGTGGGTAAACATGTGTTGTTGTAACTGTGCGTCTGTTGTAAAGTATTTGCCACACTGTTCACAGCAGTACACATCATGTCTGGTGTGAATGCGTAGGTGTGTATTTCGGCTCCCTCTCTGGCTGAAAGTTTTTCCACAGATGTCACAGCTGTATGCCTTAATTCCAGAGTGGGTAACTAGATGACTCTGTAAGTGGCTACTGCGAGTAAAAGCTCTGCCACACTGATCACAGCTGTACGCTTTAACTCCACTGTGGATGAGTTGGTGTGTTTTTAGGGAACCCTTTGAGGAAAAAGACTTTCCACACAAGTCACAGCTGAATGGTCTCTCTCCAGTGTGGATGACCTGATGCTGTTTTAGTTTAGCCCTCACAGTAAAACCCTTCCCACACTCGTCACAGCTGTATGCCTTAATTCCAGAGTGGGTAACTAGATGCCTCTGTAAGTGGCTACTTTGAGTAAAAGCCTTCCCACACTGATCACAGGTGTATGGCTTAATTCCAGAGTGGGTAACTAGATGCCTCTGTAAGTGGCTACTGTGAGTAAAAGCTCTGCCACACTGATCACAGCTGTACGCTTTAACTCCACTGTGGATGAGTTGGTGTCTTTTTAGGGAACGCTTCCAGGAAAAAGACTTTCCACACATGTCACAGCTGAACGGTCTCTCTCCAGTGTGGATGACCTGATGCTGTTTTAGTTTAGCCCTCACAGTAAAACCCTTCCCACACTCGTCACAGGTGTGTTTTTTCTCTCCCTTTCTTCTGTGAGGTTTGTCGGCCTCCTGAGAGCGCTGACTTCTGGCTCCATGTTGGTCCTGCAGTGACAGAGATACAAACAGAGGCAGTGAGTGAAATGCAGTCGTGGAACAAACTCAACCTTCAAACTCCATTAACACTAGTTTTAAACCTGAAGGTGGAGCGTGGCACCAAACACCACTTAAACCCCCGGAGAGCAGCCATTTGGCTTTTAGCTAGGCTTTAGCTTCAGACAAGTGGAAGCTAAATGGGCTAGTCATTCATATGTATATTAGGTTGTCACAATTGTTCAAATATAAGCAATCAATAATAATAATAATAATAATATCAATAACATTGAGGCACATTACACAAATTTCAAAAACAAATCATGTCTTACAATATTTACAACAACTAAAAGCTCTGTAAATCGGCTTTTAAGTGTTCATTGAAGTTTTGAATAATTCTCTAATTTTTTAAGGCAACTTATTCCACTTAAAAGTTGCTCTAAATGTAACAGTTTTACAAAACGTTACTTTTAACTCGAGCATTTACTAAATTGCAGCTTGTTGAAAACTGTGTAATATGATGATGTATTTCATCTGGATACAGAATAAATGTGGTGTGTTTAACAGAATTGCTTTCTTTAGAACTACAAGTAAGCCATAGAATATTTTAGCCTGTACAGGAAGCCAAGAAAGGTTATTATGCATTTTATCAATATTAGTATAGTATGAACATCTTCACACTAATCTGGACGCCTTATTCTGGACTAACTGAAGTCTGTTAAGATCTGTCTTATTAGCTGCTGACCAAATGATTGAACAATACTCCAGATGAGACATTACTAGTGCATTAATGACATCTTTCATAATGAAGAAGTGATACACAAAGAGCATTTCATAGCCATAGCTATGCCTTGTCGGCAGAGTTATGTGACATTAGTGATGTTTGTACTTTCAGCGTTAACTTGGTTTTAAAGCCTTTAAAATATACGCCGTTCAATAGTCGACCTTAATCTGACAGAGAATGTGATGATTTTGTGGATAATTAAAGTCAGTCATATATCCACAAACACAACAAGCTGAAAGTCAGTGATGCTGCTCGGTTTGCAGTCCTGAACATCACGGCACAAGCAGGATCCACTGCACTGTTAATGTTAGCTGTGTTATATTGCTGCCTCTGTTCGGTGGTGTTGAGCCAAACGCACTTTAACGTGTGTTTGAACGAGCTGACGGTTCACTCGTTAAGCTGAAAGAAAGATGCTTTAATCACAGCAGCCACACATGTGTCCACTGCACCATCTGGAACTCTTCTTGTTTACACTCGTAATAACACAAACACTCAATCCTGCTTCTCTGGTGCTGTTGTGTAGCAGTGTGTACACCTGAGACTGTCACCTGTCTGTCTGTCCTGCACTCTCTCTCTGTTTCTTTCTCTCTGATTGTGGAATAAAAGTATGAACATGTGTTTATAAGTTACACTTGTGTTTGAATCCTGCAGCTTATCACACATTTGATTTCCATGTGTGACGACTGCAAGTGTCCAGAGTGAGGACAGACTGAGGGACCCACTGCTGCACATCATCTGTGAGGCTTTGCAGCCCTGATGATCCACCAGGACAAACTCAGCAGTGTGTGAGGAAGAGGAGGAGGAAGAGCCAGCAGCAGCTGACAGATGGAGAGAATAGACAGACTGTTCCCTGTTTGTGAAGGACTGCTAGGAAAGTTTAACATAACTGTCTGTGCTGAATCCGTCTTATTAGGTAATGTTCAAATAATGTGATCATCCCAGTGTTTCCAGTGTGGGAGAAAGTACTCAGGGCCTTCAAGTTACACACTATGAAAGGCAGCAACAAGTTTAATGTTCAGAAACCTAAAGTCTGTATCAGCAGCAGGATGGAGCTAAAAATAAATGTTGGTTTCAGTTCTATGAAGCTTTGAGTCTGTGAAGGGTCTCAGTCATCCAGGTCATCGTAGTCAAAGGAGCTTGCAAAGAAAAGCGTCTGGACTTCTTTAAGTTACTTGAAGACGTTTCACCTCTCATCCGAGAAGCTTCTTCAGTTCTCTCTCTTCACTTGCATACCCACCACGGAGGCCGTGGAGACTGTCAGAAAACGACTACAAGAAGACAGCTCCTTGGAGGACAGGACCAACTTCACACCCGATCAGATCTGCACACTGTTAGACCTCTGCCTCACCACTACATATTTCAAATACAACGAAGGCTTTTACAGACAAAAACATGGCTGTGCCATGGGCTCCCCGTGTCACCTATTGTAGCCAACCTTTACATGGAGGAAGTGGAAAGAAAGGCTCTTGGCTCTTTCAAAGGAAGAGTACCCAGCCACTGGTACAGATATGTGGACGACACCTGGGTCAAAATCAAGACACAAGAAGTGGAATCCTTCACTGCGCACATTAACGCTGTGGATAAAAACATCAAGTTCACCAGGGAAGACACAAAGGACGACTGTTTGCCTTTCCTGGACTGCGCTGTGCACATTGAAGAGAACGGCAACCTCAACATCGAAGTTTACCGGAAGCCCACACACACGGACCAGTACCTCCTCTTTGACTCCCATCACCCTCTGGAACACAAACTTGGAGTAATTAGGACCCTACACCACCGGGCAGAACATGTTCCCTCTAAGCCTGAAGGAAAAAAGAAGGAACACACACATGTAAAGGAAGCACTCAAAACGTGCGGCTATCCTAAATGGGCGTTCTTAAAGTCAGCAAAGAGGCACAGAAAAGAAGACCAGACACCAGCGAGGGAGGATAAGAAGGACAGACGCAACAACATTGTCATCCCCTATGTAGCCGGTGTATCAGAAAAACTCAGGAGAGTTTTCTCCAAGCATGACATCCCGGTGCATTTCAGACCCAGCAACACGCTCAGACAGAAACTGGTTCACCCGAAAGACAAAACGCCAAAACACAAACTTAACAATGTGGTGTATGCTGTACAGTGCAGCGAGGAATGCTCAGACCTCTACATTGGAGAGACCAAGCAGCCACTTCACAAGCGCATGGCACAACACAGAAGAGCCACCTCCACAGGACAAGACTCAGCAGTCCATCTGCATCTTAAGGATAAAGGACACTCTTTCGAGGATGCCAATGTTCACATTTTGGACAGAGAGGACAGATGGTTTGAAAGAGGAGTGAAAGAAGCCATCTATGTCCACTGTGAGCGACCATCTTTGAACAGAGGCGGGGGTTTACGACACCAACTCTCTGCCATCTATAATCCAGTTTTGAGATCCCTTCCCAGACGCCTTAACGCCCACTCACATCCTGGGCCATCTGACCTCAGGAATTCGCATGATAAGGTGGGGCCAGGTTTCACAATGAACTCACCCGAAACTCTGGCTGATTGGGACCCACACCCAGTTTCACACCTTGGCTCAGGCGATTAGAGGATCATCAGGGGGTCCTTTTGTCCCTCTGTGGGGGGTCACTCCCACTAGGTTTATATCTGGGACTCTCCACCATTTGACCTAAGAACTGAAGAAGCTTCTCGGATGAGAGGTGATATGTCTTCAAGTAACTTAAAGAAGTCCAGACGCTTTTCTTTGCAAGCTCCTTTGACTATGAAGCTTTGAGTATTTTGGATCAGTAGCTGCTGTGTTTGTTGCATCATATTGCTGTAACTGTTTATATGCTTTATATATTCTGAGCTAAGTTGATCTATAGTGTTACATCATATTCTATAAGGATGTTATGTGTTTGTAGACTTTCTGCCCAGTTTGACCCATTTAGCAGAAGTCAGCCTGTTTAAGGCTCTGATATCTATTCTGTATGACTTAAAGCAGTTATGACATGGTCTGATTTTCTCACCCAATAAAGGAATATTTCATATATCAGTCTACTCTTCATTCTATCAGACACAGTTATCACAGCTCCTACATTTGCTTTTTACACATATATGTAAGCATTGAGCCAAATTTAGTAATGCCAACAATATAATAACTATAATATTGGCCATATTATATTTACATTACCACAGTGAGGTGACTTTAGTCTCATGAACAACATCAGCTAATTGTTATTTACAGCTAATCTTAAACGACTGTTCAGCACAGAAATGAAGCCCAACAATCATGTTTCACAGTCCTGTGGTCTCAGCCTCAGATACTCATCAAATCACACAGAGCTCATGTAGAAACAAATGAACTAAATATGTTCTCCTTCATTTCTGTCAAACAAAGCTGTATGAAACGTTTCCAGCTGTTAGTACATAAACACATAAACAACAGCTGCTTGTTTCAGTGAAAATACATTGATGGGTTTTTAATAAAGTTGTGCAGCTGTAAAGTATTTTGTCTGGTGTCAATTCTATCGTCAGCTACATCGTTATGGCAAATGTTCAGATGTATATGGTGATAAATATCTTTGGTCATATGGTCCTGCTCTGTCTGTCACCTTCTGTGTTGAGCTCATTGTTTCCTCTGTAGTGGCTGAGCTGAGTCCAAGTAGCTGAAAATGTTCCTCTGCTGCTCCGTCAGACTCTCCTCCTCCTGCTGATCAGCTGGGACACAAAACAGATCTTTGTTAGGCTCCACACTGCACTGAAGAGTCAAAGTGTCTCATATGTTCATCTGACAAGTAAAAGAACACATTTTTGTTTCCCGAGGTGGGCAACTTGTTGGAAACAAACACAAAAGCTTTGAGCACTGATACCTGCCATTGCTGGCATTGAAAAATGCAACGCCAGCAATGTGGATTGGTTTGAGTCTTGACAATCCACATTGCTGGCATCTTTCAATATGTTTGAATGCACCAGTGTAAGTGCAGCCACTCAGACTCAATGTGTTCATAGAAACAGGTGCACATGTGTCACGAGTTCATCCAGCAGTAGCTATGGCACTTGGCCACAGGGGGCAGCAGGGGACTGACCTGCATTTGAGACTGCTCCAGCTGCTCTGTGACAGTCAGTAGATCTGCTACAAATTGCAGATCATATGCAAGTTTTGGAAATGACATTATAAATATTCCTAACTTAGCCACGGCAGCCATGTTGATGTATTACCTATATTGGCTGAAAATGTTCATTTGCAGAGAAAAGACACAGGCAGATTGTGCTTACAGGACAACAACAACAATCTTTATTTATAGAGCACATTTAAAAACCAACGGCATGCCAAAGTGCTTAACATAGAACAAATTAACACAAGTATAATCAGAGTCATAAAAATAAAAGTGTAGAATTATGTTCACAGGAAAAAGCCACCAATAGAAAAAATATAACTATAGCACATAGCTATAGCACAATATAACTGTGCCATCAACACACAATGGGGATAAGACATACACAGCACAAATAAAAAGCAAGATAGGAAAATTAGTAAAATAAATCACTGCAGACAAGGCCAGCATTTAACCGGTAGAAAACGCAAGATTAAACAAATACGTTTTAAGCCGTGATTTAAAAGATTGAATAGAGTCAGACGCCCGAATGCCAATGGGAAGGTTGTTCCACAACTCTGGTGCGGCCAGGGCAAACGCTCGATCACCTCTAGACTTCAGCCGAGATCTAGGCCGCACCAACAGTAACTGTGAGGATGATCTTAAAGCCCTAGCAGGAACATATAAGCTTAAGAGTTCCTTAAGATAGCTCGGTGCTGTGTTATTAGTGATTTTAAAAGTAAACAGCAGAATTTTAAATTGGATACGGTATTTCACAGGCAACCAGTGCAAATCAGCTAGGACGGGAGTAATGTGGGCAAACTTCTTAGTTTTGGTTAGAATGCGTGCAGCAGCATTTTGGACTGTCTGTAATCTATGGAGGAGGGAGAGTGGAGTCCAAAATAGAGTGAATTGCAGTAATCCAGCCTCGAAGTTACAAAGGCATGGATGAGTTTTTCCAGGTCTTTATGCGGGATGTACTGCCTGGCCTTAGAAATAAGGCGGAGTTGGTATAAACTGGATCTAACAACAGCAGACACTTGTCTATCAAGTTTAAATGAGCTGTCAAGTAACACGCCCAAATTCCTAACAGTGTCGGAAAAGGAGCTAGTGAGAAAACCAAAAGCATCACGAAGTTTGGCACGAAGGACGTCACTGCCAAAGACCACAATTTCAGTTTTCTTATCATAAAGGATAAGAGTATTTGCCAGGAGCCATTGCCTGACCTCACACATGCACCCTCGAAAACTATTCAAGGACAAAGCTAGGTCATCATTTAACTCAAAGTAGATCTGAATGTCATCAGCATAATAATGAAAAGCGATGTGATATTTCTCAAAGATAGCGCTTAATGGAAGCATGTACAATGAGAACAGAGTAGGGCCTAACACAGATCCCTGAGGGACACCACAACAGACAGGTACAGCGGAGGAAGAGGAAGTGACCAAGTGAACCGAGGAGAGCCGATTGGAGAAGTATGATTTAAACCAATCCAAGGCAACACCCTTGATGCCTACAGTGTGCTCAAGTCTCGCCAATAGGATTTTATGATCAACCATATCGAAAGCCGACGATAAATCCAATAGCACTAGGACCGAGGAGCGTCCATTGTCAGCCATTAGTAGAAGGTCATTGAGAACTCGGAGCAGCGCTGACTCAGTGCTATGATGTGGTTTGAAGGCCGATTGGAATTTATCATTAATGCTATTCTCATCCAGGTAGGCCTGGAGTTGAAGCAACACTATCTTCTCAAGAATTTTGGCCAAGAACGGAAGCTTGGAAATCGGCCTATAGTTCGCATAATCATTATAATCAAGGTTCCTTTTTTTAAGAACAGGCTGAATTATAGCATGTTTAAAGGCTGATGGTACGCAACCAGAGAGCAAAGAAGAGTTCAAAAGGGACAATATACTAGGTCCAATTGCACTAAAACAGTCCTTAACTATACGAGATGGAAGAACATCATATACGAGATTAGTATTGTTCAGTTGTTCAACCAGACGCTTAAGAGTAGGGAGTGAAACGGGTTCAAACTGATAGAAGAGGAACAGTCAGGGGTAAACGCAGGGCCTGTCATTAAAGGAAGAGCAGATTTAAGAGATGAGACTTTATCTAAAAAATAATTTAAAAATTGTTCGCAAAGAACCGTGGAGCACGGCAGCGGCATAGTGGGGCAGGGGTTGACTACAGAGTTAAAAATTTTAAATAAAATTCGAGGATTGTTACCATTGGTAGAGATAATTTTTGAAAGAAAAGCTGCTTTAGCCATTTTGGCAGCAGTTTGAAACTTCAAGCGACTAGTACGTAGGATGTCGTAAGATGCCTGGAGTTTATCTTTCCTCCACCTTCTCTCATCCCGCCGACACGCACGTCGTAGAGCGCGAACAGAGTCACTTAACCAACATTGTGAGTAAGTTCTGGGGCGCTTCATTTTAATAGGTGCCACAGTGTCGAGGATGGAGGAACATGTAGTTAACAGGGTATTGGCAAAATTCTCAACCATATGAGGGGTAAGACAATCTGACGTAATAGATGCAGAATACACAAAAGAAGCAGAGAATTTCACCACAGTATCAGCATTAACAGTACGCACATCACATAATAATGTTACATGTTATTATGTGATGTTACTGAAATCATCATGAATAACAGGAGTGGTGATTCCTGTAACTTTGTGTATATAATTTGGCATTTCTTACTGATGTAGGCCAAAAATAAATACATAAACTGAGCACCTGATGGCTTTGAACTTTTGTTGTCCATCTTCCATTGGTTTGAATTTTGCGCTCCAGTACAAACACAAATCCCCCAACCCGAGGATCAGCACAATTAACCTAACAGACCTACACCTTAGTTCACAGATTCACTTTGTCTAAGGTTGATTTCTGGGATTTCACACAACCCAGGATTCAGATCGTGAATCCATGATGGGCTTGGATTTACATCATTATCAATGAAATGTGCTCTACGTGGAAGCAGCCGGCCCCGCCCCTTTTGACGGGTTGTGTGAGACTTTAAATCATCAAACTGTAAATTATAAATTTAAATTGTTATTGATCCTTTACCCCGAGTCCTAAAGTGTAGATTTATTTTCTTACTCTTCTTATATTTATTGTTTGTTTACTTGCACCGCTGTAACTGCAGCCTCGTCGTCTCGTCTCTCTATCTGGTTGTTCAGTGATGACGCGACGAATCCTACTTCCGGGCCTAAAGTAGTCTGCGTTTAATATAGCTTTGTGTTGTTAACATGTTTAATGTTATGTATTTTCTTCTATTTGATCTCAAAAAGCTCCTAAAACAGTCAGTGATCACTGTTGACCTCCCTCCGCTTTTATTACCGCTAATCATTTATTTAAGCTCAGTTTTTAAAACCTTAGGATGTAACTGCAGCCCAGCCCATGCAGCAGTATATGAATGACTAACCTCGTATTGTGGATGGATTATCTCAGTTGTTCTCCTGGCTGAAGTTTGGTCCTTTTACAGCATCCTGCCATGCGATTACATTTGTTCCTGACCACCGAGAACACTCACAGTAACTTTTATCGAGTGGAAAAAAAGTTAGCTTGTTTATATTATGCTAACATAGCTGTGTCGCTAGCGGTCACGTAGCACATCATTATATACCGGCTAGCCAAACTTCAGTAACCCTACAAACGTCACTGCTGTTTAGTTTTCCGTCTTCATTTATGCTGGAAGTGATAGCAGAGCTGTACGTTTTAATTTGTTTCCAAAACCCGGCAGTCAGGACATGCTATATTGTATTTAGATAGAAGCTAGCGAGCTAACTTCCTGCTAACTTCTAACTCCATTAAATGTCATAAATTCCGTTTTCATGGATGCCTGGATGTTAAACTCAGTTGTTACACCTGGTAGAGCAGAACGCTGATCATTTTATTAAAGATGAAAGACTTTAGACAGTTTTTCAACTCTCAGTAATGCCATAGTGATCGTTTGATATATGGACCTGCAGCGGAGTTTAGGCCCAGACACGGCTAGTGACGTCAGCTGAACAACCGGATATGCTGGACTGTCTGTAGCGGAGATGACAATAAAGTTTACTTTGACTTCAGCAGCGCGCAGGCGCACCGAGGGCTCTCGCGCTCACTTTATAGAATTTAGAACAAACATCGGTGCAGATTATAAGTCTGTATCATAATATCTGTTTGTTGTTTTTATTTTGTTTTGCGAGTTGGTTATTAGATGCCGCTCCAGCCAGCCAGAGACTCCCCGCCGCCCCGCCCTCTCCTCCCTGTGCCGCCAGCAGCAGGCGCACCTCGCAAACGGAGGGCGCCCTTACTCCCAGCAAATGGCTGATAGAAAACCGATCGGTGCCTACGAATTTCCCAATATGCGCTGGCATGACGTCGGGGAAGCATGGGTACGACCGATTATTTTATTTTTTTCTTGCCCGTGATGCCCCCCCCCCCCCCCACCACCACGATGCATTCTATTGGTTTGCACACTTACACACACCCAGCTGTGGTTTCCTGTTTTGCTGGACTCTGGAGAGCCCCGCCTTTAACGCTCTTCTCTCACAGAGAGCAACAGAAAACTTGGAAAAACTCCAGATTGACTGAACTCAGTTCAAAGTTACCTTGACACCTTTAGATGTGAGACGTAGTGATGGTCCGCTTGAAGCTGACGCTCCGGTGCGTGTGTCAGAAAGATCAACGCGCTGCTTCAGAAGCACCGTGTCGAGGCTTGATTCGTTTGGCCAGAGTCACGTGATCAGTGACGTCTGAAGCTTCGTTTAGAACGTACCTTTTTTTAAATCGAACTTTATTGAAACACAATGAGTATACAACATACAAACAGATGAAGTTTACAAAAGAACAGAACATGAACATACAGAACCAGGAGTAAAAAAATGATGATATGAGTAGGCGAAAAAAATCAACATATAAATATTGTTCTGAGAGGCTTTTTGTTGGTTGAGTCTGAAATTGATTGTATGTACAATTCATATCCTTATAAAAAGGCAGAAATATGGTGTTTTATTAATAAACTTACATTTATGGATATAAAATAGCTAAAAGTATTAACAAATATTTTATAAAAAACATTTATCATTCTTCCTGGGGAACTTAAAGAAAAAGAATAAAACATTTTCCCATCGTAAAGAAAACTCCCTTAAAATATGGACAATAACAAAACTGCTAAATTCTTCCAGAATCTCTGTGTAGAGGAACCAAAAGAGATGTGCCACAGTTTCTGGATGATCCCCACAGAAAGTTCAATTAGTATTTATGTCTCTTTTAAATGTTACCATATAGTGACTGGCTGGGTAACATTTATGAAGAATTTTATATGAGATTTCCTTCACCTTGTTCACAATTAGATATTTATGGGATCATCCAGACTGTCTTCCAGGTGATATCTGGAACATGTCGGTTCCAGTAAGATATTCTATATATGGGAGAGACATGATATCTTCTTGGAATAAACTACGTATTCTCTTATTGCTGTTACCAAGTTCCTGTGAAAAGCAGATTTTTCCCACTGCTGACTCAGCTGGATCAGGGAGAGTGACTGAGGCAGATATTGAGCTGTCAGTGTTTTTATATAACATTAAAGTCCCTGAGGGTATGGCACCAAGCACCATTGAGAATTCCCCAACACTGACGGGAAAATTATATAGTGTAAGGAATTCATTGTAAGTAAGTAGTACTCCCTCGTTAAATTTTAAAACTTAGTAGCGGCCGCCATTGTTGGCAGCTGAAATTTGGCTGGGCCGCGCTATGAATTCTGGGATATGGTGGGCCACGAAGGACACACCCGACCCATCCTTCAAACTCGGGGGAATGAAGGACGCATTTGAAGGAGTCGAGGAATCGGGACAGCCTTCGTCGCCTGGCTGTGACGTCATCGGCCTTCAAATGCGGCCTCCGGAGGATGCAGCCGACGTTTTGGGACACAGCTTGTGTCTTTGTTGGTCATGTGACCTCCCAGGGACTACACATGGAAACGAGCAGTTTAGCTCAAATCTGGCAGGTTTCCATCGTCTGTTTTTGTCCTGATGTCCATGAACATGAACACTGTCCCTGTCAAACACGTCCAGATAATCTGATCCAGTGTTGTTCTTCTTCTGCGGTGTTTGTGATGGAGCAGCAGATCCTGATGTCCTCCACCAAGGGGGCAGCAAATTCAGCTGACTGTCATCATTTATTAAAAAGATGTAACAATGTGACATAATGCAATATAATAGTGTCAGTTACACATTGTGGGTTGCACTGTGGCCAGAATGGACATTACCTCCTGCCTAATGGAAGCTGTCAGCCATCCTGCAACCATGAATTAGATAAGCAGAAGTGAAGGGATTGTTAACAACAATTTAATAATAAAATGTAATGTGATAGTTGCACTTTATTAGCGACCCACAATCGTATGAATAATAACCATGAATGCACTGCATGCTCATAGCAAGTTCTTTAGGTTTAAAGTGAGATCCTGCTTTAAAGGGCGCTTCATCTGCTGGGAATGACATGTTTCTTCTAGTATGTAAGGCTCAGCCCATCTTACTGGGACTTACTTTTGTAGATCCACATGCTCTAAACCTGCTGCTCCATGATTGGTGCAGAAGCTTTAAGCTACTATTAACAAATAATGACCATGGACTTAGTTGTTACTACAATAACTTATCATTGAGCAACTCAGAAGAACTGAGACTGAGAGACATACAGCTGCAGGTCAAAGGTCAGAAACGCCCGCTCTTTGTACGGGTCAGGAGTTAGTACTGCAGAGGTCAGAGGTCAGCTTGCTGACAAACCATTTGAAACAGTTTGGAGCTAAAAGCACAACAGCAGAGGAAAGAAGAGACACTGCAGAGATGATGCAAAATATTGTGTTTTGTTCTCAGCTGTCAAAAAGTGTAACACACGTGTTCCAGCACAGCCTTTGTGTACTTTCACTTCTCCATACTGTCCATTGGAAATCCTGTTTGTTACTTTTTGATTTCAGTCCATGTGTCCAAAGCAAACTTCTGTCCCACACTTTCTCTGCTGACTCTTCACCGATGCTCAGATGATCTCAGATGATTTCACCAGAACTCATCAAAATTCGGGCTCCACAGAAACCCAGACGTCACTAAACAAGCGTAACAAGCAAAGTGAAAACTGGTCGTTCAGCTTTATTGACCAAAGATAAGCTCACATGTCACCTCATGACACAGACACTTATTTCCACAGCATGCACGAGGACTGACAATAAGTGTCTATAAAGCCACTTCTATCTGCCACACCTGTGCTTCTGTCATGGTTGCTCTCCTCTCACTCTGTCATTTATCCACAGTCTGCCTCCCTCTGCTCCGTCAGCTGACGTCCTCTCTACACCACCTGCTGTGTTTTATCCTGCAAAAACACATTTAAGAAGCATTGCACCGAGTAACGGGAGTAACTGCTATAAAATCCATTTAAAGGAGGTGGTGCTGAGTGCTGTGACTGGGGTCCCACCACTGACATCACGGGTGGAGGACATGTTGGAAAACTGCTACAAAGTGCTGTGCAGCCAGCAGAGCTTACAGTCTGTCCTGTGTGTCATACAGGCTCTCACACTTAGTGTTTCTGTGACACATTGAAGAGAAGTTTGTGTTGTTCACAGTTGTGCTTGTACTGAGTGACAGCTGACATGACCTAACAGGAATAATGTGTCTGTGCTGAATGAGAAGTAACACACAATGAAGTCTTGATGCATCTCAATCATCCAGGAAAGTGAGTCTGTTGCTTCTGTTCATCTGGACGCAGCGTTTTGTGGGAGAAACGTGTCGTCATCATCAGGTGACGTCTTCAGTCTCAGCTGCAGGTTTCAGTCTTACAAACAGGACATTTGCATAAAGACTGAAAGCAGCTGCAGGAACGATGGGCTGGGAGCTCCGTTCCTTCATCTTAATTATGCAGATTCTCAGGACCATTGATCAACAACCACTGATCCATGTCCATGAGTCCCATTCACAGAGATGTGGGAATGGCTGCAGTCACAGCATGTAAGATGGAAATAAATGAGAAGTATTTAGCTGAAGTGGATTTGATTTATGTTACTTCTTTTTTAACTTGTAGTTCTACATTGGAAGATTATTGTGATATTGAAATATAAAAATACATTTATATTCTATTATTTTCTCAAAATAAGCGTCACACTCGTGGAAGCCGGTGTAGCCGCCGAAACGCCTGCATTTATGGAGACTTTCAGCCCCAGGTAGGCCAGTTATGGATCTTCGGATCCACATTATGTCAGCATAAAATACATACTTAGGCAGAATTTTGCAAATATCTATTTTTCATTTTGTAGCAGCATAGAGCTTTTTTCCAATTATTTTTTAAAAGTCAGGTCAAGGCTCCAAAAGCCCAAAGGCGATATAACAGTTTGTGTTTGCTACATGGATCATTGTAGTTCAGCTTTCCTTTGTTATATTTCTTTAAGAGCTCAAAATGTGTTCATTACATAAATCAAATGTAATTTTCTCTGTAGCACTTCATGGATTTCATAAGCAACACACTGTAGTTGTTCACACAAAGCATAAAGGTAAAAACAATATACACAGTGTTATCTTCATTTTAGATGTCACAAAGTATTTGCGGCTCCCAGTGTTTTCCCGAACCCTGACCCTTTGCGTGGAAACCGGGTCCAAAAGGCTCTTTGGGTGTTAAAGGTTGCTGATCCCTGCACTAGGCCCAACTGACACATATATTTGATTCCAAATACAAAAAATAATGTGTAACCTGCTGGAAGAATGTAGGAGGTTGAGACAGGATCTCAACACTTGGTGTCTGCAACAAAAGACAACAATATGTGGGCCGATCGTGGCTCAAGAGTTGGCAGCTCGTCTTGTAATCGGAAGGTTGCCGGTTCGAGCCCCGGCTCGGACAGTCTCGGTCGTTGTGTCCTTGGGCAAAAAAGCACTTTGGGGTCCTTAGGGACGAGTAAAGCGCTCTACAAATACAGGCCATGTAATGGCAGAAACATTCTCTAGTGTAAATCCTGACTAGGTCATTAACTACAGATCAGTTTCAGTGAACATTATTCACAGAGGGATCTGAGTTCCTTATACCAGACTCTACAGAAACTGTAACACTGTACAGCTCTGCGACTCAACAATATGACAACAATGTAACACACACTAGAATCATCAAATAAAGCCCCACTAACCACTAGAACTAGAACTAACTAACTAGCACTGGACACTTGCATATTAGAGATTTCTACCACCATAGGAGGCGAGATATCATCCTTGAACCAGAGCATCCAGCCCTCAATTTCGGACATAAAAAGCGACGTGGCCAGGCATGATAACACTTTGACTGAACTGCAGGACTGTGCCTCGAACCACTCTGACACCATCGCCACTCTCCAGGCCACTGTGGAGCGTTTGTCTGCGGAGGTAAAGAAGTTAGATGAGAGATGTGGAGCTCTTGAGGCACTCCAGGAGGAATCATTTAAGAACTGCAGGAATACCAGAAGGCACAGAGGGACCCAAGATGACTGAGTTGGTTCACACCTGTTGGCGGAGGCGCTATCTCTCGAGGAGAAGCCACTCATCGATCGAGCACATAGAGTGAATCGCCAGCGTCCCAAACAAAGTCATCTTCCTCGGCCCATCATCTTGAGATTGCACTACTACCACATTGGTGAGGAAATTCTGCTGAAAGCTGCAGAGAACAAGAACCTGATGTATAAGGGTTTTTAAAATAAACATCCTCCCAGATTTCCCTCCCTCTGTTGGAAACGCAGAGCCGCATTTGCAAATATGAGAGGAAGACTACGTGGGATGACCGGCGTCAGGTACAGACTGCTATACCCTGCAAAGCTGTTAGTGACCCATGGTGATGTGAGGAAAAGCTTTAGCGATCCCAAAGAGACCGTAGACTACGCGGAGAAGCACCTCTCCCACCCACCTTCAAATGTATTAAAAGCAAGGATATATCTATATGTCTAACGCTGACACAGCACTGTGTTTCTTCTTTTCCCTTTATATTCCATGTAAAGGTGAATATGGAGCGTTTATGGAGCTCGTTTATTGACCAGCTGTCAGTTAGAAGGTAAGAGTTACTAGGTTAACAGAGGTTAGCAGTAACAGTACGGGGAAGTATATTGTGTTGTTCTTTTGTTGGTTTTTATTTTATCCTACTTTACTTTGTTATTTTGATTTTACCTGTTGTGAGTGCTTCCCGTAATTCTCCTTTTTCTTGCGCCGCTGCGGCCAGAGTTCACAACATTACATATTTTTGTATCTATAAACAGGAAGCTGACACTCTCCAGACTTTATCAAAGGTGTGAGCGTCACAGCAGAGGCCTTTGTGTCAACGTAGCTGAAGACAAAACACAGAAACACATGAAGGAGATTTTCCTGGCCTGGATTTTATACAAATATTCTGCAGTACATCAAAAATGAAAGAAAACCATTAGTCAACATATGAACATCACCTCTGAAGTTACAGAGCTTTGATTGGAGACACAGCTGAGCGTTTTGCATTTTGCATAATTAATTACATAATTAATTATGTAACCATAATTAAATGGTTACATCATCTTTAAAGTCCCCAGAGATCAGGAAAAGGGCCTGAGGGTGCTGTGTTTGGAGTCTGCTGGTTACAGTGTGCAGGACCTCACAGGCTGCTGCAGCGTTAGCAGAGGGCGGGACATACACAGCTATCATAATCACGTGTGTAAACTCTCGTGGTAGATAGTACGGTCTCATGCTAACCGCTAGCAGCTCAATGTCCTTACAGCATAGCGTCTCTTTGATAGAGAAATGCCCAGAGTTACACCATCTATCGTTCACAAACACAGCCAGACCCCCTCCTCCCTTCTTACCACTCTCCGCTGTTCTGTCATAAGAGGCTCAGCAGCTAAAGCAGCACACCTGGGTCTCCCAGCCTATTAAAAGCAGCCCTTTGCTTCACCTGCTTCACTAAACATTATTATTTTAAGCAGAGTGGTGTGATTTATGTAGGCATTGCTGTGTGACAGGATGACTTTTCTTGCACACCCACCAAATGAGGGCGCACATGCTTCCACGCCCACTGGTGACTGCACACATCCTTTCAAGGAAGCATTTCATTCATCCCTAACAAATGGAACAAAACACTGTGCAGCGTGTTCAGGTTTGAACGTGGCCCTGGCCTCTCTCTGCATCCACCTGGCACATGCAACACACATCCACTCCCTGCTGAACTGCTTGTATTTGATGTGTTGAAGTTTTGGTAAAGTTTGAATAAATTCCACTTTATTTATAGGAACATTTCATCTGTGGACTCCTGCTTCCCCTCTCCTTGAGCCAGTTTGTGACGGGAACATGACATAAGAAAAGTAATTTATCCCTTTTTGATTCTGTGTATCTGGCGCTCATCCAGTGAGTTCACACTTGGCAGAAACAGACTGAATTTGTCTGGAGAACTTTGGCTTCAGCCAAGTTAGATAAACACACTGTGTCTCTGTCAAAACAGCAGTGTAGTTGTGGCACCCCTGTGAGGGAATGACCACATGAATATTATTTTGTGTAAAACACTCATGTAACGGGACATTTTTCATTGCTATATGTATTTATTTTCAGTTTCTGTAAGAGGATAGAAAATCCATGTAACAGGGATTCATTTTATGTTAGAAAGCAGTGAGGGCGGAACTTTGGTGCTTGCTCCGGGGTTTCGGGGAGCAGTAAGTGGAGCCCACCTTCCGCTGCTTCCTCAGACACGTTCTGGAGGAAAGCAGAGACGCATCGTGTCTTCCTTACTCTGCTCTTCACCTGCTTTTACAGGTCGGTACACGGTGCTCGCACCGAAAATGTTGTTTATTGTCACCATGGTTACCCACGTTAATGTGAATGGGAGAGTTAAGGCGGTCCGCCAAAGTTATTTATATGTAAACACGGGAGAAAACCAGAGGAGTGTCCCGCGCGACCGCACCGCGAGCCCGCTCGTTAGGTGGAGCGCTCGTGAAGCAGAGTCAGTGCGCTCCTATGCTCTGTGCAAACGTGTTGTAATGCTCCAATCAAATCAGTTCTGTGAGATGTGAATGTTAATAGTTCTGTTAAAGTGACTGAGTAGATTAGCTAGTGTAACACAAGCACTCTGAGCAACTCTGTGTAGCTAACAGAGGCATTCATGGGTTGATTCAACAAGCTGTGTTTCATGATGCACTAAATAGTGATTTTGCCAGTAAATTACTGGAGGGAACAAATGTAATGTATTTACCAATGCTGTTATTGAATAGAACTGTTTAGCCAGTAAGACACTGCAGAAGACAATGTGATGTGTTTATTGATATGATAAAAGGATGTAGCTGTTATGGAAAGAAGTGTGAACTTGAGAAACTGAACCAGTTAAAAAGAGTATATTTCACTGATGTTGTGAAATAAGTAAATGTAATTGATGTGAATGAGGAAGCAGCTGAACAGTATATTGAAAGCTCATATTTAGTGTTTTATAGCATTTATTTGTGTGAAATAAATCAGACTCAGACACGTTCTGGAGGAAAGCAGAGACGCATCGTGTCTTCCTTACTCTGCTCTTCACCTGCTTTTACAGGTAACATATTTGTCATCGAGGTCTTCATCCTTGGGACCCGTAACATAGTAACTTCTTCATTGTTATACTTCTATAGTTTTCCCATTTTGTGAGCTGTGGATGTGGAAAGTGTCTCAGTGACACATCCACATGAAAACGGCGTTACCTTCGTTCATTTGCACGTCAAATGAACGAGCTGTTTGGACTTTAACGTCACAGCTGATGCTTCGATACTCGAACTCAAGAGTTCAGCTTCCACTCAGAGGTACAAGTACACACAGCAAAGATAAACGTGTACACAAGGTGGAACCCACAAGTGCACAGCTCCAACCAGAGATGGGCAGTAATCCGATTACTTTTTTCAAGAAACGAGTAAAGTGAGGGATTACTATTGCAAAAAAGGTAATTAGATTACTGTTACTTTCCCGTAAGCACGCTGCGTTACTGCGTTACTAAAACCGCAGCTGTGTGCAGATGAACAATGGATAATCTATTGAGTGTGGAGAGAGTGTGAGCGTGCAGCGTTTAAAGCGTGGAAGCACTGACCTTACTTTGAGTTTGACTCTGTAAAAGTGACAAAAACATTAGCATCCGCTGTTCACTGCGTGGGAAGAAAACATGCTCACTCACTATGTGTTAATGGGCATGCTTATTTATAACTTTGATAAAATGTCATAAAAATAATTCCATGCCAGCTCACCATTGGTGATCAGGTAGTTTCTGTTCCAGTTCCAGTCCCATAAATCATGAAGCTTGCTGCCAGAAAAGCTTCAAATCTCCTTTGAAAGCTGTTTGTGGTCTTGATTGTGGGAGCTTCAGTTGTCTGACTCCAGCTGCCACACAGTGCTCACTGATATCATTTGCAAAAACCCCAGTGTGACAATATTTATCAGTGAAGCAGAAATCAGGAAGTGACGACTTTTCTTTGAACATTTGCTAAGGCTAAGCTGTGCTTTCTACCACAGTTGGGAATTTCCTGGTTTACAACAAATTATTGTGTCAACACCGCATAAGATTTCAAACTACAGGAAAATCACTGGAGTTATAAGAGGCAGACAACGACACACACACCACATGCATGCTGTTGCTATTTATTGTGGATTAACCTGTCAAGGGCAAGAACAAAAGAATTCTGCCTCAAATACAGGAAATCATAGCTTTCCTGTATTTCCTCCATTGTTGGCATGCTGGTTAGTGCTGTTGCTCCACAGTAAGAAGGTCCTGGGCTAAATTATCCATGAATGTAAACGGCTGTGTGTTTCTATCTGATAGACTGGTGAGCTGTCCAGGGTGTACCCTGCCTGGTAACCTATCACTTCAGGGTTATTTCCCAGCCCTGCTGCAACCAGGATAGAGATAGGAGGATGGTAGTTGTTGTAGACCCATTCAATTTCAGTTGAAGGATTAAAATGTTCCAGGAGCTCAACTTACTCCATCTGAACATGTTTCAATCGTGTTTTATGAACACAACATGCAGGTTTACTGAATATGAAAAGGTTGTGTTGATTTAACTCAGTTGTTTAAGTTTCTGCCAAAGCAAAACCTTTGTGTGCAACCAGTGTCCACTATTGAATCAAGTAAATCCAACATGTTTTTGTCAGTGCAAGAAGGAGTTACGGTGCCTGTATTCCTGCACAATATTGTCCCGGGAGGGAGGAAAACTTTCTGGTGAAGTTTTGGTTGATTTTTGGGTTTTGCTTGACACTAGGTTGATTTTATCAGTGAGGTTTGGATTGTTTTCTTTCTCTAAGAGAGAGAAAGATGGTTTTATGCTTGGACATGTTTGCAATGGGCCCCAGTATTTGTTACTTTATTAGTATTTTATTGGTTGCGTTTGTTTGTGCTTTTGTTACAGTGCACTGAGATAAGAACATCTGAGAGGTGTGATCCACCGGTGGTGATATTTTGGTATTTTGTGAGTTCCCGATTTAACAAATCAGCTCTTTAATCCAGACCTGAGAGGTTGAACTTTAAAGCGCTATAAAATATTCTTACTGGAAACAGTGGCAAAGTGTTTTTCTCCATGATTATAATAGGCTTGGGAGAAATTCACTGATATGTGACATTGATCACATGAGAAATCCTGAGCCTAAAAGGATTGCAGCGAGTCAATCCAGTCCAAAAACAAGGAGCTGTTTTCCTTTAAAATGATGACGTCATCCTGCTGGTGATGGAGGCTCGAATAGGCTGCGCGTGAGACTCCATTATCAGCAATATCTGGTATGAATGTGTGTGGATGTATGCATGTGACTGGACTGTGACGGACTGACGACTAAAAGTTTAACTGACTTGATACTGAGACAAAAACGGTGCCGACTTTAGGATTAGTGAATGTCCACAACAATTCACCCAGCCTGTAGAAGAAGGGTGGAGGTTTTGTCTTGCTTTGTTGTTGCAGGAGCAGAAGGATGACAGAGACTAAAGGGGGAGGCTGTAGCTTCACATGAGTGTGAGCTGCAGACTGAACCCTTTGGTTGCTAATGTTGAGTCACTGATGTTTGCATTAAGAAAATTGTGTTTTATTAGCTGTGTTTTAATTAAGGTATCACATTATATTGTTGGGAATGTTAAATGCTAAAGTGAAGAAAAGCTTTGATTTCACTCATGACTGAACATGTCATTATTAACCATAGCAGGCCACTGTAAAGAGTCAATTAACTGTTATAGAGGAAAAAAAGGCCAAAAACTCTGTGAATACCTATGAATAACAGGCAATGATAGACTTGTCACATTCAAAATAGAGATATGTAATAACAAACACGGGTCCGTGTCATTTAGGTTCTCCATTGAAATAGTCAATCATTTAGAAAAGTAGAATATATATATATATATGTCTCAACGTTGTTTCTCAATAATATTAAAAACCTAAAAACTATTGTTGTGGAAGATAGAAGTCACTGTGACAGCCCTCTGACTGTGGAGGACGTTTGTAATCCTATTTCTGCACTTAAGGCCAACAAATCTCCCGGCACAGATGGTTTAACTGCAGAGTTTTATGAATCATTTTCTAATCTCCTGGCTCCGTTCTTACTGCAGCTTTTCATAGGAAGTGTAGAGAATAACATCCTCCCTCCTACTCTTACTCAGGGTCTCATAACACTTATTCCAAAGCCAAACAAAGACTTACTTCTTATTGATAATTGGAGACCCATCTGTCTGCTCAATGATGACTATGAGATTATGGCTTTAGTACTTGCTAACAGAATGAAAGAGTTCTTGGACACAATTATCGATGAGACACAATCAGGCTTTATGAGAAACAGACACCTTTCTAAGAACATGAGACTGGTTTTAGATCTACTTGATTACTCTGATTTGGTATCTGACTATAGCTTCATTCTCTTCCTGGATTTTTAAAAGGCTTTTGATACAATTGAACATCAATTTATTTTCCACTCTTTGGAAAAATTTGGCATTTTTCTGTAAAGCTATCAAAACCTTGTACACGAATGGCAATAGCTCAATTAAAATGATTAAGACTCCACCCCGAGATTTGACCTGTTATACAAGGAATCAGCACAGCTGATAAGGAGCTCATCATCAGCCAGCTAGCTGATGACACCACACTCTTCTTGAAGAATGCAAATCAAATCCGTCCAGCCCTTAGTGTTATTAGTGATTTCTCTGAGGCATGTTAATACTTTTAGCTATTTTATATCCATAAATGTAAGTTTATTAATAAAACACCATATTTCTGCCTTTTTATAAGGATATGAATTGTACATACAATCAATTTCAGACTCAACCAACAAAAAGCCTCTCAGAACAATATTTATATTGTAACAGTTGCTATTGTAATGCAGTGTATCACCACATGGCGGCGCCTCCTGTCTCACGACTGGTGTCACCCCCTTTTTGTTCTTCTTCGCACTCCTCCTGTAATGGATGCTCCCGTGTGTACGCGGACTAGTGTGCTCTTTAGTAATGTGTGGTAGAGGTAGCACTTTTATTTTTGATATTGTAAATAAATGAGTACTTTTTGGAAAGTCAGAAGCTGTTGCTCATTCGCTATCCACCTGCACACCTCCGCGGCTGGCTTCATCTCCACTGCACGTTACAATATGTTGATTTTTTTCGCCTCCTCATATCATCATTTTTTTACTCCTGGTTCTGTATGTTCATGTTCTGTTCTTTTGTAAACTTCATCTGTTTGTATGTTGTATACTCATTGTGTTTCAATAAAGTTCGATTTAAAAAAAGGTACGTTCTAAACGAAGCTTCAGACGTCACTGATCACGTGACTCTGGCCAAACGAATCAAGCCTCGACACGGTGCTTCTGAAGCAGCGCGTTGATCTTTCTGACACACGCACCGGAGCGTCAGCTTCAAGCGGACCATCACTACGTCTCACATCTAAAGGTGTCAAGGTAACTTTGAACTGAGTTCAGTCAATCTGGAGTTTTTCCAAGTTTTCTGTTGCTCTCTGTGAGAGAAGAGCGTTAAAGGCGGGGCTCTCCAGAGTCCAGCAAAACAGGAAACCACAGCTGGGTGTGTGTAAGTGTGCAAACCAATAGAATGCATCGTGGTGGGGGGGGCATCACGGGCAAGAAAAAAATAAAATAATCGGTCGTACCCATGCTTCCCCGACGTCATGCCAGCGCATATTGGGAAATTCGTAGGCACCGATCGGTTTTCTATCAGCCATTTGCTGGGAGTAAGGGCGCCCTCCGTTTGCGAGGTGCGCCTGCTGCTGGCGGCACAGGGAGGAGAGGGCGGGGCGGCGGGGAGTCTCTGGCTGGCTGGAGCGGCATCTAATAACCAACTCGCAAAACAAAATAAAAACAACAAACAGATATTATGATACAGACTTATAATCTGCACCGATGTTTGTTCTAAATTCTATAAAGTGAGCGCGAGAGCCCTCGGTGCGCCTGCGCGCTGCTGAAGTCAAAGTAAACTTTATTGTCATCTCCGCTACAGACAGTCCAGCATATCCGGTTGTTCAGCTGACGTCACTAGCCGTGTCTGGGCCTAAACTCCGCTGCAGGTCCATATATCAAACGATCACTATGGCATTACTGAGAGTTGAAAAACTGTCTAAAGTCTTTCATCTTTAATAAAATGATCAGCGTTCTGCTCTACCAGGTGTAACAACTGAGTTTAACATCCAGGCATCCATGAAAACGGAATTTATGACATTTAATGGAGTTAGAAGTTAGCAGGAAGTTAGCTCGCTAGCTTCTATCTAAATACAATATAGCATGTCCTGACTGCCGGGTTTTGGAAACAAATTAAAACGTACAGCTCTGCTATCACTTCCAGCATAAATGAAGACGGAAAACTAAACAGCAGTGACGTTTGTAGGGTTACTGAAGTTTGGCTAGCCGGTATATAATGATGTGCTACGTGACCGCTAGCGACACAGCTATGTTAGCATAATATAAACAAGCTAACTTTTTTTCCACTCGATAAAAGTTACTGTGAGTGTTCTCGGTGGTCAGGAACAAATGTAATCGCATGGCAGGATGCTGTAAAAGGACCAAACTTCAGCCAGGAGAACAACTGAGATAATCCATCCACAATACGAGGTTAGTCATTCATATACTGCTGCATGGGCTGGGCTGCAGTTACATCCTAAGGTTTTAAAAACTGAGCTTAAATAAATGATTAGCGGTAATAAAAGCGGAGGGAGGTCAACAGTGATCACTGACTGTTTTAGGAGCTTTTTGAGATCAAATAGAAGAAAATACATAACATTAAACATGTTAACAACACAAAGCTATATTAAACGCAGACTACTTTAGGCCCGGAAGTAGGATTCGTCGCGTCATCACTGAACAACCAGATAGAGAGACGAGACGACGAGGCTGCAGTTACAGCGGTGCAAGTAAACAAACAATAAATATAAGAAGAGTAAGAAAATAAATCTACACTTTAGGACTCGGGGTAAAGGATCAATAACAATTTAAATTTATAATTTACAGTTTGATGATTTAAAGTCTCACACAACCCGTCAAAAGGGGCGGGGCCGGCTGCTTCCAAGTAGAGCACATTTCATTGATAATGATGTAAATCCAAGCCCATCATGGATTCACGATCTGAATCCTGGGTTGTGTGAAATCCCAGAAATCAACCTTAGACAAAGTGAATCTGTGAACTAAGGTGTAGGTCTGTTAGGTTAATTGTGCTGATCCTCGGGTTGGGGATTTGTGTTTGTACTGGAGCGCAAAATTCAAACCAATGGAAGATGGACAACAAAAGTTCAAAGCCATCAGGTGCTCAGGTTAGAAAAAAGAGAAAAGATGCAGGTAAGCAGACGTGTGATTGGATAATGGCAGCTCATCCTGAACCAATCAGACTAAACTCCAAACAATACATTATGTTACAGATTTTAATATTAATTAGTCATTGTTACTTGTTGATTTGTCCTTTTCTCATTGTGTGACGAATTATGACGACTGTTTGGTAGCTGTTATTGTCTCTCTCTCTCTCTTCATGTGTGTTTCTCTGGTGAAACAATAGTTTTGTGTTAATGTTAGGGCTGCACGATTTTGCATAAAATGAGAATCACGATTTTTTGGCTTAGAATTGAGATCATGATTCTCTCATAACAATAAATAAACATAAAACAACAAATGTCTCACGTTTTGTTGTTGCAGCAAAATGTTGTCCTGCTTGAAATTCCGTCTCCACCGTTGCTCGACGCTGCGTGTACAGAGCAGGTAGTGCAACAATAGAAAAATAGTTGCGGGACGGCACTGTGTAGCGTTTGTCTAGGGTGTTGATCGTTTTCCTAAATCCCTCGTTTTGCACAGTGTTGATGGAGCCATATCTTTGGTCAGGTGATAAGTGATAGCCTCCGTAATGTCTTTGTGCCTGCGGGAGTTCGACGTGTATAGGGAAGCGCTGTATAAGGTTCCCGTTATTGATGTTTGGGTGGTTGACCGGGACGGATTTTCTCCTGTCACTTTCTCGTCATCCCTGACGTGCTCTCCATTGTTGTTTCCCTGCTAATTTTAGCATCACACGGCACAGCTTCTGTATCACGTGGTATAAGGCTCCGCCCTTGTCATTTGTTGAGCAGGAAGAGTGAGCGCTTGTTTTCATGCAGAGTACGTCCCGGAACAAAATGCGGTACATTTGATCCCTGTTGTCTTTGCTTGATGATTGGTTTGAGTCTTGACAATCCACATTGCTGGCGTTGCATCTTTCAATGCCAGCAATGGCAGGTATCAGTGCTCAAACCTTTTGTGTTTGTTTCCAACAAGTTGCCCACCTCGGGAAACAAAAATGTGTTCTTTTACTTGTCAGATGAACATATGAGACACTTTGACTCTTCAGTGCAGTGTGGAGCCTAACAAAGATCTGTTTTGTGTCCCAGCTGATCAGCAGGAGGAGGAGAGTCTGACGGAGCAGCAGAGGAACATTTTCAGCTACTTGGACTCAGCTCAGCCACTACAGAGGAAACAATGAGCTCAACACAGAAGGTGACAGACAGAGCAGGACCATATGACCAAAGATATTTATCACCATATACATTTGAACATTTGCCATAACGATGTAGCTGACGATAGAATTGACACCAGACAAAATACTTTACAGCTGCACAACTTTATTAAAAACCCATCAATGTATTTTCACTGAAACAAGCAGCTGTTGTTTATGTGCATTAAAGTTATATAAAAATGTAACAGTGCAAATGCAAATTCCTCGCTGACAGTTTAACCAAAAGGCGTTTCCAGTGGAAACTGGCCGACACATCCTGAGCATAACCATGTATAATATCCACTAAACTTCAGAAGAGGTTATACAGTCGTGGCCAAAAGGTTTGAGAATTGCATAAATATTGGAACCTGGAGAAGTTGCTGCTTAAGTTTTTATAATAGCATTTTGCCTGCACTCCAGAATGTTATGAGGAGTGATCAGATGAACTGCATCGTCCTTCTTTGCCATGAAAACGAACTTAATCCCCAAAAAGCCTTACCGCTGCATTTCATTGCTGTCATCAAAGGACCTGCTGAGACCATTTCAGTGATCGTCTTCTTAACTCAGGTGAGAATGTTGGCGAGCACGAGGCTGGAGATCATCATGGCTGTATCCCGATTCAGGTTCTGCAGCTTTAAAGTCCTCAAGGGCCGCGTACTCAAAGACCGCTAAGGCCGAAGTGCGAGGCTCGTAGGCTCGTGAAATGGGACGTCTAACCTCCGTCGCGCTGCCCAGGTTGCCTAGCAACCATGATACTAACAGCTGGAAACGTTTCATACAGCTTTGTTTGACAGAAATGAAGGAGAACATATTTAGTTCATTTGTTTCTACATGAGCTCTGTGTGATTTGATGAGTATCTGAGGCTGAGACCACAGGACTGTGAAACATGATTGTTGGGCTTCATTTCTGTGCTGAACAGTCGTTTAAGATTAGCTGTAAATAACAATTAGCTGATGTTGTTCATGAGACTAAAGTCATCTCACTGTGGTAATGTAAATATAATATGGCCAATATTATAGTTATCATATTAATCACTTCACTCACAGACAAGTATCTGTGACAGTGTGTATACAGATGTATCATATATAAGGGACAAATATTGTTCATTTAATATGTTGGTACTAAATGTGGCTGAATGCTTACATATATGTGTAAAAAGCAAATGTAGGAGCTGTGATAACTGTGTCTGATAGAATGAAGAGTAGACTGATATATGAAATATTCCTTTATTGGGTGAGAAAATCAGACCATGTCATAACTGCTGTAAGTCACACAGAATAGATATCAGAGCCTTAAACAGGCTGACGTCTGCTAAATGGGTCAAACTGGGCAGAAAGTCTACAAACACATAACATCCTTATAGAATATGATGTAACACTATAGATCAACTTAGCTCAGAATATATAAAGCATATAAACAGTTACAGCAATATGATGCAACAAACACAGCAGCTACTGATCCAAAATACTCAAAGCTTCATAGAACTGAAACCAACATTTATTTTTAGCTCCATCCTGCTGCTGATACAGACTTTAGGTTTCTGAACATTAAACTTGTTGCTGCCTTTCATAGTGTGTAACTTGAAGGCCCTGAGTACTCTGAGTACTTTCTCCCACACTGAAGACACTGGGATGATCACATTATTTGAACATTACCTAATAAGACTGATTCAGGACCAGAGATGGGCAGTAACGCGTTACTTGTAACCCAAGTAAGGGATTACTATTGCAAAAACGGTAATTAGATTACCGTTACTTTCCCGTAGGAACGCTGCGTTACTAAAACCGTGATTTCTTTGCGAGAATGTCTCACGACAGTGACGTAAGCGAGTGCGCTGTTAGTGACAACAGCTGTGTGCAGATCAACAGTGGATCACATATCGAGTGCAGAGAGAGTATGAGCGTGCAGCGTTTAAAGCGTGGAAGTACTGACCTTACTTTGAGTTTGATTCCATAAGAAGTGACAAAAACATTAGCGTCCATCGTGCGTGGGAAGAAAACTTCTTTTTACAGCGGAAAAAAACCCCTAAACTTCCAAGCAAGCACCAAGTGCGCAACGACGTAATGGGAAACTCACAGAGAAACTTGCGGATTCTTCCACTGACCGCGGCACACCTGCACCAGGGTAAACCTCTGCCTACCCAACTCCTGCTTTACAGGTGAAAATAGAGCAACAGGACCGCTGAGTCTTTGACTTTATTTATGTTCTGCTGTGTTTTACTTGCATCTATTTGAAAGACTGAGTGTAAACACAACAAATATTTTATTTTATGTGCTGGAATGTGCAGAAAATAGGTTTCAATGTTAAACTAATTTCTTCCAGTCAGAGAATGTTGCAGATAATTAAATTTTTGCTTGATGCATAAAGTTAAAAGATTAAAACTAATAAAACAAGTTTAAAAAAAGAGACTTTTCCATTTGATTACATTTTGTATGATGGATTATGTAGAATCGTGTTTTTAAAAAGTAACTAAGTAACTAAGTAATTAATTACTTTTGAAAATAAGTAATCAGTAAAGTAACGGGATTACTTTTTTGGGAAGTAATCAGTAATTAGTTACTGATTACTTTTTTCAAGTAACTTGACCAACACTGATTCAGCACAGACAGTTATGTTAAACTTTCCTAGCAGTCCTTCACAAACAGGGAACAGTCTGTCTATTCTCTCCATCTGTCAGCTGCTGCTGGCTCTTCCTCCTCCTCTTCCTCACACACTGCTGAGTTTGTCCTGGTGGATCATCAGGGCTGCAAAGCCTCACAGATGATGTGCAGCAGTGGCTCCCTCAGTCTGTCCTCACTCTGGACACTTGCAGTCGTCACACATGGAAATCAAATGTGTGATAAGCTGCAGGATTCAAACACAAGTGTAACTTATAAACACATGTTCATACTTTTATTCCACAATCAGAGAGAAAGAAACAGAGAGAGAGTGCAGGACAGACAGACAGGTGACAGTCTCAGGTGTACACACTGCTACACAACAGCAGCAGAGAAGCAGGATTTAGTGTTTGTGTTATTACGAGTGTAAACAAGAAGAGTTCCCAGATGGTGCAGTGGACACATGTGTGACTGCTGTGATTAAAGCATCTTTCTTTCAGCTTAACGAGTGAACCGTCAGCTCGTTCAAACACACGTTAAAGTGCGTTTGGCTCGACACCACCGAACAGAGGCAGCAATATAACACAGCTAACATTAACAGTGCAGTGAATCCTGCTTGTGCCGTGATATTCAGGACTGCAAACCGAGCAGCATCACTGACTTTCAGCTTGTTGTGTTTGTGGATATATGACTGACTTTAATTATCCACAAAATCATCACAATCTCTGTCAGATTAAGGTCGACTATTGAACGGCGTATATTTTAAAGGCTTTAAAACCAAGTTAACGCTGAAAGTACAAACATCACTAATGTCACATAACTCTGCCGACAAGGCATAGCTATGGCTATGAAATGCTCTTTGTGTATCACTTCTTCATTATGAAAGATGTCATTAATGCACTAGTAATGTCTCATCTGGAGTATTGTTCAATCATTTGGTCAGCAGCTAATAAGACAGATCTTAACAGACTTCAGTTAGTCCAGAATAAGGCGTCCAGATTAGTGTGAAGATGTTCATACTATACTAATATTGATCAAATGCATAATAACCTTTCTTGGCTTCCTGTACAGGCTAAAATATTCTATGGCTTACTTGTAGTTCTAAAGAAAGCAATTCTGTTAAACACACCACATTTATTCTGCTCAGCTGCAGTATCCAGATGAAATACATCATCATATTACACAGTTTTCAACAAGCTGCAATTTAGTAAATGCTCGAGTTAAAAGTAACGTTTTGTAAAACTGTTACATTTAGAGCAACTTTTAAGTGGAATAAGTTGCCTTAAAAAATTAGAGAATTATTCAAAACTTCAATGAACACTTAAAAGCCGATTTACAGAGCTTTTAGTTGTTGTAAATATTGTAAGACATGATTTGTTTTTGAAATTTGTGTAATGTGCCTCAATGTTATTGATATTATTATTATTATTATTGATTGCTTATATTTGAACAATTGTGAAACCTCACTGTGGATGTAAGAGTGAAATTATGTGGATATCTTGAATCCACTTTATTGTGTAATATTTTATGTGAGTATTTGACGGAAGACGAGCAACATCTGTTGTGGAAGCTAACGGGGTTCCTTTAGAATAAACAAACATAGGATTTATTATCACTGAATAATTCTGTATAAATCTATACAAATTATAGAAATATGTAATAGGAAACAACAAAATAATCTAAATTATAAAATAATGCGTGTGTGTGTGTACAATCAGGAGGGATGGGCATGATTTTAGTGTTTGAACAGTCATGAATTATCTTTAACAGCAGGTTGGATGTAATGTGTTAGAACTACCAGCAGGTGGGGATAAGAGACCTTTAAGGTGTTTGGTGCCACACTCCACCTTCAGGTTTAAAACTAGTGTTAATGGAGTTTGAAGGTTGAGTTTGTTCCACGACTGCATTTCACTCACTGCCTCTGTTTGTATCTCTGTCACTGCAGGACCAACATGGAGCCAGAAGTCAGCGCTCTCAGGAGGCCGACAAACCTCACAGAAGAAAGGGAGAGAAAAAACACACCTGTGACGAGTGTGGGAAGGGTTTTACTGTGAGGGCTAAACTAAAACAGCATCAGGTCATCCACACTGGAGAGAGACCGTTCAGCTGTGACTTGTGTGGAAAGTCTTTTTCCTTCAAGCGTTCCCTAAAAAGACACCAACTCATCCACAGTGGAGTTAAAGCGTACAGCTGTGATCAGTGTGGCAGAGCTTTTACTCGCAGTAGCAGCTTACAGAGGCATCTAGTTACCCACTCTGGAATTAAGGCATACAGCTGTGACATTTGTGGAAAAACTTTCAGCCAGAGAAGGAGCCGAAATACACACCTACGCATTCACACCAGACATGATGTGTACTGCTGTGAACAGTGTGGCAAATACTTTACAACAGACGCACACTTACAACGACACATGTTTACCCACACTGAGGAGAGACCTTATCGATGTGACCTGTGTGAGAAGACTTTTAAATCTCCACGTCACCTGAGACAACACCAACAGATCCACACCAGAAAGAGACTCTACAAGTGCAGCTACTGTGAGGTATGTATTTATATTGTTATCTTGTCATTTTAGCCTGACTGTTTGGAACAAGTCTGCTCATTAAACTGTGTTAGCATGTTAGCAATTCTACTGCATGGAAAAGCAGCTCTGAGTGATTATTCAGATTTTCCTTTCAGTTATGATTTTAGTATTACTGTAGTATTATGGTGGTAGTATTGTAGTTATTGCAGCCCAGTAAACTGAGTGTGTTAACTGAAACAGTCAAATGTAGTTGGACGTCTGCAGAGATGCTCTTTATTTCAGGCGACGTTCAGGATACAAATGTTGAAGGACTGACTTACACTGTCTTTGTGTCTTTGTTTAGAAGCAGAGCGACACAGATGGATCCAGTTCTCAACCCTGTCATCACTGTGGTGGTGGGAAAGACTTTCATTGTGACCTCTGTGGAAAAACTTTCAGTCAGCAAGCTGCCCTTATAACACATCAACGTAGACACACTGGAGACAAACTGAAATACTGCAAAGAATGTGGGAGAAGCTTCACCACACCAAGTGAGTTAAAACGACATGAACTGATTCACAGTGGGGTTAAAAAGCACCTCTGTGATCAGTGTGGGTCATCCTTTACCACTGCATGGAAGCTTAAATCACACAAACGAGTCCACACAGGAGAGAAACCACACAAGTGCAGATACTGTGAGAGAAGCTTCTCACATTCACATAGTCGTAACATTCATGAACGTACACACATGGAAGGAAACTACAGCTGTGACCAGTGTGACAAGAGCTTCAGGAATCTCAGTTCATACTCTGCACACAAACGATCCCACGTTACTAATAAACTGTTTCACTGTTACCAATGTGCCCAAACATTCACCTCATTGTCTGCTCTGTGCAAACATCAGCGCGATCACTCAGGGCTGAAATCACTCCCATCACTGGATCACAGTGAATCTGAAGACACAGAAAGATCCTCTGGTTTCTGTGTCAGACTCAAAAAGCTTGAGATCAGGCTCCACAGAGTTCAGATAGAATCATTTAAACTTGTGTTGAACTGAACTGGTTGCTGGGCTGAACTTCTACATAATACAGATCTACATGGGATCTTCTTTCCTGTTGTTTTACTGAGTCAGTTTTGTCCTTTTTTCTCTGTCCTGGTTTTGCTCGTCTGTAAATGATTGAAACTGAGTCAAATAGTTCATTGTTCTCCAGCAAAACGTTTTGGAAACTCATGTTTAACCTTTAAAACTCTGACATGTTTTAGCACACAAGGCTTCATCGGGGAGTTCACTCATGATTGGACCATGAAAACAAAGGTTTTTAGTTCTTTCAAAGAGAGTCTTGGAGATGTTTGATGTTTCTGTTTTTCTGAAACCACCTGAAAGAAAAACTATTTTTCTTGCTTTATGTAGTGTGGAAGTTTTTAATGTTTCTTCATCTGTGATGTTCTTGAATGTGTTCACGTGAAGATGGTACAAATAAACTGTCCTTTCAGCTTTAGCTCCTAATTTATTCATTATTTATGGATGTAGCACAGCAGCCGTCTCTTGATTAACACATGGAGGGCTCGGGATCTGATGGTGTCGTCTCCCTAATTTGCCCACTCTGTAAATCTCACTCATGGCCAAGAAATTGAAATAAACCTTGTTTCCCTGCTGGATAGTGATCCACTGTAACTCTGCTCCTCCTTCCTGTTTAGGATTTCTGTGGCTGAAGTAAAATTCCCTCCATCCATCACTTATCCCAGCTAACCCAAAGTGAAATAAAGTTTTGCTGGTCTTAAAAAAGCATTACAATAATGGGCATTACCAATGCAAACTGAATGATGCAGAAGATGAAAGAAGAGACTTTGATCAGTTAATAAAGCTCATGATCTGGATTCATTGTGGCTGCTACACAGATACTTCTGGGTCACTTCTCTCAGTTAGGAACCTTCCTCACCAAACTGACTGTTGGACCACACCCCTGGTTTCATGAGAAATTGTTTCAGCCATGATTTCTCTTCCTGTATTTCAGAGTAAAGACTGAAGTGACAAATGGAAGCATGTTTAAAAAACACAATGTGAGAGAGACGTTGAGGTCCTTAGAAGTTACCCTGGGTTTTTCTGTCACCCTGCTAGATGTTACACACCTTGTTATTGGACTGGTTTCTACTGCTGGACTACTCCTGCGGAGAGTAACAATACTCTTACTAATTAGCTCCCTTTCACACCTTTGGGGATATTTATTTTTGTGTTTGCAGCGCTGTGAGCCAGAACAGCGAGAGAAAAATCTGCAACAGCGACGAGCCGAATGCTTACGTGAATCGCAGCAGCTGCACATGTGCTACGCTGAATTAGAGGATATCTTTGCTCTGGATTTCTATTTCTACTTTTTCATTTCTATATGATTCTTCTTGCATCTAAACAAAGATGATTCAATTTGCTAAATGTTGATGGCTCTTCGTGCTCGGGTGTAAATGAGACGTAATATTTGCTCTTGGTTTGGTTCTCCTGTACAGAACCTTGCAGTACAACAGAAACCTAAAAACATTATTTGTAGTTGTTATTCTTAGTTGTTCTGCTGCCTAAATACCACAGGGTCTGATTATGAAGTTATTGAGCTGCACATACTTTACGACCTGCTTAAGTTCGAGGTCACAGCGTCTGTAGAGCAGCTGGAACATAATGAAGTCTACAAGGTTAAAGTTTTCTCTTCAGTTATTGTTCTTTCTGCTGCTTGGTTTGATGGATCTGAGAGCTTTTGTTTTTATTATTGTTATTATAATTATCATTAATATTTTACTCTCTAGAAGCTTTAAAATAGTGTTTGTGTTTGAAAAAATTGATTTAAGAATTGAACAGAAACATCTGTCCTTCTGAAAATCGCCCAAAGGCACGGAGACAAAGTCAAAGGATGCAACCTGTAACTTTCTCTTCCTTCATGTCAGGACCATCATCCATGATTTATATAAAATGCATATAGCAACAGTAGCACTTTAGTTTGGACTTTATGATTTCTGTAACTGGAAAATATTATTTTGTTTAAAGACAGAAGTGACCGCATAGTTGCAACATCAAAGGGAAATATTAATTAATTAGCATCAAGTATATTTGTTGCTTAAGCGTTTGCACTATAACTTAAGTAGGATTATAACTTTTAAGGAAGGAAAGATTTCAGATATTTAGTTCACTGCTTCAGTTATTTTATATGAAATTAAAACATTTACGTTGGTCAAATATGATGCTCTAAATCAAATAAAAGTTTGAAAATAAATGATGTATTTTTAAATGCTGCAACAAATGTTCACAAAAAGTAACTATAATTAAAACCAGTTAAACAAAATCAAATGTTTGAATCATGCTTAACCAAATGCCAGGCTGGAGAGCTGAACCTAAAGTATACGTAGAAAGATTTCAACATCTGAGCAGTTTTTAATGTTTTTATCACATATAAATGTCACAGCAGTGGGTCCTGGCCCAATGCTTTGTGTTTTTGGTTTTCTTTGACTCTTGTTTTTCTTGGTTTTTGTTCTTCTTATTTATCAGGCTCTCAGTAATCTTAGTTCTCCCTCCCTCAGTGTTCATTTCAGCCTGTGTTTAGTTTCTGTTCCCGTGTCCCACGTTTCATCGTTTCATGTCGAGTCAGCCCTGTCTCTCTGTTTCCTGTGTCTCCCCAGTCAGCCCCGCCTCCCTCAGCCACTCATGTGTGATACAGAGTAATAAACCTGACTACATTTGCTGCACTCTCTTTATTACCTGTTACTTTAAAATTCATACACTAATTATGTCTGTCCATCTCTCTAATGTGAAGGTCAAAGGTCAACATCCCAGTGACATAAGAATAATCCCAAAGGGGCAAAGGCAGCGGTTAATTTAGCACATTTGGCATTAAGGGTACAGCAAGGATATACTTTTACTTCTTGTGGCAGGGGTGTGGTCTCTGGCCTGCTGCAGTGGAGGCTGGTGGCGGGACGTTGGACGGCACAGGTGAGGGTGATGGCGCTCATGACTCTCCCCTTTATAGTGACGGAGGAGACTGGCGTGGGGGAAGCGTGTAGTGGAGGAAGCCGAGGAGAGAGCTGGTTTCTGGCTACAAAGACGGCGTCAAACCAGAAAAGATTGCTCGTGGTCAAATAATGTGTCAATCACCTGTGAATCAAACTGTGTGTGGCTCAGTTCATGTCACAGTGTTGTTTAGTATATCTTCACTTGTCTCACTCTCCTTCTGTTCTGTCCATCAGGACGATCCTCAGCGCTTACACAGATCCTCCATCGATGTTTTGGATCCAATCAGTGATCAGTTCTACGAGGAGGCCTGGATGTTCACCAGCGCTCGCTACACCTCCATCTACCAGAAGGTGAGTGTACTCCTTTGTACTCAGATTAACATTTTACTTCTTAAAATACATTTTCATATATGAGCTTTCTATTATTTCATGGCCATTTAATCAATATTAAAATTACAAGCATATCAACAAAGGTGAAGCTGGTTTTTTCCACTTGCTGTCACACAGTCATGGAGGAATACAATAAATACATAATCAGTCATAGATCCTGAACAATGACATTAAAAGAAAGTCTGTGGCTCTAAAAACTAAACAGTATAAAGACATGCTCCAAGCTGCTGTTTCTCTCCTACTCCTCTAGGTTTTCCACTGTCGGCCATCCAGCGATGCTGGAGGGCTACCTGGCCAATGCTGGCCTACACAAAGAGGTCCCGGCTCGGAGGAGCTGAAGAAGATCCTTGCCTTCCTCGTCAGTTTCCTCTTCAGTTCCTATCCCAACAAAACCTTCTTGCACCTATTAGCTCCAAAGAGGCTATGGTGCCCGTGGAGGTCTGGACCTGAGGCCTGTGCTCATCACGTGGATAGAAAACACTCTGACACCATTCTGGAGGTCTGATGGGACTCTGACCAAAACACAGATGAAATAAAACTTGTGGCTGGAGCTTTTAAAATGACTTTTTCACCTCATAGATTAATGCTCATGATTGCATGTTAGCAAGACAGCATCTCCCCAAGGTGAAACTCTCAGGAGACATTTACTCTTAAACTGTAATCTGGTTGAGACTACTTGAGGAGATCTTAGTAGCGAGTATGTGGATTTAGTCTCTTCACCAACAGCAGACAGACCCATGCCAAGAAAGCAGACATGTTCTCAAAGAAAGCCGAGAGCAGAGATTGGAAAAAGCTAAAAAGAAAAAGCTGCAGCTTCAGATGACTATCTGCCTGTAAGGCTGAAAAAGTCCAGTTACGCTCTATTTTGGAAAAGCTCCCAGTTTTGGTAACCTGGACTTTTATTTCCCCTCTTCTGCTACAGATGTTGACTGTGACCTCAGAGGCCAACTGGACCACACAGCTGCAGCAGGAGTGAGGGAGAGGAGTCTTCATCCAGCTTCAAAGAAAACATCCAGGTAAAGTGACGTGGATCAGCGGATAAAGCCGTCTCCACTTTCAAAGGAGATCCTCTGAGAGAGAGACTCTCTGAGCCATTTTAGCCTCAAATTATAGGACTTTATAGTACAGCAACACTTTTAAAGGACAAAAATAAGATAAACTGTGACTGTAATACAAACAAAGTATTGCATGTTTTTTTAAAAGTGTTCCTCCGATGGGCAGGATATCACTATTAGACTGTCCCACCAGCCAACTTCAACAAGAGACCACAGCAGCATTCAGTGATCAGCACAGATGTTCCTCTAACACTCAGCATCTGATCCCTGTTGGTCTGTGTGCTTCTGCTTTTGCTCAGTTAGAAACCCTGCAGCAACCCGACCCAAAACTGTGTCTTCTTGTTGGCCTCAACGTTGAAGTGTCAAACGTCCAACATCTGGAAAGGAAACCACGCCAGTGTACTGTGATGTTTCACCAACATGTGGCAGACGCTGGTCCTGCCTTTCATGCTGACATCAGCAGAGAGCCCCGCCTACCTCAAAGCCTCCCCTGTCATGTATTGATCAGGATGATTATGAAGATGAGCGAGTGCAAATAAGACTGTAAAAGTCCACGAGCAGAATGTTTGGATGCTTTCTAATGATTCATGAATATCATGAGAGTGTTTGTGTGTTTTGTCTTTTCTTTGCTGACGTTTGTTACTAACAAAGACAATTTACGCTCTGTGTGTGTTTTCATCCTTACCAGCCGCACTCTAACTGCAATGAAGGAAACAAACTGTAGAAATGGTCGACTCAGTGACTTCATAAAATATTGAAGTGGTTCAGGTAGAGCCAGTTTTTAAATGACCATGAACACTGAGCGTATTGTATCTGTACAGCATGTTTTTCTATTAGACAGATTTGTAACAGAGGCCTTGCTCTCAGTAAGTTTGAAATCCTTTTCTGATTTCTTTTGTAATCTCTGATCTTTGTGTATCCTGCTCAGTTTGCATGCTGCCTGTAGGAGTTTCTGTCTTTGTATTTGAAGAGAATTCATTGAATATACTCAGCTGCTTCCCTTTGGTGCCTCACACATCACTGAAGTTTTTCAGTGTCCAGTTATTTGTTTTTAATAGCTGTTTGAATTCTCTGTATGTTTGACCCTGTAGACTGTTTAATGGACTGCTCGTCTTCCTGTTTGTAACCACTGCCTGTTTAGGACTAAAGATTTGGATTTTTGACTTTAACACAGCCTCTGCGTGTCGTCCCTTTGTGTCCTCGTCCTCTGTGAATGTGTCACAGATGTTTCCATGATAATAACACAGCTTTCCCACAGTGGCTTGCAGCAGCATTTATTCACAGCACATTTGAGAAAGGTTCAGATTAACTCGATGAGTTTATATTCAGAATGATTCTGACAGTGGGCCACTGTGAATTGTGATCTTTCATCAGGTCAATGTTTAAGTTCAGTATTTCAAAGCAGGAGCTATGAACAGTCATGTTGGCATTATTGATTGCAGTTATGTTGATTGCAGTTATTTACATCAGACTTCTTCTCTGAGATAAGAGCACCATTTGTGGGAAAGATGACAGTATTTCCAGGCTGGATGCTGTTTGCAGGGAGAACTGAATGAAAGTCTCCTGCACCTCAGCGCTGAGGTCCACACCTGTGAACACAGATGAGGTCAATCTGCTGCAGCACGTAGAGCTTTACTGATCAGCAGGTTCAAAGGATTCAGCAGAGCGTAGAGTCAGAGCTAAATGCCACATCACCATAGAGTTTGTTAACAACAGCTTTCTTTGCCCTTTGTCTCGATGGACTGAATCAGGGATACTCGTCATACTTCACCTCAACCACGTCACTGAGAGACCCCAGCCTGACACAGCAGCAGAGATGATGAAAGCAGAAACAGCAAACAGATGCTTCAGTTGTGTTTCTCTCTGTGTGTGCGCTCACGCCCACTTGTGTGTGTGAACTTTCCACGTACCTCAGCTTGTTTCTCCAACATGAGCCATCAGGGCTGAAAAACATCACTAACACATGAATTCTTTCTCTTTTTGTTATCACCTGTGATCATGTGTCTCATGTTTCTGTCATTCACCAGTTCTTGTATAGTTACGTGTAACTAGACTTCTGTGGGACGTAAATGATTGTTTTGTATGCAGATCTGTACAAAGGATGTAAACACTTGATTACAAAGGAGATCTCAGCTGTGTTGTTATGGATGGACTTCAACGTATTTGTTAAAAAAGAGAATAAAGCAAAGTGTTTTAGCTGTTTGGGAGTTTTTGTTTGATTCCATTCAGTTTTATTTCTATGGAGTCAAATAATAAGAAAGGCTCTAGAACAGCCCTGAGTTTGTCCAGGTGACACTCCTCTGAAGAACAAAGACAAAGAGGAAGAAGGGGATTCGTTTTCAAGTCTTGTTTCTTTCAAAATAAAAGCTGAAATGTTTTGGAAGCATGATAATATTTCAGCCAGGATGCCGTCTCCAAGGAGACCTGCACCTCAGCGCTGAGCTCCACATCACGCCCTGTGAAAGCACAGATATAAATCTGCTGCAGTGAGAAGAACTTTACCCAACACAAGTGTAGAAGTAGACATTTGACTTTACCTACAACCTGTTAACAACAAAGCTTTCATTGCCTCTGCTGTTGATGTCATGTAGGACTAATCATACTTCACATTAGCCATGCACACGTCAGAGGATCTCCAGGCTCTCAGTAATAAAGCCAAGCAGATGATGTGAACATAGCAATAGTAAAACATGCATCATAATCAGCTGTATGTGTCGACTATGTGGCACCTCAGTCTTGTTGGCATGAAGAAAAGTTGTGTAACATGTAGCATAAGGGCTGCAAAGACATCATGTAGACAGCAGTCGTCTGTTAGTCGTAACGTATCTCCTGTTAAAGAGTTAAATGTGCGTTCTCCATCTCTGTCCTCTCACAGCTCGCCGTACACCAACTCCAGCTGTGGTAACCATGGCTGTGCCCATCAACACGCTGAAGCTGAGACGCCACCCGTCACTATGGCGACTCCAATAGGGTTACCTGTCAGCTGTGGACGCATGAAAGGAAAACAGCAGAAACACAGACATGTTTACTGGAACATTTCCTATTGACAGCTTTATGGAAAAGTGGCTTTAAACACTTTTCTATGTTTTATTTTGTTTATTTATGGATTTATTGTGAAAGGAATTTCAAAGTTTTAATTTGACCTTTCCCCTGTTTTTCATACAGACTGGAGACGAATGGATGGTGCTTTCTTTGTTTGTCTAAAGATAATGAATAAAACTCTACACACATCTTAAACCACCCTCCTTTCTATATATTTTGTTATATAAATGGAAAGTATATAAGACACAAACTGAGCTTATATGATACTAAGGACCCTGGAGGTCAGTCCACCTTTATAATTCAGCACAGCCTGGAGTCTCTTAGTCAAGCTTGTTTGTGTTTTCTGTGAGGAAGTTTTCAGCAGCAGCTCTTTTCTTGGATGTTGGTTCCCTTTGTTTCCATCCTCTGTTAAGATGTTTCAGTAATGTTGAGGTCTGGGGAGGCCAATCCATGGCTGACGTCCTGTGATGCTGCATTAGCAGTTTGTTCATAGTGAAAAATGAAGCCACTGCCAATCAGACATTTGCACAGTGGATCAACTTCTGATGGTACTGTCCTGAATTCCACACCTATAATATGTTTGCACATCCTGATGAATATGTGCAGCTGATTTTCAGTCCAGTTCCTGTGTGACAGACGCCAGTCTTTCTGCCTGTGTCCTTCCTTAACAATAGAGCCATCCTTCCACTGAGACTGTTTCTGATGAGGCTTCACTGAGCAGTAGATGGATCCCTCAGCTCATCTAATCGTCCTATTTCTAACACATGACTGTCAGAAACTGTTAATCTGCTGCAGCTCTTTAACTCCTCCACTTCTTTTTTTGTAATCTCTTAGTTTCCTCATCTTTTAAGGTGGCACTGCACACCAGATCCAAAGTCAACATGCTGTTATATAATGGAGTTGAACCTGTAATGGAGTTTGATTTAAACCAATCAGCAATTAAGTGAATGATGATGAGCAAAGATGGTGGAGGTGGTGGATGAAGACCCGGACAGCTGTGGTTGGCTCCTCGTATAGAGCAGAGTGAGGTTGTGTTTGCACATTATTATCAAACCATGTTCACCATATATTTTAGCTGCAGACAATAACATTATTTCTTTGCTGTGGTGATTTTATTCCACTTTGGTAAAATGGAAAACCATCATTTCTTGCTGTAATTCACACATTATTCCAAGAGCCTCAACACGAGCCTTGTAGTCCGACCATATATAGACAAATCAATAGTTGTGTTTGTAACAGCTCATGAACATGAATCGTTCCACATTACTTTAAAATCATTGTAAACTAAACTGGAATAAATGAGTGTTTATATATAGTTTTGTCTCAGCTGTTCATACACAGTGTTTCAGTTCTTATCAGAGTCCCACCGTCTCACTGTGGTGAACCTTTAGCTCTGTTGTAAGCGTGTTGTTAGACCAGGGGCCCGTTCTTCGTACGTCGCTTACTACATCCAAGATCAAATGACACATCCAAGACCAAACCATCGCGCTAACCGTGAGCTCGCTAATCCGGTTCCCCGAACCCACCTGTTGTTGACGATTAGTACAGCTGGACGCAGTAATGTGACATCACTGGGTGTCGTAAAAGGGGCTACGCATCGATAGTAGAAACATTGATAGGCAACCCGCTGACTGGTCGGCGAAAATGTCGAAGGGGCGCGCTCGGTATTTTCCGGCAGCAGAGCAAGAACTCTTGAGTGCGGGAGTTCAGGAGTTTCAGAGTTTAATTAAAACGCAAGGGAACACTGCAAAGGCTGCAAAAGCAAGGAGAGAGGGCTGGCAGAAAGTTGCTGACAAATCAAACTCGTAAGTAATTTAATAATAACAATAATAATGGAGTGGGTTTATATATAGCGCTTTTCAAGGCACCCAAAGCGCATGACAATACCACTATTCAGTCACTTTATTATTTAGCCTATTTATAGATTTATTATATTACACTATATTATCCAATATTATATTACATTATATTATATTGTCATATTATATCCCCTTTCACATTAGAGCCACAACAGGACCCACTAGAACATGGGAACAAGTAAAAGTGAAATATAAGAATATTCTACAGAATGGTAATATTTATCACTTATATTGCTTTTCGTCTCTTGGAAAGAGACCCTGAAATAATCTGTTTGTTTGTTCATAACAGCAACCAAGAAAAGGGCAGAGCAAAAAAAGACAGGTGGTGGTCCTGCACCCCCTCGTCAACAAGTTGGTTAAGTGAATAATACCCTCACGGGAATATCGATATCTCTCAATGAGCACACTGTCGCGCTGAGCTAAAGGATCCTGTCTGTCCCGCAATATACGCTGAATTCTGAGGACTCTCCTTATCAATCTTGCACCTTCCGCAATGGGTGGCTCGCGTATATGGACAGGACATGGCTGCGACAGGCTTCCCAAATCCACCTTCGCTTTTATAGCCGTGGTCTCTCATCTTGATTACACGAAGTAATTTACAATTACTACTCTGAAATATGAATTACATCTGTAATAATCACATACATGTAATAGAATGTTAATAGTACATTTCCCTTTTTTAGGAAATGACCTGTATGTATCTGTGTGACATCAATAAAAGGATCAGGTGCTGCATTATCTTTAGTTACATTGATGTTATTTATTTATGGTGAAACAGTGGTGGAATATCGCTGTTGCTTTCGTGTAAATGAAGCGGACATACCTGAGTGGCCGCGATCTAATCCTGTTTACATAAAGTAAACCTGCTCCCGAGCAGGCTCTGTTGCTATGACAGCAAGTCCCGGATGAGCTCCGGGGAACCGAAAGATCCAAGATCAGGCGAAATCGTCAACAATCTAATCCAGCTAACTTACTTAGCGAGGTACGAAGAACAGGCCCCAGGTTTCCCTCATTTAAAAATAATCTCTCATTAGAAATGGACATGATGTCTAAGACATAGAAATGCTTATTATGGGTTCACTTGATGTCACTGAATAGATGCACATGGGTAACGTGCAGGCCATCCAGCTCCGAGGTTTATCTCCTCACCTCGAGTCTGCGACACTCTCTCCGTGTCCTCTCAGATAAGGGCGCGCACATTTCTGCACGATCTTCTAAATTACAAAGAGCGATTCACAAAACAGAAGCTCACAAAACACTCATCACAAACCAAAAATGGCTCCACTGAGCGTCAAACTGTCACCAGAATTTACTGATAATCTAAAGACTCACAGAACTCATTTTGTCTCATTGTGTCTTAGTTTGAGACATAAGTGCATGATCATAATACTGTGTAGTTAGATGAGACAGAGCTGATGCTTGCTCTTAATTATCCTCTTCATGTTTCCCGAGCCTCAGCAGTGGAAGCTACCATGGATAGAAAGACTATGACTCATCTTAAATCTCAAATCTTTGTCTCCAAAGAGCTGCTGATGTGTCCGATATGATCCACAAGCTTAAACTAGGATTATAAGTGTGTGCAGTGATGTGTGTGAAACCTCTGAGGACTCACACGTGTGTGCTTCAGCCCACACACACATATGAAGCACTGCGACCTCACACAGAAGTGTTTTACACATCCAACCTGAATCCTGATCATTTCTACAGTTTATTAAGTTCAGCTTCACCTGAACATCAGTGATGAAGCTGCTCTGACTCCATCACAGCTCACAGCTGTTGGAATGAGTCAAACAATGAAGAAGGTTCAGAAACAGCTGATGATTTTACAGAAACATGATGCAAACATGAAAATGGACACATGATTTTTTATTAACAGACACTGTTTATGTTTCACTGTGCATGACGTCATCAACACTGACACCAGGGGGCGCTCATCACCAGCCTGAGGAAGTGTGATAATGGGGGGAGACGCAGTGTTGTGTGTACTGCAGTCGGACAGAAGGAAAAACTTCCTCCTGAAAACATTTTCATCCTTCCCAAAAGTGTTTGAGTCAAATGTTACAAATATATAAATACAATAAAACACAGGGTCTTACATAAAATTAGTGATGCAGTTGTGCACTGAGCACCTTTCCAATGTTCCTTCCTCAGATGAGTCCAGCTGCTGAACACATTAACATCTGTATGTAAATGTAGCCGAGAACCAACCTGAGCACTGCTGGGAAAATACAAAGGCAACCATCAAAGTGCTGTATTATCTTATTTATTCTGAATGTTGACTTAGATCCACACCACGATTTATGAAACTATAGAACTAAAATAACAACAATCGTCTGCTTCTTTAAAATTTCTTTCATTACATCAAACCAGTGAAAACTGAAAAAAAACAAAGAGCTGTTAGCATGTTTAGACCAACTTTGAGACAGAGACTGTAAAGTTCTGCACTTTAAATCCTGCCTGTGTTCCTGCAAATGATTCACACTGAAAGTATCTTAGTTTAGTATTGAGTGAGCCACAAAGCAGCCTGATAGCTTTAAAACAGTAAAAGTAAATGAAATTGACAGTTTCAGTGTAGCTGGATCTATTATTGGGGGGTCATGGCCCCCGTAACCCCGCCTGGTCCTGAGGTCAAATCCACCATCTTTGTTTCAGAGCTTCATGTTCTCCCGTGTTTGTGTGCGTCCTCTCCGGTACTCCGGCTTCCTCCCACAGTCCAAACACATGCAGTTAGTGGGGTCAGGTTAGCTGTGAGTGGTTGTGTCTCTGTGTTATTCCACCTTAATCAATGACTTCCTGTTAGCATGAAGTGCTTCTGTAGGACTGATGTCATTTTCATGGTTGGATCATTTAAATGAAGCTGGACTCAGATGCAGTAAATAAGCTGATTGATCATTAATGAATAAAGCTGGTCAAACTGCATCACGTGGACACATGTGATTGTGTGTTGTAGTATTGATCCCAATGCTGGTATCAGTCCTGGATCAATAACACTGGATGGATGCGTTCAGCATGGAGCCCCTGAGCTGTGTTACAGACAAACATGGAAACTGACAGGTCTGTGTCATTCACAGTCTGTAACACTTCTAAACAACAGAGGCTGACCCAAGTGCCTCAGAGCCAGGCACGCTCACATCACAGCTCTCTAAATAAGCCAGTTTCAAAATAAGAGCTGAAAGCTGTGTTTGCTTGTGTTAGCTTATTATTGTGGAGACTAACATTCAGTGATCATGTGTTCAGACTCATAATGATTACTCTCAGAAATCCTGATCTTTGTATTTACTGTGTGTTGGATCAATAACTGAGATTCATGGTATCACACAGCTGTGCTGCTGCTGATGTCAGCACATCTGGAACAATACGAGGTATCTGCTACCAGACTGAGCAGGACGTGAGACCTGTGGACTGTTTAAAGCTGTCCCTCCACAGCTCACTCAGACCTGATCCACACCTCAGTGATATTCTCTGACTTCCTCAGTAGAGACAGAAACCATTCAGATCTGGGACCATCAGCTGACTGATGATGTCACACAGACTGTGTTTTTCAGGAACAGTGATTCTGATGTGAGCCTGCTAGCTGACAGCAGACCTGATGAAAGCACATGTTCACATCTGTGAGGACAGACTGGACTCTTTGACTGCACCTTGGTTCTCCTCAGAGGTCTGTACAGGAGCATGTCCACCCCCACTGAAGATCTCAGTCACTGTGAAACATAGAAAGCTGCTTGTGTGGCCTCTGCCTCACATGTAGATACAGCTACAGGTTTCTCTGTCAGTCAGACTGAAACAGTGTCCTGATGCTGCATCATTCAGCTCTGTGCCCCAGTCAGCATCACTGGGAGCTACCAGTGTTTCTGCCCTTTTCCTGTAACACTACACTCAGCACAGGCTCAGCTGGTATCCAGTGTTGGACTTTGGCTTCAGCTGCTGTGATAGATCCTCTAACATAGATCAGCTCTGCTACATGTTGTTAGATAAGTGCAGCTGCTGTCATGTCCTGATGTTTCTCTGGCTCAGCAGCTTCTCCATCAGAGGTTCACATGGAGCTGATCCAGTATCTCCAGTAACTGTGTTCTGTGCCTCACTGGTTCATCCTTCTGTCTGTGTGACGTCAGTCAGATGTTGAAGTTAAACTCTGTAATCTTCACTGTGTCACAGAGTTCAGTGAGTCCCGTTATTCACAGTATCAATCAGATCATCAGAGAACAGCTGATCAGCAATCAGTGGTGCCAACAGCGCCTCCTGTGGTGAGAGGATGCAATAATGCAATGTAGCATTTTTCCACTCAACACTTGCAGTCATGGAAACTGTCTGTTGGATCTGTGTGACGTTGCTTTCTTGGTTAGAGTTCCTCACAAACGTCCAGATGATTCTTCTAATGAGGCGTCGACCATGTTTGCAGCTCTTTGGAAGAAAACGTCGCCCTTTGCCATCCTTACTTTTCTTTGACTTCTTCAAATGCAGCTGAACTCCAGCTGGTATTTTCTTGGACTTTGCAGCTGTTTCTGGTCATCAGTTCATTCCTGCAAACCTCTGAAGCTGAACAACAATGATGCTGCATTGCTGGCTGATCCCAAAAGGTTGATTCTGTTCATCTGGACGTTTTCAGAAACGTTTGCTCACTGATCAGGTGACTTCTTCAGTCTCAGCTGACTGCAGCTTTACAAGCTTACAAACAGCACATTTGCACAATGACTGAAAGCAGCAGCACCTGATATATATGATACTAATATAATACATATACATATATAATCCATACTAATGATGAAGGAACTGAGCTCACAGTCCATTGTTCATTCAGTGAACTACTCAGTTTATTTTGGGCCTCAGAAATGCTCACTCTGTTTGTACATCACTGTCAGCAATAGACTCATTCTGCTGTGTGGACAGGAACACATGTGACATCACTTCCTGTTTGTTTGTGACTGAAGAAGTTTACAAGGAATCATTTAGAAGAGTTTCAAACATCAACTGATTGAATCCATGAATCTGAAAACGTGTTTGTGAGTGAAAGAGACAGACATGTACAGACTGAACTATCTGTTCAACAGTCAGAGTGTTTCTGTAACAGGAGACACTCTTTACACTCCACTCAGCACAGGGACACTGAGGAACCAGACCAGAACCTAAACCCAGGATAAAGAGTTTGAGTGAATGTGGTGTTGAAGGTGTGGAGGTGGATCAGAGTGTCAGAGGAGACTCTGTAGAAGGACAGAGTGCCAGCAGGACAGTCCACATACACTGCTGCTCTGTTAGAGACAGAGGAGGAGGAGGAGATGGATGTTTGTCTGTTATTGTGACAGACAAGATGGCGCTGGAGTGACGGCAGCCTTTCCAAGTAGCTCTGCAACACCGCACCTTTTTGTTAACTTTAACTTTTTAGACTAGGCTTTTCAAACTTTTTTTTCACCTTCCTCTACTTATACCTCTTAGATATAGCGATACAAGATGGATAATGCACTTTTTAAAACTTCTGGAACCAGTTCCTTCATCTATTCGAGAGCGGAGCTGCTGGCACTAAAAACAAAGGGACAGACCGGCATGCGACACAACATCCCGGCCGAGCTAAAGAGGAGCTACAGAGGCTGCAAAGCTGGAGCGAGGAGAGCGGATCACCGGAGGCGATTCAAACCATCAATCCCGACAGTGATCATGGGCAACGTGAACTCGTTACAGAATAAGATTGACGAACTGTGCGCTCTGAACAACCACAGACTATACCGTGAGTGCAGCTTGTTTATCTTCACGGAGACGTGGCTAACCGAACTAACGCCGCAGGCTAACATAGACCTATGCGGTTTCACACCCGTGAGAGCCGATAGGGACACGCAGGCCAGCGGAAAAAGCAGAGGTGGGGGACTCATTGTCTACGTTAACAACAGATACTGTAACCCTGGACACGTCTCCGTTAAAGTTTCGGTATGCCGTCCGGACCTGGAGCTGCTAGCTGTTAGCTTGCGGCCATATTATCTACCTCGGGAGTTCAGTCATGTGATCTGTGTGTGTGTTTACATCCCTCCGAGGGCCGACGCAACAGCTGCCTGTGAGAAAATACACACAGTCACAGCAAGACTTCAGACACAAAACCCCGAGGCTTTCATTATTATATCTGGAGACTTTAACCATGCCACACTGGACTCTACTCTGGCTGCTTTTCACCAGTTTGTGAATTGTCCCACAAGAAGCAACAGGACAATTGACCTACTGTATGCTAATGTGAGAGATGCATACAGAGCCACCCCCCTCCCCCCACTAGGGAAGTCAGACCACAACCTGGTTTACCTACAGCCACAATACACACCCCTCGTCCAAAGGCAGCCGGTCACAACGCGCTCCATCCGGAGATGGACCCCAGAAAAGGAGGATGCTCTGAGGGACTGTTATGACACCACAGACTGGGATGTGCTCCTGAGCCCACATGGTGAGGACATAGAGGGGGCGACACACTGTCTTACAGACTACCTCAACTTTTGTGTGGACACGGTCGCCCCTGCTAAGACGGTACGGTGTTATCCTAATAACAAACCGTGGGTAACACAGGAAGTCAAAGCTGTCCTCAACATGAAGAAGAAGGCTTTCAGGAGCAAAGTGAAGGAGGAGATGAAGGCAGCACAGCGGGAGGTGAAACGCTGCCTGAGGGAAGCAAAGGACACCTACAGGAGGAAGGTGGAGCAGAAGTTGGAGAGGAACAATATGAGGGAGGTCTGGAATGGTGTGAAAACCATCACAGGCCACAACACCAAGAAAAGCACAGTGGGGGGGACTGTGGAGAAGGCAAACGAACTCAACAACTTCTTCAACAGGTTTGACCAGCCCACAACCCCCCCACCCTCACCTTCACTACAGAGTCCAATCCCCACTCTCCTACCTCCCTCGCTTCCCCCCCTTCCTGACACCATGACACCCCCCTCCTCCAATCCCTCTCTCAGCAGCAAGACATCTCCCCCCCTCCCCTCTTCCCAAACATCTCCCAGTGTCACAGTGGATCAGGTCAGGAGACAACTGAGGAAGCTTCGCCCCAGAAAGGCAGCAGGCCCAGACAAGGTGTGTCCTAGGATGCTAAAGGCGTGTGCTGCTGAACTTGGGGAGCCGCTACAACGAGTCTTCAACCTCAGTCTGCGACTGGGGAGAGTGCCCGCCCTATGGAAGACATCCTGCATCGTCCCGGTCCCCAAAAAGAACCGGCCCAATGAGCTGAATGACTTCCGACCGGTGGCACTGACGTCACATCTTATGAAGACTCTAGAGCGGCTCTTCCTCAACCTCCTCCGACCACAGGTACAACATGCCCAGGACCCACTACAGTTTGCATACAAGGCGGGTGTCGGAGTGGAGGATGCCATCCTGTAACTCCTACACAGAGCCCACTCACACCTGGATGGGGGAAAAGGCACGGTCAGGATCCTGTTTCTTGACTTTTCCAGTGCCTTTAATACCATCCGGCCCTGTATGCTTCAGGAAAAACTGAACAGGATGGAGGTGGACCCCTGCCTGGTGGCTTGGATCTCCGACTACCTCACCGACAGACCACAGTACGTCAGGCTGAAGGACATCACGTCTGACACAGTGGTCAGCAGCACAGGAGCACCACAGGGAACTGTGCTGTCCCCTCTTCTCCTCACCCTGTACACCTCTGACTTCTGCTACAACTCTGAATTATGCCACATTCAGAAGTTTGCAGACGACACAGCCATCATGGGGTGTATCTGGGATGATCAGGAAGAGGAGTACAGAAGTCTGGTGAGGAACTTTGTCGCATGGAGTCACACAAACCACCTGCAACTCAACACCTCAAAGACTAAGGAACTGGTTGTGGACTTCGGGAGGTCTAGAGCAGGTCCACTGCCGGTTCAGATAGAGGGGGAGGAGGTGGAGGTGGTCAACAAGTACAAGTACCTCGGGCTGTGGGTGGACAATAAACTGGACTGGTCATGCAACACAGAGCACCTGTATAAAAAAGCCCAAAGCCGACTGTACTTCCTCAGGAGGCTGAGGTCTTTTAACATCTGCAGGAAGCTCCTGAGGATGTTTTACCAGTCGGTGGTTGCTGGAGTACTTTTCTATGCTGTGGTGTGCTGGGGGAGCAGCACAGCAAAGGAGGACTCATCCAGGCAGGAGAAACTGATCAGGAGGGCTAGCTCTGTGGTCGGCATGAAGCTGGACACTCTGGTGACAGTGGCAGAGAAAAGGACATTAAAGAAACTGATGGACATTATGGACAATGCCAGGCATCCTCTGCACACGGCCATTAACAACCAGAAGAGTCTGTTCAGTGACAGGTTGCTTCTCCCAAAGACAAGAACTAACAGACTTAAAAACTCCTTTGTCCCACACGCCATCAGACTGTTTAACTCCTCTCTGGAGGGGAGAGGGAGGGGAAACAGGAGGACAAAGGAGGGAACAACTAAGCTGTAGTGCCTCTTCACCTCACTGTACAATACCTTGTGCAATACTTTTGTAAATAGTCAACGGTGCAATAGACTCAATACTTGAAATGTGCAATTCACTTGTATTTTTATTTTTAATCCTATTTATTCTATTTATCCCCTTCGTATATTTTATTTATATGGTCTCTGTATTTATATATATGTGTGTGTGTATAACTCTGTAACTTCTGTCGGTGCTGTGCTTTTTTGGAAATCGAATTTCCCAGAGGAACCCACCCGAGGGATTAATAAAGTTCTATCTTATCTTATCTTATCTCTTATAACGAGGACCATCATCAGAGCAGCTCAGACTCCAGGACTGATCATTGTTTCCAAACACACAGTCATCACTGCCTCCTTTCCTTCTGATGCTTCTGTAACTCACTGATATATAAACGCTTCCTCTCCACTCGACCTCCCAGTAACAGCGACCAGTCAGACCATTTCTGCACAGCAGGTGAGGATAAAAACCATCAAATCTGTCTGGATGATCAGGATATGACTGAACCTCCTCCACACAATGTGCCTCAATGTTATTGATATTATTATTATCATTATTATATAATAACAAAACCTTTATAATAAAACCACTAAAAACCTTTATTCTAGCGCAACTTGTAAGCGAACTTGACTTTCAAAATAAAAGCACAAAGCACCAAAACGTTGACTACAAAAAACAAACAGTAATGTACAGCTTAAACAATTTACAATCATGACATAGATCTTGACAAGATAAAGAAATAATCCAAATTATATACAATGTCATCATGCCAACAGTTACAACATCGATGGAGGATCTGTGTAAGCGCTGAGGATCGTCCTGATGGACAGAACAGAAGGAGAGTGAGACAAGTGAAGATATACTAAACAACACTGTGACATGAACTGAGCCACACACAGTTTGATTCACAGGTGATTGACACATTATTTGACCACAAGTGTCTGTGAAGGTTCTCAGTCATCCAGGTCATCGTAGTCAAAGGAGCCTCTTTGCTGACTTTAAAGTCAGCAAAGAGGCACAGAAAAGAAGATCAGACACCAGCGAGGGAGGATAAGAAGGACAGACGCAACAACATTGTCATCCCCTATGTAGCCGGAGTATCAGAAAAACTCAGGAGAGTTTTCTCCAAGCATGACATCCTGGTGCATTTCAGACCCAGCAACACGCTCAGACAGAAACTGGTTCACCCGAAAGATAAAACGCCAAAACACAGACTTAACAACGTGGTGTATGCTGTACAGTGCAGCGAAGAATGCCCAGACCTCTACATTGGAGAGACCAAACAGCCACTTCACAAGCGCATGGCACAACATAGAAGAGCCACCTCCACATGACAAGACTCAGCAGTCCATCTGCATCTTAAGGATAAAGGACACTCTTTCGAGGATGCCAATGTTCACATTTTGGGCAGAGAGGACAGATGGTTTGAAAGAGGAGTGAAAGAAGCATCTATGTCCACTGTGAGCGACCATCTTTGAACAGAGGCGGGGTTTACGACACCAACTCTCTGCCATCTATAATCCAGTTTTGAGATCCCTTCCCAGACGCCTTAACGTCCACTCACATCCTGGGCCATCTGATCTCAGGAATTCGCATGATAAGGTGGGGCCAGGTTTCACAATGAACCCACCCGAAACTCTGGCTGATTGGGACCCACACCCAGTTTCACACCTTGGCTCAGGCGATTAGAGGATCATCAGGGGGTCCTTTTGTCCCTCTGTGGGGGGTCACTCCCACTAGGTTTATATCTGGGACTCTCCACCATTTGACCTTAGAACTGAAGAAGCTTCTCGGATGAGAGGTGAAACGTCTTCAAGTAACTTAAAGAAGTCCAGACGCTTTTCTTTGCAAGCTCCTTTGACATTTGACCACGAGCAATCTTTTCTGGTTTGACGCCGTCTTTGTAGCCAGAAACCAGCTCTCTCCTCGGCTTCCTCCACTACACGCTTCCCCACGCCAGTCTCCTCTGTCACTATAAAGGGGAGAGTCATGAGCTCCATCACCCTCACCTGTGCCGTCCAACGTCCCGCCACCAGCCTCCACTGCAGCAGGCCAGAGACCACACCCCTGCCACAATAAGTAAAAGTATATCCTTGCTGTACCCTTAATGCTAAATGTGCTAAATTAACCGCTGCCTTTGCCCCTTTGGGATTATTCTTATGTCACTGGGATGTTGACCTTTGACCTTCACATTAGAGAGATGGGCAGACATAATTAGTGTATGAATTTTAAAGTAACAGGTAATAAAGAGAGTGTAGTAAATGTAGTCAGGTTTATTACTCTGTATCACACATGAGTGCCCGAGGGAGGCGGGGCTGACTGGGGAGACACAGGAAACAGAGAGACAGGGCTGACTCGACATGAAACGATGAAACGTGGGACACGGGAACAGAAACTAAACACAGGCTGAAATGAACACTGAGGGAGGGAGAACTAAGATTACTGAGAGCCTGATAAATAAGAAGAACAAAAACCAAGAAAAACAAGAGTCAAAGAAAAGCAAAAACACAAAGCATTGGGCCAGGACCCACTGCTGTGACATTTATATGTGATAAAAACATTAAAAACTGCTCAGATGTTGAAATCTTTCTACGTATACTTTAGGTTCAGCTCTCCAGCCTGGCATTTGGTTAAGCATGATTCAAACATTTGATTTTGTTTAACTGGTTTTAATTATAGTTACTTTTTGTGAACATTTGTTGCAGCATTTAAAAATACATCATTTATTTTCAAACTTTTACTTGATTTAGAGCATCATATTTGACCAACGTAAATGTTTTAATTTCATATAAAATAACTGAAGCAGTGAACTAAATATCTGAAATCTTTCCTTCCTTAAAAGTTATAATCCTACTTAAGTTATAGTGCAAACGCTTAAGCAACAAATATACTTGATGCTAATTAATTAATATTTCCCTTTGATGTTGCAACTATGCGGTCACTTCTGTCTTTAAACAAAATAATATTTTCCAGTTACAGAAATCATAAAGTCCAAACTAAAGTGCTACTGTTGCTATATGCATTTTATATAAATCATGGATGATGGTCCTGACATGAAGGAAGAGAAAGTTACAGGTTGCATCCTTTGACTTTGTCTCCGTGCCTTTGGGCGATTTTCAGAAGGACAGATGTTTCTGTTCAATTCTTAAATCAATTTTTTCAAACACAAACACTATTTTAAAGCTTCTAGAGAGTAAAATATTAATGATAATTATAATAACAATAATAAAAACAAAAGCTCTCAGCTCCATCAAACCAAGCAGCAGAAAGAACAATAACTGAAGAGAAAACTTTAACCTTGTAGACTTCATTATGTTCCAGCTGCTCTACAGACGCTGTGACCTCGAACTTAAGCAGGTCGTAACGTATGTGCAGCTCAATAACTTCATAATCAGACCCTGTGGTATTTAGGCAGCAGAACAACTAAGAATAACAACTACAAATAATGTTTTTAGGTTTCTGTTGTACTGCAAGGTTCTGTACAGGAGAACCAAACCAAGAGCAAATATTACGTCTCATTTACACCTGAGCACGAAGAGCCATCAACATTTAGCAAATTGAATCATCTTTGTTTAGATGCAAGAAGAATCATATAGAAATGAAAAAGTATAAATAGAAATCCAGAGCAAAGATATCCTCTAATTCAGCGTAGCACATGTGCAGCTGCTGCGATTCACGTAAGCATTCGGCTCGTCGCTGTTGCAGATTTTTCTCTCGCTGTTCTGGCTCACAGCGCTGCAAACACAAAAATAAATATCCCCAAAGCTGTGAAAGGGAGCTAATTAGTAAGAGTATTGTTACTCTCCGCAGGAGTAGTCCAGCAGTAGAAATCAGTCCAATAACAAGGTGTGTAACATCTAGCAGGGTGACAGAAAAACCCAGGGTAACTTCTAAGGACCTCAACGTCTCTCTCACATTGTGTTTTTTAAACATGCTTCCATTTGTCACTTCAGTCTTTACTCTGAAATACAGGAAGAGAAATCATGGCTGAAACAATTTCTCATGAAACCAGGGGTGTGGTCCAACAGTCAGTTTGGTGAGGAAGGTTCCTAACTGAGAGAAGTGACCCAGAAGTATCTGTGTAGCAGCCACAATGAATCAAGATCATGAGCTTTATTAACTGATCAAAGTCTCTTCTTTCATCTTCTGTATCATTCAGTTTGCATTGGTAATGCCCATTATTGTAATGCTTTTTTAAGACCAGCAAAACTTTATTTCACTTTGGGTTAGCTGGGATAAGTGATGGATGGAGGGAATTTTACTTCAGCCACAGAAATCCTAAACAGGAAGGAGGAGCAGAGTTACAGTGGATCACTATCCAGCAGGGAAACAAGGTTTATTTCAATTTCTTGGCCATGAGTGACATTTACTGAGTGGGCAAATTAGGGAGACGACACCATCAGATCCCGAGCCCTCCATGTGTTAATCAAGAGACGGCTGCTGTGCTACATCCATAAATAATGAATAAATTAGGAGCTAAAGCTGAAAGGACAGTTTATTTGTACCATCTTCACGTGAACACATTCAAGAACATCACAGATGAAGAAACATTAAAAACTTCCACACTACATAAAGCAAGAAAAATAGTTTTTCTTTCAGGTGGTTTCAGAAAAACAGAAACATCAAACATCTCCAAGACTCTCTTTGAAAGAACTAAAAACCTTTGTTCTCATGGTCCAATCATGAGTGAACTCCCCGATGAAGCCTTGTGTGCTAAAACATGTCAGAGTTTTAAAGGTTAAACATGAGTTTCCAAAACGTTTTGCTGGAGAACAATGAACTATTTGACTGAGTTTCAATCATTTACAGACGAGCAAAACCAGGACAGAGAAAAAAGGACAAAACTGACTCAGTAAAACAACAGGAAAGAAGATCCCATGTAGATCTGTATTATGTAGAAGTTCAGCCCAGCAACCAGTTCAGTTCAACACAAGTTTAAATGATTCTATCTGAACTCTGTGGAGCCTGATCTCAAGCTTTTTGAGTCTGACACAGAAACCAGAGGATCTTTCTGTGTCTTCAGATTCACTGTGATCCAGTGATGGGAGTGATTTCAGCCCTGAGTGATCGCGCTGATGTTTGCACAGAGCAGACAATGAGGTGAATGTTTGGGCACATTGGTAACAGTGAAACAGTTTATTAGTAACGTGGGATCGTTTGTGTGCAGAGTATGAACTGAGATTCCTGAAGCTCTTGTCACACTGGTCACAGCTGTAGTTTCCTTCCATGTGTGCACGTTCATGCCTGTTACGACTACCTGACCGTGAGAAGCTTCTCTCACAGTGTCTGCACTTGTGTGGTTTCTCTCCTGTGTGGACTCGTTTGTGTGATTTAAGCTGACCTTCAGTGGTGAAGGATGACCCACACTGATCACAGAGGTGCTTTTTAACCCCACTGTGAATCAGTTCATGTCGTTTTAACTCACTTGGTGTGGTGAAGCTTCTCCCACATTCTTTGCAGTATTTCAGTTTGTCTCCAGTGTGTCTACGTTGATGTAGTTTTAGGGTCTTTTGCTGACTGAAAGTTTTTCCACAGAGGTCACAATGAAAGTCTTTCCCACCACCACAGTGATGACAGGGTTGAGAACTGGATCCATCTGTGTCGCTCTGCTTCTAAACAAAGACACAAAGACAGTGTAAGTCAGTCCTTCAACATTTGTATCCTGAACGTCGCCTGAAATAAAGAGCATCTCTGCAGACGTCCAACTACATTTGACTGTTTCAGTTAACACACTCAGTTTACTGGGCTGCAATAACTACAATACTACCACCATAATACTACAGTAATACTAAAATCATAACTGAAAGGAAAATCTGAATAATCACTCAGAGCTGCTTTTCCATGCAGTAGAATTGCTAACATGCTAACACAGTTTAATGAGCAGAGTTGTTCCAAACAGTCAGGCTAAAATGACAAGATAACAATATAAATACATACCTCACAGTAGCTGCACTTGTAGAGTCTCTTTCTGGTGTGGATCTGTTGGTGTTGTCTCAGGTGATGTGGAGATTTAAAAGTCTTCTCACACAGGTCACATTGATAAGGTCTCTCCTCAGTGTGGGTAAACATGTGTCGTTGTAAGTCTGTGTGAGTTATAAACTCTTTGCCACACTGTTCACAGCAGTACACATCATGTCTGGTGTGAATGCGTAGGTGTGTATTTCGGTACCCTCTCTGGCTGAAAGTTTTTCCACAGATGTCACAGCTGTATGCCTTAATTCCAGAGTGGGTAACTAGATGCCTCTGTAAGTGGCTACTTTGAGTAAAAGCTCTGCCACACTGATCACAGCTGTATGGCTTAATTCCAGAGTGGGTAACTAGATGACTCTGTAAGTGGCTACTTTGAGTAAAAGCTCTGCCACACTGGTCACAGCTGTACGCTTTAACTCCACTGTGGATGAGTTGGTGTGTTTTTAGGTAACCCTTCAAGGAAAAAGACTTTCCACACAAGTCACAGCTGAACGGTCTCTCTCCAGTGTGGATGACCTGATGCTGTTTTAGTGAAGCCCTCACAGTAAAACCCTTCCCACACTCGTCACAGGTGTGTTTTTTCTCTCCCTTTCTTCTGTGAGGTTTGTCGGCCTCCTGAGAGCGCTGACTTCTGGCTCCATGTTGGTCCTGCAGTGACAGAGATACAAACAGAGGCAGTGAGTGAAATGCAGTCGTGGAACAAACTCAACCTTCAAACTCCATTAACACTAGTTTTAAACCTGAAGGTGGAGCGTGGCACCAAACACCTTAAAGGTCTCTTATCCCCACCTGCTGGTAGTTCTAACACATTACATCCAACCTGCTGTTAAAGATAATTCATGACTGTTCAAACACTAAAATCATGCCCATCCCTCCTGATTGTACACACACACACACACACACACACACACACACACACACACACACACACACACACACACACAATTTTATAATTTAGATTATTTTGTTGTTTCCTATTACATATTTCTATAATTTGTATAGATTTATACAGAATTATTCAGTGATAATAAATCCTATGTTTGTTTATTCTAAAGGAACCCCGTTAGCTTCCACAACAGATGTTGCTCGTCTTCCGTCAAATACTCACATAAAATATTACACAATAAAGTGGATTCAAGATATCCACATAATTTCACTCTTACATCCACAGTGAGGTTTCACAATTGTTCAAATATAAGCAATCAATAATAATAATATCAATAACATTGAGGCACATTACACAAATTTCAAAAACAAATCATGTCTTACAATATTTACAACAACTAAAAGCTCTGTAAATCGGCTTTTAAGTGTTCATTGAAGTTTTGAATAATTCTCTAATTTTTTAAGGCAACTTATTCCACTTAAAAGTTGCTCTAAATGTAACAGTTTTACAAAACGTTACTTTTAACTCGAGCATTTACTAAATTGCAGCTTGTTGAAAACTGTGTAATATGATGATGTATTTCATCTGGATACTGCAGCTGAGCAGAATAAATGTGGTGTGTTTAACAGAATTGCTTTCTTTAGAACTACAAGTAAGCCATAGAATATTTTAGCCTGTACAGGAAGCCAAGAAAGGTTATTATGCATTTTATCAATATTAGTATAGTATGAACATCTTCACACTAATCTGGACGCCTTATTCTGGACTAACTGAAGTCTGTTAAGATCTGTCTTATTAGCTGCTGACCAAATGATTGAACAATACTCCAGATGAGACATTACTAGTGCATTAATGACATCTTTCATAATGAAGAAGTGATACACAAAGAGCATTTCATAGCCATAGCTATGCCTTGTCGGCAGAGTTATGTGACATTAGTGATGTTTGTACTTTCAGCGTTAACTTGGTTTTAAAGCCTTTAAAATATACGCCGTTCAATAGTCGACCTTAATCTGACAGAGAATGTGATGATTTTGTGGATAATTAAAGTCAGTCATATATCCACAAACACAACAAGCTGAAAGTCAGTGATGCTGCTCGGTTTGCAGTCCTGTACATCACGGCACAAGCAGGATTCACTGCACTGTTAATGTTAGCTGTGTTATATTGCTGCCTCTGTTCGCTGGTGTCGAGCCAAACGCACTTTAACGTGTGTTTGAACGAGCTGACGGTTCACTCGTTAAGCTGAAAGAAAGATGCTTTAATCACAGCAGTCACACATGTGTCCACTGCACCATCTGGAACTCTTCTTGTTTACACTCGTAATAACACAAACACTAAATCCTGCTTCTCTGGTGCTGTTGTGTAGCAGTGTGTACACCTGAGACTGTCACCTGTCTGTCTGTCCTGCACTCTCTCTCTGTTTCTTTCTCTCTGATTGTGGAATAAAAGTATGAACATGTGTTTATAAGTTACACTTGTGTTTGAATCCTGCAGCTTATCACACATTTGATTTCCATGTGTGACGACTGCAAGTGTCCAGAGTGAGGACAGACTGAGGGACCCACTGCTGCACATCATCTGTGAGGCTTTGCAGCCCTGATGATCCACCAGGACAAACTCAGCAGTGTGTGAGGAAGAGGAGGAGGAAGAGCCAGCAGCACAGAAATGAAGCCCAACAATCATGTTTCTCAGTCCTGTGGTCTCAGCCTCAGATACTCATCAAATCACACAGAGCTCATGTAGAAACAAATGAACTAAATATGTTCTCCTTCATTTCTGTCAAACAAAGCTGTATGAAACGTTTCCAGCTGTTAGTATCATGGTTGCTAGGCAACCTGGGCAGCGCGACGGAGGCTAGACGTCCCATTTCACGAGCCTACGAGCCTCGCACTTCGGCCTTAGCGGTCTTTGAGTACGCGGCCCTTGAGGACTTTAAAGCTGCAGAACCTGAATCGGGATACAGCCATGATGATCTCCAGCCTCGTGCTCGCCAACATTCTCACCTGAGTTAAGAAGACGATCACTGAAATGGTCTCAGCAGGTCCTTTGATGACAGCAATGAAATGCAGTGGTAAGGCTTTTTGGGGATTAAGTTCGTTTTCATGGCAAAGAAGGACGATGCAGTTCATCTGATCACTCCTCATAACATTCTGGAGTGCAGGCAAAATGCTATTATAAAAACTTAAGCAGCAACTTCTCCAGGTTCCAATATTTATGCAATTCTCAAACCTTTTGGCCACGACTGTATAACCTCTTCTGAAGTTTAGTGGATATTATACATGGTTATGCTCAGGATGTGTCGGCCAGTTTCCACTGGAAACGCCTTTTGGTTAAACTGTCAGCGAGGAATTTGCATTTGCACTGTTACATTTTTATATAACTTTAATGCACATAAACAACAGCTGCTTGTTTCAGTGAAAATACATTGATGGGTTTTTAATAAAGTTGTGCAGCTGTAAAGTATTTTGTCTGGTGTCAATTCTATCGTCAGCTACATCGTTATGGCAAATGTTCAGATGTATATGGTGATAAATATCTTTGGTCATATGGTCCTGCTCTGTCTGTCACCTTCTGTGTTGAGCTCATTGTTTCCTCTGTAGTGGCTGAGCTGAGTCCAAGTAGCTGAAAATGTTCCTCTGCTGCTCCGTCAGACTCTCCTCCTCCTGCTGATCAGCTGGGACACAAAACAGATCTTTGTTAGGCTCCACACTGCACTGAAGAGTCAAAGTGTCTCATATGTTCATCTGACAAGTAAAAGAACACATTTTTGTTTCCCGAGGTGGGCAACTTGTTGGAAACAAACACAAAAGGTTTGAGCACTGATACCTGCCATTGCTGGCATTGAAAGATGCAACGCCAGCAATGTGGATTGTCAAGACTCAAACCAATCATCAAGCAAAGACAACAGGGATCATTTGTTTCTCTTTATTTAGCATTCACAGCATTTGTAGTTGCCTTCTGTGCAGGGGAAGTCCACGCACACTGTGTGGTACCGCCATCCGCAGAAGGTGCATTCAACCTCTGTAAGAGAAACGAGATTGTCTGAGACTGAAATGATATTCACTAAAGAAGTGGTGATTTGTAAAACTTCACACTTTGATCCGGGACGTACTCTGCATGAAAACAAGCGCTCACTCTTCCTGCTCAACAAATGACAAGGGCGGAGCCTTATACCACGTGATACAGAAGCTGTGCCGTGTGATGCTAAAATTAGCAGGGAAACAACAACGGAGAGCACGTCAGGGATGACGAGAAAGTGACAGGAGAAAATCCGTCCCGGTCAACCACCCAAACATCAATAACGGGAACCTTATACAGCGCTTCCCTATACACGTCGAACTCCCGCAGGCACAAAGACATCACGGAGGCTATCACTTATCACCTGACCAAAGATATGGCTCCATCAACACTGTGCAAAACGAGGGATTTAGGAAAACGATCAACACCCTAGACAAACGCTACACAGTGCCGTCCCACAACTATTTTTCTATTGTTGCACTACCTGCTCTGTACACGCAGCGTCGAGCAACGGTGGAGACGGAATTTCAAGCAGGACAACATTTTGCTGCAACAACAAAACGTGAGACATTTGTTGTTTTATGTTTATTTATTGTTATGAGAGAATCATGATCTCAATTCTAAGCCAAAAAATGGTGATTCTCATTTTATGCAAAATCGTGCAGCCCTAACATGAACACAAAACTATTGTTTCACCAGAGAAACACACATGAAGAGAGAGAGAGAGACAATAACAGCTACCAAACAGTCGTCATAATTCGTCACACAATGAGAAAAGGACAAATCAACAAGTAACAATGACTAATTAATATTAAAATCTGTAACATAATGTATTGTTTGGAGTTTAGTCTGATTGGTTCAGGATGACCTGCCATTATCCAATCACACGTCTGCTTACCTGCATCTTTTCTCTTTTTTCTAACCTGAGCACCTGATGGCTTTGAACTTTTGTTGTCCATCTTCCATTGGTTTGAATTTTGCGCTCCAGTACAAACACAAATCCCCCAACCCGAGGATCAGCACAATTAACCCAACAGACCTACACCTTAGTTCACAGATTCACTTTGTCTAAGGTTGATTTCTGGGATTTCACACAACCCAGGATTCAGATCGTGAATCCATGATGGGCTTGGATTTACATCATTATCAATGAAATGTGCTCTACTTGGAAGCAGCCGGCCCCGCCCCTTTTGACGGGTTGTGTGAGACTTTAAATCATCAAACTGTAAATTATAAATTTAAATTGTTATTGATCCTTTACCCCGAGTCCTAAAGTGTAGATTTATTTTCTTACTCTTCTTATATTTATTGTTTGTTTACTTGCACTGCTGTAACTGCAGCCTCGTCGTCTCGTCTCTCTATATGCTGGACTGTCTGTAGCGGAGATGACAATAAAGTTTACTTTGACTTCAGCAGCGCGCAGGCGCACCGAGGGCTCTCGCGCTCACTTTATAGAATTCAGAAAAAACATCGGTGCAGATTATAAGTCTGTATCATAATATCTGTTTGTTGTGTTGTTTTTATTTTGTTTTGCGAGTTGGTTATTAGATGCCGCTCCAGCCAGCCAGAGACTCCCCGCCGCCCCGCCCTCTCCTCCCTGTGCCGCCAGCAGCAGGCGCACCTCGCAAACGGAGGGCGCCCTTACTCCCAGCAAATGGCTGATAGAAAACCGATCGGTGCCTATGAATTTCCCAATATGCGCTGGCATGACGTCGGGGAAGCATGGGTACGACCGATTATTTTATTTTTTTCTTGCCCGTGATGCCCCCCCCCACCACGATGCATTCTATTGGTTTGCACACTTACACACACCCAGCTGTGGTTTCCTGTTTTGCTGGACTCTGGAGAGCCCCGCCTTTAACGCTCTTCTCTCACAGAGAGCAACAGAAAACTTGGAAAAACTCCAGATTGACTGAACTCAGTTCAAAGTTACCTTGACACCTTTAGATGTGAGACGTAGTGATGGTCCGCTTGAAGCTGACGCTCCGGTGCGTGTGTCAGAAAGATCAACGCGCTGCTTCAGAAGCACCGTGTCGAGGCTTGATTCGTTTGGCCAGAGTCACGTGATCAGTGACGTCTGAAGCTTCGTTTAGAACGTACCTTTTTTTAAATCGAACTTTATTGAAACACAATGAGTATACAACATACAAACAGATGAAGTTTACAAAAGAACAGAACATGAACATACAGAACCAGGAGTAAAAAAATTATGATATGAGTAGGCGAAAAAAATCAACATATTGTAACGTGCAGTGGAGATGAAGCCAGCCGCGGAGGTGTGCAGGTGGATAGCGAATGAGCAACAGCTTCTGACTTTCCAAAAAGTACTCATTTATTTACAATATCAAAAATAAAAGTGCTACCTCTACCACACATTACTAAAGAGCACACTAGTCCGCGTACACACGGGAGCATCCATTACAGGAGGAGTGCGAAGAAGAACAAAAAGGGGGTGACACCAGTCGTGAGACAGGAGGCGCCGCCATGTGGTGATACACTGCATTACAATAGCAACTGTTACAATATAAATATTGTTCTGAGAGGCTTTTTGTTGGTTGAGTCTGAAATTGATTGTATGTACAATTCATATCCTTATAAAACGGCAGAAATATGGTGTTTTATTAATAAACTTACATTTATGGATATAAAATAGCTAAAAGTATTAACAAATTTTTTATAATAAAACATTTATCATTCTTCCTGGGGAACTTAAAGAAAAAGAATAAAACATTTCCCATCGTAAAGAAAACTCCCTTAAAATATGGACAATAACAAAACTGCTAAATTCTTCCAGAATCTCTGTGTAGAGGAACCAAAAGAGATGTGCCACAGTTTCTGGATGATCCCCACAGAAAGTTCAATTAGTATTTATGTCTCTTTTAAATGTTACCATATAGTGACTGGCTGGGTCACATTTATGAAGAATTTTATATGAGATTTCCTTCACCTTGTTCACAATTAGATATTTATGGGATCATCCAGACTGTCTTCCAGGTGATATCTGGAACATGTCGGTTCCAGTAAGATATTCTATATATGGGAGAGACATGATATCTTCTTGGAATAAACTACGTATTCTCTTATTGCTGTTACCAAGTTCCTGTGAAAAGCAGATTTTTCCCACTGCTGACTCAGCTGGATCAGGGAGAGTGACTGAGGCAGATATTGAGCTGTCAGTGTTTTTATATAACATTAAAGTCCCTGAGGGTATGGCACCAAGCACCATTGAGAATTCCCCAACACTGTTTGACAAGTTTGACGAGCATCTTGACTTTTGGTCTTTGGATATTAACAGTCCTGGGCATGTGACTTCTTGTTTAACAGAAATGTTACAGAGAGCATTTGCAGTGCAGCCTTTAATTGCTAGTAATTCACATTTTTTTTAGATTTCGACATAAAGCAGATGCCTCAGAGAAATCACTAATAACACTAAGGGCTGGACGGATTTGATTTGCATTCTTCAAGAAGAGTGTGGTGTCATCAGCTAGCTGGCTGATAATGAGCTCCTTATCAGCTGTGCTGATTCCTGGTATAACAGGTCAAATCTCGGGGTGGAGTCTTAATCATTTTAATTGAGCTATTGCCATTCGTGTACAAGGTTTTGATAGCTTTACAGAAAAATGCCAAATTTTTCCAAAGAGTGGAAAATAAATTGATGTTCAATTGTATCAAAAGCCTTTTAAAAATCCAGGAAGAGAATGAAGCTATAGTCAGATACCAAATCAGAGTAATCAAGTAGATCTAAAACCAGTCTCATGTTCTTAGAAAGGTGTCTGTTTCTCATAAAGCCTGATTGTGTCTCATCGATAATTGTGTCCAAGAACTCTTTCATTCTGTTAGCAAGTACTAAAGCCATAATCTCATAGTCATCATTGAGCAGACAGATGGGTCTCCAATTATCAATAAGAAGTAAGTCTTTGTTTGGCTTTGGAATAAGTGTTATGAGACCCTGAGTAAGAGTAGGAGGGAGGATGTTATTCTCTACACTTCCTATGAAAAGCTGCAGTAAGAACGGAGCCAGGAGATTAGAAAATGATTCATAAAACTCTGCAGTTAAACCATCTGTGCCGGGAGATTTGTTGGCCTTAAGTGCAGAAATAGGATTACAAACGTCCTCCACAGTCAGAGGGCTGTCACAGTGACTTCTATCTTCCACAACAATAGTTTTTAGGTTTTTAATATTATTGAGAAACAACGTTGAGACATATATATATATATATTCTACTTTTCTAAATGATTGACTATTTCAATGGAGAACCTAAATGACACGGACCCGTGTTTGTTATTACATATCTCTATTTTGAATGTGACAAGTCTATCATTGCCTGTTATTCATAGGTATTCACAGAGTTTTTGGCCTTTTTTTCCTCTATAACAGTTAATTGACTCTTTACAGTGGCCTGCTATGGTTAATAATAACATGTTCAGTCATGAGTGAAATCAAAGCTTTTCTTCACTTTAGCATTTAACATTCCCAACAATATAATGTGATACCTTAATTAAAACACAGCTAATAAAACACAATTTTCTTAATGCAAACATCAGTGACTCAACATTAGCAACCAAAGGGTTCAGTCTGCAGCTCACACTCATGTGAAGCTACAGCCTCCCCCTTTAGTCTCTGTCATCCTTCTGCTCCTGCACAAACAAAGCAAGACAAAACCTCCACCCTTCTTCTACAGGCTGGGTGAATTGTTGTGGACATTCACTAATCCTAAAGTCGGCACCGTTTTTGTCTCAGTATCAAGTCAGTTAAACTTTTAGTCGTCAGTCCGTCACAGTCCAGTCACATGCATACATCCACACACATTCATACCAGATATTGCTGATAATGGAGTCTCACGCGCAGCCTATTCGAGCCTCCATCACCAGCAAGATGACGTCATCATTTTAAAGGAAAACAGCTCCTTGTTTTTGGACTGGATTGACTCGCTGCAATCCTTTTAGGCTCAGGACTTCTCATGTGATCAATGTCACATATAAGTGAATTTCTCCCAAGCCCATTATAATCATGGAGAAAAACACTTTGCCACTGTTTCCAGTAAGAATATTTTATAGCGCTTTAAAGTTCAACCTCTCAGGTCTGGATTAAAGAGCTGATTTGTTAAATCGGGAACTCACAAAATACCAAAATATCACCAGCGGTGGATCACACCTCTCAGATGTTCTTATCTCAGTGCACTGTAACAAAAGCACAAACAAACGCAACCAATAAAATACTAATAAAGTAACAAATACTGGGGCCCATTGCAAACATGTCCAAGCATAAAACCATCTTTCTCTCTCTTAGAGAAAGAAAACAATCCAAACCTCACTGATAAAATCAACCTAGTGTCAAGCAAAACCCAAAAATCAACCAAAACTTCACCAGAAAGTTTTTCTCCCTCCCGGGACAATATTGTGCAGGAATACAGGCACCGTAACTCCTTTTGCACTGACAAAAACATGTTGGATTTACTTGATTCAATAGTGGACACTGGTTGCACACAAAGGTTTTGCTTTGGCAGAAACTTAAACAACTGAGTTAAATCAACACAACCTTTTCATATTCAGTAAACCTGCATGTTGTGTTCATAAAACACGATTGAAACATGTTCAGATGGAGTAAGTTGAGCTCCTGGAACATTTTAATCCTTCAATTGAAATTGAATGGGTCTACAACAACTACCATCCTCCTATCTCTATCCTGGTTGCAGCAGGGCTGGGAAATAACCCTGAAGTGATAGGTTACCAGGCAGGGTACACCCTGGACAGCTCACCAGTCTATCAGATAGAAACACACAGCCGTTTACATTCATGGATAATTTAGCCCAGGACCTTCTTACTGTGGAGCAACAGCACTAACCAGCATGCCAACAATGGAGGAAATACAGGAAAGCTATGATTTCCTGTATTTGAGGCAGAATTATTTTGTTCTTGCCCTTGACAGGTTAATCCACAATAAATAGCAACAGCATGCATGTGGTGTGTGTGTCGTTGTCTGCCTCTTATAACTCCAGTGATTTTCCTGTAGTTTGAAATCTTATGCGGTGTTGACACAATAATTTGTTGTAAACCAGGAAATTCCCAACTGTGGTAGAAAGCACAGCTTAGCCTTAGCAAATGTTCAAAGAAAAGTCGTCACTTCCTGATAAATATTGTCACACTGGGGTTTTTGCAAATGATATCAGTGAGCACTGTGTGGCAGCTGGAGTCAGACAACTGAAGCTCCCACAATCAAGACCACAAACAGCTTTCAAAGGAGATTTGAAGCTTTTCTGGCAGCAAGCTTCATGATTTATGGGACTGGAACTGGAACAGAAACTACCTGATCACCAATGGTGAGCTGGCATGGAATTATTTTTATGACATTTTATCAAAGTTATAAATAAGCATGCCCATTAACACATAGTGAGTGAGCATGTTGTCTTCCCACGCAGTGAACAGCGGATGCTAATGTTTTTGTCACTTTTTACAGAGTCAAACTCAAAGTAAGGTCAGTGCTTCCACGCTTTAAACGCTGCACGCTCACACTCTCTCCACACTCGATAGATTATCCATTGTTCATCTGCACACAGCTGCGGTTTTAGTAACGCAGTAACGCAGCGTGCTTACGGGAAAGTAACAGTAATCTAATTACCTTTTTTGCAATAGTAATCCCTCACTTTACTCGTTTCTTGAAAAAAGTAATCGGATTACTGCCCATCTCTGGTTGGAGCTGTGCACTTGTGGGTTCCACCTTGTGTACACGTTTATCTTTGCTGTGTGTACTTGTACCTCTGAGTGGAAGCTGAACTCTTGAGTTCGAGTATCGAAGCATCAGCTGTGACGTTAAAGTCCAAACAGCTCGTTCATTTGACGTGCAAATGAACGAAGGTAACGCCGTTTTCATGTGGATGTGTCACTGAGACACTTTCCACATCCACAGCTCACAAAATGGGAAAACTATAGAAGTATAACAATGAAGAAGTTACTATGTTACGGGTCCCAAGGATGAAGACCTCGATGACAAATATGTTACCTGTAAAAGCAGGTGAAGAGCAGAGTAAGGAAGACACGATGCGTCTCTGCTTTCCTCCAGAACGTGTCTGAGTCTGATTTATTTCACACAAATAAATGCTATAAAACACTAAATATGAGCTTTCAATATACTGTTCAGCTGCTTCCTCATTCACATCAATTACATTTACTTATTTCACAACATCAGTGAAATATACTCTTTTTAACTGGTTCAGTTTCTCAAGTTCACACTTCTTTCCATAACAGCTACATCCTTTTATCATATCAATAAACACATCACATTGTCTTCTGCAGTGTCTTACTGGCTAAACAGTTCTATTCAATAACAGCATTGGTAAATACATTACATTTGTTCCCTCCAGTAATTTACTGGCAAAATCACTATTTAGTGCATCATGAAACACAGCTTGTTGAATCAACCCATGAATGCCTCTGTTAGCTACACAGAGTTGCTCAGAGTGCTTGTGTTACACTAGCTAATCTACTCAGTCACTTTAACAGAACTATTAACATTCACATCTCACAGAACTGATTTGATTGGAGCATTACAACACGTTTGCACAGAGCATAGGAGCGCACTGACTCTGCTTCACGAGCGCTCCACCTAACGAGCGGGCTCGCGGTGCGGTCGCGCGGGACACTCCTCTGGTTTTCTCCCGTGTTTACATATAAATAACTTTGGCGGACCGCCTTAACTCTCCCATTCACATTAACGTGGGTAACCATGGTGACAATAAACAACATTTTCGGTGCGAGCACCGTGTACCGACCTGTAAAAGCAGGTGAAGAGCAGAGTAAGGAAGACACGATGCGTCTCTGCTTTCCTCCAGAACGTGTCTGAGGAAGCAGCGGAAGGTGGGCTCCACTTACTGCTCCCCGAAACCCCGGAGCAAGCACCAAAGTTCCGCCCTCACTGCTTTCTAACATAAAATGAATCCCTGTTACATGGATTTTCTATCCTCTTAAAGAAACTGAAAATAAATACATATAGCAATGAAAAATGTCCCGTTACATGAGTGTTTTACACAAAATAATATTCATGTGGTCATTCCCTCACAGGGGTGCCACAACTACACTGCTGTTTTGACAGAGACACAGTGTGTTTATCTAACTTGGCTGAAGCCAAAGTTCTCCAGACAAATTCAGTCTGTTTCTGCCAAGTGTGAACTCACTGGATGAGCGCCAGATACACAGAATCAAAAAGGGATAAATTCGTTTTCTTATGTCAAGTTCATGTCACTAACAGCTTTGCAGGGTATAGCAGTCTGTACCTGACGCCGGTCATCCCACGTAGTCTTCTTCGTACCTTCTAACTGACAGCTGGTCAATAAACGAGCTCCATAAACGCTCCATATTCACCTTTACATGGAATATAAAGGGAAAAGAAGAAACACAGTGCTGTGTCAGCGTTAGACATATAGATATATCCTTGCTTTTAATACATTTGAAGGTGGGTGGGAGAGGTGCTTCTCCGCGTAGTCTACGGTCTCTTTGGGATGGGTAAAGCTTTTCCTCACATCACCATGGGTCACTAACAGCTTTGCAGGGTATAGCAGTCTGTACCTGACGCCGGTCATCCCACGTAGTCTTCCTCTCATATTTGCAAATGTGGCTCTGCGTTTCCAACAGAGGGAGGGAAATCTGGGAGGATGTTTATTTTAAAAACCCTGTGGTCTGTGGCCTCACAGACCACAACGGCAGCAGACCCAGCCTCACAAACCACAACAGCAGACCCGACCACAACAGCAGACCCAGCCTCACAAACCACAACAGCAGACCCAGCCTCACAGACCACAGCTCCAAATGCTACAACCACACAAGCCTCAGCTCCACAGATTACAGCCCAGCAATCTACAGCACAAACCATAGAACCAACAGTTGCAGAGAAATGTAAATAAATATAATATTTTTTTATTTTTAAAAAAAGGACTTTTGTTCCTATGACAGTGTTTGTTTCAGTACTCTGTAGATCATGGCATAGGAAATTTTACACCTTTAAAAAGATTTTGTTAGGTATATTTCCTAACAGAATATTTAAATTTAATAATATGTTAATGCTTTAAAAAAACATTCATGGGGCAAAACATTATAGAAAACTTGTAAAAGAATGTAAGCCACATGTGTAAAATTACACAAATGAAAAAGTGAGTCCTTCAAAACTGTGAATCTTTCTTTTGTTGTTGTGTAACCCAGAATGTTCATGATTTATATTGTATATCTGATGTACACTAAGAGTGAAAAGTTTGGACACACCTTCATTTTAATGTTGCTTCTTAATTTCCTTGTCTATTTTGTAGATTCATTGTTGATTAGAACTCGAGGCATCAAAACTATGAATGGACACATATGGAGCTGTGGAACAGCCTGCCGGAGGAGCTCAGGGCCGTAGAGAACGTACATGTTTTTAAGAACAGGCTCAAGACCCACCTTTTTAATTTAGCTTTTACTTAGCGTTTATTTATTTTATGCTTATTTATTCTATCCTGTCATTCTATTATTAATTTAGGCTTTACCTAATATTTTTTGGTTTCATTCTTATTAATTTTTTAATCTTCTTAATCTTCTGTGTGTGTGTGTGTGTGTGTGTGTGTGTGTGTGTGTATTGAGAGTGTGGGGAGTGAGTTGGAGGGTGGGGTGGGCTGCTTTTAACTATGTAAAGCACTTTGTGCTACATTTTTTTTGTATGAAAAGTGCTTTATAAATAAAGATTGATTGATTGATATGGAGCACTAACCCTAACACAAATGATGTAGTAAACCAAAAAGTATGAAAGAATCAAAAATATTTTTTATATCTTAGATTCTTCAAATTAGCCACCCTTTGCTTTGATCACTGCTTTGAACACTCTAGGCATTCTGTCAGTGAGCTTCATGGGGTAGTCACCTAAGATGATTGTCACTGCATGAAAAGCATGAACACACAGAAAAACACTGAATGGGAAGGTGTGTCCCAAATTTTGACTAGTAGTGTATGTTCTTCATTTTCTTATTTTCTAAAATTGCTGTCATAAATGCTGCTAGTGACATAGAATGCCCACTACAAGAAGTATATTAATGTTGTGATGATGACTGCCTGCCAGCAACAGTTTGAAAGATCAAATACTCTTTAAGACGCTGCTTTTAACAGCCCAAAAATTGACACTATATTTTAGAGATAATAAAACTAGTTTTGGAGGAGAAAAATAACATTTTTCCAGAAACGGTTATGTAATAGTAAAGGCCACAGGTGCAAGCCTTGAGCCTGAGTATTTTAAAATATAGTCATGTAGCTTCAACTAAACATAATTTTAAAAATTTGTTGTAATAGGTGTTTCTGCAGGAAAAAAGATTTGATAGGGGCCAAGAGCTTTTCTATTGCTATGTATTTAAATTTCTTTTCTTTCATTAATATGAATTTATTTAAATGTCTATGTAGAACATTGTAAGTGTAACTTTACCCCCAAATAAAAGCAAATTTAAGTGCTCTTTTTTTTTTTTTTTTTTACAAAATACAATGTTAAACCATGTGCCCATTTTATCAGCGTCTTAAAAGTATTTACCCTGAAACACGTCTTTTGTCAGACACTACATAAGAAATTATGCATTTTAAATTTTGATTTACATTTAGTCCTGCTGACTTATCTCTTTTTCTTATTACTTTTTGTAGATATAATGGATGCCTGGGCTGGAAAGAGTCCTCACATTCTACTCTCCAGAATTGGTGCTTACAAATTATTCTACTGGGATATCCAACAAATTGGTACAGTGATCTAGATGTAGATGTTAAATTAAGAAGTCTAAAAAAACCAAATGGTCTCCAAAGTTACTGTACTTATTGGTTATACTGTGACTTATTTGGCAAATATACCCTTTGTGATAACAAAGCCAATATGGATTACAGATGGGGGGGGCACACATTTTGGCAGCCGATGCCACACAGCCTGATAAAATCTGTATCCCTCCATAACTTTTGCTGTGAATAAGACATCTTCTCCAAAGTTACTGTACTTATTGATTAGATTGAGATATATTTTGCAAATGAACTCATTCGTGATAGCTTTGCTACAAAGTGTAAACCGAGTGTCAATTCACTGGAGAGCGACGTGTTTCCATCTGGTTTTACAGTATTATAGTATCAAAGTCTTTTTCTAGACAAAGTATTCCCAGCAGGTTATTTCAGTGTACAGTATACGGTAAACTGTCTTCCACACGGCACATTACAATGTCACGAAACTAATATTAAATTCATCGAGTCTGCTGTTTTCCAGCTTTTACTCTTTATCGCGTCGACTGCAGATCAGTGACAAGTAGCGTACAGAACGGAGCTGGGCAAGTGGCTCCTCCTACTTTGCGCACTCCCGTGAAAGGGGAAACAATTTTTGACGGGGGTAACTACTTTGGCACAACAGCGTTCTGCCGTCAAGGGCGATCATTGGTTAAATGTGATCATGTGACTGATGCAAGCCAGATCCTTTTATTTAGCGAAACTGTGATTAATAGTTAAATATTATTGTTGAGGGGCACAGACAGGACTCCGCACGCACACATTAAAAAATAATAATATATATTTTTTTTTAAAGTTGCCTCAACAAAAGGGCACCTTGGGCACCCATCAGGAAAGGGGCGGGTGCTCAAGCCCCTCTAGCCCCCCCTCTGCACGTGCCTTCCTTTAAAGGTTCTTCAATGAACCACTGAAAGAAATGGTTCTTCAAAGAACCATTGTTTGAAAGGTTCTTTGTGGCACCAAAAAAGGTTCTTCTATGGCATCAGTCTAAAGAACCACTTTTGGTTCCAGTTGGCACCTTTATTTTTCTGAGTGTGGGGTGGCAAGTGCCACCCTAAAATGATCTCTTGCCACCCCAAGTGCCACCCCAGTTTTGCATATGACAGTGTTGTTTATTAAAATAAGACAGCATTAACAGTTTGAGCGTAGTTACAGTCAGCAGTGAATATAAATGCTAAAACTGTATATATTGCATAGTGTCGTCCCCCCCCCCCCCCTGCATCAGTAACAAGTGGTTCAGCCCATAGCAGGACAGCTTTTTTCTTGTTTTCAGCAGCAAGCGATGCTTATGATCGTGCCAGAGCACATTCTGAACAACACCATGGGAATTTTGGATTTTACACAGGTGGGTGGATGTTACACTGTGGAAATGGAGGAAGGTGAGTGTTATTAACCCTCTGTGGTCCACGGACACGCTGCACCTCCAAATCACATGACTGATGTAAGCTGCCATAGCAACAAGCTGCAGCAACGCTGAGTCTCTGTTTCAGCCACATTGAAAGTTCAGACTTCAAAGTTTTTAAATTTTAATTACAGGCCAGTAAATCCAGAGTTATGATCATATATATCAGCCACGCTTTGTTCTAAACACTGTCGTCACGTTTGTGTGTGTTTTAAGCGTTTTCTAAGGACAGCGCGAAAACAGTAAAGAAAGGAAAAAATCCACATTTCCTATCGGTGGAAAAATGCACCATGTCGACCAAGAAAATTTCTCTAGATCCGCCCCTGGTCTTGCTGCCACAGATGGAGCTCCCACAGCCAGGGGAAGGAGTACTAGCAGTCCAGAAGCAGCGGCCAGCCAACCAATGCAGAGGCCGGCCACTTCAGAGAAAGCCAAAGACGGGACCCTGGACCCCAAGAACCACCCGACACCTGGGGGAACCCCGACCGCGCAACTAAGAGGAACAAGCCATCCCCGGAAAACAACCCTCATAGGAGCATGCCAGCAAGTCTCGCACCAGTTGTGACATCACATCCTGTGTCGTGCGACATAATCGTTGTGGTGCGTTGATCAGTATCGCTTAATTTTTGTAACTTGATCCATTTGCCGTGGTCGTTGCAATCATGCTCATTTTTCCACCATTTTAATGATGATCCTGCACCGAAGCTCAGAGACACACGAATACACAGAGTGAGATGTTGAAGCAGTTTGAAAATGTGAATTTGTGGAGAGAAGTTTGCAAAAAACACCCTCAACAAAGTCGTGGCTTCCAGGTTTGGCTTCTCCTTATCAGCTCGTGTGACGTGAGCATAAATCTTTGCACAGATAATGTTCATATGTGGATTCCTGGTTTTCTGCAGTTAACTGTGACCCAAAGCGTATTTTTAAAGTGGTTCCAGGCAATAAAGTCTAAAAATAAATACATCTACTTCCTTTTTCTGTGTTCCAGCCTCAGTGACTCTGACACAGTGCTGTAATATTTACACCTCTGATGAAAGCAGAGTTTGTAGTTGCAGAGAAATACTCGACTCATTTTGGGCATTTACGAGCAGGAACCTCAGAAAGCCCCTCGCTGCTTCACTGGTTAAGAAGCAAAGCAAACAAAGTTTAGGAACGAATGTCAGCACTTCACTAATGAATGTAATGCTGATTCATGTGCTTGTTTTGTAATGTGCATGTTGTGCGTTGCTATTTCCCATATTCTTTGGCACTGATAGATGAAGAGTCTCAGGCAGGACCGAGGCTGCCAGCTGCTGACAGTGAGCAGGGAGAGAGCAGCAGAAGCTGGGCAAGAGCAGGGCACCTTCAGCCCCCTTCATCAGTCAGAAATCATTTGGGTGTCTGTGTGAAATGTCTGATTTTTAAAATCTTTTTGTAGACATATTTATTAAATGTTTAACAATTATATAGAAGAAAGACAATGTAAAGAACAAAACATGACAAAACCAAAATGAGTTGAAGTTATGAACTGTTTCTGAGAGACAAATAACACCAGGATCCTTTTTGTGTAGCTGACAGCTGGTAACTGTGCAGGGGCGGGTCTAGCAAAGTGTTGCCAGGGGGCAGGTAGGGCATTAACAGGGAGAGGGGGGCACAAAGAAATACTTTTCTTTCTTGTTCTCATTTAAAATGTCTCACTTTTAATAAATAATTATCTGAATCTTACAACAAACGTTTTCATCTGATGTAAAATGTATAGAAATCCATTATTGTACATAGTCATTTTTTAGGGTCCCATCATAATTTCTTCAGAAGTAAGTACTGCATATGATGCCAGTGTTTCCCACATTTTCTAGATTCTGCACCAGTACTGTGTGTAAAATGCATCAAAAAGTCCGTTTGATTCTTTCTCAGCTGTCTTTCTGTCTCCTTTCACTTTTTAAAGGTTGCCATGTTAGAAAACATATTTTGCCCTGCCATGCTGTTTATTGATGTGGCAAATGAAAGGTTTATGAAAACATATCTAAATCTGTCATCAGTAATCAGCAATGATCATGTCTCACCTCTAGTCTCTGTCTTAATGTCAGGTTTCCACCGTGTGTTGTAGATGTTCAGGAGGTTAACTCGACCAACAGTCTACTTCCTGTTTAGAATACCAGGACAGGGAGGATGGTGCAGGTTTAAGTTTATTAGACTGATGCATGTATACCAACAAGACAGCGTCCATCACTGTGACAACAGCGTTTGTTTTCATTCAAAGGCTTCATGGTTTTTCCTTTAATACCTGGGGGGCCGGTCTCCAGTCAAAATGCCCGCGACCATTTTTTGTCCCAGTCCAGCCCTGGTCAGGAGTCACAGTCAAGTGTGAGCTGCATGGCCCCTCTATGAACATTGTGGCTTTCCTAATGGCCCCTGTTGAGTCTAATTGTTGAATGTTGTCAATGTGTTTCTTAAATTTTACAGGTCTTAGTTCAATCTGTAGGATCAAGACATTCCTTTGATCCTGACCACCTCTCCACCCACTCTGTGCTGGGGGAGGATTATTGTCGACACATCTCTTGTGAAGATTCTGTTTCTTGTGTGGTCAGCTTCCTGCCCTTTAGTGGCTTCACTGTGTTGTGCACGGTGAACCAATACAGGAAGTGAACCATATATTGGGTGTGGGGGAGATCACCATTTTATGGCTAAGGATGCTGTTAGAAACAGTTGGAAGTCACACACACAGAGAGACACACAAACACTAACTCACTCAAACAGCTGAACTACAATGATCCATGTAGCAAACACAAACTGTTATATCACCTTTGGGCTTTTGGAGCCTTGACCTGACTTTTAAAAAATAATTGGAAAAAAGCTCTATGCTGCTACAAAATGAAAAATAGATATTTGCAAAATTCTGCCCAAGTATGTATTTTACCTGGTTACTGCGTGTGGCGGGCGTGGTCTGCAGCGCCGCTGCAGGGGAGGCGGACGCACCTTAACGTCTGTGCTCTCTCTGCTGTTGTTGGTGTGTGTCGGGCTGTGAGCTGCAAAGCTACAGCCGGCTGTGTGCGCACAGCAACCGTGTGTGTAAAGTGGTCAATAAAGAGATGCTGAAAAGCGCGTTCATGCAAACATCGTCGGGTCTGCCGTGATATGTTTACAACGGGACTTCTGCTCCTGAACCTCTGCGCACAGCGTCTGCAGGTCGGGGCTGTACGAAGTCACTTTATCTCTACAGGACTGTAAGCTGTCGTCTGTGAGGCGTGAGCGTGTTTGTTTGAACACAGTTCACGGTGGAGAACAGCTGCTGACATAATGTGGATCCGAAGATTCATAACTGGCCTACCTGGGGCTGAAAGTCTCCATAAATGCAGGCGTTTCGGCGGCTACACCGGCTTCCACGAGTGTGACGCTTATTTTGAGAAAATAATAGAATATAAATGTATTTTTATATTCCAATATCACAATAATCTTCCAATGTAGAACTACAAGTTAAAAAAGAAGTAACATAAATCAAATCCACTTCAGCTAAATACTTCTCATTTATTTCCATCTTACATGCTGTGACTGCAGCCATTCCCACATCTCTGTGAATGGGACTCATGGACATGGATCAGTGGTTGTTGATCAATGGTCCTGAGAATCTGCATAATTAAGATGAAGGAACGGAGCTCCCAGCCCATCGTTCCTGCAGCTGCTTTCAGTCTTTATGCAAATGTCCTGTTTGTAAGACTGAAACCTGCAGCTGAGACTGAAGACGTCACCTGATGATGACGACACGTTTCTCCCACAAAACGCTGCGTCCAGATGAACAGAAGCAACAGACTCACTTTCCTGGATGATTGAGATGCATCAAGACTTCATTGTGTGTTACTTCTCATTCAGCACAGACACATTATTCCTGTTAGGTCATGTCAGCTGTCACTCAGTACAAGCACAACTGTGAACAACACAAACTTCTCTTCAATGTGTCACAGAAACACTAAGTGTGAGAGCCTGTATGACACACAGGACAGACTGTAAGCTCTGCTGGCTGCACAGCACTTTGTAGCAGTTTTCCAACATGTCCTCCACCCGTGATGTCAGTGGTGGGACCCCAGTCACAGCACTCAGCACCACCTCCTTTAAATGGATTTTATAGCAGTTACTCCCGTTACTCGGTGCAATGCTTCTTAAATGTGTTTTTGCAGGATAAAACACAGCAGGTGGTGTAGAGAGGACGTCAGCTGACGGAGCAGAGGGAGGCAGACTGTGGATAAATGACAGAGTGAGAGGAGAGCAACCATGACAGAAGCACAGGTGTGGCAGATAGAAGTGGCTTTATAGACACTTATTGTCAGTCCTCGTGCATGCTGTGGAAATAAGTGTCTGTGTCATGAGGTGACATGTGAGCTTATCTTTGGTCAATAAAGCTGAACGACCAGTTTTCACTTTGCTTGTTACGCTTGTTTAGTGACGTCTGGGTTTCTGTGGAGCCCGAATTTTGATGAGTTCTGGTGAAATCATCTGAGATCATCTGAGCATCGGTGAAGAGTCAGCAGAGAAAGTGTGGGACAGAAGTTTGCTTTGGACACATGGACTGAAATCAAAAAGTAACAAACAGGATTTCCAATGGACAGTATGGAGAAGTGAAAGTACACAAAGGCTGTGCTGGAACACGTGTGTTACACTTTTTGACAGCTGAGAACAAAACACAATATTTTGCATCATCTCTGCAGTGTCTCTTCTTTCCTCTGCTGTTGTGCTTTTAGCTCCAAACTGTTTCAAATGGTTTGTCAGCAAGCTGACCTCTGACCTCTGCAGTACTAACTCCTGACCCGTACAAAGAGCGGGCGTTTCTGACCTTTGACCTGCAGCTGTATGTCTCTCAGTCTCAGTTCTTCTGAGTTGCTCAATGATAAGTTATTGTAGTAACAACTAAGTCCATGGTCATTATTTGTTAATAGTAGCTTAAAGCTTCTGCACCAATCATGGAGCAGCAGGTTTAGAGCATGTGGATCTACAAAAGTAAGTCCCAGTAAGATGGGCTGAGCCTTACATACTAGAAGAAACATGTCATTCCCAGCAGATGAAGCGCCCTTTAAAGCAGGATCTCACTTTAAACCTAAAGAACTTGCTATGAGCATGCAGTGCATTCATGGTTATTATTCATACGATTGTGGGTCGCTAATAAAGTGCAACTATCACATTACATTTTATTATTAAATTGTTGTTAACAATCCCTTCACTTCTGCTTATCTAATTCATGGTTGCAGGATGGCTGACAGCTTCCATTAGGCAGGAGGTAATGTCCATTCTGGCCACAGTGCAACCCACAATGTGTAACTGACACTATTATATTGCATTATGTCACATTGTTACATCTTTTTAATAAATGATGACAGTCAGCTGAATTTGCTGCCCCCTTGGTGGAGGACATCAGGATCTGCTGCTCCATCACAAACACCGCAGAAGAAGAACAACACTGGATCAGATTATCTGGACGTGTTTGACAGGGACAGTGTTCATGTTCATGGACATCAGGACAAAAACAGACGATGGAAACCTGCCAGATTTGAGCTAAACTGCTCGTTTCCATGTGTAGTCCCTGGGAGGTCACATGACCAACAAAGACACAAGCTGTGTCCCAAAACGTCGGCTGCATCCTCCGGAGGCCGCATTTGAAGGCCGATGACGTCACAGCCAGGCGACGAAGGCTGTCCCGATTCCTCGACTCCTTCAAATGCGTCCTTCATTCCCCCGAGTTTGAAGGATGGGTCGGGTGTGTCCTTCGTGGCCCACCATATCCCAGAATTCATAGCGCGGCCCAGCCAAATTTCAGCTGCCAACAATGGCGGCCGCTACTAAGTTTTAAAATTTAACGAGGGAGTACTACTTACTTACAATGAATTCCTTACACTATATAATTTTCCCGTCAGTGTTGGGGAATTCTCAATGGTGCTTGGTGCCATACCCTCAGGGACTTTAATGTTATATAAAAACACTGACAGCTCAATATCTGCCTCAGTCACTCTCCCTGATCCAGCTGAGTCAGCAGTGGGAAAAATCTGCTTTTCACAGGAACTTGGTAACAGCAATAAGAGAATACGTAGTTTATTCCAAGAAGATATCATGTCTCTCCCATATATAGAATATCTTACTGGAACCGACATGTTCCAGATATCACCTGGAAGACAGTCTGGATGATCCCATAAATATCTAATTGTGAACAAGGTGAAGGAAATCTCATATAAAATTCTTCATAAATGTTACCCAGCCAGTCACTATATGGTAACATTTAAAAGAGACATAAATACTAATTGAACTTTCTGTGGGGATCATCCAGAAACTGTGGCACATCTCTTTTGGTTCCTCTACACAGAGATTCTGGAAGAATTTAGCAGTTTTGTTATTGTCCATATTTTAAGGGAGTTTTCTTTACGATGGGAAAATGTTTTATTCTTTTTCTTTAAGTTCCCCAGGAAGAATGATAAATGTTTTTTATAAAATATTTGTTAATACTTTTAGCTATTTTATATCCATAAATGTAAGTTTATTAATAAAACACCATATTTCTGCCTTTTTATAAGGATATGAATTGTACATACAATCAATTTCAGACTCAACCAACAAAAAGCCTCTCAGAACAATATTTATATGTTGATTTTTTTCGCCTACTCATATCATCATTTTTTTACTCCTGGTTCTGTATGTTCATGTTCTGTTCTTTTGTAAACTTCATCTGTTTGTATGTTGTATACTCATTGTGTTTCAATAAAGTTCGATTTAAAAAAAGGTACGTTCTAAACGAAGCTTCAGACGTCACTGATCACGTGACTCTGGCCAAACGAATCAAGCCTCGACACGGTGCTTCTGAAGCAGCGCGTTGATCTTTCTGACACACGCACCGGAGCGTCAGCTTCAAGCGGACCATCACTACGTCTCACATCTAAAGGTGTCAAGGTAACTTTGAACTGAGTTCAGTCAATCTGGAGTTTTTCCAAGTTTTCTGTTGCTCTCTGTGAGAGAAGAGCGTTAAAGGCGGGGCTCTCCAGAGTCCAGCAAAACAGGAAACCACAGCTGGGTGTGTGTAAGTGTGCAAACCAATAGAATGCATCGTGGTGGTGGGGGGGGGGGGGGGCATCACGGGCAAGAAAAAAATAAAATAATCGGTCGTACCCATGCTTCCCCGACGTCATGCCAGCGCATATTGGGAAATTCGTAGGCACCGATCGGTTTTCTATCAGCCATTTGCTGGGAGTAAGGGCGCCCTCCGTTTGCGAGGTGCGCCTGCTGCTGGCGGCACAGGGAGGAGAGGGCGGGGCGGCGGGGAGTCTCTGGCTGGCTGGAGCGGCATCTAATAACCAACTCGCAAAACAAAATAAAAACAACAAACAGATATTATGATACAGACTTATAATCTGCACCGATGTTTGTTCTAAATTCTATAAAGTGAGCGCGAGAGCCCTCGGTGCGCCTGCGCGCTGCTGAAGTCAAAGTAAACTTTATTGTCATCTCCGCTACAGACAGTCCAGCATATCCGGTTGTTCAGCTGACGTCACTAGCCGTGTCTGGGCCTAAACTCCGCTGCAGGTCCATATATCAAACGATCACTATGGCATTACTGAGAGTTGAAAAACTGTCTAAAGTCTTTCATCTTTAATAAAATGATCAGCGTTCTGCTCTACCAGGTGTAACAACTGAGTTTAACATCCAGGCATCCATGAAAACGGAATTTATGACATTTAATGGAGTTAGAAGTTAGCAGGAAGTTAGCTCGCTAGCTTCTATCTAAATACAATATAGCATGTCCTGACTGCCGGGTTTTGGAAACAAATTAAAACGTACAGCTCTGCTATCACTTCCAGCATAAATGAAGACGGAAAACTAAACAGCAGTGACGTTTGTAGGGTTACTGAAGTTTGGCTAGCCGGTATATAATGATGTGCTACGTGACCGCTAGCGACACAGCTATGTTAGCATAATATAAACAAGCTAACTTTTTTTCCACTCGATAAAAGTTACTGTGAGTGTTCTCGGTGGTCAGGAACAAATGTAATCGCATGGCAGGATGCTGTAAAAGGACCAAACTTCAGCCAGGAGAACAACTGAGATAATCCATCCACAATACGAGGTTAGTCATTCATATACTGCTGCATGGGCTGGGCTGCAGTTACATCCTAAGGTTTTAAAAACTGAGCTTAAATAAATGATTAGCGGTAATAAAAGCGGAGGGAGGTCAACAGTGATCACTGACTGTTTTAGGAGCTTTTTGAGATCAAATAGAAGAAAATACATAACATTAAACATGTTAACAACACAAAGCTATATTAAACGCAGACTACTTTAGGCCCGGAAGTAGGATTCGTCGCGTCATCACTGAACAACCAGATAGAGAGACGAGACGACGAGGCTGCAGTTACAGCGGTGCAAGTAAACAAACAATAAATATAAGAAGAGTAAGAAAATAAATCTACACTTTAGGACTCGGGGTAAAGGATCAATAACAATTTAAATTTATAATTTACAGTTTGATGATTTAAAGTCTCACACAACCCGTCAAAAGGGGCGGGGCCGGCTGCTTCCACGTAGAGCACATTTCATTGATAATGATGTAAATCCAAGCCCATCATGGATTCACGATCTGAATCCTGGGTTGTGTGAAATCCCAGAAATCAACCTTAGACAAAGTGAATCTGTGAACTAAGGTGTAGGTCTGTTAGGTTAATTGTGCTGATCCTCGGGTTGGGGGATTTGTGTTTGTACTGGAGCGCAAAATTCAAACCAATGGAAGATGGACAACAAAAGTTCAAAGCCATCAGGTGCTCAGTTTATGTATTTATTTTTGGCCTACATCAGTAAGAAATGCCAAATTATATACACAAAGTTACAGGAATCACCACTCCTGTTATTCATGATGATTTCAGTAACATCACATAATAACATGTAACATTATTATGTGATGTGCGTACTGTTAATGCTGATACTGTGGTGAAATTCTCTGCTTCTTTTGTGTATTCTGCATCTATTACGTCAGATTGTCTTACCCCTCATATGGTTGAGAATTTTGCCAATACCCTGTTAACTACATGTTCCTCCATCCTCGACACTGTGGCACCTATTAAAATGAAGCGCCCCAGAACTTACTCACAATGTTGGTTAAGTGACTCTGTTCGCGCTCTACGACGTGCGTGTCGGCGGGATGAGAGAAGGTGGAGGAAAGATAAACTCCAGGCATCTTACGACATCCTACGTACTAGTCGCTTGAAGTTTCAAACTGCTGCCAAAATGGCTAAAGCAGCTTTTCTTTCAAAAATTATCTCTACCAATGGTAACAATCCTCGAATTTTATTTAAAATTTTTAACTCTGTAGTCAACCCCTGCCCCACTATGCCGCTGCCGTGCTCCACGGTTCTTTGCGAACAATTTTTAAATTATTTTTTAGATAAAGTCTCATCTCTTAAATCTGCTCTTCCTTTAATGACAGGCCCTGCGTTTACCCCTGACTGTTCCTCTTCTATCAGTTTGAACCCGTTTCACTCCCTACTCTTAAGCGTCTGGTTGAACAACTGAACAATACTAATCTCGTATATGATGTTCTTCCATCTCGTATAGTTAAGGACTGTTTTAGTGCAATTGGACCTAGTATATTGTCCCTTTTGAACTCTTCTTTGCTCTCTGGTTGCGTACCATCAGCCTTTAAACATGCTATAATTCAGCCTGTTCTTAAAAAAAGGAACCTTGATTATAATGATTATGCGAACTATAGGCCGATTTCCAAGCTTCCGTTCTTGGCCAAAATTCTTGAGAAGATAGTGTTGCTTCAACTCCAGGCCTACCTGGATGAGAATAGCATTAATGATAAATTCCAATCGGCCTTCAAACCACATCATAGCACTGAGTCAGCGCTGCTCCGAGTTCTCAATGACCTTCTACTAATGGCTGACAATGGACGCTCCTCGGTCCTAGTGCTATTGGATTTATCGTCGGCTTTCGATATGGTTGATCATAAAATCCTATTGGCGAGACTTGAGCACACTGTAGGCATCAAGGGTGTTGCCTTGGATTGGTTTAAATCATACTTCTCCAATCGGCTCTCCTCGGTTCACTTGGTCACTTCCTCTTCCTCCGCTGTACCTGTCTGTTGTGGTGTCCCTCAGGGATCTGTGTTAGGCCCTACTCTGTTCTCATTGTACATGCTTCCATTAAGCGCTATCTTTGAGAAATATCACATCGCTTTTCATTATTATGCTGATGACATTCAGATCTACTTTGAGTTAAATGATGACCTAGCTTTGTCCTTGAATAGTTTTCGAGGGTGCATGTGTGAGGTCAGGCAATGGCTCCTGGCAAATACTCTTATCCTTTATGATAAGAAAACTGAAATTGTGGTCTTTGGCAGTGACGTCCTTCGTGCCAAACTTCGTGATGCTTTTGGTTTTCTCACTAGCTCCTTTTCCGACACTGTTAGGAATTTGGGCGTGTTACTTGACAGCTCATTTAAACTTGATAGACAAGTGTCTGCTGTTGTTAGATCCAGTTTATACCAACTCCGCCTTATTTCTAAGGCCAGGCAGTACATCCCGCATAAAGACCTGGAAAAACTCATCCATGCCTTTGTAACTTCGAGGCTGGATTACTGCAATTCACTCTATTTTGGACTCCACTCTCCCTCCTCCATAGATTACAGACAGTCCAAAATGCTGCTGCACGCATTCTAACCAAAACTAAGAAGTTTGCCCACATTACTCCCGTCCTAGCTGATTTGCACTGGTTGCCTGTGAAATACCGTATCCAATTTAAAATTCTGCTGTTTACTTTTAAAATCACTAATAACACAGCACCGAGCTATCTTAAGGAACTCTTAAGCTTATATGTTCCTGCTAGGGCTTTAAGATCATCCTCACAGTTACTGTTGGTGCGGCCTAGATCTCGGCTGAAGTCTAGAGGTGATCGAGCGTTTGCCCTGGCCGCACCAGAGTTGTGGAACAACCTTCCCATTGGCATTCGGGCGTCTGACTCTATTCAATCTTTTAAATCACGGCTTAAAACGTATTTGTTTAATCTTGCGTTTTCTACCGGTTAAATGCTGGCCTTGTCTGCAGTGATTTATTTTACTAATTTTCCTATCTTGCTTTTTATTTGTGCTGTGTATGTCTTATCCCCATTGTGTGTTGATGGCACAGTTATATTGTGCTATAGCTATGTGCTATAGTTATATTTTTTCTATTGGTGGCTTTTTCCTGTGAACATAATTCTACACTTTTATTTTTATGACTCTGATTATACTTGTGTTAATTTGTTCTATGTTAAGCACTTTGGCATGCCGTTGGTTTTTAAATGTGCTCTATAAATAAAGATTGTTGTTGTTGTTGTCCTGTAAGCACAATCTGCCTGTGTCTTTTCTCTGCAAATGAACATTTTCAGCCAATATAGGTAATACATCAACATGGCTGCCGTGGCTAAGTTAGGAATATTTATAATGTCATTTCCAAAACTTGCATATGATCTGCAATTTGTAGCAGATCTACTGACTGTCACAGAGCAGCTGGAGCAGTCTCAAATGCAGGTCAGTCCCCTGCTGCCCCCTGTGGCCAAGTGCCATAGCTACTGCTGGATGAACTCGTGACACATGTGCACCTGTTTCTATGAACACATTGAGTCTGAGTGGCTGCACTTACACTGGTGCATTCAAACATATTGAAAGATGCCAGCAATGTGGATTGTCAAGACTCAAACCAATCCACATTGCTGGCGTTGCATTTTTCAATGCCAGCAATGGCAGGTATCAGTGCTCAAAGCTTTTGTGTTTGTTTCCAACAAGTTGCCCACCTCGGGAAACAAAAATGTGTTCTTTTACTTGTCAGATGAACATATGAGACACTTTGACTCTTCAGTGCAGTGTGGAGCCTAACAAAGATCTGTTTTGTGTCCCAGCTGATCAGCAGGAGGAGGAGAGTCTGACGGAGCAGCAGAGGAACATTTTCAGCTACTTGGACTCAGCTCAGCCACTACAGAGGAAACAATGAGCTCAACACAGAAGGTGACAGACAGAGCAGGACCATATGACCAAAGATATTTATCACCATATACATCTGAACATTTGCCATAACGATGTAGCTGACGATAGAATTGACACCAGACAAAATACTTTACAGCTGCACAACTTTATTAAAAACCCATCAATGTATTTTCACTGAAACAAGCAGCTGTTGTTTATGTGTTTATGTACTAACAGCTGGAAACGTTTCATACAGCTTTGTTTGACAGAAATGAAGGAGAACATATTTAGTTCATTTGTTTCTACATGAGCTCTGTGTGATTTGATGAGTATCTGAGGCTGAGACCACAGGACTGTGAAACATGATTGTTGGGCTTCATTTCTGTGCTGAACAGTCGTTTAAGATTAGCTGTAAATAACAATTAGCTGATGTTGTTCATGAGACTAAAGTCACCTCACTGTGGTAATGTAAATATAATATGGCCAATATTATAGTTATTATATTGTTGGCATTACTAAATTTGGCTCAATGCTTACATATATGTGTAAAAAGCAAATGTAGGAGCTGTGATAACTGTGTCTGATAGAATGAAGAGTAGACTGATATATGAAATATTCCTTTATTGGGTGAGAAAATCAGACCATGTCATAACTGCTGTAAGTCACACAGAATAGATATCAGAGCCTTAAACAGGCTGACTTCTGCTAAATGGGTCAAACTGGGCAGAAAGTCTACAAACACATAACATCCTTATAGAATATGATGTAACACTATAGATCAACTTAGCTCAGAATATATAAAGCATATAAACAGTTACAGCAATATGATGCAACAAACACAGCAGCTACTGATCCAAAATACTCAAAGCTTCATAGTCAAAGGAGCTTGCAAAGAAAAGCGTCTGGACTTCTTTAAGTTACTTGAAGACATATCACCTCTCATCCGAGAAGCTTCTTCAGTTCTTAGGTCAAATGGTGGAGAGTCCCAGATATAAACCTAGTGGGAGTGACCCCCCACAGAGGGACAAAAGGACCCCCTGATGATCCTCTAATCGCCTGAGCCAAGGTGTGAAACTGGGTGTGGGTCCCAATCAGCCAGAGTTTCGGGTGAGTTCATTGTGAAACCTGGCCCCACCTTATCATGCGAATTCCTGAGGTCAGATGGCCCAGGATGTGAGTGGGCGTTAAGGCGTCTGGGAAGGGATCTCAAAACTGGATTATAGATGGCAGAGAGTTGGTGTCGTAAACCCCCGCCTCTGTTCAAAGATGGTCGCTCACAGTGGACATAGATGGCTTCTTTCACTCCTCTTTCAAACCATCTGTCCTCTCTGTCCAAAATGTGAACATTGGCATCCTCGAAAGAGTGTCCTTTATCCTTAAGATGCAGATGGACTGCTGAGTCTTGTCCTGTGGAGGTGGCTCTTCTGTGTTGTGCCATGCGCTTGTGAAGTGGCTGCTTGGTCTCTCCAATGTAGAGGTCTGAGCATTCCTCGCTGCACTGTACAGCATACACCACATTGTTAAGTTTGTGTTTTGGCGTTTTGTCTTTCGGGTGAACCAGTTTCTGTCTGAGCGTGTTGCTGGGTCTGAAATGCACCGGGATGTCATGCTTGGAGAAAACTCTCCTGAGTTTCTCTGATACACCGGCTACATAGGGGATGACAATGTTGTTGCGTCTGTCCTTCTTATCCTCCCTCGCTGGTGTCTGGTCTTCTTTTCTGTGCCTCTTTGCTGACTTTAAGAACGCCCATTTAGGATAGCCGCACGTTTTGAGTGCTTCCTTTACATGTGTGTGTTCCTTCTTTTTTCCTTCAGGCTTAGAGGGAACATGTTCTGCCCGGTGGTGTAGGGTCCTAATTACTCCAAGTTTGTGTTCCAGAGGGTGATGGGAGTCAAAGAGGAGGTACTGGTCCGTGTGTGTGGGCTTCCGGTAAACTTCGATGTTGAGGTTGCCGTTCTCTTCAATGTGCACAGCGCAGTCCAGGAAAGGCAAACAGTCGTCCTTTGTGTCTTCCCTGGTGAACTTGATGTTTTTATCCACAGCGTTAATGTGCGCAGTGAAGGATTCCACTTCTTGTGTCTTGATTTTGACCCAGGTGTCGTCCACATATCTGTACCAGTGGCTGGGTACTCTTCCTTTGAAAGAGCCAAGAGCCTTTCTTTCCACTTCCTCCATGTAAAGGTTGGCTACAATAGGTGACACGGGGAGCCCATGGCACAGCCATGTTTTTGTCTGTAAAAGCCTTCGTTGTATTTGAAATATGTAGTGGTGAGGCAGAGGTCTAACAGTGTGCAGATCTGATCGGGTGTGAAGTTGGTCCTGTCCTCCAAGGAGCTGTCTTCTTGTAGTCGTTTTCTGACAGTCTCCACGGCCTCCGTGGTGGGTATGCAAGTGAAGAGAGAGAACTGAAGAAGCTTCTCGGATGAGAGGTGAAACGTCTTCAAGTAACTTAAAGAAGTCCAGACGCTTTTCTTTGCAAGCTCCTTTGACTACGATGACCTGGATGACTGAGAACCTTCACAGACTCAAAGCTTCATAGAACTGAAACCAACATTTATTTTTAGCTCCATCCTGCTGCTGATACAGACTTTAGGTTTCTGAACATTAAACTTGTTGCTGCCTTTCATAGTGTGTAACTTGAAGGCCCTGAGTACTTTCTCCCACACTGGAAACACTGGGATGATCACATTATTTGAACATTACCTAATAAGACTGATTCAGCACAGACAGTTATGTTAAACTTTCCTAGCAGTCCTTCACAAACAGGGAACAGTCTGTCTATTCTCTCCATCTGTCAGCTGCTGCTGGCTCTTCCTCCTCCTCTTCCTCACACACTGCTGAGTTTGTCCTGGTGGATCATCAGGGCTGCAAAGCCTCACAGATGATGTGCAGCAGTGGGTCCCTCAGTCTGTCCTCACTCTGGACACTTGCAGTCGTCACACATGGAAATCAAATGTGTGATAAGCTGCAGGATTCAAACACAAGTGTAACTTATAAACACATGTTCATACTTTTATTCCACAATCAGAGAGAAAGAAACAGAGAGAGAGTGCAGGACAGACAGACAGGTGACAGTCTCAGGTGTACACACTGCTACACAACAGCACCAGAGAAGCAGGATTGAGTGTTTGTGTTATTACGAGTGTAAACAAGAAGAGTTCCAGATGGTGCAGTGGACACATGTGTGGCTGCTGTGATTAAAGCATCTTTCTTTCAGCTTAACGAGTGAACCGTCAGCTCGTTCAAACACACGTTAAAGTGCGTTTGGCTCAACACCACCGAACAGAGGCAGCAATATAACACAGCTAACATTAACAGTGCAGTGGATCCTGCTTGTGCCGTGATGTTCAGGACTGCAAACCGAGCAGCATCACTGACTTTCAGCTTGTTGTGTTTGTGGATATATGACTGACTTTAATTATCCACAAAATCATCACATTCTGTGTCAGATTAAGGTCGACTATTGAACGGCGTATATTTTAAAGGCTTTAAAACCAAGTTAACGCTGAAAGTACAAACATCACTAATGTCACATAACTCTGCCGACAAGGCATAGCTATGGCTATGAAATGCTCTTTGTGTATCACTTCTTCATTATGAAAGATGTCATTAATGCACTAGTAATGTCTCATCTGGAGTATTGTTCAATCATTTGGTCAGCAGCTAATAAGACAGATCTTAACAGACTTCAGTTAGTCCAGAATAAGGCGTCCAGATTAGTGTGAAGATGTTCATACTATACTAATATTGATCAAATGCATAATAACCTTTCTTGGCTTCCTGTACAGGCTAAAATATTCTATGGCTTACTTGTAGTTCTAAAGAAAGCAATTCTGTTAAACACACCACATTTATTCTGCTCAGCTGCAGTATCCAGATGAAATACATCATCATATTACACAGTTTTCAACAAGCTGCAATTTAGTAAATGCTCGAGTTAAAAGTAACGTTTTGTAAAACTGTTACATTTAGAGCAACTTTTAAGTGGAATAAGTTGCCTTAAAAAATTAGAGAATTATTCAAAACTTCAATGAACACTTAAAAGCCGATTTACAGAGCTTTTAGTTGTTGTAAATATTGTAAGACATGATTTGTTTTTGAAATTTGTGTAATGTGCCTCAATGTTATTGATATTATTATTATTATTATTATTGATTGCTTATATTTGAACAATTGTGAAACCTCACTGTGGATGTAAGAGTGAAATTATGTGGATATCTTGAATCCACTTTATTGTGTAATATTTTATGTGAGTATTTGACGGAAGACGAGCAACATCTGTTGTGGAAGCTAACGGGGTTCCTTTAGAATAAACAAACATAGGATTTATTATCACTGAATAATTCTGTATAAATCTATACAAATTATAGAAATATGTAATAGGAAACAACAAAATAATCTAAATTATAAAATAATGTGTGTGTGTGTGTGTGTGTGTGTGTGTGTGTGTGTGTGTGTGTGTGTGTGTGTGTGTGTGTGTGTGCATGATTTTAGTGTTTGAACAGTCATGAATTATCTTTAACAGCAGGTTGGATGTAATGTGTTAGAACTACCAGCAGGTGGGGATAAGAGACCTTTAAGGTGTTTGGTGCCACGCTCCACCTTCAGGTTTAAAACTAGTGTTAATGGAGTTTGAAGGTTGAGTTTGTTCCACGACTGCATTTCACTCACTGTCTCTGTTTGTATCTCTGTCACTGCAGGACCAACATGGAGCCAGAAGTCAGCGCTCTCAGGAGGCCGACAAACCTCACAGAAGAAAGGGAGAGAAAAAACACACCTGTGACGAGTGTGGGAAGGGTTTTACTGTGAGGGCTAAACTAAAACAGCATCAGGTCATCCACACTGGAGAGAGACCGTTCAGCTGTGACTTGTGTGGCAGAGCTTTTACTCAAAGTAGCAACTTACAGAGGCATCTAGTTACCCACTCTGGAATTAAGGCATACAGCTGTGACATCTGTGGAAAGACTTTCAGCCTGAGAGGGAGCCGAAATAAACACCTACGCATTCACACCAGACATGATGTGTACTGCTGTGAACAGTGTGGCAAACAGTTTACAACAGACGCACACTTACAACAACACATGTTTACCCACACTGAGGAGAGACCTTATCAATGTGACCTGTGTGAGAAGACTTTTAAATCTCCACATCACCTGAGACAACACCAACAGATCCACACCAGAAAGAGACTCTACAAGTGCAGCTACTGTGAGGTATGTATTTATATTGTTATCTTGTCATTTTAGCCTGACTGTTTGGAACAACTCTGCTCATTAAACTGTGTTAGCATGTTAGCAATTCTACTGCATGGAAAAGCAGCTCTGAGTGATTATTCAGATTTTCCTTTCAGTTATGATTTTAGTATTACTGTAGTATTATGGTGGTAGTATTGTAGTTATTGCAGCCCAGTAAACTGAGTGTGTTAACTGAAACAGTCAAATGTAGTTGGACGTCTGCAGAGATGCTCTTTATTTCAGGCGACGTTCAGGATACAAATGTTGAAGGACTGACTTACACTGTCTTTGTGTCTTTGTTTAGAAGCAGAGCAACACAGATGGATCCAGTTCTCAACCCTGTCATCACTGTGGTGGTGGGAAAGACTTTCATTGTGACCTCTGTGGAAAAACTTTCAGTCGGCAAAAGACCCTAAAAAGACATCAACGTAGACACACTGGAGACAAACTGAAATACTGCAAAGAATGTGGGAGAAGCTTCACCACACCAAGTGAGTTAAAACGACATGAACTGATTCACAGTGGGGTTAAAAAGCACCTCTGTGATCAGTGTGGGTCATCCTTCACCACTGAAGGTGAGCTTAAATCACACAAACGAGTCCACACAGGAGAGAAACCACACAAGTGCAGACGCTGTGAGAGAAGCTTCTCACGGTCACATAGTCGTAACAGGCATGAACGTGCACACATGGAAGGAAACTACAGCTGTGACCAGTGTGACAAGAGCTTCAGGAATCTCAGTTCATACTCTGCACACAAACGATCCCACGTTACTAATAAACTGTTTCACTGTTACCAATGTGCCCAAACATTCACCTCATTGTCTGCTCTGTGCAAACATCAGCGCGATCACTCAGGGCTGAAATCACTCCCATCACTGGATCACAGTGAATCTGAAGACACAGAAAGATCCTCTGGTTTCTGTGTCAGACTCAAAAAGCTTGAGATCAGGCTCCACAGAGTTCAGATAGAATCATTTAAACTTGTGTTGAACTGAACTGGTTGCTGGGCTGAACTTCTACATAATACAGATCTACATGGGATCTTCTTTTCTGTTGTTTTACTGAGTCAGTTTTGTCCTTTTTTCTCTGTCCTGGTTTTGCTCGTCTGTAAATGATTGAAACTCAGTCAAATAGTTCATTGTTCTCCAGCAAAACGTTTTGGAAACTCATGTTTAACCTTTAAAACTCTGACATGTTTTAGCACACAAGGCTTCATCGGGGAGTTCACTCATGATTGGACCATGAGAACAAAGGTTTTTAGTTCTTTCAAAGAGAGTCTTGGAGATGTTTGATGTTTCTGTTTTTTCTACATAAAGGAATAAACTATTTTTCTTGCTTCATGTAGTGTGGAAGTTTTTAATGTTTCTTCATCTGTTATGTTCTTGAATGTGTTCACGTGAAGATGGTACAAATAAACTGTTGTCAGAGATTTACAGTTATCAAACAGTCAGGTGAATAAACAACACTGAGACACTTGGAGACGGTTAAGGTGCTGCACGGGTGAGGGCTCAGAGAGGACTCACACCGAGCTGCAGTAGTCGTTTATTATTTATAGCAGGGTGAAACAAGCATAGCAGTTTCCTCTAATTTTGCATATATGTGTGTGTGTGTGTGTGTGTGTCTAAGTTCGTATAAATGTCATAGGGTGAACTTCCTCTTTCTATAAACAGAGCGAGTAGTACATTTTGTTCTTTTCCTATTAAGAGTAAAATATGAACATGTACTTTAATGCAACATAAAACTCATAAAAGCGTTTCTTCTTTAACATCCCCTCCTGATGTTAATATTTTTCACTTAATCATACTTTATTATCAGCCAACAATCACTTGCTTATAACATTTTCAATTGTAGCATCATTCAGTATGTGTGTGTGTGTGTTTCTATACTAAATCTTCTTCATCCGGTTCATCTTCTAGTGGCAGTCCAACATAGGTAATTACTGTGGCTAGTACCATTTTGTCAATCATGGATCTTATGCATGGTAGGATACATGTAGAAAACAAGCACAATAATAGAAGCAGAACTCCTATCAGTACGAGTCCTTTTATCACGAGGGTCTTCCAGCTGCCACTCAGCAGCCAGGTCAGCCAGTCCTCATTGTTCGTGACATAGTCTTGTTGCTGCGCATTACTCAGTTGTCGCAACTTGTCTAGGGCGGTGGTCATGGTCAAGGAGTGCACGTTGTCCGGGATATAGGTGCAACAAGTGGTGTTGAATAAGACACAGAGGCCCCCTCTCTCAGCGAGAATCATGTCCAGGGCGACCCTGTGTTGCATGACCACTATTCTGATCGCGTCGATTTCCTCATTCTGAGCCTTATTTATCTTTGTTGAGCTGTTCAGGAAAAGTCCAAATCGGTAGTCAAGAGTCTCAATTCTTAACGTGTTTTTTCCAGTTCCGACCCATGGGAACAGTGAGTGCAGGACCTTCTGTCCGGTGGTCTACAACTTGAACTCCGCTGGTACATCACTGCCCCAGATTGGGTCATGGGGTTGCACGTCATCAGTGTTCCTCTTGCGTCGTGGTTGGTTCTGATGGAATACTCTGAATGTGTGGTCTGACAAAATTAGGGCGCAGAGTCCGGTACAAGAAAAGCTCACAACTAAGACAAAACTGCTCCTGCAAGGAAAGCTCACTGTTATGCATGCAAGGTGACCAGCTCTAGGTGAGAAGACATTTAAATCTCACACTTGTTCTGCTGCATTTTTGAAGCTGGAGGAACAGATCGCAGGGTTCATTTTTATATACACTGCAACTGCCATGAGGACAGGGCCATTTTTTTGTTGTTGTTTGTTTTTCCTTTTGCTCTGTGCAGCATTTTGGCAGCATTTTTAAATTTCTCTTTGTATTTTTTCTTTCTTTTACTAGTGAAGAGATGTAGCGTGAACAGTTATACAGTCTAAATATCCCATATGGGTCGTGTGAAATGGTGTTTTCAGTTTCATTCAGTTGAAGTAAAGAACGTTGAATATTTCTAAGTGTGCTGTTTTGAACCAACATGTCACAGTATGATCAGTGCTGTAATTTTTGACAGTCACTGTATCAATGTTATTTTTGCATCTCTTGAATAAAGGTTTTGACCTGCAAGTGCTAATTTCTTTAGTTATTGGGGTAAAATGGGTAATGTTGATAGGAAGGTGTTTGCCAATTCAGTAACCTAATTTAATGTTAATGGAAACTAACATTACCTCAAATTGTTTAGTTATAATTGTTGTTTAACTGAATCTTGATTTTTGATCTTGATTTGTTCTTTCCCAACATTTTTCAAAAGAAACAGTCTAATTTCTTTGCTGTGATTGATTCCAGAGAACACGGAAGAACTGACATTATTTAACTGTTGATTTATGTAGATTCAGTGGAGGAGTAATGTCAGTTTAATTCTTTACCTACTGTCAATGCAGTGAAATTAGACATTTTGTTTTGAAAGGTTACTGGTGGATGCCAGCAACCATCTTGGAAGAGAACAATATAATCTGTTATTAGGCCTCCATTTGAAAATTGTGTATTTGATACTAGAATATAATAGGTATATAATAAGCTGAGGCCTTGACTAGTAGAACGTCATGTTGGTGTTTAACAACACATGAGCCAACATCAGACTCCGAGCGCTACGATGCTAAAGATCAGAAGATCCAGTGTGACATCATCGTTACCTGGCAACAGCAGCCCTCATCTGACTTTATTGGAGGATATTTACACCAGCAACACGGTTTAGTTTGATATGACGGATTAACAACATGCGCTGTGATATCCAGTTCATCTGTAACAGATACTGGATCTAATCAGTCAGCAGATATTTGATCAGCTTATTTATAATTATACTAGAAACAAATACAACTGTGTTGGTGATTCATGCAAACTTGCATATCAGCCTTTGAAGGTTTTGTAGTATTGAGAACAAAGAGGTTGTGTTAGGGCTGAAAAGCCCGACTTGTTCTCCTCTGCAGGTCATCAAATGCACCACAGAAGTTTGTATTTGCACAGCCTGTATATGTTTGATGGCTTTATTATTCTCTGTTCAAAGACAGTAAATATGGAAAATGTCTCATGTAGTATCAGCTTCATTTAAAATGACTGGAAACATTTAGAGAACATGTGCTGCTGTTTGTCCTACATTTCAACACTGAATGAACCCTTAAAACATGATGGCAGCTGGCAGGTTGGAGTTCACATGAAATATCGGCTGTATGAAGACTGGAAATATAGATGATAAAAACATGCAGCCAAACATTTGTGGACATGAATAAACTATCTGATCCAAAAAGCAGGAAGTGACACAGCTAGAAAGTGTGTAACAGCTGAAGTCAAATGTAATGCAGAGTTGAATCTGCACTTGGATCCATCTGTGAAAGGTCCACATGTAGGGATCACATGAGTCCTGATGTTTGTCAGTCAGCTTGATAACTCCATCTACTGTGGCTACATATACTGGGCTGGTAGCTCCACAGTGTTGGAAAGAAACTATTAAATGTGCAAAGTTTAAAATCAGAGGCTCTTCTAACACAGGAGCCATGTTGAGTTTAGATCACAGCCGACCACCGGCAGTCTGAAATGGAATGAAGCCCATTGACAGCCAGCAGGTCTAAACAGGAACGCACCCATTTGTATGTGTGGCAATGATGTGGCTGCAGCTGACACAGGATTGGTTCAAACTAAACATCAGACACATTTCACAGAGTTCACAAATAAACTCACGTTTTTATTTTTGAAGATGATCATAAAGTAGAATTTATGGTCCAGTAGAAACAGCAGGAGGTTTGAGCCCTTCTGATGGCAAGGCAAGGCAAGTTTATTTGTATAGCACAATTCAACAACAAGGTGATTCAAAGTGCTTTACAGAGACATTAGAAACAAAAACAAATAAAAAGCATGATTTAAAATTGATTAAAACAAGCAAATAAACTAACTAACTAATAAACAAACAAAACAGTATATAAAATCAAAACAGATCAGAACAGTAGATAAAATCAGTAGTTGAATGTAAGTTTTGAAATTTAAGCTTAAAAGTGTGGATTTGGTGCTTTATTCAAATGCAGCTGAGAACAGGTGAGTCTTCAACCTGGATTTAAATAAACTGAGTGTTTCAGCTGATCTGAGGCTTTCTGGGAGTTTGTTCCAGATATAAGGAGCATAAAAGCTGAATGCAGCTTCTCCGTGTCTGGTTCTGACTCTGGGAACTGATAAAAGACCGGATTCAGATGACCTGAGGGATCTGGAAGGTTCATACTGGGTCAGGAGGTCACTGATGTATTTTGGTCCTAAACCATTCAGAGCTTTATAGACCAGCATCAGAACTTTAAAGTCTATCCTCTGATGGACAGGCAGCCAGTGTAAAGACCTCAGAGCTGGACTGATGTGGTCCACTTTTTTGGTCTTAGTGAGGACTCGAGCAGCAGAGTTCTGAATGAGCTGTAGTTGTCTGACTGATGTTTTAGGTAGACCTGTAAAGATGCTGTTACAGTAATCAAGCCTACTAAAGATGAATGCATGGACTAGTTTTTCCAGGTCCTGAGACATCAGATCTTTTATCCTTGAAATATTCTTGAGGCGATAGTAAGCTGATTTTGTTATTGTCTTAATGTGTTTTTCTAAGTTTAGGTCTGCATCCATCACTACACCCACATTTCTCGCCTGGTTTGTGGTTTGTAGATGTATAGATTGAAGTTCTCTGGTGACCTGTAATCGTTTTTCTTTGGCGCCAAAGAGTATTACCTCAGTTTTGTTTTTGTTTAGCTGGAGAAAATTGTACGGGGCCTTGGTCTCCTGGTGACATTGTGATATATATTTGTGTGTCATCTGCATAGCTATGACAGTTTATTTTGTTGTTCTTTATAATCTGTGCCAGTGGGAGCATGTAGATGTTAAACAGAAAGGGTCCCAAGATGGAACCTTGGGGAACTCCACATGTGATACTTGTCTGCTCAGATGTGAAGTTACCTATTGATACAAAGTATTTCCTGTTTTCTAAGTATGTTTTGAACCAGTTTAGTACAGTTCCTGAAAGACCTGTCCAGTTCTCCAGTTGTTTGAGTAATATGTTGTGGTCAACTGTATCAAATGCTGCACTGAGATCCAGTAAGACTAGGACTGACATTTTTCCACTGTCTGTATTCAGACATATGTCATTAAACAGCAGAAACAGGATTTGGAGGAAGATGTTAACAGATTAGAAAGAATTGTACACTGTGAATCAATGCAAGTCTTTCTATATAGACAGATCTGTAATAATCCCCCAGGTAGGTTCCTCTGGGACAGTCACAGATAGAGACACCAATTCTGACATCCTCTGAAAGCCTGACTTTGAATTTTCATCACTCGTCATGCACACAGATGTTAATTCTACATATTCCTGGTACTGAACTCTAAATCAATATGAAGAAAATGCTCCTGCTAATCTGCATCTATGTTGATATCAAATCCTTTTCCAGCACATGGATAAATCTCTATAAATCTTTCAGTCTGATCAGAATGGGCACAGTGTTGTTATTGCAGCTCCCTGATGTTTGAAAAGCTAAATGTCCATTTTAAAGTGCTCGTGTGTAGGATTGTGTTTCCTTCCTTTGTGCAGTTCTTACAGTAAACATGTTTGAATGTTTCCTGTTCCCCTGATGCTTCTTCCTGTTGGATAAAATTGGTTTGAATAACATGTTCTTATAGGTTTCAATGAACTTCAAACTGTGATCCACTTACAAAACTGTCTCATGTTATTGTAACGATCCACATTTGCATCCATTCACGGTACATTTGACATCTGAACACGTTTGTACACATGATGAAAGGACAGATGGTGTTTGTGTGTCCTTCTTAAACTTAGTGTGGATGTTTCATCATGTAGAACTACTTAGAACTGTCAGGGTTCCTGGGTCGGTGACCCAGTATTTTCAGTTCACGTTCACTGTTTATCTACTGCCTGTTCCACTTCCTGTTTTATTGTGTTAGCCTTGGTCTTTGTGCATTATGTTCAGTCCTCTTCCCATTATCATTAGTTCATTATGTTCAGCTGTGTACTCACCGGTCTCTCATTATCATCATTATCACCAGTCTGTGTATTTAAGCCCTCTGTTCTACCCATTCAGTGTCGGGTCATTGATGATGTACGCCTGATGTCTATGTCGTCTGTATGTTCAGTCAGTCAGTCCTTTGGTCATTCATTCATTCATTCAGTCAGCCAGCCATTTCCTCCCTCTGTACTGTTTGCTCGCTCCTTCGGCAATAAACATCCACCTTCACCTACCTGCCTGTGAGTCCAGCGTTTGGGTCCTCCTTCTCTCATCCACGACACTACCTCTGACACAATGACCCGACCACGCGTTGTGGACCCAGCGGACTCGGACCTTTTCGAGCGGCAGGACGTAGCGCTCTCCATTTGGGCGGAGAAGCTCAGGTGGAAACAGCGGCTCTTCTCAGAGAGGGAGCACGTCTTTGAGGGGACTCGCCTGGCTCTGGGCGGGCCTCGGAGACGCCGCGGTCCTCCACCTGCTGCCTCACCTGCATCGGAGCATTCGCCGCGGAGAGTGGGCGTCACAGGCCAGGCTTCGGCCGCTCGCTCTTCCGCTGCTCCGCTCCTCGCTCGCCCACCAGCCATTTTACTCACCGGACCTTCAACCTCGCCATGGCACGGTGGCTCCGCCTCCCACCTCGGCTCAATGGAGGCTCCCGTGCCAGAGGCTCGGCTGTGTACCCCGCCCACTGCCTCTTCCCGGAGAAAGCGGCGCACACGTCGCCATAACAAGGACTATTTCCAGCAACTCCCGATGGTGAGCTCCAGTGACTGTTTTTCGCACTCACCATCTGATTATTCACTTAAAACACACAATAGACTCTTTTCTGATTCATGGGATGTTTCCCTCCTAGAGGATGAAGTGGACTGGGAAGATTTTTTCTGCTCTGCTCCCCCAAAGACTGTTCAGTCAAAGACTGTAAATAGTGGTGGCAGAAGGACCAGAATAAATCCAGATAGACCTGTCAGTATCACTCGCCCAGTCATCATTTCCACTCCTGTCAGTCAGCCGACACCCACACCTGTGCCCGCACCCAGGACGAGGGCAGCTGTGACCCCGTATACCTCCACACCCACCTCTGTTCCTCGGGTGGGGGTGACTGGTGTCCAGTAGTGATGGGCAGATGAAGCCTCATGAAGCACTGAAGCTTTTCATCCAATTGGTTCACCCCAACGCGAAGCTTCTTGAAGCTTCATTTGCTCTAGCAGGACACCTACTGGACGTAAAAATATTAGTTGGCATGAATTTGAAGAGTGTGGCCTTTTGCACACAGCCTGTAAATGTCAACAACAAAAGGAGTGTGTAAAACACCTATAGTGTAGTGATGCAGTGTACTGTGTATATTTATACTGGCAGTGTGGAAAATGATTATTTGCGGCAAAGTTCGAACCGCTTCATGAACCAGTCACGTGGTACAGCCGGGCAGCGAGGCTTCGGACGTCATCATTTTCAGCTCCTCCCATAAATGAAGCAAGCCTCGATACGCGCTTCGCGGAAACGCCCCCTCCATTACTCGACACACGCTTCGAAGCCCCGATACAGAACGTCACATCACTAGTGTCCAGCCACCTCCCGTGCCTGTCCCAGCACCTAGGCTGAGGGCGGCCAGGATCCGGCCTGACCCCCCTAGAGACTCAGCTGAGGCTCTCCAGCCAGTGCCCTCACGCTCTGGAAGCACGGAAGAGCCAATCAGTCCACCACTTCATCCACCACCTGATCCAGCCTTTCACGCACTAGCTTTATCCCTGGTTAGGCTGGCTGAAGTGTCCCCTGCTCAGGCACCAGCTTTACTAGCCCAGGCTGTAGCTTTATCTCCCTGTCTAGCCCAGTCTGTAGCTCAGCCATCAGCCACACCAACCTCAGCTCCGTCGTCAGCCACGCCTGCCTCTGTTCCTCCCTTAGCATCTCCACTCCAGTCAGTTCCCTCACCTGCTGTTCAGCTTTCCCTCCAGTCAGTTCCCTCACCTGCTGTTCAGCTTTCCCTTAAGTCAGTTCACTCACCTGCTGTCCAGTCTCCTGCTGCCCTCCAGTCAGTTCACTCACCTCTAGTCCAGTCACCTCCTGTAGCTCAGTCCCCTCCTGTCCTCCAGTCACCTCCTGTAGCTCAGTCCCCTCCTGTCCTCCAGTCACCTCCTGTAGCTCAGTCCCCTCCTGTCCTCCAGTCACCTCCTGTAGCTCAGTCCCCTGTCCAGTCAGTCCAGTCTGCTCCTGTCCCCCAGTCACCTCCTGTAGCTCAGTCCCCTGTCCAGTCAGTCCAGTCGCCTCCTGTTTCCCAGTCGCCTGTCCACCATCCTGTTCGGTTCCCGGACCTGCAGCCACAGCACCCAGAGCCAGCTGTGAGCTCTCCTGCTTCTCAGCCAGGGGTTTCCGCACCCGCTGGCCCGGCCGCTCCTCAGCCAGGGGTTTCCGCACCCGCTGGCCCGGCCTGTCTCCAGCCAGAGGCTTCAACTTCGCCCGGCCCGGCCTCTGCCTCAGCTGCACCCACGCCCGGCCCGGCCTCTGCATCGCCTTCAACGTCGCCCAGTCTGGCGTTGGCCTCTGCTTCTGCTCCGCCTGGTCCGGCTCCAGCCTCAGAGCCTCCGTCCTCGTCTGGCCCAGCCTCAGAGTCTTCGTCCTCGTCTGGCCCAGCCTCGACTTTGGCTTTTGTTCCACCTGCTGCAGCTCCAGCCTGTGCTTCGCCTGGTCCGGCCTCGTCTGGTCCTGTGCCCACCGGGCCGTGGCCAGCACGCCTAACACTGGAGAGCCGCCGCTGCCTTCCACGCGGTCGGCCCCCTGAACTGCTCCGTCGTCTCCTTCGCCGCCGCCGTTGCCTTCCGCACGGTCGGTCCACCGGAACAGTCTCGTCTCGACCGCCGCAGCCACCTACCGGACCGGCTCAGTGGTCGCTGCTGCCTTCCACGTGGCCGCCCACCTGACCTGTCTCGTCTCGGCCTCGGGCCACGTGGCCACCCACCTGAACTGTCTCTGTGTGGACTCCGTCCCTCCGTCCTGGGCCCCCTCCGCCCGCCCTGTTCTGGTTCTTTTTCTTTTGGCCGTCGGGTGCCAGCCTTTGAAGGGGGGGGGGTACTGTCAGGGTTCCTGGGTCGGTGACCCAGTATTTTCAGTTCACGTTCACTGTTTATCTACTGCCTGTTCCACTTCCTGTTTTATTGTGTTAGCCTTGGTCTGTGTGCATTATGTTCAGTCCTCTTCCCATTATCATTAGTTCATTATGTTCAGCTGTGTACTCACCGTTCTCTCATTATCACCAGTCTGTGTATTTAAGCCCTCTGTTCTACCCATTCAGTGTCGGGTCATTGATGATGTACGTCTGATGTCTATGTCGTCTGTATGTTCAGTCAGTCAGTCCTTTGGTCATTCATTCATTCATTCAGTCAGCCAGCCATTTCCTCCCTCTGTACTGTTTGCTCGCTCCTTCGGCAATAAACATCCACCTTCACCTACCTGCCTGTGAGTCCAGCGTTTGGGTCCTCCTTCTCTCATCCACGACACTACCCCTGACAAGAACAAAGTCTTTGGAACATTTGGAGAACACGTTTAGGAAAGTAACATCCTGGTAGAACATTTTCTTAAAGCAGAGCAGAGCTGCAACATGACTGTGAGGATTCAGAAGAATAAAGTCAGAATACTTTATTATTATGAAGACTAAAGTGCGCCTTAATGCTGCCGATGAACACACATGTTCTTTGTGAAAGCATGTGTGAGCACAGCTGACGTGCACCACACTGACCCCACTCGCCCCATTTCTTCATCCACTTCTTGCTCTTGTGCTTGAAATGAGACGCAGCAAAAGTCAGAGGCTCTAAAATCCACACAAAGGGGGCTCGTTAGATCAGGATACTGGATGTGATCCATAGAAAACATGGATAATACACCACTTTATTTGAAGCATCTGTAGCACTGCCTCAGTTCTGGATGTTTCCACAGACTCCTCTGTGCACCTAAAGGAAAGGTCAAAGGTCAGCAGCACATGTAGTTGGGACAAGTCTTCAGTCGAACAAACTACACAATCATTTTCCTCCAATGACGACTTTTCACTTGCAGAAATGGTCCTGTGTGATTTCCAGGCTGTGATATAAAAACTAGTTCCTAATGGCAGCGACTCACTCAGTAAACATGTGTTTCCTTCACCAACCTCACACACAGATCCAATAAGATCAGGAAGTGGGCAGTATAGTACAATATGTGTTATTTTGTGCTGCACTGCCCAAACTAAAGATCTGCTGAAGTGTTGGAAATGATCCAGATGTTTATTTTGGACGATACAGCAGAAGATCAGACATGAAAGTGGAGATAACACAGAAGACCTGCAGCAAAGGTCAGAGGTCAGACTGGGCCCCTGGATTCAACAATGAGCCAATGATCATCAAGCAGTGACTAAAGCAGAGCCCTGACGTTCTGACATTCATCACACAGTCAGAACAAATGTCTGCTGATGACTTCATCTCATGAAACGACTGATAGATGTCAGTTCATTGATCAGCTGAGCTGCTGATCTTCATCGTCACAGAAACATTCAGCTTGTTTCAATCAGTAAATAACTCCCACTACTCCCAGTTTGAACTGTTCCCACTCAAAATGCTGTGAGAACAATGATCATTGTAGAACTTCACAAACATCACGTGTTGTTTTCCACATGTAAGATCAGCAAACACACAGAAACTTCCTGTTGCCACACACGGCCTCTAAAATCTCTTCCACGCTTTCTGTCTGAAGTCCACTCTCTGTGTCGGATCCACAGGAAACAACAAGATCTTCTTAACATGGTTTTCAATGTGTCTTGTTGAGAATTCAGTTTTACCCCGGTTCTTCTTATTCCTCGAGCATCCAGAGATGGCACCGGACTCAGTAGTCATTTTCACAAAATCTTTATTCATCTACATTCATCTTCATTTAAGCATGCACTTCTAGAAGGGAAGATGAGGCCGGTGTCCCTCTACAAAAATCTTCACTCCTTTGTTGGTTACAGTCAGCTTTATAGAAGTGACCCCATCATAAAACCCCCTCTACGGTGTGCTGCAAACTCTCTCTGTTTGTATGTGCACGAGCACGTGAATGCCTACATGTGCACGTTCCCACGTGTCTATGTGAGTGCTCGTGAGTGAGTGTGTGCGCATACCTGTGTGTATGTGTGAGTGCACATGAGTGAGTGTGCGTGTGGATGTGTGTGTGTAACAGTTAAAACACTGTGGGGGTAGATGACTCCCTAGAGGTCATAAACCTCTACCTTGCATCCTCTGGGGAATTTCCACTCAGTGGGGGAGAAGCCTTCTAAAATCTACTCCTAACTTCACAAGAGAGTGAGGCCTTTATTACTTTACAAACAGTGTCCCTACAATAATTCTACATTCTATGATAACATATTTCTAAACTCTAAAATAAGCTAAACATTCCTACAAGTCCCCCTTTTTTATCTGCTCCATGGCAGATAAAACTAAACTAAATCTTTCACCATAATGTTTTCATACTGTGACTCCCCATTTCCCAAAAGTGGCATCATGGTGTCGGCCTTTGTATCAGACTCTCCCACAGCACGATTGATGAGTCTTACGAACAAGGCTCTGATACAAGGCACACAACAACACCCACATGTCACTAATACTGCAATGAAAACAGACAAAGAAACCATAATTGACATACGTAATAAAATCTTTCCATTGCCCAAAGACAGAGGTCGTCCACGCTTCCAACAGGTCATCTAATCCCGAATGCTCATACACTGCGGTGGACGTCTTTAGGCCTTCCAGAACTCGGGTCACAGAGCCGTCGGGAACTGTGTTATTTGGAATGAAAGTACAATACATATCCCCAAACGCCCCCTTTTTATCCCAACAACATATCTAACGCCATCCGATTTAGTACTGCCATTAAAGACGTTGGACTCAACTGTTCAGTAAGCCCTTGCATTTAATGACAGCACAAAGATCAAATGCATACGAGATTGTGGACCCTTTAACGTAGTCCAACTCTACACCGCCATAATAATCCAAACACTCATCTGATTTACCTGTTTCACTACGTTTGGTTCGCTCCACCGTGGCCTGTGATGGTGGAGTTGCTGGAATGGATTCAGGTCTGTCTCTGGGCAATTCACTTGCAAGAAAAATCACAGTTACAATCACAACAGTTATCACTCCTAACACTACCATTGCTCTCCACTTTCCCCATAACCCCATTTTAGTTATTTCTCTCATCGCTTTTGTCCAATGTAATCTCACTTGTTCTTTTGTTTTGTTTTGTCTTTTTGTTTTTTGTTTTTATTTACTTTTGTTTTCGTCGTTATTGTTATTATTATTTTTAAACCTTTATCTTCTGAGTCGGGTGATTCTCTCTTACTCTTCTTTCTTCAACTTCCGGGGTAGACTACCCTTCAGTCGTTGCATGGATCAGGGATTTATTCTGTCCCTGGGCTGGGATCCATGTAGGGGGGTCTCAGCCGAGTTCCCCCTCTTTTCCTTTGCAGAGAGCCTTTCCGACCTCTTAGGCTCTTCCGCTACAGCACACTAGCTCCAGTGGTACCAGGTTTCCCCTTTCCCTTTCAGTCGGACCGCGTGTGAGGTCCTGGTCTCCACCTCGAATGGACCCCCCGTCCACCTGGGCTCGTTCCACTTTCGTTTGTAGACCTTCAGCCACACCCACTTTGCCTCTGGCACCTCACGACATCTACAAATTGAAAAAATAACACTCCTCTCGCCACACGGCTTTCGCCATGTGTCAACTCCCCAATGAGACATGCATAAGAATGTTGCACAGTCTCCCTAAAACAATCTAAATCAAACTTCACATTTGCAACCAACTATAGATCATGAAAGTGATAAAGTACTCAGCATAACAGACAAGTATCATGTGCAGGTTTTCTCCAATCATTAAATCACTATTATTACCATAATTTGTCCCAAATCATGAATCATCCCAATTTATTCCACAATTTAATCTGTGACTTCCCTTAAACAATGTCACTCCACCCATTTCATCACTATGAGCTCAATAGCCCATCTTCAAATATTCCATAAAAGCTGCATCCCTTATTTGTTTTTCTCATGTCACTTGTCCACTTCTGCTGAATGCTACATGCACTCTTAAAGAAAACAAAACCTGTAATAAAGAAACAAACATCCACCAATTGTTCTGCTAAAAACCACATCATCAAATCACATAAAAAACTGCAATGCTGTAGAAAAAATGCAAATGTTAGCGCTGCGCAGGTGTGTACACACTTTCTCACAGTAACTTCTGTGAGTACCACAAGCCCATGAATAACACACCTCTGATAGATTCACAAACATAAAAATGGCATTTAAAAGGTTAAACCATCACGCAACCTCAGATGTTGCTATCATTTTTCTGCTCCTGTAACAGAGACACACACAGAGATACATCCACACCTTTGTCAGGTGGGGGTTGACTTCACGCAATGGTGTTAAGTCAGTCAGTCTTGTCAGCTTTTACCAGTCAGTCAGTTTGTTTTATTTCCATTCATTCATTCATTCATTCATCCATTCTTACTTTCTTTGCTGATAGTGGAACCTGTCGTCGCATTTAGTTTCCACTCTCAGCAAAATGACGTCATTTCAAAAAGAAAAGAAGAACTTTAGATCAGATTACATCGCTGAATCCTTTTTGGACAGGGACTTGTCCCAATAAGTGGCTTTCTCCAGAGCCCATTTTAATGTGGAGAAACCCACCCGCAACGGTTTTCTTCCCGACGTGCAGATCTGCTTAAAGAAAAGAAATTCACAAACAAAAATCAGTGCACTGTTCAAAAAATAAAAATAAAATGAAAAATGACAAATAAACTGAAAAACAAAAGAAAAAATACAAAAGCCCGGTCTTAGGACTTGTCACAAAATGTTCTTTCTCTTATAGGTGAGAAAACACCCGTACTTCAAAAACAAAAACAAAACAAAACAAAAATCTGCCAGTTTCACTCATTTAAACTCTGGCTGCAAGATTCTGATCACCCTGCTCTCATGTTCCCCAAAATAATACTAATTCAGTCGTCTATGTATCAGTTCTCAACCCACTCAATAAACCAGACAGGATGATGGTAACCGTATTGCCTACTTAAAATTGTGTGTGTGTGTGTGTGTGTGTGTGTGTGTGCCCTCACAGAAGGAAGGTCACAAACCAATGATTCTAAAGACAGAACAGAAAGATACAGTTGGAAGATGAATGATTGCGTTTTTATGATGCGTAGTAAAACGACCCCTTCTTCTTCTTCTCTTTGTTGGTGTTGTTCGTGTGCGCGCACGTGTGTGTGTGTGTGTGTGTGTGTCTGTGTGTGTGTGTGTGTGTATGCCTTAGAAGTCAAATAATACATTAGCCATACTTAAAAAAACATCTGAATTTCATTTAGAACTGAGATTCTAAGTTGTAAGCAGACATCTTATGCACAGCCAGAAACATGTTTCCCCACTTTCACAATGCTGAGGTGTCAAATCCACAACCCCCAACAAATGGTTTGTTACACGCGGGTGTGAAGGGCAAGCTTTACTTACACAGCCTCACACACACTAGATTTTTAAAGTTTTTGGGTACAGTGGTTTAGCCACAGATGCAACATCCACTTTTGATAAAGATCCCTCCACCTGTTTATTTCTTAAGAAATTAAGCATCTTTATTAAGCTCTTATTTATAAATGTCTACACAATAATAGACACTGTGTGCTCTGTGACATTATAGTCTTCTACTGCTGCTTCCATCGGTTTGCATTTTAAACTCCCGGCCTTTCAGTTTGTTATGAACGACTTTATATGTTGATGATGAACATCAAGTTCACCAGGGAAGACACAAAGGACAACTGTTTGCCTTTCCTGGACTGCGCCATGCACATTGAAGAGAACGGCAACCTCAACATCGAAATTTACCGGAAGCCCACACACACGGACCAGTACCTCCTCTTTGACTCCCATCACCCTTTGGAACACAAACTTGGAGTAATTAGGACCCTACACCACCGAGCAGAACATGTTCCCTCTAAGCCTGAAGGAAAAAAGAAGGAACACACACATGTAAAGGAAGCACTCAAAACGTGCGGCTATCCTAAATGGGCGTTTTTAAAGTCAGCAAAGAGGCAAAGAAAAGAAGACCAGACACCAGCGAAGGAGGATAAGAAGGACAGACGCAACAACATTGTCATCCCCTATGTAGCCGGTGTATCAGAAAAACTCAGGAGAGTTTTCTCCAAGCATGACATCCCGGTGCATTTCAGACCCAACAACACGCTCAGACAGAAACTGGTTCACCCGAAAGACAAAACGCCAAAACACAAACTTAACAACGTGGTGTTTGCTGTACAGTGCAGCGAGGAATGCTCAGACCTCTACATTGGAGAGACCAAACAGCCACTTCATAAGCGCATGGCACAACACAGAAGAGCCACCTCCACAGGACAAGACTCAGCTGTCCATCTGCATCTTAAGGATAAAGGACACTCTTTCGAGGATGCCAATGTTCACATTTTGGACAGAGAGGACAGATGGTTTGAAAGAGGAGTGAAAGAAGCCATCTATGTCCACTGTGAGCGACCATCTTTGAACAGAGGCGGGGTTTACGACACCAACTCTCTGCCATCTATAATCCAGTTTTGAGATCCCTTCCCAGACGCCTTAACGCCCACTCACATCCTGGGCCATCTGACCTCAGGAATTCGCATGACAAGGTGGGGCCAGGTTTCACAATGAACACACCCGAAACTCTGGCTGATTGGGACCCACACCCAGTTTCACACCTTGGCTCAGGCGATTAGAGGATCATCAGGGGTCCTTTTGTCCCTCTGTGGGGGTCACTCCCACTAGGTTTATATCTGGGACTCTCCACCATTTGACCTTAGAACTGAAGAAGCTTCTCGGATGAGAGGTGAAACGTCTTCAAGTAACTTAAAGAAGTCCAGACGCTTTTCTTTGCAAGCTCCTTTGACTACGATGACCTGGATGACTGAGAACCTTCACAGATATATGAATATAAAACAGTGTGAACAACAAAACATCAGCTTTGGAAACTTTGATGTAAAATTCTGCAATTGTTTTCTCAGATATAGCATAAATCAAACTAACATACATCAGTGTATTATTAATGTGCACACACACACACACACACACACACACACACACACACACACACACACACACACACACACACACACACACGTGTTACAATAAACAGCTCTTATGCTTCTGTATGATTCTCAGTGCTTTCCATTTGCGTGTCCACAGGTTGCTGTAAGTGGTGCTTGACTGCAGTTTGCTCTAATTTCAAGTGGTTTGCTGTCACAAAGCCAACAGGAAGTCCGGCCATGGTTGAGCCAACTGAAGATGGGTTGAAGGTGGCGTCCTTGTTTCCTCTGTGAGTGCGAGAGGACAGACAAAGCAAACACCGTTTGGACAGCATTAAAATATTTACACTGATGATTAATGTTGTGTCTTTGCACCTGTAGCGATACATGTTGGAAAATGGAGACTTTAGCCACCAAGACTGACGTGCCTGGAAACTTCCCTGTGAGTACGCCCACAAAGACAGGAAACAGTTTAGCCACCGCGGTTAATCCTCCATCATCATCATCCAGTATTGTTCACATCTTTTCTTCTGCTGTTTCCCTTGTTGTCAGTCACGGGGTTTGTGACTGAAATGCGTGTGGTCGACGGGAAGCCTGACGAGTACGGCCTGAATCATTCCATCAACACCGGATGGAGTGAAACCTTTGTTGAAAACAGATTATATGGTAACGTTGCATTTAGCTTCAGTAAACTGTGAAGTTACAGCAGCAGATTTACATCACGTGGCTTCACAGGAAGTAGTCTGGACCTCAGCGCTGAGGTTCAAGCAGCTCTGCTTGCAGACGGCATCCTTCCTGAAAATGTTCTTCATCTTCCTAAAACCAGAACTTTTACATTGGTGCTGAAGTTCTATATAAAAACAGCCTGAAATACAAAGTGATGTTGTGCACTGATTACCTCACACTTTCCATGTTTCCTTCTACAGAGGAGTGTCCGCCTGAGTGTTTTGTCTGATCTGTTGTTGATCGTCTCATTGACACTGCATGCAGATCTGACACCAGGGCCCTGTTTCAGGAAGCCGGTTTAGAAAACTCAGAGTGAAAAACGATACGCAGGGTTGAGTAACCCCGAACTGTCCAACTCGGAATATTCGGTTTCAGAAAGGCTGATAACAATTAGTTCAGTCAACGTGGAGTTGCTTTAACCCCAAGTTAAGCGCGCGGACGAGGATACATAAAGCCCTGATAAGCGGAGCACAGATTAAGCGAGTCACCATGGAGACGGAGGGAAAGAAGGCGCGGTCAATGTATTTTACAGCGCTTGAGGCCGAAATTCTGATGGCAGCATATGCCGATAACATGCAAATTCCGCGGAAAAAAGTAACACAGCCACAGCTGCAAAAGAAAGGGAGCATGCATGGCAAAACATAGCCGACAGAGTCAATGCGTGAGTGTTAATTTAAACATTGATCTAGGGATTTCCACCCATTTAACACGTTATTTTATCATATGTTATTTTATTTGTTATTTTATACATTTTGTGATGTGATCTGAGCACAGGTGCAACCCAACAGGCCCCAAACGTGCCTGGCAGCAAGTAAAAATGAAATATAAAAATATAGTCCAAACAGGTATTGTATTATGAGCCACAGTGCTTGGTCTGTTTGTCCGATGTAAATCAATTGCAGTTAGAGGCTACATTAATTTCCTTTCTGTAAGCACTTATTGAAATTATCTGAGCACATTACAAGTACATATTTGCTTACTCTGTATGCTCAAATGTGGCCCGTTATAGCCAACAGAAAAAAAGCGGAGGCCCGAAAAACAGGTGGGGGTCCTCCACCACCACCACTCACAGAGGCTCAGCAGTTGGCCCTCAGCCAAAACAGTGGGCGCCCTGTGGCCGAAGGCATCTCTGCGGGGACATCCTCTGAGTCAATAACCCCGCAAGACACAAGTGCCTACATAGGGGGTAAATTCAAAATAATACATGATGTGCATACATCCTTTCTTCACAGTCACCTTTGCAGTGCTGCTCATTCATTTGATAAACTCTTTACCATAATGGATTATTTTGTAGTGAAGTTATTTTCCTACTGATTTTGCCTTCCCTCAGTCTTGGTTGTCTTTGAGAGCATAATGACAATGAAGTGTAAGGTGATTGGTATGTTTGTTAATTGCCATTTGGTCCCTTGTAAGTTATAAGTGACCTGTGTAAACCTCATATTCTATCAGTTGATGGTGGTGGTGTACTGCATCTGGTGCAGCCTCCTGTTGAGCCAGACCAACATGCAGTTGTGAGTAATACTCCACAGATTATATGAGTTTACAGTAGAACAGCAATGTTGTTTATTTCTTTACTACAGGAAAATAATGAAGAAACATTGACAGCTGTTACAGAGGAGGAAGCAACAGAGACACTTTATGAGGTTTACATCTTTTAATACTTTGTGTACAGGAAACACAGGCGACCAATAAAGCCAGTTGAACAAAAAATCTGTTTATTCTTCTTTCAACATGTTGAGGTGATGGGTCAAAAGAAATGATTGTGACATATGGTGTCTCTGACTGCGCTTCCATCTTGTATGTCCGTGGGAGGGTCAGGATGTTCATGGTTTGGATCACTGCTGATGTTTGGTTCAGAAGGACAGTGTTCTCCTCTAATTGTGGCAATGTTGTGAAGAATCACACATGCCACAATAATGTCACATGCCCTTTCTGGGGTGACCCTGAGTCTTTGCAGGCACTGGAACCGGGCCTTAAGCATTCCGATAGTCATTTCAATTCTGGCTCTTGTCCTGCAATTAGCCAGATTATATCACTGCTGTGGGCCCGGGTCAGGGTCAGGGTAAGGGGTAAGCAAATAGGGTAAACATGGATACCCCCTATCACCAAGCAAGTAGCCAGTGAACTCTCCTAAGACAGAAGGGTACACTTCAGTTCAAATGTCCCTGAAGCAATTGGTCTTTATATATTTTAAAGTATTCTCAACTCACCATGTCCAAATTTTGTGCTCAGTGTACATTCACGGAATATTTGTGAGTCATGGACAGAGCCTGGCCACTTGGCTTCCACATTTGTGATAATGTTGGCAGCATCACATATGATCTTCACAGTGCAGAGAACACAAATTAGCATCCATTACTATAATGAAATAATTTGTTAGTTTGAAATGCTACAGGGAACTATGTACCTGCACATTAATGCTGTGGAAAGACTTCCTGTTCACATAGTCTCCTTCATTTACTGAAGGAGCAATGATTGGAATGTGAGTGCCATCTATACAGCCAATCACGCCTGGGAACCCTGAAAATAAATGTAAAATTTAAGTAGTAGTTCAAGTATCACCACATCATGAATTAAGTTTTGGTCAACCTGATACCTGCAATTTTGTGGCATCCCTCTTTGATAAATCTTGTGGGTCCGTGACCGGGGAACACCACAGACGAGTACAGGAGACGTTTCAGTGCAACTGTAACATTCCTGACTGCCCGACAGACGGTAGCCTTGGAAACGTGCTCAGCGTCACCAATATTATACAGAAAGCTCCCGTTTGCAGAAAACCGAAGTGCAATACAAATAATATGTACAGAACTGAGAGAATGTCCGCGATGTGTCACATGCGTAATATATGGCCTGAGGATGTTATTCAAATAAATTATAGATTGTGCTGAGAAACGGTGACGTTCACACAGAAAATCATCAGGAAATGATAAAATGTCCAAACGCGCTCTGATCACTCTCTCCCGGCGGAGAGCTCTGCGGAGAATTTGGGCTTCACGATCTACTGGCTCTTCAAGGAAGTGGCACGCCATGTCCGACACTTCCTACTGTCAGGTTTCCGACAAAGGGGCGGAGACAGTCAGGGTTAGTTGTAGTAAACCTGCTAGGGGGCAGGTTAGCTTCACGGAGTGTGTCGTCATAGTGACTCACTCAGGCTGCAGCTGAACTCGCTTTGTGAAACCGAAAACCCAGAGTTTTCGTTAACTCAGGGTATACTTACTCAGTTTTTCCACTAAACCGGCTTCCTGAAACAGGGCCCTGGTCAAAGTGTTGCACCTGATTATATAGTTGTTTTTCATAGAAAGTTGATCAACATGTTTGTTTCGCTGCTTGACTTGTTTAACTATGCAGGACCATTGGATGCTTTTGATTTAGACATTTTAAGATAGGGGGTGAAACAAGTCACAAAAATCTATTTAATTTTAAATCAATAAGCAAAAATCCATCTTTGTTCTCACTAATTTATAATTAAATTTGCTAATTGACCTTTTTTTTTCTATTTTGCTATGCCGGGCTGTCAAAACACGCTGAATTTAGAGTCTTTGAGCTTAACAGATCCAGCAGCTACACAGTGACAGCATCATATACGCCTTGAAGACTGTAAGCATCTCCAATAATGAGTCTGTTAGACATTATTTAGAACTAACAAATTCTGAAGCAAGTCTCCAGCTCTCCTGCAGTCTCTGTGTTTGGTGGAGAAGTATAGCTAGAAGTATATGTTGAAGTATAAGGTACAGTATGGATTTTCTTTGGATTTCTCAGTAAAAAAGCACTTTGCATTATACTTTCCTAAAAACTGGAAGTTCGTCAGATTGACTGACAATGTGAGAAGAGTTATCTTACCATGTCGAGCACACAGGAGAAGGGACTTCGCCTGGGAAGCTGAGTCGAATACAACTTAAAAGGCCTGGGATATCTTCTCATTAAAGAACCCAAAACAAAAGGATTAGGGAAGATTTCTTCTGGAGAAAAGGGGATGTTGTTGATTTTGCCCAGAAACAACATGCTGTGAAGGATCTGTTGAGTGAAAACATATTTGCTTATTGTTAGTAGTGATAAACAGGACTGTCTTAAAAGTGTCAAAGGTAACACACCTCATCCACCAAGTGTTGACTTCCCGGAGTCATGTAAGAGCCCCGAACCATCCTCTTGGTAATCTTGTAGGCATTAGTTTTGAACCTCCTTTGAGAAATTGTTGTCTTCTAAAATGATAATGATCGAGCAGTTAGGGATTTAAAGACACAGGAGATCTGATAACTTTGGCTACAGCAGAGTCTGCAGACATACCTATTTTGCTCTTGGTCGGCCTATTTTAAACATGAGAGAAAACATATTTAGTGAAATGTTGATAACATACAATGACTATCATTGGTGGCTGAAAAGATGCCAGGTAACAAGTGAAAAGCTGCTACTTACCATCGCCACAGTCTAAGAATGAAACAGGAAACACTGAGCGAGTTGCCTCCATCTTAAAGCTGTTGATCATGTGATTTAAAGGAAAGCCACACCCAGCTCTTTCCTGGAATTTTACTCGACTGTAGAAAACTGCTCCATTTGCCCCGCCCACCCATGATCTTTAATATCTGCCAAAAACAACCTTTTGGTTGTCAGTAACCAGTCGATCGTTTTCGCGATTAAAAAATGACTTTGTGCGGCGGCGTTCCCACCGCGAGCAGAACTCCGGCTCAAAAACCGCTGTTTTTGAACACTTTTATTTACTTAAGCACTTTAATGGGCTTACTTTGAAACAAAGTGCGATTGAATGATTATTGTTATGTGTTGCCTTGAATTCGGCTATGCTGCCTGTTAGACAGCTGTTTTTCTTTATTGTTGTTTTTGTATTGTTTGTAGCGAACGCTACTGGAATGTATAGATTAAGCTACGTAGCCAAGATAATTAATAATTTAACTGTTGTACATTGGTTGATGATGATTTGCATTGTTACATAGGCTTGCAGAAAAATATATTTGTTTACCGGTAAACTGAATCGAACTTGATGTGCTAATGGACGTTTTTCTGACCTACAGGTCAGGTTTTGTTCCCTCCCTTTGAATTAATCTTCTTCATATTGAAGTGGCGAGCCGGTAGGACCATTCTTTGTTTCCCCTCTTTCCCCCACTTAGCCGTCTTTGGATTACGGACATATTTCCCCATTTGTATGAAGCTGGACTCTAAGGAGGAATACCTTAAAAGTGAACTTTAAAAAGAAGAGGACCAAAAAGGACTTTTGCACAGAAAGATCACAGCATTGATTTATTATTTAATTGTGGGCATTTATGTTGTGTGTTGTGTTAATTATTTTGTTCCATTTCCCCTGTCCTCCATTTATTCAATATATTTTTGGTACAAGATATTGCAGTCTTTGGTCTCATCATTCACACCATCTAGGCTCCATAAAGAACTATTTCTTCTGCGCATCAGTCAGTAAACTCATCCATTGAAATAAACTAGTCCTTAAATAACTTTGAGTTACACAGTGGCAAATGTAATAGAGAAAGACACAGGGCCACCTGAAATCTGTCGTCCTATCTGATTCAAAACCAACATGTAGGAGAATCTGGAATCTTTGATTTTGAGTTAAAAATAAAATATGGGTAAAATGCAGAAATGTTTTTACTAACATGTACTAACAGAGACTTGGAGGAGAGAGACCTAATGTTTAATAATCCACATTTCACTGTTTTACTCTTTGGTTCAGATGTGGATACTGTATTGTTCTTTCTTTGTGATTGTTTATGTTTAAGTTGTTTGTTGCTGGTTTTTAGTTTGTTTTTTGTCTGTTTGGGAGCTGACACAGTCTCTATGGAGACGGGTTTTTGGGGGGTAGCAGGAGGAGAGAAGCTGCAGAGAGGCGTGTAAGACTGCAACTCTGCTTCCTGGTCCCAACTCTGGATAGTCATATTTTGGGGGGTTTAATAAACTACTACTGCATGATGGAAAGCTGAAGTATGACACAGCTTTATGAACCTCCTCTTATCCTGGTAGACGAGTACAGCAATAAATCTTTTACTTGAACATCTTCTGGCTCCAATAAGCTTTGAAATGTGACCATGAAGTTAGAGACACACTGACTGAAACCCACAGCTGTGACTGTGGATCACATCCACACACAGTGTAGCTGCTGTCTCTGTGTGAGGTCTGTGTATATATGTATATACACTGAACAAAAATATAAACGCAACACCTTTGTTTTTGCTCCCATTCCCCATGGGATGGACGTAGAGACCTAAAATTCATTCCAGATACACAATATAACCATCCCTCCCAAACAGTGGTCACAAATCAGTCCAAATGTGTGGTAGTGGGCACATCTGCTATATTGAGATAATCCATCCCACCTCACAGGTGTGCCACATCAGGATGCTGGTCTGACATCATGAGTAGTGCACAGGTGTACCTCAGACTGCCCACAACAAAAAGCTCCTTCGACAACATCATTCATAGAACAGCTTCCAGCTTCTTTTGCTCGGCTACAGTTTGGATGGATTTGCATTTAAAGATGCAACAAGACTAAAATGGTTAGGGTCAGGAGGTCAAAGGTCAGAGCTCCTGTGGGTCTGAGGGCGGCCTCACGCTGGAGAAGGATGAAGGAGTCTGACCTGAGCCAGTGTTTGACATGAACACATCAGCACTGCTGTCAGTGAGCCTAACGACAGCCGTTAGCATCATTTCAGTGTTTCAGTCATAAAAACACTTCCTGTCTCTGTGGTGGTTACAGTGACATCATGCAGTTTGTGCTTTGACCTCCAGAGGGCGACAAATCAGCACAGACAGAGAGCTCCATTCAAACTTTGCTGCCATCAGGAATAATTCTTCAAATATAATCATCAGTGTTTGAGCAGTTATGATATCAGGGACAATCTAGACATGTGTGACAATACTGAACATGTCACATGACACACCTCAAACATCATGTGATCCACTCTCAGTCTGCACTTTCATTCATGACTTCAACAGGTTGAAATGAGCTTTGAAGAAACATTCAGTGAAATAAATCTTTCATGGATTCATGTGAGCAGCAGATGAACTTTGTACCAACAACATCTTCAATAACAGAGTCTGAATGAAGCTCAGGTGTTGATGCTGCTCCCTGATTGGACGCTTGCTTTCAGCTCTGCTCTCAGTCTTTACTGCACAGGTGAAGGTAGAAAGTGTGACTGGATCTATAGACTGGAAACAGAGAAACATGCTGAACATTTGAAGCTTTGCAGCAGAAATGTTCATGTTACAAATACAGCAGAGCTGATCTGGGATCAGTGTGTTCACACCTGCAGCTACAACAAGGTTTCATGTCTCCACACGTCAGCATGTGAACTTTACTCTGACTCAGTCTGAGCAGTCAGACGGCATATTTTTAAAGTTAACACATCAGCACACACAGAGCTGAGCCCCTCCCACCTGTGCTGAGTTTCAGGTGGAGCCCCGCCTCCTTCCAGGAAGCAGCTCACCTGTGTGTCCGTGTTTAGTGTCCAGGGCCCTGTTTCAGGAAGCCGGTTTGGAAAACTCAGAGTGAAAAACGACACTCACGGTTGAGTAACCCCGAACTGTCCAACTCGGAATATTCGGTTTCAGAAAGGCTGATAACAATTAGTTCAATCAACGCGGAGTTGCTTTAACCCCAAGTGAAGCGCGCGGACGAGGATACATAAAGCCCTGATAAGCGGAGCACAGATTAAGCGAGTCACCATGGAGACGGAGGGAAAGAAGGCGCGGTCAATGTATTTCACAGCGCTTGAGGCCGAAATTCTGATGGCAGCATATGCCGATAACATGCAAATTCCGCGGAAAAAAGTAACACAGCCACAGCTGCAAAAGCATGCATGGCAAAACATAGCCGACAGAGTCAATGCGTGAGTGTTAATTTAAACATTGATCGAGGGATTTCCACCCATTTAACACGTTATTTTATTTTATTTGTTATTTTATACATTTTGTGATGTGATGTGAGCGCAGGTGCAACCCAACAGGCCCCAAACGTGCCTGGCAGCAAGTAAAAATGAAATATAAAAATATAGTCCAAACAGGTAAGGTGTAATTGTATTATGAGCCATAGTGCTTGGTCTGTTTGTCCCATGTAAATCAATTGCAGTTAGAGGCTACATTAATTTTCTTTCTGTAAGCACTTATTGAAATTATCTGAGCACATTACAAGTACATATTTGCTTACTCTGTATGCTCAAATGTGGCCCGTTATAGCCAACAGAAAAAAAGCGGAGGCCCGAAAAACAGGTGGGGGTCCTCCACCACCACCACTCACAGAGGCTCAGCAGTTGGCCCTCAGCCAAAACAGTGGGCGCCCTGTGGCTGAAGGCATCTCTGCGGGGACATCCTCTGAGGCAATAACCCCGCAAGACACAAGTGCCTACATAAGGGGTAAATTCAAAATAATACATGATGTGCATACATCCTTTCTTCACAGTCACCTTTGCAGTGCTACTCATTCATTTGATAAACTCTTTACCATAATGAATTATTTTGTAGTGAAGTTATTTTCCGACTGATTTTGCCTTCCCTCAGCCTTGGTTGTCTTTGAGAGCATAATGACAATGAAGTGTAAGGTGATTGGTATGTTTGTTAATTGCCATTTGGTCCCTTGTAAGTTATAAGTGACCTGTATAAACCTCATATTCTATCAGTTGATGGTGGTGGTGTACTGCATCTGGTGCAGCCTCCTGTTGAGCCAGACCAACATGCAGTTGTGAGTAATACTCCACAGATTATATGAGTTTACAGTAGAACAGCAATGTTGTTTATTTCTTTACTACAGGAAAATAATGAAGAAACATTGACAGCTGTTACAGAGGAGGAAGCAACAGAGACACTTTATGAGGTTTACATCTTTTAATACTTTGTGTACAGGAAACACAGGCGACCAATAAAGCCAGTTGAACAAAAAATCTGTTTATTCTTCTTTCAACATGTTGAGGTGATGGGTCAAAAGAAATGATTGTGACATATGGTGTCTCTGACTGCTCTTCCATCTTGTATGTCCGTGGGAGGGTCAGGATGTTCATGGTTTGGATCACTGCTGATGTTTGGTTCAGAAGGACAGTGTTCTCCTCTAATTGTGGCAATGTTGTGAAGAATCACACATGCCACAATAATGTCACATGCCCTTTCTGGGGTGACCCTGAGTCTTTGCAGGCACTGGAACCGGGCCTTAAGCATTCCGATAGTCATTTCAATTCTGGCTCTTGTCCTGCAATTAGCCAGATTATATCGCTGCTGTGGGCCCGGTTCAGGGTCAGGGTAAGGGGTAAGCAAATAGGGTAAACATGGATACCCCCTATCACCAAGCAAGTAGCCAGTGAACTCTCCTAAGACAGAAGGATACACTTCAGTTCAAATGTCCCTGAAGCAATTGGTCTTTATATATTTTAAAGTATTCTCAACTCACCATGTCCAAATTTTGTGCTCAGTGTACATTCACGGAATATTTGTGAGTCATGGACAGAGCCTGGCCGCTTGGCTTCCACATTTGTGATAATGTTGGCAGCATCACATATGATCTTCACAGTGCAGAGAACACAAATTAGCATCCATTACTATAATGAAATAATTTGTTAGTTTGACATGCTACAGGGAACTATGTACCTGTACATTAATGCTGTGGAAAGACTTCCTGTTCACATAGTCTCCTTCATTTACTGAAGGAGCAATGATTGGAATGTGAGTGCCATCTGTACAGCCAATCACGCCTGGGAACCCTGAAAATAAATGTGCAATTTAAGTAGTAGTCCAAGTATCACCACATCATACATTAAGTTTTGGTCATCCTGATACCTGCAATTTTGTGGCATCCCTCTTTGATAAATCTTGTGGGTCCGTGACCGGGGAACACCACAAACGAGTACAGGAGACGTTTCAGTGCAACTGTAACATTCCTGACTGCCCGACAGACGGTAGCCTTGGAAACGTGCTCAGCGTCACCAATATTATACAGAAAGCTCCCGTTTGCAAGAAACCGAAGTGCAATACAAATAATATGTACAGAACTGAGAGCATGTCCGCGATGTGTCACATGCGTAATATATGGCCTGAGGATGTTATCCAAATAAATTATAGATTGTGCTGAGAAACGGTAACGTTCACACAGAAAATCATCAGGAAATGATAAAATGTCCAAACGCGCTCTGATCACTCTCTCCCGGCGGAGAGCTCTGCGGAGAATTTGGGCTTCACGATCTACTGGCTCTTCAAGGAAGGGACACGCCATGTCTGACACTTCCTACTGTCAGGTTTCCGACAAAGGGGCGGAGACAGTCAGGGTTAGTTGTAGTAAACCTGCTACGGGGCAGGTTAGCTTCACGGAGTGTGTCGTCATAGTGACTCACTCAGGCTGCAGCTGAACTCGCTTTGTGAAACCGAAAACCCGGAGTTTTCGTTAACTCAGGGTATACTTACTCAGTTTTTCCACTAAACCGGCTTCCTGAAACAGGGCCCAGGGCCCTGTTTCAGGAAGCCTTGAAGAGCCAGTAGATCGTGAAGCCCAAATTCTCCGCAGAGCTCTCCGCCGGGAGAGAGTGATCAGAGCGCGTTTGGACATTTTATCATTTCCTGATGATTTTCTGTGCGAACGTTACCGTTTCTCAGCACAATCTATAATTTATTTGGATAACATCCTCAGGCCATATATTACGCATGTGACACATCGCGGACATGCTCTCAGTTCATTGCATATTATTTGTATTGCACTTCGGTTTCTTGCAAACGGGAGCTTTCTGTATAATATTGGTGACGCTGAGCACGTTTCCAAGGCTACCGTCTGTCGGGCAGTCAGGAATGTTACAGTTGCACTGAAACGTCTCCTGTACTCGTCTGTGGTGTTCCCCGGTCACAGACCCACAAGATTTATCAAAGAGGGATGCCACAAAATTGCAGGTATCAGGATGACCAAAACTTAATGTATGATGTGGTGATACTTGAACTACTACTTAAATTTTACATTTATTCTCACGGTTCCCAGGCGTGATTGGCTGTACAGATGGCACTCACATTCCAATCATTGCTCCTTCAGTAAATGAAGGAGACTATGTGAACAGGAAGTCTTTCCACAGCATTAATGTACAGGTACATAGTTCCCTGTAGCATGTCAAACTAACAAATCATTTCATTATAGTAATGGATGCTAATTGTGTTCTCTGCACTGTGAAGATCATATGTGATGCTGCCAACATTATCACAAATGTGGAAGCCAAGTGGCCAGGCTCTGTCCATGACTCACAAATATTCCGTGAATGTACACTGAGCACAAAATTTGGACATGGTGAGTTGAGAATACTTTAAAATATATAAAGACCAATTGCTTCAGGGACATTTGAACTGAAGTGTACCCTTCTGTCTTAGGAGAGTTCACTGGCTACTTGCTTGGTGATAGGGGGTATCCATGTTTACCCTATTTGCTTACCCCTTACCCTGACCCTGAACCGGGCCCACAGCAGCGATATAATCTGGCTAATTGCAGGACAAGAGCCAGAATTGAAATGACTATCGGAATGCTTAAGGCCCGGTTCCAGTGCCTGCAAAGACTCAGGGTCACCCCAGAAAGGGCATGTGACATTATTGTGGCATGTGTGATTCTTCACAACATTGCCACAATTAGAGGAGAACACTGTCCTTCTGAACCAAACATCAGCAGTGATCCAAACCATGAACATCCTGACCCTCCCACGGACATACAAGATGGAAGCGCAGTCAGAGACACCATATGTCACAATCATTTCTTTTGACCCATCACCTCAACATGTTGAAAGAAGAATAAACAGATTTTTTGTTCAACTGGCTTTATTGGTCGCCTGTGTTTCCTGTACACAAAGTATTAAAAGATGTAAACCTCATAAAGTGTCTCTGTTGCTTCCTCCTCTGTAACAGCTGTCAATGTTTCTTCATTATTTTCCTGTAGTAAAGAAATAAACAACATTGCTGTTCTACTGTAAACTCATATAATCTGTGGAGTATTACTCACAACTGCATGTTGGTCTGGCTCAACAGGAGGCTGCACCAGATGCAGTACACCATCACCATCAACTGATAGAATATGAGGTTTATACAGGTCACTTATAACTTACAAGGGACCAAATGGCAATTAACAAACATACCAATCACCTTACACTTCATTGTCATTATGCTCTCAAAGACAACCAAGACTGAGGGAAGGCAAAATCAGTAGGAAAATAACTTCACTACAAAATAATCCATTATGGTAAAGAGTTTATCAAATGAATGAGTAGCACTGCAAAGGTGACTGTGAAGAAAGGATGTATGCACATCATGTATTATTTTGAATTTACCCCTTATGTAGGCACTTGTGTCTTGCGGGGTTATTGACTCAGAGGATGTCCCCGCAGAGATGCCTTCGGCCACAGGGCGCCCACTGTTTTGGCTGAGGGCCAACTGCTCAGCCTCTGTGAGTGGTGGTGGTGGAGGACCCCCACCTGTTTTTCGGGCCTCCGCTTTTTTTCTGTTGGCTATAACGGGTCACATTTGAGCATACAGAGTAAGCAAATATGTACTTGTAATGTGCTCAGATAATTTCAATAAGTGCTTACAGAAAGAAAATTAATGTAGCCTCTAACTGCAATTGATTTACATCGGACAAACAGACCAAGCACTATGGCTCATAATACAATTACACCTTACCTGTTTGGACTATATTTTTATATTTCATTTTTACTTGCTGCCAGGCACGTTTGGGGCCTGTTGGGTTGCACCTGCGCTCACATCACATCACAAAATAAAATGTATAAAATAACAAATAAAATAACATATGATAAAATAACGTGTTAAATGGGTGGAAATCCCTCGATCAATGTTTAAATTAACACTCACGCATTGACTCTGTCGGCTATGTTTTACCATGCATGCTTTTGCAGCTGTGGCTGTGTTACTTTTTTCCGCGGAATTTGCATGTTATCGGCATATGCTGCCATCAGAATTTCGGCCTCAAGCGCTGTGAAATACACTGACCACGCCTTCTTTCCCTCCGTCTCCATGGTGACTCGCTTAATCTGTGCTCCGCTTATCAGGGCTTTATGTATCCTCGTCCGCGCGCTTCACTTGGGGTTAAAGCAACTCCGCGTTGACTGAACTAATTGTTATCAGCCTTTCTGAAACCGAATATTCCGAGTTGGACAGTTCGGGGTTACTCAACCGTGAGTGTCGTTTTTCACTCTGAGTTTTCCAAACCGGCTTCCTGAAACAGGGCCCAGGTGTGGAGTGGAGCTTGTTGTTGGTGTGTGAAGAAACTGTAAGTTTGCTTCGTTTCCTCCTTTAACAGTTTGTCTTTAGGAACTTTACTGTTTGTTCAGCTCGTGTTTGATTTCTTCACACAACAAACTGTGTGTGTTTGTATTTCCGGTCTCTCCATTAAAGTCAGTGTGTAATGTTTCCTGGCTAACATCAGCTGTGTGCAGCTTAGTTCAGCACAAATCTGCCGCTCCATAGTTCACGGTAACGGACTCACAGCTGGACCAACGAGGCCGAGTGTGTCCGCCACTCTGAGCTACGTTCGTGTTTGTGTACTTGTAGTTTGTACTTTGAGTTCACTCAGAGCCCACAGAGGACGCAGCGTACGTGATGACGTCACAGCCCTTTACCTCCTTTACTGTCACTGTGATTAATATTTACACACGAGACACCTGCAGAGCTCTGACGCTAAGCTAGCACACAGCATGCTAACACTAAGCTAACGCTAAGCTAACACTAAGAGTTCTTACAGACACGAGTTAAAAAGCTGCTTTTAGTGTGTGATCAGAGTCCAGGACTGAGAGCAGCAGCAGAGCTGATGGATGATGAATTACTGGATGGAAGAAGCTTCTCATTAGCAGTGAATCAGTGTGTGTGCAGTTCTCTGCAAACTCAGCAGGAAGAATTAGTGTGAAGCTTTAACTCTGCTGATCCTCTTTGAATCCTGGATCAGCTGAAAGGTTTAAAATGTTGTTCACACGTGTTGGACTGACTGAAGCTTCCAGTCACAGTGAATCAGTGTGTGTCAGTGAATGCATCGTGTGTGCTTCAGGCTCCATCTAGTGGACTGATAGCAGAGCAGCTGATGGCAGCTTCCTCTGCCTCACACTGCTGTCTGACTGCATCCAGCTGACACTGAGATGAAGCAGGAAAGAAGCAGCTGATATTTGGACAGCACACATGATGAAAGGAGGATTTCAGCTGATGTGCACATGAATGATTTGTGTTTCCTCTGCAGGTAGAAAGTGTGTGTGAGCTGAATTGAGCAGCATGGATCAGTGTGAGGACAGAGAGGAGGGAGCCCCTCCCTCTAAAAGCACTCTGTGTGGGGAACATGAGAGCCAGACCAAAGCTCAGAGGTGAGATGACCATCTCTAACTGTCCATGACTCTTCTCCATGTCACAGCTCAGCACTCACATCACTGCTGCATCATTATTCACAGGAACCAGCCTGGACCTCCACCCAGCTCTGTGTCCTTACAGAGTGACGGGTCTAAAGATCCTGGTATTGACTTTAAATCAGGCGTGTGTCGTCCTGCAGAGAGGTAATGTGTGTGTAAATGTTGTTGTGTGTGTGTGAATAAATCCTCCATCATGTTTAATGTCAGCTCTGTTTCACACACATGTTCATATGTGCAGCGCTGTGTGTTGGAGTGTTTCCACAAACACAGCAAATACTCAGAGATGATCTTTAGGAAGAGGAGATGTTCTCAAACTCTCTGTCCTGAAACTCTTCACTCAGTCTGATCCCCACTTCCTGCTCCTCAGCAGTGCTGCTGTTTTCATCACCCAGGACAGAAATGAACTGAACTGTTGTTTCCTCATCAGCTTCTTTCTGTCTGCTGTCTGTAGTGAATCAAAGTGAAACGTGTGAACATGCAGCTGCTAATGATCCAGTTTGTTAGATGAACGTGTGAATGTTGCAGTGTGCTGTTAAACAGCAACTGTGACGTGTCCTGATCTGACAGTAGATCATGTTTGTGTTCTTGGTCACATGACACAGGTCAGCTGTTCACACAGAGTTCATCTTTATAGGCTGGACCAGTTTGGAATAATACTGGGAGTAATGGTTCTTATATGGAGCTTTTCTCCTCTGAGCAGTTTGATACTCGCCTCATTCACACATTTATACGAGTGTGTTTCCTCTTTTCCTGTGAGTTTATATATCAATGATATCACACTGTTAGTGGCTCACACACTTTCATTAATCTCACCTTCAGTGTCACACAGACAGGATCTGATTAGCTTCTTGTTCCTATAATGATAAAGAAAGCTCCTTTCAAACATGAAGCAGCGATCCAGCTGCTGTTGGCGGCGGCGATCCAGCTGCTGGTGGCGGCGGCGATCCAGCTGCTGTTGGCGGCGGCGATCCAGCTGCTGATGGCGGCGGCGATCCAGCTGCTGTTGGCGGCAGCGGCGATCCAGCTGCTGTTGGCGGCAGCGGCGATCCAGCTGCTGTTGGCGGCAGCGGCGATCCAGCTGCTGTTGGCAGCGGCGATCCAGCTGCTGGTGGCGGCAGCGGCGATCCAGCTGCTGGTGGCGGCAGGCCGACCTCAGTGATGAATCTGCAGACAGCTGGATCAATGTGACAGATCAGGAGGAGTGCAGGATTCATCCAGAGGAGTTACTACACCTTACTGACTGTGCTGATCTCACATTGACAGCAAGTTTGTTCCACAGTGTTGATGCTGAAACAGTGAAACACAGTCCTGTGTTTGAACCCTGACCTTTGACCCTGTAATGATTTTGTTGAGTCTGTGTTTCCACAGGCCCCGCTAGTTTAGAGACTCATTCCTCATGAAGAACGAAAAACACGACAGAAAATCTTCAACCGGTCTTTAACTCGCTAACGAGGGTCTTTGGTCAGAACCAGGCTGTGGGTCGGTTTTAAAGGGTTAAAAGTGTTTACGGGAATTTTTAACGGTTCTTTCAGAAGCACATACATCAGACACAGGGAAGCAGCAACACTGACTGAGCACAGCTTTTAGAGGCTAAATTCACATTTTAATAATGAAAGTGGCTTCGTGTGTGTGTCCATGGTTCCTCCACAGAGTGGAGCAGCAGAGCTCAGAGGTTCCCAGTGGTCAGTCTGCCCAGCAGCATCAAACACAGCTGGACTCCATATTTATGGTCTGTACATGTACAACAACTACTTTATTATTAATAATAATGCATTTATTTATAGGTCCCTTTCAGAACACCAAGGACTCTGTGGACTAAATGACCAAAAGAAACAAACTTTGAAATCAGACGGTGCAAATGTGATCACAGGGAAACGTTTTAAACATCGAGGCTTTAAACAGAAACCAAAGTGAAACAGTTTGTAGTCGAGATCAGTGGGGATGAAGCTGAATAACTGTTTCTTCAATAACTTTGATCTCTTAAAAAAGAAAAACTAGCTGAAAGTCTGGCTGCTCTTATGAAAAGTACAGAGAAATTATGGGTCGCTCAACACTTGTGCACAATATAAGAGTTTAAATAAATCTAAAGAATAACTCAAAGTCCTACAATCATACTGATAAAGTCATCTACAGCTAACTATCCAAGTGGATTTGTTTAAGACAGCTCCATCTGCTGGTGGCCCTCTGCAGGTGCATGAAAGGGGCGTGTTTATAGTGAAAGTAGTAGAGAAAGTAAACCCCACGGGAAGAAGGGAGGACTCTCAGCAGCTTCCAGCTCATATTCAGACATTTGACTTCTCACTGAAAGCAGCAAGTTTGAGTGTCTGTACCTTAGTTAGAAGAGATAACATGTCAGTAGTAATTAGAGTTGATTGAGCAATGCTGTCCTTGTAATGTAGTTTATGATTTTTATGGACAAGTCCAGTTTTTCTGTAGAGCCTCTCAAGTTGGTGACAGCAGCAGTGGAAGTTCACGTGTAAACCAGAGCAGCAAATCAGGTCCAAATGTGTTGTTCACAGTGAGTGGGATCATCATTGGCTGCTATGTTAACCTCCTGCAGCAGGATGTCTTTGGTCAGAGAATGGATAGATCACTAAGTCATTGTTGAGTTTAGGGAGACAGTAGACAGTTGCAGTAGGTTCAGCCAGTTGACACACAGTAGATAAAATAACTGAAGGCAGGAGCAGACACCTGTATGACTTTCCACCTCTCACATAGATTATTGTCCCTGGGCAGCGCCACAGGGCTGGTAGATGTAAACAAAGCTGGAGGAGAGGATTGATTCATCTGAGAAAAGTCACAGAGTTGTGTCTTGATGCTCAATCATCCAGGTACGTAAATCCCAAAAAGCTTGATTCTGTTCATCTGGATGTTTTCAGTGGGAGAAACGTTTCATCATCATCAGGTGACTTCTTCAGTCTCAGCTGACTGCAGGTTTCAATCTCATAAACAGGACATTTGTATGACTGAAACCAGCCCACTGAAGGAACAATGGGCTGGGAGGTCAGTTCATTGATCATTGGTACGCATATTGTCAGGACCATTGATCAATGGTTGTTGATCAATGGTCATGAGTCCAGTTCACAGAGAGCTGGGGAATGGCTGCAATCACAGCATGTAAGATGGTGACAAATGTACCCTTAGGCCCCTCCTCCATTCAGAGATGGTCTTTCCTTTTCACATAAATGGCCTCCTTGACTCCGCCCTCAAACCAGCGTTCACATTTACTCAGGACCTTCTTGATGTGAAGTTCTTCTGCTTCGCTGGCTGCTGTGTCTGTGGGGATGGTGTTTGTTCTGTGTTGTTGTGTCCTGATGACGCCCAGTTTGTGCCCCAGTGGATGATGAGAGTCAAACCTTAAATACTGATCTGTATGCGTAAACAGAGTGAACCTTTAAGACCAGTTGTCTGTACGATCAACTCAGTCACCTGAAACATCTCCAAGTTTCTGGCTTTGATCATCAACCTGTTGGTAGTTCAGCTCTGAACACCAGTGAAATGTTTCTCCCACTGAAATCGCTGCATTCATATGAACAGCATCAACGTTTTGGGATCATGGAGTTGTGGACAAAGTCTCAGTTAATCAGATAAAGTCAAACCTATAATTGGTAAAGAGTTCGTGGATGATATGCCCCTTGATCGTAAAGAAGTGGATGTTGTGTGGACTAAAGTTCAGAGTGGTGGGTCATTCATAAATATTCTGTTCCAGCTGCTGGAGGACAACATCATCACTTTTGTGAAGAACGAGCTGAAGAAGATCCAGAAGGCTCTGAATCCAAATAAGCCCCAGTGCTTGGAGTTTCAGAGGGAGGATGATGAGCAGAGGAGAAACAGCAGAGAGGCATTTGTGAAGATCACAGTGGACTTCCTGAGGAGAATGAAGCAGGAGGAGCTGGCTGACCGTCTGCAGAGACGTAAGAGGATTTATCTAAAGATTTAAGCTGCTGGATAAATGAGAGACTTGTGACACCAGTGTGTTCAGTCATTTCTCAGTGGGTCAGAAATTGTCATCAGCATTTTGTAAAATGTGATTGTTAAAGTTGTATTTTTATTATTATTATTCAGAACTTCCAGCTGCTGTTTGTCATCGTAACCTTAAATCCACCCTGAAGAAGAAGTTCCAGTGTGTGTTTGAGGGCATCGCTAAAGCAGGAAACCCAACCCTTCTGAATCAGATCTACACAGAGCTCTACATCACAGAGGGAGGGACTGCAGAGGTCAATGATGAACATGAGGTCAGACAGATTGAAACAGCATCCAGGAAACCACACAGACCAGAAACAACCATCAGACAAGAAGACATCTTTAAAGCCTCACCTGGAAGAGACGAACCAATCAGAACAGTGCTGACAAAGGGAGTGGCTGGCATTGGGAAAACAGTCTTAACACAGAAATACAGCCTGGACTGGGCTGAAGACAAAGCCAACCAGGACATCCAGTTCATATTTCCATTCACTTTCAGAGAGCTGAATGTGCTGAAAGAGGAAAAGTTCAGCTTGGTGGGACTTGTTCATCACTTCTTTACTGAAACCAAAGAAGCAGGAATCTGCAGCTTTGAAGACTTCCAGGTTGTGTTCATCTTTGATGGTCTGGATGAGTGTCGACTTCCTCTGGACTTCCACAAAACTACAATCCTAACTGACCCTAGAAAGTCCACCTCAGTGGATGTGCTGCTGATAAACCTCATCAGGGGGAAACTGCTTCCCTCTGCTCGCCTCTGGATAACCACACGACCTGCAGCAGCCAATCAGATCCCTCCTGTCTGTGTTGGCATGGTGACAGAGGTCAGAGGGTTCACTGACCCACAGAAGGAGGAGTACTTCAGGAAGAGATTCAGAGATGAGGAGGAGGCCAGCAGCATCATCTCCCACATCAAGACATCACGAAGCCTCCACATCATGTGCCACATCCCAGTCTTCTGCTGGATCACTGCTACAGTTCTGGAGGATGTGCTGGAAACCAGAGAGGGAGGACAGCTGCCCAAGACCCTGACTGAGATGTACATCCACTTCCTGGTGGTTCAGGCCAAAGTGAAGAAGGTCAAGTATGATGGAGGAGCTGAGACAGATCCACACTGGAGTCCAGAGAGCAGGAAGATGATGGAGTCTCTGGGAAAACTGGCTTTTGATCAGCTGCAGAAAGGAAACCTGATCTTCTATGAATCAGACCTGACAGAGTGTGGCATCGATATCAGAGCAGCCTCAGTGTACTCAGGAGTGTTCACACAGATCTTTAAAGAGGAGAGAGGACTGTACCAGGACAAGGTGTTCTGCTTCATCCATCTGAGTGTTCAGGAGTTTCTGGCTGCTCTTCATGTCCATCTGACCTTCATCAACTCTGGACTCAATCTGCTGGAACAACAACAAACAACCTCCAAGAAATCTAAATTATTTAACAAACCAAACCTACAATCTCTCCACCAGAGTGCTGTGAACAAGGCCTTACAGAGTCCAAATGGACACCTGGACTTGTTCCTCCGCTTCCTCCTGGATCTTTCACTGCAGACCAATCAGACTCTCCTACGAGGTCTGCTGACACAGACAGGAAGCAGCTCACTGACCAATAAGAAAACAGTTCAGTACATCAAGAAGAAGCTCAGTGAGAATCTGTCTGCAGAGAAAAGCATCAATCTGTTCCACTGTCTGAATGAACTGAATGATTGTTCTCTAGTGGAGGAGATCCAACAGTACATAACATTAGGACTTGTCTCCAATGGCAAACTGTCTCCTGCTCAGTGGTCAGCTCTGGTCTTCATCTTACTGTCATCAGAAGAAGATCTGGATGAGTTTGACTTCAAGAAATACTCTGCTTCAGAGGAGGCTCTTCTGAGGCTGCTGCCAGTGGTCAAAGCCTCCAACAAGGCTCTGTGAGTAAACATGTGATCAGGCTTTTATCTATAACATAAATAGTGTAATGTGTGATGGACCCTTAAAAACTTAAACATATTTATTTACATCAGCACTAAATACTAGGGGTGCAACGATACACAAAATTCACAGTTCGGTTCGATACTTTGGTGTCACGGTTCGATATTTTTTCGATACAAAAAAAATGTTCATGCCTTTTTAATTTGTCATTTATTAAAATTATAAATATATATTTTAACTCAAAAGTACAGTTTTTAAATTTAACCCTAACCCTTGTGTTATTTTGACAGCGAATGCGCACCTGCAGACCACTTATGTGCAGCCCCGGTTATTTAGCTCGTCATATTGCAGCCACAGAAATTATTTTGTCCATGAAACCATAAAGCTGCACTTTCTTTTTGCCTTATAGTCTGATTTATCATAACTTCTCCTGCTGCTTTTACACACGCACTCACATAAGCTCAGCGATTCTCTGCGCGATCAACCTCTCACATGTTTAAGCTGCAGGAGATTTCACTTGTCATGTTTGCATAGTAAGCTAACGATTAATAAGACGATGTCAGAGGAATTGGTGCGCAAATTATCATCACTCACCAATCAGTACTGTCGCTCTCTATACACAGTTCGCACGATTGCAAAGTGAAAGCAAAAAAACAAGCGCAAATTCAAACGCGACTTCAATATGTCACATATTGACAGTGGCTCACCGATGCCAATGACATAATTACCCAGCTACATTTCTGAAAGAATGCAAAAGCATTGACATTTTTCCTACAATAGCCCGACGGGCAGGGCAGAGATAGATTTTGGTAGCCCGACTGAAAAAATCGCTAGCTCCGGGACGTCGGGCTAGCGATTTTGCGAGCCCTGTATCTGATTGAGGAATCACTCATATTTGGAAAAGAGAGTTTATTACAGAGAAATGTCTCTTTCCAAAATAAAAGCTATACTATCCGCTTCTTCTGGGCTATATTCTCAGCAGCATAAGGAGAATCATGTGCTAACAGCTGTCTAAATGACTCGGCTAAAGTTAGTAGCATGCTTGTTGTTTTTGTCTTTGCACTAGGATGATGTCGGCATAAATGTGCAGTCATATTCGTTGTGTTCCCACTAGTGCTTTCAGGTTAATCTCGTTGAAATGACCTTAACGCCACAACACGGCAAATCTCCGTTAACGAGCTACCGCCGATCGCTCCGTGCATGGGGCTAGACAGCCAACACGTTAACGAGCTAACTGCGCTAACACACTAGTTCCCACCAATGTAATTGAGCATTGCATGGCACATCCAACATACTGTTTTACTTTAATCCATGACTCGCTTACCTTCAGGGTCATACGTCACATGAAAACCAAAATAATTCCAAACGCCAGATCTGAATGAGAGTGGGGGAGGTCCATGTTGCTGAGAGCTTAACTTCTGTCTCGCTAGCTTGCCCTGCGCTCTTCCTCCTGACTATGCTGTCTGTGTGGAGCGCTCAGTGGATCTGCGCTCGACAGTACAGCCTAGGCGGAGTAGTCGAACACAGATTCACTGAGCGCTCCACACAGACAGCATCGTCAGAAGGAAAATTGATAAAATAAATTACAAATGTTGTATTGTTCGATACATATGCGTACCGAACCGAAAGCACTGTATCGAACGGTTCAATATCGATACGAATATCGTTGCACCCCTACTAAATACAGTATATTATAGTTAATGTTTGATAGCAGCAGTAAATGTCAGTGTCTTAAACATATCTGGGTGTCAGCTTTAATCAAAGTCATATCAGGAATCATCCTGTAAGTAAACTTTATTCATACAGCAGCTTTCACAGGTCAAAAATCACAAAGTGCTTTACAATAGAAACAGGCAATAAAAACATTAAACAGCAAACACTGAACATCATACAGCCTAAAACTAGTTAAAGGCCACTCTGAATACTAGAGTCTGAATAAATGAGTTAGTGGGACCAGTAACAGCCTTTAACTGGAAGATCTCAGATGTGAGAAGAGCTGTAGGATTGTAGAAAGTCAGAAATATAGACTGGGACTAAAAGTAAGGACTAAAACTTTAAATAAAGCCTAAAATGAACTGGTTACCAGTGTGAAGAGATTAAACTGGAGTAATGTCCAGTCTGTTTCATGTGCTGGTTAAAAGCCTCGCAGCATCATTCTGTACTGACTGAAGATGTTCAAAGTCTGTGATGGAGCCATAGGTGATCAACTCCCTCATTCCTCCTCTGGTCTTATTGCTCAGCTGAAGAGGAGTTCACTTCTATATGTTACAATCAGCATCACCAGTACAGCTCCAAGGATCTGCAGCTGCTGGCAGATTCAGTCATGCATGCTTGATTGTTTTTCAGTCTCTCAGGTCAGATGAAGTCATATTCTTTATGAATCAGCATAAGAAGTCAATAAAAATTCAAAGCAAATCAAGATGAGCGTTTATTCTTGTTTTAACAAATATATGAGCGAGAGGGACCTTTTTAGTCTAAAGTTATAATCATCTGCCACATTTCTAATCTCTTTACTACGTGGACTTTTAAAATATTTTCTGTTCCCCCAGACTGAGTCTCTGTAACTGGTCAGAGAGTTCATTTAACTTGTCATTTGATAAGTTTGTTATCAAATTACAGTTTTTCAAATTGTGTTTTTATTTTGTTTTTTAGGCTGTTTGTCCCTGACCTCTCAGACAGAGGCTGTGAAGCTCTGTCCTCAGCTCTCAGCTCCCAGTCCTCTAGTCTGAGACAGCTGGACCTGAGTAACTCTGACCTGCAGGATTCAGGAGTGAAGCTTCTGTCTGCTGGAGTGAAGAGTCCACACTGTAAAATGGAAACTCTCAGGTCAGAATTTAAAATTTTCCAATGATGATCACGTTAAACCTGATTTCTATTACTGCATAAACAGGAAATTGATTTTTAAAAAAGTCTTAATGTAGAAATTAGTGTCTGGGGTTTTTAGTGATATTTGTTCACTTTCTGTCTTTCATTTGCAATGAAATGTCCCATCTGCTCCTGAGTCCAAAATCTTTATTTTAGCAGTGCTTCATCCACCAAACCTTCTAGTTCGATTCCTGTATGCTGAAGGTTTTTACAGAGCTGTTTGTTCAGATATCAGAAATTTATTTTCAGAAACATTTAGTAATAAAAATATGATCAATTGATTATTTCTGACTGAAAAGATGAAATATACAGGGAGTGCAGAATTATTAGGCAAATGAGTATTTTGTCCACATCATCCTCTTCATGCATGTTGTCTTACTCCAAGCTGTATAGGCTCGAAAGCCTACTACCAATTAAGCATATTAGGTGATGTGCATCTCTGTAATGAGAAGGGGTGTGGTCTAATGACATCAACACCCTATATCAGGTGTGCATAATTATTAGGTAACGTCCTTTCCTTTGGCAAAATGGGTCAAAAGAAGGACTTGACAGGCTCAGAAAAGTCAAAAACAGTGAGATATCTTGCAGAGGGATGCAGCAGTCTCAAAATTGCAAAGCTTCTGAAGCGTGATCATCGAACAATCAAGCGTTTCATTCAAAATAGTCAACAGGGTCGCAAGAAGCGTGTGGAAAAACCAAGGTGCAAAATAACTGCCCATGAACTGAGAAAAGTCAAGCATGCAGCTGCCAAGATGCCACTTGCCACCAGTTTGGCCATATTTCAGAGCTGCAACATCACTGGAGTGCCCAAGAGCACAAGTTGTGCAATACTCAGAGACATGGCCAAGGTAAGAAAGGCTGAAAGACGACCACCACTGAACAAGACACACAAGCTGAAACGTCAAGACTGGGCCAAGAAATATCTCAAGACTGGTTTTTCTAAGGTTTTATGGACTGATGGAATGAGAGTGAGTCTTGATGGGCCAGATGGATGGGCCCGTGGCTGGATTGGTAAAGGGCAGAGAGCTCCAGTCCCACTCAGACGCCAGCAAGGTGGAGGTGGAGTACTGGTTTGGGCTGGTATCATCAAAGATGAGCTTGTGGGGCCTTTTCGGGTTGAGGATGGAGTCAAGCTCAACTCCCAGTCCTACTGCCAGTTTCTGGAAGACACCTTCTTCAAGCAGTGGTACAGGAAGAAGTCTGCATCCTTCAAGAAAAACATGATTTTCATGCAGGACAATGCTCCATCACACGCGTCCAAGTACTCCACAGCGTGGCTGCAAGAAAGGGTATAAAAGAAGAAAAACTAATGACATGGCCTCCTTGTTCACCTGATCTGAACCCCATTGAGAACCTGTGGTCCATCATCAAATGTGAGATTTACAAGGAGGGAAAACAGTACACCTCTCTGAACAGTGTCTGGGAGGCTGTGGTTGCTGCTGCACGCAATGTTGATGGTGAACAGATCAAAACACTGACAGAATCCATGGATGGCAGGCTTTTGAGTGTCCTTGCAAAGAAAGGTGGCTATATTGGTCGCTGATTTGTTTTTGTTTTGTTTTTGAATGTCAGAAATGTATATTTGTGAATGTGGAGATGTTATATTGGTTTCGCTGGTAAAAATAAATAATTGAAATGGGTATATATTTGTTTTTTGTTAAGTTGCCTAATAATTCTGCACAGTAATAGTCACCTGCACACACAGATATCCCCCTAAAATAGCTAAAACTAAAAACAAACTAAAAACTACTTCCAAAAACATTCAGCTTTGATATTAATGAGTTTTTTGGGTTCATTGAGAACATGGTTGTTGTTCAATAATAAAATTATTCCTCAAAAATACAACTTGCCTAATAATTCTGCACTCCCTGTGTATTTGGTCAGTGATATGACTCATTGCCTCACTTAAACATAAAATGTAAACAAAAATTCAAAACAATAGATTAATACAAAACAGAGTTTGACTGTTGAGCTTAAAGTGAGCTTGAATGTTATTCACTTCCTGTTTTATTTTGGTAGTTATCGTCTCTGATTTTTACCCCAACATTGTCTACATTAGTTTCAGCTGTAGAAGGTTTTATTGACTGTTTGATTTGTCACTTTATTTAACTATAATTGTTGACTTATAAACTATTGCTTAAAATGTATTTTCATTAAAATACCAAATAATTTATTACTTTATCATCTAATTAGATTATAATTCTGTAAATAAGAGCGATAGTGTGGCCTGTGTGGGTTGTCTTCAGGTTCTCTGCTTCCTCCCACAGTCCAAAAACATGCATGCTGGGTTAACTGGAGATGTGTGATTGTGAGCATAAATGTTTGTCTGTCTAACTCTGTTTCTACCTGGCTACATCACCGTTACTGATGCTGAACCAATAACCTGGTCTGGACCAGGTTATGTTCAGAGTTTTTGTTTAAAATCAGATGAAGTGCCTCATTTTCACTGATTCTTTCATTTACAGAAAGCTTTAAGTGAGATATAGATTCAGTCATATGTTACTAATATTACTTTTAACCTGAGTAGCGAAAGTCCGCGGTGATCTGCAAATGATGTGCCGGGAGTTGTGCCGTTCTCTGCGGCTTCAGTGACCCTCGAGCTCTCGACTAGCTGGGTAACAGACGTCGCTGAAAACGTCGAAGCACTTTTGCACTTTTGCAAATATGCGATATCTTGATAAACCGAGCGGATATTTGAAGTTTACACACCCACATTCTCCCCTGAAAATATGTTAAAAGTTTATTTTGTGACCCAGGAAGATTAATAAGAGTAATTTTAAAACTTAGTAGCGGTCACCATTACTGGAAACTGGAGTTTGGCTGGGCCGCACTATGAATTCTGGGATATGGTAGGCCACGAAGGACACACCCGACCCATCTTTCAAATTCGGGGAAAAGGAGGACGCATTTGTCGGCTGCATTCAGAGGAATTTGGACAGCCTTCGGTGCGTCGCTGTGACGTAATCCGTCTACAAATGTGTCCTCAGGAGGACGCAGCCCATGAATTTGGACACACCAAGCCTGCGTGCTGGTAGCAACTTAGCCACAGCTCGGGTGTGGAGGAGAAGCTGAAAAAGAAGGTTTTCTAGTTTGTAAGGAGGAAAAAACTGAGAGGACTAAGTGAAAGAGAGGCTGGAGAGTAACACAGAGCAGCAATGAATGCTGCTCACACAGTTTAGACAGTTTAGCATCAAATGTTCGAGTGAGTTAGCTCCCAGCTAACTAGCAGAGCAGCAAACTAGCAGATCAGATAACTAGCAAACCAGCTAACTGCACCCACAAGCTGCGACTGCGTCTTTCTAACAAGAGCGTCAGACACTCAGACTGGTTTTCTTTGTGGATGATGATGTGTTCTCACACTGATCCTTCATGATGATGCTGTCATCCACCCACTGCTCCTGGTGTTGCCAATTCCTCAGTAAGGAAAATCGCTATTGGCTGTCCTAAAAGTCGCTGGAAGTCACTAAATGATGTCATCGCCTAATTTGGATAAATGGTCATGTAATTGTAATTGTAACGTACGTTGTAGGAGAGAAAAATAACATCGTGGAAGAGACATAACGTGAGTAAAAAAATGTCCTTGAATGCATTTAAATAAATAAATCATAGTTCTGTCTGTAACTATTACAACACTCTCACCACATTTGTTAACAATTCTCTCAACAAATGTGTTTTTCCTCGTTCTTTGTCATCCAGCTGCGACTTTGAGTATAAATGTGTCATAAACAGGATAAAGCAGTGCAGGTTCAATGTAATCAAACCTCAGACTGAGTTCAAAATCCTCACCTGTCCCTGATACCACATCAGCACCAGAACCATGATGTGTTTACTCACATTTAAAAAGGTGGAGGGCAGTGTGAATGGACTGTTGTCATTGGTCTGAATGTGCCTCTATAAACATGTGCTCTTCATTATTGATGTTTTCCTAATGAACAGAAAATGAGACTTAACAAAATCCTTCTGACTGTTGTTGGAGCAGGTTGGGTCCTGGGTTTGAGTCCCCCGCTGAACCACAGGGGCTTCTAGCTTTGTTTCACAGTGTATAGAACAACAAATAAAACCAAATCACAAAAAAACACATCAGACTTTGAGGGTTGAACCAAGGATGAGGAAGCAGACTCTGCCCCAAACATCTGGATATATGGATGGTTACCAGAGCAACCACAGCAGTGTGCTCTCAGTATATTTAGTTGTATAAAGGTGTTTGTGGTGTGTTGCAGCTGAAGCATGTATGTTGACACAGGGAGAAAATAGTGTGAGGACACTGTTCACAGCAGTCACAGCTCGCTGCCTTCAACAGTCTCTTCCTTCCTTGTTTGGATGTCACTGATATCATCTTCTGCTCTCACACTGACCACCTGTTGGAGCTAACATGCTAACATGGAAGCAGCAGGTATGCCACCTGTGGCAGCTGAGGTCACGTGATCTGAGTGTTTGAACCAGACGTTGGAGCAGCGTTTCCAAACATCTGCACTTCAGAAGCTCCAAAGTGTGGAAATGTCACTGTGGAGCGTCTCGTCGCTATCTAAGAGATTTTCTTACCTCTGCAAAGCGAAGCTTGCAAACAGCACCATAGTTTGTCAATCCCAACCAATCAGAGCGCTCCTTATGTCACGTCACATGACTCGTGTGTTTTCCTCTTTGATTAGCACCCAAAGAACTAAAGAAAGGCTAAAAGGATGTTCAGCCAATCAAATCCCTCCTAGCAACAGGAAGTCTAGAGAGGAAATGGAGCAGAGAAGGAGAATCACCAGTTTAAATGTCTGAGTTTTAAACTGGTGACCCTCTAAAGAGGCTTTTATTCACTCTTTCTGTTTTCTTTACAGCTTTTTTCACCATTTAAACTGTTTAATATCAGATTTAAAGAAGGGCATCAAAAAAGCCAAACACCATTACAAAAAGAAGGTAGAAGAACACTTCTCCAACTCCAACCCCCGACGCATGTGGCAAGGACTCCAGACCATCACAGACTACAGGACCACCAAACCCTCCCCCGCATCCTCTGATGTCTCCTTCCTCAACGAGCTCAACAACTTTTATGCTCGTTTTGAGCGAGGGAACCCCACAACCACGACCAAAGCAGACATGACGCCAGACCACCAACCTATGACTCTCTCCCCCACTGATGTAGGAGCGGTGCTGAGCAGGATCAATGTCCACAAGGCTGCAGGCCCTGATGGCATCCCCGGGCGTGTTCTCAGAGCGTGTTCTGGGGAGGTTGCAGGAGTGCTCACAGACATATTCAATCTGTCCTTGGCCCACGCTGTGGTACCGGCCTGCTTCAAATCCACCTCCATCGTCCCGATACCCAAAAACTCCAACCCATCTTGCCTCAATGATTACCGCCCAGTAGCACTCACCCCCATCATCACTAAGTGCTTAGAGCGACTGGTCCTAGCACACTTCAAATCCTGTCTCCCCCCCACCCTGGACCCCCACCAATTCGCATACCGCCGGAACAGGAGCACAGAGGATGCAGTCTCCATCGCAATGCACTCTGTCCTCTCACACCTGGACAACAACAACACCTACGCCAGAATGCTGTTTATAGACTTCAGTTCAGCATTCAATACAATCCACCCCTCACAACTCATCAGGAAACTGACAGACCTGGGCATCAGTTCCCTCATCTGCAAATGGTTACTGGACTTCCTGACCAACCGCCCCCAACATGTCCGGCTGGATAACCACTGCTCATCTACCATCACAATGAACACCGGTGTACCACAAGGCTGTGTGATGAGCCCTTTCCTCTACTCCATCTTCACCCACGACTGCAGACCTGCTGATGGTTCCAACACCATCATTAAGTTTGCAGATGACACCACGGTGATTGGCCTCATCAGTGACAACGATGAGGCCGCCTACAGGGAGGAGGTGGATCGTCTGGCTGAGTGGTGCGACAGAAACAACCTGCTGCTTAACACCGAGAAGACCAAGGAGCTCATCGTGGACTACAGGAGGAATGCTGACCCACATCCACCCATCCACATTAAGGGGACGGCTGTGGAGCGTGTGAGCAGCTTCAAGTTCCTGGGAGTCCACATCTCCGAGGATCTCACCTGGACGACCAACTGCTCCAAGCTGGTCAAGAAGGCTCACCAGCGCCTCTTCTTCTTGAGGACTCTGAGGAAGAACCACCTGTTCTCAGACATCCTGGTGAACTTCTATCGCTGCACCATCGAGAGCATCCTGACCAACTGTATAACAGTCTGGTACGGGAACTGCTCTGCCTCGGACCGGAAGGCGTTGCAGAGGGTCGTGAAAACTGCCCAGCGCATCGCCGGAGCACCACTTCCTGCCATAAAAGACATCTACAGGAAGCGGTGTCTGAAAAGGGCTGGGAAACTCATCAAAGACCCCAGTCACCCATCACATGGAGTCTTCACCCTCCTGCCCTCTGGGAGGCGCTACAGGAGCCTCCGGACTAAGACCACCAGGTACCGGAACAGCTTCTTCCCCACAGCTGTCAGACTCCTGAACTCTGCCTCCTGACATCTGACCCACGTTAAACTCATGGACTGAACATACACACACCCACAATGGACAACTGTACCCTCAAACACAATAATAACATGGACTGAACCACCACTCACAACCACTAGCACTTTATATAGCCTCTGTAGAACTATCTACACCCTCACTTATCTTAACTGCACTACTGTATAGCTCTGTGTAAATAATCATTCTGTACATTCAATAATCGTTAATCCTACAACTGTTTACAACTTGCATAGTTCCCATTTCTGTATAGCTGTATATCTCAGATTCTGTAAAGTTATTTATTTCATATTCTGTATAGTTTTTCATATTTATATCCTGTTCATAGCTTGTACTCACTACAGCCTGTACATACTTATAGTTATAGAATATTCACAACATACTTCATACCGTGTACATTATAACATACCATAATAGACCCATTTCTGTAATATACTGACATATCTATATTATTGCTAATATATATTGTAATATATCTATATCACTAAAGCACTTCTGGATGGATGCAAACTGCATTTCGTTGCCCTGTACCTGTGCATGTGCAATGACAATAAAGTTGAATTCTATTCTATTCTATTCTATTTAGAAATAACTTTTGGACAGTTTTTCTACATTTGCACTAAAATGAGACATAAATAATGACTTTCTGACTTTACGTTGGACTAATCTAACGACTCAGCCTGGCTATGTTGGACTGGGTGTGGCAGCAGCTCCCAGTTTGAGTTCAGGAGACAGACGCCCTCTCTACTTTGAAGATCAGCTGCAAACTTTCCTTTTTGATAAAGCTTATAGTTCGAGCTGGATCAGGTGACCCTGAACCATCCCTTAGTTATGCTGCTATAGGCTCAGGCTGTTGGTGGACTTCCCATGATGCTCTGCTTTCTTCTCCCCTCTTTTCACTCCTGATGCTTTTATATGTCACTACTGCATGTCCTTAACTTTTGTCTCTCTGTTTTGTTCTTGTCTCTCTGAGCTCATCTCTTCTCTTTCCCCTCACCCTGCAACCAGTCATGGTAGATGCTCCTCCTGGAGCCTGTTTTCACTGGGAGGATCTTTGTGTCAAAGGGAGTTCTTCTTCCCACCATCACCAAGTGCTGCTCACAGTGGATTGTGTCGCGAAATCTATCAATGTAGAGCAGTGAGACAAACCACGGAGGCCCCAGAGAAGTGCAATCAAACGATGAGTTTATTAACACACAGGAGAAAACATCAGCCTATGTCTTCTGCCAAAAATACATGTTGTGGACACTTACAAAGCAGTGGGGTATACGCCCCCCCTTGGCGTCAATAAAAATAGTCAGAGTAAAATATGTTCCAGACATTAGTCACAGTTAATGGTACATCTTGTACATGTTTAATGGCTATAAACAGACACAGAACTTCTCTTTTCTGTAACACCTTCCATACAAGGTAATAAACTTCAAGCCCTCAGGGTCTCTGGGGCTAATTATTGACTCTGGTCATCTGTTGCCAAGTAGAGTAAAATATAGTGAGACACCAAATGAGTTAAGGCCTCAGGCCTGACACATTCCTAGATTATGTGTTGTAAGCATGCATGCAATCATCCTGTTCTAGTTTCCCTCAGCATGTATCACCTGGACAGTCACGCCAGTGAAGCTTAAGACCCTTAATGAACCGAACATCAACTCGACATAAGCACAAATATGCAATGTGTATGAAATACTTCTGACCGTACTTGTAATAAAAGTTAACATAATGGAAGGATCCTCAAATGAACATGTTCAATAGACAACTTTAATGCAATATCAATACTGTGAGAAATATTATTAGATGGAATAATGCTGTAAAGAACATTATTAATGCAGTTATAATGATGCAGATTATATGGCAGCAATAAAAGAATTTCTGTATCTCCACAATTGTCTGATGTTTGGGTCTTTCTCTCTAATATTGGAGGCTGTTACCTTACACTGTTAAACAGCTTCAGATGACTGTTGTTGTCCATTGGGTATTGTCACTTTTAAATAAAGTTACATTGAATGGATGTAAATGGATAGATGTTATTGTGACAAAGAGAAAACAACTGTTGACAGATGGATTGTTGTTTTGTGTGTCTGCAGTCTGTCAGGCTGTCTGATCACAGAGGAAGGCTGTACTTCTCTGGCCTTAGCTCTGAGCTCCAACCCCTCCCATCTGAGAGAGCTGGACCTGAGCTACAATCATCCAGGTGATTCAGGAATTAAGCTGCTGTCGGCTGGACTGAAGGATCCAGGCTGGAGACTGGACACTCTCAGGTATGGAGAGAATGTCTGATAGAGGAGGAAGAGCTGGAAACATTTCCTGTGTCCTTCACTCACTTCCTGTTTGTTTCCTGCAGATGAGACATGAACAATCACACATGCAGGAATATTTTCAGGGACAGACACACTAGTCTAGCTGGATAGTACATGGATATTTATGTAGGGGTCTCCAAGGAGTCTGTTTGCAGGAACATTTAGGTCACAGGTGTACCTGATATAGATACCAGTGTACCTAATAAAGTGTCAGCTAACATTTGGAAATGGAAGCTTAAATAATGACAAACTGTACATTCACAGCTGAAGTCACAATAAATTTGTTCTCAAGTGCACATTTTTCTGTTATTGTTCTCAAACAACAGAATGAGAATGAAATATTGATTCTAACAGGGCCCATAAACTTTACTAACTAAACATTACTGTGAGCAGCTCCTCCATCACTTCAAAACTGTCATCAACACCACGGACATACATTGGGAGCTGGGCAGTGTCGGTGATGTCTGTGGTCTCATCAAGAGCGACTGAGTATACACTGAAACATTTGGCTTTCTCACACAGTTGGTCATAAATGTCACTTGACAGGTCAGAAATGCGATCTGCTGCGGTGTTGGCAGAAAGGCTGATGTTGCTAAACTGACCTTTCTTTCCCGGACAGACTATATTTGCAGCCTGCAATATGCACTTTTAGACAAATGCACCTTCTGTGAATGGCTTCCCTGCTTTAGCAATCATCTCACTAACCACGTGGCTCCGACTGCTGCATTATTCTCTTTGGTTGCTTTCTTGGAGAAATCTTGCTGCCTCAGTAGATCTGTTTTAAGACTGGCAACCCGGTTCGCTCTCTCGTCTCCCTGGTATTCTGCATCCAGCTCAGCATGTCTAGTTGTGTAATGACGTTTCAAATTGTATTCCTTGTGCAGCGCAACTTTCTCTGTGCAAATAAGACAGGTCGGGGTGCCCCTGTGCTCAACAAAGAAATATTGCATTTCCCACTTTTCCTGAAATTGTCGGTGCTCATCACCAACCTTTCTCTTCACCGCAGGCTTTGAAAAAGACATGTTTGGGGCTATGTGACATTTATAATTCTACTTGGTGTCACTGTCGCATTGAAGTTTCAATCAAGCGTTTAGCCGACGGACGGGGAACGTCTCAACGCGTAGAGAACGTCATTTCTGCTTCTTTTTCTTGCAACCGTAGCACGGCGATCGGCAGATAAAAAGCCGGTAGCAGTCTCCTTTGTTTTTACGCTCGATGTTCATGTCTTTCATGATGACACGAACACCGTGGCGTTTGCAGATGGTAGAAAGTGCAGGGATAGCGAGCGCAAAAAAGGCGACTGCTCACGGCGCCGGGCTGTTGTTACAGGAGAAAGAAGCGGAAATGACACCGTGACATATAACAAATAACATCAGCTGTTTCTGATGTTAGTTGTTTTGACTGCTTTTACATTATATTGAAATATATGTAATGTTCATGTTTGCTGCAATGCAAACGCAGTGATGCAAATAAAAACATGGAGCCACAAATTACGGTGCGACCCTATAATTAGTCCGGGTTACCGGGGACTGTTGTTGCCGATGAACAGGTGTCGCTATGTGACTGCAGACTAAATTGGGCTGCATTGAGTTCATGACTTTTCTTTTATCCCGCCGCCTACGCATCACTGTGAGAGTTAATATGAGATCTCTCTCTGTGGAAAAATAACTTTAAATCCCACTGACGTGTGTATAAATCTATATACGTATAATGTCCCGCTGGGCAGCAACTTAAAAAAACAACTTTTTTTGAAGTGTTGTGAACGCAGCGCGCTGGGGCGAATGTCGGCGTTTGCCCAATAGAAAGGAGGAAGCCAGCCAGGCACAGAAAGAAAGAAACACTCCAGGGCAACGCTGCTGGAACTTTGACTCATTGAGAAATGTTTCCCTGCTTGCATCAAGCCCGGCTGGTGTCCCCTGAGATCCATATCCCACCCTGATTGGTGGGTTAATTCAGCTCCGCCCACAACACTGTAAAGTGTCATACATTATCAAACTAACATTACATTTTCATATTAAGGTGGGGCCAAAAACTATCGTCCGGCAGGCCGCAATTGGCCCGCGGGCCGCGAGTTTGAGACCCCTGGTGTAGGAGGACACCTACTCTGTGTCTGGTTAAGTATAAGAGCCCTTTGTTAGGGGGACCGCTGGACTCTTAGCACCAGCTTTGGGGTCACAGGGTCACATCTGGAACACACACACACACACGCACACAGACACAGACACACACAGACACACACACACACACACAGACACACAGACACACACACACACGCACACGCACACACACACAGACACACGCACACACACACACGCACACACACACACACAGACACACACACACACACACACACACAGACACAGACACACACACACACACACACAGACACAGACACACACACACAGACACACACAGACACACACACACACACACACACACACACACACACACACACACACACACACAGACACAGACACAGACACACACACACACACACACAGACACAGACACAGACACACACAGACACACACACACACACACACACACGCACACACACACACGCACACACACACACACAGACACACACACACACACACAGACACACACACACACACACACAGACACACGCACACACACACACACACACACGCACACACACACAGACACAGACACAGACACACACACACACAGACACAGACACACACACACACACACACACACACACACACACACACACACACACACACACACACTATGCACAGACTGGTACTCTTTGTTCATACCTGTGTAAGACGTCATAATGAACTTGTGCATATTCATGTAAGCTCAATAAAGAGCAGTGTTACGAGGGAGCAGACGAGAGCGACTGAGGTCAAGTGAAGGAACGGCGCTGTCACAGTTCTCTCCCTCATCAATTGTCTGGTTCCAGCGGTGGGTCTGTGCTAGACGACCCATCACCAGCTTTTTCCACTGGTTACCAGTACGTGGTAGAATCCACTTCCAGATCTGGTTGTCTTTAAATCTGTGAATGGATTGGCTCCATCTTATCTCTCTTTAACAAAAGAATCCAAGTGGAGCCCTCAGGTCTGCAGATAAGCAGCTTCTGACCAGAACTAGACGTAAAAACAGAGGTGAGCTTTATCGATGGCTGCAGCCAAACTCTGGAACAGTCGCCCTTCACATCAGGTCGTCACCAACACTGGACATTTTTAAAAGCCGGTTGGAAACACATTTGTACTCTGTAGCTTTCAATCCTGACCAGTCTTTATAGTCATTACTGTGTATGTTTCCTATTTTCTCTCTACTCTGTGCAGCACTTTGGCTCAAGCTGTTTTTAAATGTGCTGATAAATAAATGTAGATTTCTTTGAATAAAACAGTGGAGCCGAGCTTTGAGCTCAGTGTGTAACAGTGTGTGTGTGAGAGCCATGTAATGTCCATGTGTGCATGCTGACTGTGCTGCTCTGACCCCCCTCCTCCTTTCAGGGTGGAGCCTGCTGGAGTCCGATGGTTGAGACCAGGTCTGAGGAAGTGTAAGTGTGTTTTTAATGGGATTCATGAAAACAAAGCAGCACACATTCAACCATCTTCATCATGTCAGGAGTCATCATCAAAGTGTCAATCAATGAACAGATGATGGATCAATAACTGCAGCTGGATTGTGTTTGTTCTCTCCATCAGATTCCTGTCAACTCACAATCGACACAAACACAGTGAACACAAAGCTCCAACTGTCTGACAACAACAGGAAGGTGACACGTGTGGAGGAGGTTCAGTCATATCCTGATCATCCAGACAGATTTGATGGTTGGCCTCAGCTGCTGTGTAGAAATGGTCTGACTGGTCGCTGTTACTGGGAGGTCGAGTGGAGAGGAGACGTTGATATATCAGTGAGTTACAGAAGCATGATGACTGTTTGTTTGGATGGAATGATCAGTCCTGGAGTCTGGTCTGCTCTGATGATGGTCCTGGTTATGTCTGGCACAATAAGATACAAACATCCATCTCCTCCTCCTCCTCCTCCTCCTCCTCCTCTGTCTCTAACAGAGCAGCAGTGTATGTGGACTGTCCTGCTGGCACTCTGTCCTTCTACAGAGTCTCCTCTGACACTCTGATCCACCTCCACACCTTCAACACCACATTCACTCAAACTCTTTATCCTGGGTTTTGGTTCTTGTATCCTGGTGCCTCATTGTCCCTGTGCTGAGTGTAGTGTAAACAGTGTCTCCTGTTACAGAAACACTCTGACTGTTGAACAGATAGTTCAGTCTGTACATGTCTGTCTCTTTCACTCACAAACACGTTTTCAGATTCATGGATTCAATCAGTTGATGTTTGAAACTCTTCTAAATGATTCCTTGTAAACTTCTTCCTCTTCAGTCACAAACAAACAGGAAGTGATGTCACATGTGTTCCTGTCCACACAGCAGAATGAGTCTATTGCTGACAGTGATGTACAAACAGAGTGAGCATTTCTGAGGCCCAAAATAAACTGAGTAGTTCACTGAATGAACAATGGACTGTGAGCTCAGTTCCTTCATCATTAGTATGGATTATATATGTATATGTATTATATTAGTATCATATATATCAGGTGCTGCTGCTTTCAGTCATTGTGCAAATGTGCTGTTTGTAAGCTTGTAAAGCTGCAGTCAGCTGAGACTGAAGAAGTCACCTGATCAGTGAGCAAACGTTTCTGAAAACGTCCAGATGAACAGAATCAACCTTTGGGATAATCTGTTCCACACATCCATGTTTCACTTACTGCATTATATTTCCTCATTGCTGTGCACACAGGCCTGTGGCTTATAACCAACTCCAAGTTCAGACTCAGAGGCTGCTGAAGCTGTTTTCTGGAACAGAGACGTGTTGGATATAAAACCAACTCTTCTTTATGTGTCAGCACTGAGGAAAGGAGCAGCTTCGTTTCTAAGTGTATGAAGGACTGTAGCAGTGTGTGTGTGAGCTTTATTTCACAGACAGAACCATGTCAAAAACACAACTTCAGGTAAAAACAATACAAAATCAAAGAGTCTGATCAGAAGGATTAAACAGAGGAGTGTGGGACTGTTTTTAACAGACAGCAGGTTAAGCCAGGCTGGAGGAGTAAACTGAGCCTCGGTGTGAGCAGCAGTGTGTTTGACAGGAAGCTGAGATAAACAGTCTGGAGCCCATTTAGTGCTTCATATGAAAGTGTGAGGATTTGAAAGCAAATCTAAAATCAAGCAGGAGTCAGTGTGAGAATGATTTGTGCTTTTCCTCAGTCAGATGCTGGGAGTTTCAGTTCATCCATGTTCAGCGTGCTGTGCTTTGTGTAACAGGAGAATATGACAGTATAAATCAAGTCTTCATGTCACTGAAAGCCTCCACAGTCTGCTATGGAGGTGCATCAGTTTGGATTTACAAGAAGAACATTTCTTAAACCTGCCACAAGATGGCGCTCCAACAGAAGGGATGTCCACAGTGTAACACAGACACACACATACTGTGTGAATGTGTGAGTGAATGGGCTTTCAACACAAGGCTTCTGCTGCTACCTTTAATGACATAATTAGCTAACAAGAACAAACTGTTAATTACCACCAAAGAACGGCTCCAGATTTTAGCTGCTGACCATTTTGTGAAACGTTGATTACATCAGCTTATTGTTGATTTTTCAACCTTAATATCAGCTGCTTTAAAGGAGCCTGGTTCTCTCGCAGTAACACTTTTCTTCACTAGATGCAGTGCAGGCACAGTCTGTGTTTCTAAACTACACACTAATGTTCATTGTTGTGCAGCTAAATCCTCCCTCTGGATGGGAAGAATCCCTGTCAGGCTTCAAACACCTGGCTTGGTGTTCTGGAGCTAATGTGTCACCTGTGAGGACTCTGAGATGAACACACAGCAGACACTTCAGTTCTCCGTCTGTGTGTCCTCAGTTTCCCAGCATGCCTTGGCTGTGGTGGTGGAGGTGAATGAGGGGGAACATGCTGCTCTGTCAGCACTCAGGTTTCATACCTGGTGATCTCAGAGGACAAAGCGGCGTTACAGCAGCGCACGTTGATGAGACCTGATGCTCTGAACAGTTCAGACTTCAGCCTCACTCTGAGAAAACAAACGACTGACTGTCAGCAGCAACTACACCTGCTCCATCAGTGACGGAGAGAAGAACTGAGACTGAGAGACATACAGCTGCAGGTCAAAGGTCAGAAACGCCCGCTCTTTGTACGGGTCAGGAGTTAGTACTGCAGAGGTCAGAGGTCAGCTTGCTGACAAACCATTTGAAACAGTTTGGAGCTAAAAGCACAACAGCAGAGGAAAGAAGAGACACTGCAGAGATGATGCAAAATATTGTGTTTTGTTCTCAGCTGTCAAAAAGTGTAACACACGTGTTCCAGCACAGCCTTTGTGTACTTTCACTTCTCCATACTGTCCATTGGAAATCCTGTTTGTTACTTTTTGATTTCAGTCCATGTGTCCAAAGCAAACTTCTGTCCCACACTTTCTCTGCTGACTCTTCACCGATGCTCAGATGATCTCAGATGATTTCACCAGAACTCATCAAAATTCGGGCTCCACAGAAACCCAGACGTCACTAAACAAGCGTAACAAGCAAAGTGAAAACTGGTCGTTCAGCTTTATTGACCAAAGATAAGCTCACATGTCACCTCATGACACAGACACTTATTTCCACAGCATGCACGAGGACTGACAATAAGTGTCTATAAAGCCACTTCTATCTGCCACACCTGTGCTTCTGTCATGGTTGCTCTCCTCTCACTCTGTCATTTATCCACAGTCTGCCTCCCTCTGCTCCGTCAGCTGACGTCCTCTCTACACCACCTGCTGTGTTTTATCCTGCAAAAACACATTTAAGAAGCGTTGCACCGAGTAACGGGAGGAACTGCTATAAAATCCATTTAAAGGAGGTGGTGCTGAGTGCTGTGACTGGGGTCCCACCACTGACATCACGGGTGGAGGACATGTTGGAAAACTGCTACAAAGTGCTGTGCAGCCAGCAGAGCTTACAGTCTGTCCTGTGTGTCATACAGGCTCTCACACTTAGTGTTTCTGTGACACATTGAAGAGAAGTTTGTGTTGTTCACAGTTGTGCTTGTACTGAGTGACAGCTGACATGACCTAACAGGAATAATGTGTCTGTGCTGGGTATAAATAAAGTTACCTTACCTGCAGACGCTGTGCGCAGAGGTTCAGGAGCAGAAGTCCCGTTGTAAACATATCACGGCAGACCCGACGATGTTTGCATGAACGCGCTTTTTTTAAAAGTCAGGTCAAGGCTCCAAAAGCCCAAAGGCGATATAACAGTTTGTGTTTGCTACATGGATCATTGTAGTTCAGCTTTCCTTTGTTATATTTCTTTAAGAGCTCAAAATGTGTTCATTACATAAATCAAATGTAATTTTCTCTGTAGCACTTCATGGATTTCATAAGCAACACACTGTAGTTGTTCACACAAAGCATAAAGGTAAAAACAATATACACAGTGTTATCTTCATTTTAGATGTCACAAAGTATTTGCGGCTCCCAGTGTTTTCCCGAACCCTGACCCTTTGCGTGGAAACCGGGTCCAAAAGGCTCTTTGGGTGTTAAAGGTTGCTGACCCCTGCACTAGGCCCAACTGACACATATATTTGATTCCAAATACAAAAAATAATGTGTAACCTGCTGGAAGAATGTAGGAGGTTGAGACAGGATCTCAACACTTGGTGTCTGCAACAAAAGACAACAATATGTGGGCCGATCGTGGCTCAAGAGTCGGCAGCTCGTCTTGTAATCGGAAGGTTGCCGGTTCGAGCCCCGGCTTGGACAGTCTCGGTCGTTGTGTCCTTGGGCAAAAAAGCACTTTGGGGTCCTTAGGGACGAGTAAAGCGCTCTACAAATACAGGCCATGTAATGGCAGAAACATTCTCTAGTGTAAATCCTGACTAGTTCATTAACTACAGATCAGTTTCAGTGAACATTATTCACAGAGGGATCTGAGTTCCTTATACCAGACTCTACAGAAACTGTAACACTGTACAGCTCTGCGACTCAACAATATGACAACAATGTAACACACACTAGAATCATCAAATAAAGCCCCACTAACAACTAGAACTAACTAACTAGCACTGGACACTTGCATATTAGAGATTTCTACCACCATAGGAGGCGAGATATCATCCTTGAACCAGAGCATCCAGCCCTCAATTTCGGACATAAAAAGCGACGTGGCCAGGCATGATAACACTTTGACTGAACTGCAGGACTGTGCCTCGAACCACTCTGACACCATCGCCACTCTCCAGGCCACTGTGGAGCGTTTGTCTGCGGAGGTAAAGAAGTTAGATGAGAGATGTGGAGCTCTTGAGGCACTCCAGGAGGAATAATTTAAGAACTGCAGGAATACCAGAAGGCACAGAGGGACCCAAGATGACTGAGTTGGTTCACACCTGTTGGCGGAGGCGCTATCTCTCGAGGAGAAGCCACTCATCGATCGAGCACATAGAGTGAATCGCCAGCGTCCCAAACAAAGTCATCTTCCTCGGCCCATCATCTTGAGATTGCACTACTACCACATTGGTGAGGAAATTCTGCTGAAAGCTGCAGAGAACAAGAACCTGATGTATAAGGGTTTTTAAAATAAACATCCTCCCAGATTTCCCTCCCTCTGTTGGAAACGCAGAGCCGCATTTGCAAATATGAGAGGAAGACTACGTGGGATGACCGGCGTCAGGTACAGACTGCTATACCCTGCAAAGCTGTTAGTGACCCATGGTGATGTGAGGAAAAGCTTTACCCATCCCAAAGAGACCGTAGACTACGCGGAGAAGCACCTCTCCCACCCACCTTCAAATGTATTAAAAGCAAGGATATATCTATATGTCTAACGCTGACACAGCACTGTGTTTCTTCTTTTCCCTTTATATTCCATGTAAAGGTGAATATGGAGCGTTTATGGAGCTCGTTTATTGACCAGCTGTCAGTTAGAAGGTAAGAGTTACTAGGTTAACAGAGGTTAGCAGTAACAGTACGGGGAAGTATATTGTGTTGTTCTTTTGTTGTTTTTTATTTTATCCTACTTTACTTTGTTATTTTGATTTTACCTGTTGTGAGTGCTTCCCGTAATTCTCCTTTTTCTTGTGCCGCTGCGGACAGAGTTCACAACATTACATATTTTTGTATCTATAAACAGGAAGCTGACACTCTCCAGACTTTATCAAAGGTGTGAGCGTCACAGCAGAGGCCTTTGTGTCAACGTAGCTGAAGACAAAACACAGAAACACATGAAGGAGATTTTCCTGGCCTGGATTTTATACAAATATTCTGCAGTACATCAAAAATGAAAGAAAACCATTAGTCAACATATGAACATCACCTCTGAAGTTACAGAGCTTTGATTGGAGACACATTTTTGCATAATTAATTACATAATTAATTATGTAACCATAATTAAATGGTTACATCATCTTTAAAGTCCCCAGAGATCAGGAAAAGGGCCTGAGGGTGCTGTGTTTGGAGTCTGCTGGTTACAGTGTGCAGGACCTCACAGGCTGCTGCAGCGTTAGCAGAGGGCGGGACATACACAGCTATCATAATCACGTGTGTAAACTCTCGTGGTAGATAGTACGGTCTCATGCTAACCGCTAGCAGCTCAATGTCCTTACAGCATAGCGTCTCTTTGATAGAGAAATGCCCAGAGTTACACCATCTATCGTTCACAAACACAGCCAGACCCCCTCCTCCCTTCTTACCACTCTCCGCTGTTCTGTCATAAGAGGCTCAGCAGCTAAAGCAGCACACCTGGGTCTCCCAGCCTATTAAAAGCAGCCCTTTGCTTCACCTGCTTCACTAAACATTATTATTTTAAGCAGAGTGGTGTGATTTATGTAGGCATTGCTGTGTGACAGGATGACTTTTCTTGCACACCCACCAAATGAGGGCGCACATGCTTCCACGCCCACTGGTGACTGCACACATCCTTTCAAGGAAGCATTTCATTCATCCCTAACAAATGGAAGAAAACACTGTGCAGCGTGTTCAGGTTTGAACGTGGCCCTGGCCTCTCTCTGCATCCACCTGGCACATGCAACACACATCCACTCCCTGCTGAACTGCTTGTATTTGATGTGTTGAAGTTTTGGTAAAGTTTGAATAAATTCCACTTTATTTATAGGAACATTTCATCTGTGGACTCCTGCTTCCCCTCTCCTTGAGCCAGTTTGTGACGGGAACATGACATAAGAAAAGTAATTTATCCCTTTTTGATTCTGTGTATCTGGCGCTCATCCAGTGAGTTCACACTTGGCAGAAACAGACTGAATTTGTCTGGAGAACTTTGGCTTCAGCCAAGTTAGATAAACACACTGTGTCTCTGTCAAAACAGCAGTGTAGTTGTGGCACCCCTGTGAGGGAATGACCACATGAATATTATTTTGTGTAAAACACTCATGTAACGGGACATTTTTCATTGCTATATGTATTTATTTTCAGTTTCTTTAAGAGGATAGAAAATCCATGTAACAGGGATTCATTTTATGTTAGAAAGCAGTGAGGGCGGAACTTTGGTGCTTGCTCCGGGGTTTCGGGGAGCAGTAAGTGGAGCCCACCTTCCGCTGCTTCCTCAGACACGTTCTGGAGGAAAGCAGAGACGCATCGTGTCTTCCTTACTCTGCTCTTCACCTGCTTTTACAGGTCGGTACACGGTGCTCGCACCGAAAATGTTGTTTATTGTCACCATGGTTACCCACGTTAATGTGAATGGGAGAGTTAAGGCGGTCCGCCAAAGTTATTTATATGTAAACACGGGAGAAAACCAGAGGAGTGTCCCGCGCGACCGCACCGCGAGCCCGCTCGTTAGGTGGAGCGCTCGTGAAGCAGAGTCAGTGCGCTCCTATGCTCTGTGCAAACGTGTTGTAATGCTCCAATCAAATCAGTTCTGTGAGATGTGAATGTTAATAGTTCTGTTAAAGTGACTGAGTAGATTAGCTAGTGTAACACAAGCACTCTGAGCAACTCTGTGTAGCTAACAGAGGCATTCATGGGTTGATTAAACAAGCTGTGTTTCATGATGCACTAAATAGTGATTTTGCCAGTAAATTACTGGAGGGAACAAATGTAATGTATTTACCAATGCTGTTATTGAATAGAACTGTTTAGCCAGTAAGACACTGCAGAAGACAATGTGATGTGTTTATTGATATGATAAAAGGATGTAGCTGTTATGGAAAGAAGTGTGAACTTGAGAAACTGAACCAGTTAAAAAGAGTATATTTCACTGATGTTGTGAAATAAGTAAATGTAATTGATGTGAATGAGGAACCAGCTGAACAGTATATTGAAAGCTCATGTTTAGTGTTTTATAGCATTTATTTGTGTGAAATAAATCAGACTCAGACACGTTCTGGAGGAAAGCAGAGACGCATCGTGTCTTCCTTACTCTGCTCTTCACCTGCTTTTACAGGTAACATATTTGTCATCGAGGTCTTCATCCTTGGGACCCGTAACATAGTAACTTCTTCATTGTTATACTTCTCTAGTTTTCCCATTTTGTGAGCTGTGGATGTGGAAAGTGTCTCAGTGACACATCCACATGAAAACGGCGTTACCTTCGTTCATTTGCACGTCAAATGAACGAGCTGTTTGGACTTTAAAGTCACAGCTGATGCTTCGATACTCGAACTCAAGAGTTCAGCTTCCACTCAGAGGTACAAGTACACACAGCAAAGATAAACGTGTACACAAGGTGGAACCCACAAGTGCACAGCTCCAACCAGAGATGGGCAGTAATCCCATTACTTTTTTCAAGAAACGAGTAAAGTGAGGGATTACTATTGCAAAAAAGGTAATTAGATTACTGTTACTTTGCCGTAAGCACGCTGCGTTACTGCGTTACTAAAACCGCAGCTGTGTGCAGATGAACAATGGATAATCTATCGAGTGTGGAGAGAGTGTGAGCGTGCAGCGTTTAAAGCGTGGAAGCACTGACCTTACTTTGAGTTTGACTCTGTAAAAAGTGACAAAAACATTAGCATCCGCTGTTCACTGCGTGGGAAGACAACATGCTCACTCACTATGTGTTAATGGGCATGCTTATTTATAACTTTGATAAAATGTCATAAAAATAATTCCATGCCAGCTCACCATTGGTGATCAGGTAGTTTCTGTTCCAGTTCCAGTCCCATAAATCATGAAGCTTGCTGCCAGAAAAGCTTCAAATCTCCTTTGAAAGCTGTTTGTGGTCTTGATTGTGGGAGCTTCAGTTGTCTGACTCCAGCTGCCACACAGTGCTCACTGATATCATTTGCAAAAACCCCAGTGTGACAATATTTATCAGTGAAGCAGAAATCAGGAAGTGACGACTTTTCTTTGAACATTTGCTAAGGCTAAGCTGTGCTTTCTACCACAGTTGGGAATTTCCTGGTTTACAACAAATTATTGTGTCAACACCGCATAAGATTTCAAACTACAGGAAAATCACTGGAGTTATAAGAGGCAGACAACGACACACACACCACATGCATGCTGTTGCTATTTATTGTGGATTAACCTGTCAAGGGCAAGAACAAAAGAATTCTGCCTCAAATACAGGAAATCATAGCTTTCCTGTATTTCCTCCATTGTTGGCATGCTGGTTAGTGCTGTTGCTCCACAGTAAGAAGGTCCTGGGCTAAATTATCCATGAATGTAAACGGCTGTGTGTTTCTATCTGATAGACTGGTGAGCTGTCCAGGGTGTACCCTGCCTGGTAACCTATCACTTCAGGGTTATTTCCCAGCCCTGCTGCAACCAGGATAGAGATAGGAGGATGGTAGTTGTTGTAGACCCATTCAATTTCAATTGAAGGATTAAAATGTTCCAGGAGCTCAACTTACTCCATCTGAACATGTTTCAATCGTGTTTTATGAACACAACATGCAGGTTTACTGAATATGAAAAGGTTGTGTTGATTTAACTCAGTTGTTTAAGTTTCTGCCAAAGCAAAACCTTTGTGTGCAACCAGTGTCCACTATTGAATCAAGTCAATCCAACATGTTTTTGTCAGTGCAAGAAGGAGTTACGGTGCCTGTATTCCTGCACAATATTGTCCCGGGAGGGAGGAAAACTTTCTGGTGAAGTTTTGGTTGATTTTTGGGTTTTGCTTGACACTAGGTTGATTTTATCAGTGAGGTTTGGATTGTTTTCTTTCTCTAAGAGAGAGAAAGATGGTTTTATGCTTGGACATGTTTGCAATGGGCCCCAGTATTTGTTACTTTATTAGTATTTTATTGGTTGCGTTTGTTTGTGCTTTTGTTACAGTGCACTGAGATAAGAACATCTGAGAGGTGTGATCCACCGGTGGTGATATTTTGGTATTTTGTGAGTTCCCGATTTAACAAATCAGCTCTTTAATCCAGACCTGAGAGGTTGAACTTTAAAGCGCTATAAAATATTCTTACTGGAAACAGTCGCAAAGTGTTTTTCTCCATGATTATAATGGGCTTGGGAGAAATTCACTTATATGTGACATTGATCACATGAGAAGTCCTGAGCCTAAAAGGATTGCAGCGAGTCAATCCAGTCCAAAAACAAGGAGCTGTTTTCCTTTAAAATGATGACGTCATCCTGCTGGTGATGGAGGCTCGAATAGGCTGCGCGTGAGACTCCATTATCAGCAATATCTGGTATGAATGTGTGGATGTATGCATGTGACTGGACTGTGACGGACTGACGACTAAAAGTTTAACTGACTTGATACTGAGACAAAAACGGTGCCGACTTTAGGATTAGTGAATGTCCACAACAATTCACCCAGCCTGTAGAAGAAGGGTGGAGGTTTTGTCTTGCTTTGTTTGTGCAGGAGCAGAAGGATGACAGAGACTAAAGGGGGAGGCTGTAGCTTCACATGAGTGTGAGCTGCAGACTGAACCCTTTGGTTGCTAATGTTGAGTCACTGATGTTTGCATTAAGAAAATTGTGTTTTATTAGCTGTGTTTTAATTAAGGTATCACATTATATTGTTGGGAATGTTAAATGCTAAAGTGAAGAAAAGCTTTGATTTCACTCATGACTGAACATGTTATTATTAACCATAGCAGGCCACTGTAAAGAGTCAATTAACTGTTATAGAGGAAAAAAAGGCCAAAAACTCTGTTAATACCTATGAATAACAGGCAATGATAGACTTGTCACATTCAAAATAGAGATATGTAATAACAAACACGGGTCCGTGTCATTTAGGTTCTCCATTGAAATAGTCAATCATTTAGAAAAGTAGAATATATATATATATATATATATATATGTCTCAACGCTGTTTCTCAATAATATTAAAAACCTAAAAACTATTGTTGTGGAAGATAGAAGTCACTGTGACGGCCCTCTGACTGTGGAGGACGTTTGTAATCCTATTTCTGCACTTAAGGCCAACAAATCTCCCGGCACAGATGGTTTAACTGCAGAGTTTTATGAATCATTTTCTAATCTCCTGGCTCCGTTCTTACTGCAGCTTTTCATAGGAAGTGTAGAGAATAACATCCTCCCTCCTACTCTTACTCAGGGTCTCATAACACTTATTCCAAAGCCAAACAAAGACTTACTTCTTATTGATAATTGGAGACCCATCTGTCTGCTCAATGATGACTATGAGATTATGGCTTTAGTACTTGCTAACAGAATGAAAGAGTTCTTGGACACAATTATGGATGAGACACAATCAGGCTTTATGAGAAACAGACACCTTTCTAAGAACATGAGACTGGTTTTAGATCTACTTGATTACTCTGATTTGGTATCTGACTATAGCTTCATTCTCTTCCTGGATTTTTAAAAGGCTTTTGATACAATTGAACATCAATTTATTTTCCACTCTTTGGAAAAATTTGGCATTTTTCTGTAAAGCTATCAAAACCTTGTACACGAATGGCAATAGCTCAATTAAAATGATTAAGACTCCACCCCGAGATTTGACCTGTTATACAAGGAATCAGCACAGCTGATAAGGAGCTCATCATCAGCCAGCTAGCTGATGACACCACACTCTTCTTGAAGAATGCAAATCAAATCCGTCCAGCCCTTAGTGTTATTAGTGATTTCTCTGAGGCATCTGCTTTATGTCGAAATCTAAAAAAATGTGAATTACTAGCAATTAAAGGCTGCACTGCAAATGCTCTCTGTAACATTTCTGTTAAACAAGAAGTCACATATCCAGGACTGTTAACATCCAAAGACCAAAAGTCAAGATGCTCGTCAAACTTGTCAAACAGTGTTGGGGAATTCTCAATGGTGCTTGGTGCCATACCCTCAGGGACTTTAATGTTATATAAAAACACTGACAGCTCAATATCTGCCTCAGTCACTCTCCCTGATCCAGCTGAGTCAGCAGTGGGAAAAATCTGCTTTTCACAGGAACTTGGTAACAGCAATAAGAGAATACGTAGTTTATTCCAAGAAGATATCATGTCTCTCCCATATATAGAATATCTTACTGGAACCGACATGTTCCAGATATCACCTGGAAGACAGCCTGGATGATCCCATAAATATCTAATTGTGAACAAGGTGAAGGAAATCTCATATAAAATTCTTCATAAATGTGACCCAGCCAGTCACTATATGGTAACATTTAAAAGAGACATAAATACTAATTGAACTTTCTGTGGGGATCATCCAGAAACTGTGGCACATCTCTTTTGGTTCCTCTACACAGAGATTCTGGAAGAATTTAGCAGTTTTGTTATTGTCCATATTTTAAGGGAGTTTTCTTTACGATGGGAAATGTTTTATTCTTTTTCTTTAAGTTCCCCAGGAAGAATGATAAATGTTTTTTTATTAAAAATTTGTTAATACTTTTAGCTATTTTATATCCATAAAGGTAAGTTTATTAATAAAACACCATATTTCTGCCGTTTTATAAGGATATGAATTGTACATACAATCAATTTCAGACTCAACCAACAAAAAGCCTCTCAGAACAATATTTATATTGTAACAGTTGCTATTGTAATGCAGTGTATCACCACATGGCGGCGCCTCCTGTCTCACGACTGGTGTCACCCCCTTTTTGTTCTTCTTCGCACTCCTCCTGTAATGGATGCTCCCGTGTGTACGCGGACTAGTGTGCTCTTTAGTAATGTGTGGTAGAGGTAGCACTTTTATTTTTGATATTGTAAATAAATGAGTACTTTTTGGAAAGTCAGAAGCTGTTGCTCATTCGCTATCCACCTGCACACCTCCGCGGCTGGCTTCATCTCCACTGCACGTTACAATATGTTGATTTTTTTCGCCTACTAATTTTTTTACTCCTGGTTCTGTATGTTCATGTTCTGTTCTTTTGTAAACTTCATCTGTTTGTATGTTGTATACTCATTGTGTTTCAATAAAGTTCGATTTAAAAAAAGGTACGTTCTAAACGAAGCTTCAGACGTCACTGATCACGTGACTCTGGCCAAACGAATCAAGCCTCGACACGGTGCTTCTGAAGCAGCGCGTTGATCTTTCTGACACACGCACCGGAGCGTCAGCTTCAAGCGGACCATCACTACGTCTCACATCTAAAGGTGTCAAGGTAACTTTGAACTGAGTTCAGTCAATCTGGAGTTTTTCCAAGTTTTCTGTTGCTCTCTGTGAGAGAAGAGCGTTAAAGGCGGGGCTCTCCAGAGTCCAGCAAAACAGGAAACCACAGCTGGGTGTGTGTAAGTGTGCAAACCAATAGAATGCATCGTGGTGGGGGGGGCATCACGGGCAAGAAAAAAATAAAATAATCGGTCGTACCCATGCTTCCCCGACGTCATGCCAGCGCATATTGGGAAATTCGTAGGCACCGATCGGTTTTCTATCAGCCATTTGCTGGGAGTAAGGGCGCCCTCCGTTTGCGAGGTGCGCCTGCTGCTGGCGGCACAGGGAGGAGAGGGCGGGGCGGCGGGGAGTCTCTGGCTGGCTGGAGCGGCATCTAATAACCAACTCGCAAAACAAAATAAAAACAACAAACAGATATTATGATACAGACTTATAATCTGCACCCATGTTTTTTCTACATTCTATAAAGTGAGCGCGAGAGCCCTCGGTGCGCCTGCGCGCTGCTGAAGTCAAAGTAAACTTTATTGTCATCTCCGCTACAGACAGTCCAGCATATAGAGAGACGAGACGACGAGGCTGCAGTTACAGCGGTGCAAGTAAACAAACAATAAATATAAGAAGAGTAAGAAAATAAATCTACACTTTAGGACTCGGGGTAAAGGATCAATAACAATTTAAATTTATAATTTACAGTTTGATGATTTAAAGTCTCACACAACCCGTCAAAAGGGGCGGGGCCGGCTGCTTCCAAGTAGAGCACATTTCATTTATAATGATGTAAATCCAAGCCCATCATGGATTCACGATCTGAATCCTGGGTTGTGTGAAATCCCAGAAATCAACCTTAGACAAAGTGAATCTGTGAACTAAGGTGTAGGTCTGTTAGGTTAATTGTGCTGATCCTCGGGTTGGGGGATTTGTGTTTGTACTGGAGCGCAAAATTCAAACCAATGGAAGATGGACAACAAAAGTTCAAAGCCATCAGGTGCTCAGGTTAGAAAAAAGAGAAAAGATGCAGGTAAGCAGACGTGTGATTGGATAATGGCAGGTCATCCTGAACCAATCAGACTAAACTCCAAACAATACATTATGTTACAGATTTTAATATTAATTAGTCATTGTTACTTGTTGATTTGTCCTTTTCTCATTGTGTGACGAATTATGACGACTGTTTGGTAGCTGTTATTGTCTCTCTCTCTCTCTTCATGTGTGTTTCTCTGGTGAAACAATAGTTTTGTGTTAATGTTAGGGCTGCACGATTTTGCATAAAATGAGAATCACGATTTTTTGGCTTAGAATTGAGATCATGATTCTCTCATAACAATAAATAAACATGAAACAACAAATGTCTCTCGTTTTGTTGTTGCAGCAAAATGTTGTACTGCTTGAAATTCCGTCTCCACCGTTGCTCGACGCTGCGTGTACAGAGCAGGTAGTGCAACAATAGAAAAATAGTTGTGGGACGGCACTGTGTAGCGTTTGTCTAGGGTGTTGATCGTTTTCCTAAATCCCTCGTTTTGCACAGTGTTGATGGAGCCATATCTTTGGTCAGGTGATAAGTGATAGCCTCCGTGATGTCTTTGTGCCTGCGGGAGTTCGACGTGTATAGGGAAGCGCTGTATAAGGTTCCCGTTATTGATGTTTGGGTGGTTGACCGGGACGGATTTTCTCCTGTCACTTTCTCGTCATCCCTGACGTGCTCTCCGTTGTTGTTTCCCTGCTAATTTTAGCATCACACGGCACAGCTTCTGTATCACGTGGTATAAGGCTCCGCCCTTGTCATTTGTTGAGCAGGAAGAGTGAGCGCTTGTTTTCATGCAGAGTACGTCCCGGATCAAAATGTGAAGTTTTACAAATCACCACTTCTTTAGTTAATATCATTTCAGTCTCAGACGATCTCGTTTCTCTTACAGAGGTTGAATGCACCTTCTGCGGATGGCGGTACCACACAGTGTGCGTGGACTTCCCCTGCACAGAAGGCAACTACAAATGCTGTGAATGCTAAATAAACAGAAACAAATGATCCCTGTTGTCTTTGCTTGATGATTGGTTTGAGTCTTGACAATCCACATTGCTGGCGTTGCATCTTTCAATGGCAGCAATGGCAGGTATCAGTGCTCAAACCTTTTGTGTTTGTTTCCAACAAGTTACCCACCTCGGGAAACAAAAATGTGTTCTTTTACTTGTCAGATGAACATATGAGACACTTTGACTCTTCAGTGCAGTGTGGAGCCTAAAAAAGATCTGTTTTGTGTCCCAGCTGATCAGCAGGAGGAGGAGAGTCTGACGGAGCAGCAGAGGAACATTTTCAGCTACTTGGACTCAGCTCAGCCACTACAGAGGAAACAATGAGCTCAACACAGAAGGTGACAGACAGAGCAGGACCATATGACCAAAGATATTTATCACCATATACATTTGAACATTTGCCATAACGATGTAGCTGACGATAGAATTGACACCAGACAAAATACTTTACAGCTGCACAACTTTATTAAAAACCCATCAATGTATTTTCACTGAAACAAGCAGCTGTTGTTTATGTGCATTAAAGTTATATAAAAATGTAACAGTGCAAATGCAAATTCCTCGCTGACAGTTTAACCAAAAGGCGTTTCCAGTGGAAACTGGCCGACACATCCTGAGCATAACCATGTATAATATCCACTAAACTTCAGAAGAGGTTATACAGTCGTGGCCAAAAGGTTTGAGAATTGCATAAATATTGGAACCTGGAGAAGTTGCTGCTTAAGTTTTTATAATAGCATTTTGCCTGCACTCCAGAATGTTATGAGGAGTGATCAGATGAACTGCATCGTCCTTCTTTGCCATGAAAACGAACTTAATCCCCAAAAAGCCTTACCACTGCATTTCATTGCTGTCATCAAAGGACCTGCTGAGACCATTTCAGTGATCGTCTTCTTAACTCAGGTGAGAATGTTGGCGAGCACGAGGCTGGAGATCATCATGGCTGTATCCCGATTCAGGTTCTGCAGCTTTAAAGTCCTCAAGGGCCGCGTACTCAAAGACCGCTAAGGCCGAAGTGCGAGGCTCGTAGGCTCGTGAAATGGGACGTCTAGCCTCCGTCGCGCTGCCCAGGTTGCCTAGCAACCATGATACTACCAGCTGGAAACGTTTCATACAGCTTTGTTTGACAGAAATGAAGGAGAACATATTTAGTTCATTTGTTTCTACATGAGCTCTGTGTGATTTGATGAGTATCTGAGGCTGAGACCACAGGACTGTGAAACATGATTGTTGGGCTTCATTTCTGTGCTGAACAGTCGTTTAAGATTAGCTGTAAATAACAATTAGCTGATGTTGTTCATGAGACTAAAGTCATCTCACTGTGGTAATGTAAATATGATATGGCCAATATTATAGTTATTATATTAATCACTTCACTCACAGACAAGTATCTGTGACAGTGTGTATATAGATGTATCATATATAAGAGACAAATATTGTTCATTTAATATGTTGGTACTAAATGTGGCTGAATGCTTACATATATGTGTAAAAAGCAAATGTAGGAGCTGTGATAACTGTGTCTGATAGAATGAAGAGTAGACTGATATATGAAATATTCCTTTATTGGGTGAGAAAATCAGACCATGTCATAACTGCTGTAAGTCACACAGAATAGATATCAGAGCCTTAAACAGGCTGACTTCTGCTAAATGGGTCAAACTGGGCAGGAAGTCTACAAACACATAACATCCTTATAGCATATGATGTAACACTATAGATCAACTTAGCTCAGAATATATAAAGCATATAAACAATTACAGCAATATGATGCAACAAACACAGCAGCTACTGATCCAAAATACTCAAAGCTTCATAGAACTGAAACCAACATTTATTTTTAGCTCCATTCTGCTGCTGATACAGACTTTAGGTTTCTGAACATTAAACTTGTTGCTGCCTTTCATAGTGTGTAACTTGAAGGCCCTGAGTACTTTCTCCCACACTGGAAACACTGGGATGATCACATTATTTGAACATTACCTAATAAGACTGATTCAGGACCAGAGATGGGCAGTAACGCGTTACTTGTAACCCAAGTAAGGGATTACTATTGCAAAAACGGTAATTAGATTACAGTTACTTTCCCGTAGGAACGCTGCGTTACTAAAACCGTGATTTCTTTGCGAGAATGTCTCACGACAGTGACGTAAGCGAGTGCGCCGTTAGTGACAACAGCTGTGTGGAGATCAACATTGGATCATATATCGATTGTGGGAGAGAGTATGAGCGTGCAGCGTTTAAAGCGTGGAAGTACTGACCTTACTTTGAGTTTGATTCCATAAGAAGTGACAAAAACATTAGCGTCCATCGTGCGTGGGAAGAAAACTTCTTTTTACAGCGGAAAAAAACCCCTAAACTTCCAAGCAAGCACCAAGTGCGCAACGACGTAATGGGAAACTCACAGAGAAACTTGCGGATTCTTCCACTGACCGCGGCACACCTGCACCAGGGTAAACCTCCGCCTACCCAACTCCTGCTTTACAGGTGAAAATAGAGCAACAGGACCGCTGAGTCTTTGACTTTATTTATGTTCTGCTGTGTTTTACTTGCATCTATTTGAAAGACTGAGTGTAAACACAACAAATATTTTATTTTATGTGCTGGAATGTGCAGAAAATAGGTTTCAATGTTAAACTAATTTCTTCCAGTCAGAGAATGTTGCATATAATTAAATTTTTGCTTGATGCATAAAGTTAAAAGATTAAAACTAATAAAACAAGTTTAAAAAAAGAGACTTTTCCATTTGATTACATTTTATATGATGGATTATGTAGAATCGTGTTTTTAAAAAGTAACTAAGTAACTAAGTAATTAATTACTTTTGAAAATAAGTAATCAGTAAAGTAACGGGATTACTTTTTTGGGAAGTAATCAGTAATTAGTTACTGATTACTTTTTTCAAGTAACTTGACCAACACTGATTCAGGACAGACAGTTATGTTAAACTTTCCTAGCAGTCCTTCACAAACAGGGAACAGTCTGTCTATTCTCTCCATCTGTCAGCTGCTGCTGGCTCTTCCTCCTCCTCTTCCTCACACACTGCTGAGTTTGTCCTGGTGGATCATCAGGGCTGCAAAGCCTCACAGATGATGTGCAGCAGTGGGTCCCTCAGCCTGTCCTCACTCTGGACACTTGCAGTCGTCACACATGGAAATCAAATGTGTGATAAGCTGCAGGATTCAAACACAAGTGTAACTTATAAACACATGTTCATACTTTTATTCCACAATCAGAGAGAAAGAAACAGAGAGAGAGTGCAGGACAGACAGACAGGTGACAGTCTCAGGTGTACACACTGCTACACAACAGCACCAGAGAAGCAGGATTTAGTGTTTGTGTTATTACGAGTGTAAACAAGAAGAGTTCCAGATGGTACAGTGGACACATGTGTGACTGCTGTGATTAAAGCATCTTTCTTTCAGCTTAACGAGTGAACCGTCAGCTCGTTCAAACACACGTTAAAGTGCGTTTAGCTCGACACCACCGAACAGAGGCAGCAATATAACACAGCTAACATTAACAGTGCAGTGAATCCTGCTTGTGCCGTGATGTTCAGGACTGCAAACCAAGCAGCATCACTGACTTTCAGCTTGTTGTGTTTGTGGATATATGACTGACTTTAATTATCCACAAAATCATCACATTCTCTGTCAGATTAAGGTCGACTATTGAACGGCGTATATTTTAAAGGCTTTAAAACCAAGTTAACGCTGAAAGTACAAACATCACTAATGTCACATAACTCTGCCGACAAGGCATAGCTATGGCTATGAAATGCTCTTTGTGTATCACTTCTTCATTATGAAAGATGTCATTAATGCACTAGTAATGTCTCATCTGGAGTATTGTTCAATCATTTGGTCAGCAGCTAATAAGACAGATCTTAACAGACTTCAGTTAGTCCAGAATAAGGCGTCCAGATTAGTGTGAAGATGTTCATACTATACTAATATTGATCAAATGCATAATAACCTTTCTTGGCTTCCTGTACAGGCTAAAATATTCTATGGCTTACTTGTAGTTCTAAAGAAAGCAATTCTGTTAAACACACCACATTTATTCTGCTCAGCTGCAGTATCCAGATGAAATACATCATCATATTACACAGTTTTCAACAAACTGCAATTTAGTAAATGCTCGAGTTAAAAGTAACGTTTTGTAAAACTGTTACATTTAGAGCAACTTTTAAGTGGAATAAGTTGCCTTAAAAAATTAGAGAATTATTCAAAACTTCAATGAACACTTAAAAGCCGATTTACAGAGCTTTTAGTTGTTGTAAATATTGTAAGACATGATTTGTTTTTGAAATTTGTGTAATGTGCCTCAATGTTATTGATATTCATCATCAACATCATCAACTTTATTTATAAAGCACTTTAAAACAACCACAGCTGACACAAAGTGCTGTACATTGGAACTGTAAAATAAAATTACATGAGCTACAAATAAAACACAAATAAAAGAAGAGTGAAATCATTAATTAAATAACTACTTCAATTAAAAGAGAAACTAAGTCTCACTGAGGTTAAAAGCCAAGGAATAAAAGTGGGTTTTAAGACGTGATTTAAAAGTGGACAGTGAAGGGGCCTCTCTAACGTGCATGGGCAAATCATTCCATAACTTTGGAGCCACAATAGAGAAGGCCCCGCCCCCTCTGAGCTTCCTCCTGGATCTCGGTACCTCCAGGAGCAGCTGGTCAGCTGACCTGAGAGACCCACAGGGTGTGTGGAGATGAAGAAGCTCAGAGAGGTAAGGCGGGGCAAGACTGTGAAGGCATTTAAAAACAAACATAAGAATTTTAAAATGAACTCTAAAAGACACAGGCAGCCAGTGCAGAGAGGCCAGCACGGGGGTTATATGCTCTCTTTTTTGAGTTCCTTTTAGGAGTCGTGCAGCCGCATTTTGAACCAGCTGCAGACGTGAGAGCAATGACTGACTGACCCCCACATAAAGTGAGTTACAGTAGTCCAGGCGGGAAGAAATAAAAGCATGGATCACTGTTTCAAGGTGCTGCCTCGAAAGAAAAGATTTTACTCTTGCCAGTCGCCTTAAATGATAAAAACTGGACTTCACCACTGCTCTGATTTGGTTGTCCAATTTAAAATCACTGTCCAACTTAAAACCAAGGTCAGTAACAACAGATTTAAAATAGACTTCCAGGGATCCTAAAACAACAGGGGAGGACTCACAGGGACCACTGGGTCCAAACACCAACAGCTCTGTTTTCTTTTCATTAAAATTTAAAAAGTTTAGAGCCAACCAAGCTTGAATGTCATCTAGACATGTCAAGAGAGGTTTTATAGAGATGCCATCCTTGTGTTTTAGTGGCAAATAAAGTTGGCAGTCATCGGCATAACAATGAAATGAGATCCCATGCCTTCTAAGGATAGAACCCAGAGGCAATGGATACAGTGAAAAGAGCAGTGGCCCTAAAATTGAGCCCTGTGGGACGCCGCATGACAGAGGAGCAGAAGACGATTCGTAACCGAGAAGGCTGACAGAGAAATATTATTATTATTGATTGCTTATATTTGAACAATTGTGAAACCTCACTGTGGATGTAAGAGTGAAATTATGTGGATATCTTGAATCCACTTTATTGTGTAATATTTTATGTGAGTATTTGACGGAAGACGAGCAACATCTGTTGTGGAAGCTAACGGGGTTCCTTTAGAATAAACAAACATAGGATTTATTATCACTGAATAATTCTGTATAAATCTATACAAATTATAGAAATATGTAATAGGAAACAACAAAATAATCTAAATTATAAAATTGTGTGTGTGTGTGTGTGTGTGTGTGTGTGTGTGTGCATGATTTTAGTGTTTGAACAGTCATGAATTATCTTTAACCCTTTAGAGCCGATCGGAGCGGGAACGCTCTGTTATGCGTAACTATTTTTAAATCCCGGTAGCACTGCAACCACGTAAGCTAGCGCAAAAATTTTTTTTGCATATGAAACCGGAGTTGTACTTAAATCTGATGCCATCAGCTTGTCCTAGGTCACGGTTTCCTTCCACATAAAGCTTTGCAAAAACTGCATAAAAAGCGCTTGCAGGAACAAAAACATAATATTCCAGAAACACGCTTTACCGATAAGATCAGCTGTTCAAAACACTTCCTACGTTGGAATAGACGTCAGCGCGAACTTTTGCATTTCCGCCATTACCTGCCCGAAACCGGAAGTGACGTCATTTTCGCGGAAATGTAGTCTTTTTTGCGATCAGGGCCTCAGGGCCTATACTGCTCTTTTTAAAAGTTATCTTTGACTTTATGACTTTCTGTGTCGTTTCTGGGATGCTTAGGACTCATATTGCACTGCTGGAAATAGTTTATTTTGATGCATATGCTGCTTTTTTGCAAATTTGCAGTATATTTATTTTCGTTTTTCCTGCAGTGTATAAAAATTGGTGTATTTCAAAAATAAAACTATGAAGACACTCAAAATAAATTTCCTGTGGTGGGAAACTATTTTGTGCAACTTTTTTGTATTTACAGTTTTGAGGGATAAGCCTCTTAAATTTCTCTAACTACAAATATGTTAAAAAATCAAAAACGATTTTCAATTTTTTTGTAGTTTATTGCACTTTTTTGCAATTTATGTAATTACTATGCACTTAATGAATACATATTATTAAAATCTGGGCTATAATGGTTGTATTGATGTATAGCAACTTGAAATGCTCCCAAAAATGGCTCCACAGCATGTAAAAATATAATATAAGCTCTGGCGGACTTGGTTCTATGGTAGGTCTTAAAGGGTTAACAGCAGGTTGGATGTAATGTGTTAGAACTACCAGCAGGTGGGGATAAGAGACCTTTAAGGTGTTTGGTGCCACGCTCCACCTTCAGGTTTAAAACTAGTGTTAATGGAGTTTGAAGGTTGAGTTTGTTCCACGACTGCATTTCACTCACTGCCTCTGTTTGTATCTCTGTCACTGCAGGACCAACATGGAGCCAGAAGTCAGCGCTCTCAGGAGGCCGACAAACCTCACAGAAGAAAGGGAGAGAAAAAACACACCTGTGACGAGTGTGGGAAGGGTTTTACTGTGAGGGCTAAACTAAAACAGCATCAGGTCATCCACACTGGAGAGAGACCGTTCAGCTGTGACTTGTGTGGAAAGTCTTTTTCCTTGAAGGGTTCCCTAACAAGACACCAACTCATCCACAGTGGAGTTAGAGCGTACAGCTGTGATCAATGTGGCAGAGCTTTTACTGACAGTAGCCACTTACAGAGGCATCTAGTTACCCACTCTGGAATTAAGGCATACAGCTGTGACGAGTGTGGGAAGGGTTTTACTGAGAAGGGTTACCTAAAACAGCATCAGGTCATCCACACTGGAGAGAGACCGTTCAGCTGTGACTTGTGTGGAAAGTCTTTTTCCTTGAAGGGTTACCTAAAAACACACCAACTCATCCACAGTGGAGTTAAAGTGCACAGCTGTGATCAGTGTGGCAGAGCTTTTACTCACAGTAGCAGCTTACAGAGGCATCTAGTTACCCACTCTGGAATTAAGGCATACAGCTGTGACGAGTGTGGGATGGAGTTTACTCTGAAGGCTTCACTAAAACAGCATCAGGTCATCCACACTGGAGAGAGACCGTTCAGCTGTGACTTGTGTGGAAAGTCTTTTTCCTTGAAGGGTTACCTAAAAACACACCAACTCATCCACAGTGGAGTTAAAGTGCACAGCTGTCATCAATGTGGCAGAGCTTTTACTCAAAGTAGCAGTTTACAGAGGCATCTAGTTACCCACTCTGGAATTAAGGCATACAGCTGTGACATCTGTGGAAAAACTTTCAGCCAGAGAGGGAGCCGAAATGAACACCTACGCATTCACACCGGACATGATGTGTACTGCTGTGAACAGTGTGGCAAACAGTTTACAACAGACGCAGTCTTACAACGACACATGTTTACCCACACTGAGGAGAGACCTTATCAATGTGACCTGTGTGAGAAGACTTTTAAATCTCCACATCACCTGAGACGACACCAACAGATCCACACCAGAAAGAGACTCTACAAGTGCAGCTACTGTAAGGTATGTATTTATTAGGGGTGCAACGACAAACAAAATTCACGGTTCGGTTCGGTTCGATACTTTGGTGTCACGGTTCGATATTTTTTCGATACAAAAAATGTTCATGCCTTTTTAATTTGTCATTTATTAAACTTGTAAATATATATTTTAACTCAAAAGTACAGTTTTTAAATTTAATGTTGCTGAAACAAAAGTAATTTAAAAAATAAATATATCTCAGGGCTCTCAAAATTTCAAAATCCCTGGTAGCCCTTCGGGCAGGGACTCTTCAGTTTTTGGTAGCCCAAAATAAATGTAAGTAGCCCGAATAAAAAAGAAAGCAATTTTTTGATTGATGTTTTGTTTCCTTTACAATATTGTTGAAAAAATTGTTGAAAAACAAATTACAACATTGTATAAAAATTACAATCATCAACTCAAATACTTGGTTCTAACTGAACAGAAATTTCTATGAACTTGTAAGAACTGTGTAGGACATGAATCAGTCTGTGTCAGATCCTGAATTTGAAATTTCCACTGAAGTCACGGGTAAGAACAAGTGGAACCAAGATCAAGGCCATTTGCTTTTTGAACTTTGCAAAGACTGCTAAATTGTGCCAGTGGTAGTTCACTCTTTGCAACATATTACGCTGTTCTAAACAGATTTTTTCAGGTTTATTTTTAGTATGTTATTTGCAATTGGTGTTTGTTCTGGGAAAGATATTGCAGACTGAGCAATAATGCATTTCTTGCATTTCTCATGGGTTCTAATGGGGGCCTTTCTTAGAATGACTGGTCCCAGTAACAAAGGCGCTTGTTGACTCAGCAATTGAAAGAAAACCAACGACACACCCGGCAGAACATTATGTTATTTACACGGGTCCACATAAGTGGTCCGGATGTGCGCATTCGCTGTCAAAATAAAAGACGCGCACCAGATAAGAAGTTGCAGCGCGCGTTTGCGTCCATATAAAAGGCACTGTTTTTGTCCGCTAGAGTGGGATTTTCACGGCACATTCCACACCACATCTCTGTGCGTTCATCATTTGTTTGAAGCTAGCTCATCTCCTGCAACCACTTTTCCGAGAATACGTGCTTCTTTTGTGGTTCGGACTCCTTCTGACATTTCTTTGGAGGTGGAGGAACATCACAGTAATTGCTTAAAGGAGCTTCTTCGACATCTTTAAGAGTTCTAAACAAATGTCTGTCCTCCTCCAGAAAATCTTATGTATGCAAACACGCGTTGCAACTTCATATCTTGTGCGCTTTTTTTTTTTTTTTTTTGACAGCGAATGCACACCTGCGGACCACTTATGTGCAGCCCCGGTTATGTAGCTCATCATATTGCAGCCACAGAAATTCTTTTGTCCATGAAACCATAAAGCTGCACTTTCTTTTTGCCTTATAGTCTGGTTTGTCATAACTTTTCCGTTTTGTGGTAAGCTTTTCTTTGGCTGTCACTTCTTCACCCTGACCTGTCTTATTTGGCTCAGCAGAACTAAAATATATATCCTGCTGCTTTTACACACACACACACACACACACACACACACACATAACGCTCAGTGATTATCTGCGCGATCAACCTCTCACATGTTTAAGCTGCGGGAGATTTCACTTGTCATGTTTGCATAGTAAGCTAACGATTGATAAGATGATGTCAGAGGAATTGGTGCACAAATTATCATCACTCACAGATCAGTACTGTCGCTCTCTATACACAGTTCGTGCGATTGCAAAGTGAAAGCAAAAAACAAGCGCAAATTCAAACGCGATTTCGATATGTCACATATTGACAGTGGCTCACCGATGCCAATGACATAATTACCCAGCTACATTTCTGAAAGAATGCAAAAGCATTGACATATATTTTTCCTTCCTACAATAGCCCGACGGGCAGGGAAGAGATAGATTTTGGTAGCCCCACTGGAAAAATCGCTAGCCCCAGGACATCGGACTAGCAATTTTGCAAGCCCTGTATCTGATTGAGGAATCACTCATCTTTGGAAAAGAGAGTTTATTACAGAGAAATGGCTCTTTCCAAAATAAAAGCTATACTATACGCTTCTTCTGGGCTATATTCTCAGCAGCATATTGTAGCGGGTCAGGGCTGTTCGGGATTCTGTTTGTACAGTTATGTTTTGTTTATGTTGCCATAGTGACGGGTGACGCCCTCTCACTGCGACGGTGTGTCCTTCCGGGGTCAGAGGGCGCCCTGTGTGTTGTTGTTGCTGTGCGGTTGCCGCGCTGAGCAGTTAGCTAGCGGCAGTGTTCTTCGGCAGATGTCAATAAACGGCTGTGCTCCCTGGCTAGCTCACGGGAAGCAAGACCAAACGACACCTCCGTCTCCTCCTTGTCTGAGCTCGCCACATTGGTGTCAGAAGTGGGATGATGGTGGCACCCCATGTTCTGACCCGAGTGACTTTCCCCCCGCCGGTCGTGACCGGCTGGTGCGCCAAAAGAAGGCACCTGGACATTTGCAGGACTTTGTGTGGGGTAATGGGGTCGTCGGGGACGACTGACCCCTTAGGTTGGGGCTATGTAGCGGGTCAGGGCTGGTCGGGGTTCTGTTTGTACAGTTATGTTTTGTTTATGTTGCCATAGTGACGGGTGACGCCCTCTCGCTGCGATGGTGTGTCCTTCCGGGGTCAGAGGGCGCCCTGTGTGTTGTTGTTGCTGTGCGGTTGCCGCGCTGAGCAGTTAGCTAGCGGCAGTGTTCTTCTGCAGATGTTAATAAACGGCTGTGCTCCCTGGCTAGCTCACGGGAAGCAAGACCAAACGACACCTCAGTCTCCTCCTTGTCTGAGCTCGCCACAATATTAAACATATCAGGTCCCCATAAGGAAAATCATGTGCTAACGGCTGTCTAAATGACTCGGGTAAAGTTTGTAGCATGCATGCTTGTTGTTTTTGTCTGCTTCCACTTGTCTTTGCACTAGGATGATGTCGGCGTAAATGTGCAGTCATATTCGTTGTGTTCCCACTAGTGCTGTCAGCGTTAATCTCGTTGAAATGATGTTAACACCACAACACGGCAAATCTCCGTTAACGAGCTACCCCTGATCGCCCCGTGCGTGGGGCTAGACGGCCAACACGTTAACGAGCCAACTGCGCTAACACACTAGTTCCCACCCATGTAATTGAGCATTGCGTGGCACATCCAACATACTGTTTTACTTTAGTCCATGACACGCTTACCTTCAGGGTCATACGTCACATGAAAACCAAAATAGTTCCAAACGCCAGATCTTTTATTTATTTTTTTTTTTTGTCCCGTTGGGTCTTTAGCCATCAGAATTGTTGTCTTAAGGCCAAGAAAAATGCCAAGCGGATTTATTTTACCAAGTGGATCATCATGGCCTTGCCATATTGGTCCATTTGATTGACCTTTATTATAAATTAGAGATGGCACGATACCACTTTTTTATGTCCGATACCGATATCATAAATTTGGATATCTGCCGATACTGATATGAATCCGATATAGTGTTTTTTAATCAACAAAACTGTTTTTTAAATATCTTGCTGCATTTTGAAAGTCTGCAAGTTCATAATCAAGTTTAAAACAACAACTACACTAAAACTATTCTGTTATACCTGTATACAAAAAAAATATTTCATAGTTCAGCAATACTGATCAATCTAATAGGCAAGGCAAGTTTATTTGTATAGCACAATTCAACAACAAGGTGATTCAAAGTGCTTTACAGAGACATTAGAAACAGAAACAAATAAAAAGCATGATTTAAAATTGATTAAAACAAGCAAATAAACTAACTAACTAATTAACAAACAAACAAACAAAACAGTATATAAAATCAAAACAGATAAAATCAGAACAGTAGATAAAATCAGTAGTTAAATGTAAGTTTTGAAATTTAAGCTTAAAAGTGTGGATTTGGTGCTTTATTCAAATGCAGCTGAGAACAGGTGAGTCTTCAACCTGGATTTAAATAAACTGAGTGTTTCAGCTGATCTGAGGCTTTCTGGGAGTTTGTTCCAGATTTAAGGAGCATAAAAGCTGAATGCAGCTTCTCCGTGTCTGGTTCTGACTCTGGGAACTGATAAAAGACCGGATCCAGATGACCTGAGGGATCTGGAAGGTTCATACTGGGTCAGGGGGTCATTGATGTATTTTGGTCCTAAACCATTCAGAGCTTTATAGGCCAGCATCAGAACTTTAAAGTCTATCCTCTGACGGACAGGCAGCCAGTGTAAAGACCTCAGAGCTGGACTGATGTGGTCCACTTTTTTGGTCTTAGTGAGGACTCGAGCAGCAGAGTTCTGAATGAGCTGTAGTTGTCTGACTGATTTTTTTTAGGTAGACCTGTAAAGATGCTGTTACAGTAATCAAGCCTACTAAAGATGAATGCATGGACTAGTTTTTCCAGGTCCTGTTGAGACATCAGATCTTTTATCCTTGAAATATTCTTGATAGTAAGCTGACTTTGTTATTGTCTTAATGTGTTTTTCTAAGTTTAGGTCTGCATCCATCACTACACCCAAATTTCTCGCCTGGTTTGTGGTTTTTAGATGTATAGATTGAAGTTCTCTGGTGACCTGTAATCGTTTTTCTTTGGCGCCAAAGACTATTACCTCAGTTTTGTTTTTGTTTAGCTGGAGAAAATTGTGGCACAACCAGTCATTGATTTCCTCAATGCATTTACCAAGAGCCTGTACAGGGCCTCGGTCTCCTGGTGACATTGTGATATATATTTGTGTGTCATCTGCATAGCTGTGATAGTTTATTTTGTTGTTGTTTATAATCTGTGCCAGTGGGAGCATGTAAATGTTAAACAGAAGGGGTCCCAAGATGGAACCTTGGGGAACTCCACATGTGATACTTGTCTGCGCAGATGTGAAGTTACCTATTGATACAAAGTATTTCCTGTTTTCTAAGTATGTTTTGAACCAGTTTAGTACAGTTCCTGAAAGACCTGCCCAGTTCTCCAGTCGTTTGAGTAATATGTTGTGGTCAACTGTATCAAATGCTGCACTGAGATCCAGTAAAACTAGGACTGACATTTTTCCACTGTCTGTATTCAGACATATGTCATTAAACACTTTGGTCAGAGCGGTTTCAGTGCTGTGGTTCTGTCTAAAACCTGACTGGAAGGCATCGTAGCAGTTATTCTGTTTTAAGAAGTAACTGAGCTGTTGAGAAACTGCTTTTTCAATGATCTTACTTAAAAACGGGAGATTTGAGATCGGCCTGTAGTTGTTCATTTGTGTCTTGTCAAGATTGTCCTTTTTCAGTATAGGTTTGATTACAGCAGTTTTTAGTGATTCTGGAAACACACCAGATAATAAAGAAAAGTTGACGATCTGTAACAGGTGTGACTCTAAAGTCTTTGAGACCTTTTTGAAAAAACTTGTTGGCAGGACATCTAAACAGCAGGAGGAGGAGTTCAGTTGACCTAAGATGTCCTCCAGGTCTTTGCTGTTAATCGGGTGAAACTGTTTCATGGTGTTTAAACTGTTTTTTGGTGGACACAGTACATATCCTGGATCTGCTGTTGATGTACCAATTGCTTGTCTAATTTTTTGGATTTTTTTCTGTGAAGAATTTGGCAAAGTCATTGCAGGCCATGGTCGAATGAAGTTCAGCTGCCACTGACACAGGAGGGTTTGTTAGCCTGTCAACTGTAGAAAATAAGACCCGAGCATTATGGCTGTTTTTAGTGATGATGTCAGAGAAGTAGGACCTCCTTGCATTCCTCAGTTGTAAATTATAATTGTGAAGTTTCTCTTTATAAATGTCATAATGAACCTGGAGGTTTGTTTTTCTCCATCTGCGCTCAGCTTTCCTACACTCTCTTTTTTCATTTTTCACCAGTGTGGAGTTTCTCCATGGAGACTTTTTCCTTCCAGAGATAACCTTCACCTTAATGGGAGCAATAGTGTCCATTACATTTAACATGTTAGCATTGAAGCTATTGACGAGCTCATTGACTGACCCTCTGGACAGGTCAGGTGTTAATGGGAAGACCTGGTTAAAAATTGCACTACTGTGTTCAGTTATACACCGTTTTGTGATCACTGTTGTTGATATATTTGTGTGGGCTGAGATTTTACTTTCAAAGAAAACACAGTAATGATCAGACAGGCCCACATCAGACACAGTAACCTTTGAAATGCTCAGGCCTTTGGAGATCAGTAGGTCAAGAGTGTGTCCTCTATTATGTGTGGCCTCTGTTACATGCTGAGTCAGCCCAAAGTTGCCCAGAGTGTTACTCAGGTCTTTAGTCCCTTTGTCCTGAGGGTTGTCCACATGAATATTAAAATCCCCAACAATAATTACACAGTCAAAATCAACACAGATCACAGACAGCAGTTCACTGAGGTCATTAAAAAAGTCTGTGCAGTATTTGGGAGGCCTGTAAACATTAAGAAACACAACTTTGGATGGGGCCTTCAGCTGTAAAGCCACATATTCAAAAGACTGAAAAATTCCAGGAGATAGCTGCTTACATTGAAATGATTCATTAAATAAGACAGCAACCCCTCCTCCTCTCCTGCTCACCCTGGCCTCACTGATAAAACTGTAGTTAGGAGGGGTCGTCTCGATGAGAACAGCTCCACTGTTACTTTGGTCCAACCAAGTTTCAGTTAAAAACATAAAATCAAGGCTGTGCTCAGTGATTAAATCATTAATTAAAAATGTTTTCCCAGCTAAAGATCTAACGTTTAATAAAGCCAACTTAAGTGTTTTAGAGGCATTACTTGTCCCCTCGTGTTTGGGAGCAGTCTGTGGCACACAAGGTATGTTTACTATGTTTAAAGATCTTTTAGAGTGCACCTCTCTGTGTTTTGACCAGGCCACATGTCTCCTGTCACCTAAAAGTACAGAAATTTTAAAACCTTCTAGTAAACAGGGTCACAGCTTCTCCTGGGAAAAGTCACCACTGCCAAAAAAGACAGATTGCATGTCTCCCTGGAAGCCCTAAAGATTAGTTGGAAAACTTATCAGAGGGCAGTTAAGGCCGATAAACACTCCTACTTTTCTCAACTTATTTCGGCCAACTCTCATAACCCTCGTGTTTTATACAATACGATTAATTCTGTACTTAACTTGGAGGGTTACAACCTTTTGCCGTCCTCTGAGGCTATGTGCAATAAGTTTATCACCTTTTTTGTGGACAAAATTGCTAGCCTGAGGCCTCTGATTCCACCTATTGTTGATCCGGCCATGCATTCTCCTTGCTCAAGCTTATTCCCTGCTTTTGCACCGATTTCTCTGCGTGACTTAGAGGAGTTGGTGCTACATGCTAAGCCCTGTGGCTCCCCAAATGATGTTGTTACTCCCCGCTTTCTCCAAAAAGTATTTCCCATCCTTGGACCTTATATCCTGAAAATTATCAATACTAGTCTGTTAACCGGTCAAGTTCCTAGTGGGTTTAAACATGCAGTCATACACCCCTTACTTAAGAAACCTGGCCTTGATAGTTCTACTATGTCAAATTTTAGACCTATCTCCAAACTTCCCTTTTTAAGCAAGATCTTGGAGAGGATTGTACATACCCAACTGTTGGATTATTTGAGCGACTCGCAATTGTCTGAAATTTTCCAATCTGGTTTTAAGCCCTTTCACAGTACGGAGACAGCTCTTGTTAAAGTTATGAATGACATTCTTGTTGCTACTGATCGTGGTAAATATGCTGTGCTTGTCTTATTGGATATGACAGCTGCATTTGACACAGTGGACCACGACCTGCTGATCTCCCGCTTACATCACTGTGTGGGAATTTCTGATCTGGCATTGTCATGGATAAAATCATATCTTTCCGAAAGGAGTTTTTGTGTCAAGCTGGGGTTGGCCGCTTCCTCTGTGGCCCCTCTGCTTTGGGGTGTGCCCCAGGGATCTATCCTTGGGCCATTACTTTTCTCGCTGTATTTACTCCCCCTTGGTGCGATTTTTCGTAAACACGGAGTGTCATTTCATTTGTATGCCGATGACTGTCAGCTTTACTTACCTTTTAGTCATTTGGATACCTCCCCATGTCAATCACTGCTTGACTGTCTTAGCGATATTAAATTATGGATGGCAAATAATTTTTTGAATTTTAATGGTCGCAAAACGGAAGCAATTTTATATGGCCCGCATCGTTCTACTGATTCTCCAGATGTTGATTTTGGTGATTTGACCTCTCATCTGAAAAGTTCAGTCACTAATCTTGGTGTTAAACTTGATTCTGCGCTTACTTTTGAAGGTCATGTAAGTGGGGTGGTAAAATCAGCTTTTTATCACCTCAGACGCCTGTCGAAGGTTAAGCCTTTCCTTTCCAAACCCAATTTGGAAACTCTTATTCATGCTTTTATCACCTCACGTCTGGACTATTGTAATTCCCTTTTAATAGGGGTCGGGTCGGGCACCTTGTCACGCCTGCAGTTAGTGCAAAACGCGGCAGCGCGATTTTTAACCGGTAGTAGGAAATTCGATCACATCACTCCGGTTCTGGCTTCCTTGCATTGGCTTCCCATTGATTTTAGGGTTCGTTTTAAGGTCCTTTTATTGGTTTTTAAATCTTTAAATGGTCTGGCTCCTGTGTACTTAACTGACTTGCTGAAGTCACATGTTCCTCCTCGCTCGCTCCGTTCAGCTGAGCAGCTGCTGCTGTCGGTCCCTAAGTCGCGGCTGAAATGCAGAGGAGACCGTGCCTTTTCAATTGCGGCTCCGATGCTCTGGAATAACCTTCCCCTCCAAATTAGACAAGCGTCATCAGTGCAGGTCTTTAAGTCCAGATTGAAAACCTATTTTTATTCCCTGGCTTTTAACTCTGTAGGAAACTGACACCTTCTTATTTATTTTATTGTTTGTAATGATTTTATGGTATTTTTAATTTGGTTGTTGTTTTGATCTGTGTTGTTCAGCACTTTGGTCTGCCTGGTGTGTTCTTAAAGTGCTATACAAATAAACGATGATGATGATGATGATGATAATCCTCATAGCCCGGACCCTTCACACATCACACATCAGACTGCGGAGACAGAGCGTGAAGGTGGTAAAAAGGAACTAAGGGGGGCGAGGCTGGGCAATGTGACTTCGATTGCTCTGTTGAGGGTGGGGCTCGATGGCGAACCTTTGGCCGCTCTGGTGGGGGGTTTATGGGGGACAAAAAGGGATTGGGACGGGGGGTAGATCTGAGCCCAGCATTGACCCGCTCCATCATCTCCTCAGTGAATTTCAGGTGTGGGGGGGAGGGAGAAAGGGAGGGGGAGGAGGGTGATGGCCTGTCAGGGGTTTGGGGGACTGGGGAAGGTTGTGGTCCCTTGTCCTGGTCGTTGGTGTTGTTGAGAGAGTTGGAGGCAAATAGGGACCCCTTTTCTTGCCTTTCTGAGGCTCTTCCCGGGTGGGGGCAAATGGAGCTCCTCCTCAAGGTTTCTGCTGGGCTTTGTCTGTTCTTGGAGTACTGTTTGTTCCTCTTTATGAGATAACTCCTCGTTTATCTCAGCCTTGGCACCAAGCACAGATGGATAACGTATGGAATAAAACAAGTTGGAGGTTTAATAAACTTAAACCTACACCATCCTCCCTATTCTGGTATTTTAAAGAGTACTTAGCGTAAATATTAAGCAACCTAACTAATAGGGTTCCAACTCCCAGCAACAACAAAAATAAATAAATAAAAAATAGGTAACCACCCCTCACGCGCCACCCCATGATGCTTAATCGACGTAATCAACCTTAATTTGATGCAGTGTGAAAAAAAAATGAACAGAAATCAATTATTTTTCAAGAAATATTAAATAGATTCAACATCTTTCTTCAACAAAATTGCAGACTGCACAGATGGTACCTTCCCAAAGGAAAAAGTACTATAGCTTACTAGGGTATATATATTAGACTTAATAGTCACTATATACAGTAATTGACTTCTATTCATTTTACATCAAATTAAAACTTTGGGTGTCAGATAATTATTTATTAAAAGCTCGACATTTTAAATGAGAATAAGAAAGAAAAGTATGTCTTTGTGCCCCCTTTTCCCAGTTAATGCCCCCCTGGTTAAACTTTGCTAGATCCGCCCCTGCACAGTTACCAGCCGTCAGCTGTAGAAAAAGATCCTGGTGTAGAAAGTAATATTAAATAAATTGTAACAACAGCTTATCAAGCTTAAACGTGCTGCTGTTGTTCAGCCGCTGGTTTCCTCTTTCTGGTGCAAAGTGGGCCAAAAACAAACAAGAGAGACGGACTCGCGACAGAAAAGCCGATCAGCTGATCATTGAGCAGTTTCACGATTGAAGTAGCAGCCGGAGAGCGAGAGGCAGTCGCTTGTTAAGCTTAACTTGGGAAAGCTTTACAAACATTCAGAGATGGACTTACACACTTGCTTCACTTCTCTCGGGGATAACTTTGTCGGAGATGAAATGCCAGGTTGCTAGCGAAGCTCCACATGCTATCCAGACCACCGACGGTCCCGCATGCCACAGCCGCTCTATCACGTGATGCATACTGCTCCGACGTGCTAACGTTCTGAGGCGAGTTACGGCGTGTTGCAAGTTTTGTGAGGTGCTTTCGTGATATTTAATGGATCGGATTACATTTTTTTATTTTTCTCCGATATCCGATCCAGTAATTTAGGTCAGTATCGGACCGATACCGATACGTAATATCGGATCGGTCCATCTCTATTATAAATATGAATTTATTTTATTTTCAGTTGCTACAAATGGGACAGACATGACTGGGGGATAGGACAGGGAGAAAGAATGAAAGAAAGAGAGGGAGAGAAAGAAAACCAAAGGGGAGAAGAGACGGTGAGAAGGGGTGGAAGAAAGAAAAAAAAAACACAAACAAATAAAACACCTGGGTCACCTGTATGGAGGGAAAAAAACAGAAGAGAAAGCAAACAACAAAGAGCAATATAATAAAAAAAACAGAACAATCACAATAAACTAGCTATTCATAGATATCAATAGTTACTAAATAATAAACGATATTGTGCAGCACGCAAGATAAACAGCGCACAATGTGCTTTGAGGCAGCAGCCAAGAAAGCTGTAGTCCGCGTCTGTGAATATCCGTGTGTACACCTGTGTGCATACCTGTGTGGATCAGCATGCTTGCATTCCAAAGGTTTCTCCATATAACGATCTGCTAGGGAGTGTGGGGAGCCACAGCCCTGTCCTCCAGGGTATGAAGCAGGTATGGAGGAGATCAAACCTCCAGACATCCAGAGGCTCCCAGAGCACAAGAGACCAAGGAAGACCAACAGAGGGGCAGCCGCGCCACTGTCCCAGTAAGAGCTGAGGAGAGTCCCAGATGAGGGCTCACTCAGCAGCCGCGGAGCAGAAGCCAGGGGGAGTTGCAGTGACGCGCCCGTGAGCTCCGCCGGCAGCCAGCCGTGCCTGAGTGACCGAGCCCCAGGCTGAGAGGCCGGGGGCACCCCACCTTCGAAGTGGCCCGAGCGAGCCCCAGGCTCCAGGCCCCGATAAGCGGCCGCCAAGGAGTGAGCCGGTGTGTACCCGGATGCCCACCCCCAAACACAAAGAACCACCAATGCACCGACACCTGAGGGAGTCCGCCACCGGCAGGGGAAATGGTGGTGGTGGAGATAGGCCTCCAAACCTTGGAGGGCCTGAGATGTCCCCAGAGATGTGGCGTCTGATACCCAACCTGACATATAGACACAGACATACAGGAACACACAGACACAAACATCCATTCCCACCCTCATGCTCTCATATGCACTTACTCCACACTCAACCAATGTGGTTGGGACATAAAGAGACGCTGTACACACTCCCCAAGCGTACTCTACGAACCAGGTCTAGGTACCCTTGCCCCTGGAGGGGGGAACTGCACCCAGACCCAGGTGGTGTTACCCTTTTCCCTGTGGTGGGGAGAGGCAGACCGCCCCGACTCCGCAGCAGCAGGGAGGCCCCACACTCCAGACTGCAGTCGGACGGCCAACTCCTCCTAGCCCCCCCGCTCCAGCAGGCCGCAGAGAATGGGGGTGAGAGAAGACTCCAAGCCTCCCTCCACCCGCATCTTTGTAGTGTTGATGCATGTGTGTTCTAAGGTGCATTTAAAACCCAGGAGGGCATGGAGTTACCTGCCAGAGAGCAGCAGGTAAGCGCATAGTCCCTCCTGCTAGCCCTCAATGTCGCACGTGTATTTAAAATTGAGAGGTGGGCAACGACGCCAGGGGTGAGGTGTACAACCCTGATGGTAATTTAGACTCCGTGTATCGTGCCCACCCCCAAGATCCTATATGTATGTGTAATGAGAGTGTGAGTAATGTGATTGTCTAAGATGTGGGATAAAATTGAGGCAGAGGCAGCCAGAAGGGGACAGAGGGGTGGGGGGTAGCCTCCTCTGCACCCTGGTGACATACCCCTACTCCAAGGCCCTGCATGTGTGGGTGGTTGTGGTGGAGCGGGAAGAGGGAGGCAGCTGGAGATGGGGAGCGAAGGAAGGGAGGGGCAGGTAACCCCTACCCGGGGCCAGCTCCCCCGCTGACCCCAGTAGGCACTCCCATACTCCGCGACCCGCCAAGGAAAGGGGGCCCAGGCCCATCCAGACCGGGACCCAGCGCAGCAGCGCCCCCCAGCCCCGGGACAGTCCACCCAACCCCACCACAGAGAAAACTGCACCCACCCCACCATCCACTCATCTTCCAGACTACATGAGACAATAGACACCCAGGCTGAGATCTTCCTCCACCTCTCCTGTATCTCCCCCTCCTGCAGAGAGTTCCTGAGGAGAGGAAAGCTCCTGCAAGGTGTGACAATCTCCCCCACCAGTTGAAGAGCCCCCCAGGTGGCTCGACGCACCAGCGGCACCCTGCGCCAGGGATGGGCCCCCATGCACCCACCCGCCCTCAACCCCGGCAACACACCAACCAGGATCCAAGGCCCCGAGACCCGGCCAGGGCCCCAGCCCAGAGACGGAGCGCCCCCAGAACCTCACGCCCATCCCGGACCCACCCAGGGGCAGCCAGGCTACCAGGTCAGTAACCCACGTCCGTCAGCAAAGACCCTCCCTTAGCCCCGCTGCACGCAGCCACGAGGAAACAGTCACCTGAGAGCCAGAAGAGCCCCCAACCGGACATGACCGCTACCCCGGGTTGAGCCCCCCAAGGAAGATGCCTCCGGGGAACCCCCCGACGCCCTAAGCCTGTCCCTACCCCCACACCAATCACAACAGTGAAGGCGGGACCAAACTATGACCCCCCCCACCCCCACTAGGTGATGGAGCTGATCAAAGGAGCCCAGAGCAATTGATCTGATGTGGTGGCAGAGGCTGTATCAAGACTAATGTAATCTAATAGATAATTTCTATATTGGTTAGAATTAAGATTGTTTTTATTTTTCCAGTTCATGAGGACAGTTTTCTTGGCTATGCATAGGGCAGTGAAAACCATATGGGCTATATTCTTTTCTGAAGTGACATTATCTAAGCTGCCCAACAAACACACTAAGGGGGAAGTTGGAATGTTACATTTCAGACATTTTGATAAGTCTTCACATATCTCGCGCCAAAACTTCTGCACTGGTGGACAGAACCAAAGAGCATGAATGTAATTGTCTGGTGTATTGCCTTGACAGTGTGAGCAGTTGTTGGAAGATGTAAAGCCTATCTTGAACATTCGATGACCTGTATACTGCACTCTATGTAGTATTTTGTATTGTATTAATTGCAGACTGGGATTTTTAATCAATTTAAAGGTTTTTAAGCATACCTGAGACCAGAAGTTTTGGTCTAAACTGACTGATAAATCTGCTTCCCACTTTGCAATAGGAAGTGATATTGATTCATCTAATTTAGAAAGTGTTCTGTATATTTTAGATAATAATTTGGGGGATTTAAGAGTAAGGAAATGTGCCGCACTTGGTGGTGTTTTTAATTCAACTTGACTGAGGTTAAATTTCTTTTTTATTATGGATTTAATTTGTTGATATTCTAAAAATCTTTTCTTGTTGATCCCATATTGTGCAACTAGTCTGTCAAATGGAATAAATTCTGTTCCCTCTAATGTATGTTCTAAGTGTTTAATTCCTTTACAACTCCATTCTGGGAAATTAATCATATTATTGTTTTGTAATATGTCAGGGTTATTCCAGATAGGTGTACGTTTGCATGGGATTAATGAAGACTTCGTTATTTTTAGAAACTCCCACCATGCTGTCAGAGAAAAGCTGATGTTGATACTTTTAAAGCATTCATGTCTTTTGATGTTTGAGCTAATAAATGGTAGGTCTGAAATCTCTAGATCCTTGCATAGTGCCTGTTCAACATCTAGCCAGGGCTCATCTAAGAAGGTATGTTTTAACAATTCCGAGATGAACTGAAGCCTGTTGGCTAAGAAGTATTGGTGAAAATTAGGCAGTTCTAATCCTCCTCTATCCCTTTTTTTTGTAGCATTTTTAAGCTGATATGCGGGGGTTTATCTTTCCAAAGGAATTTGGAAATATATGAATCCAGAGATCTGAACCAATCTTGTGATGGTTTGTTAGGGATCATCAAAAATAAGTAATTTATTTTTGGCAAGATCATCATTTTTATAGTGGCGACCCTTCCCATGAGTGATATGGGTAAATATTTCCATCTAGTCAGATCGCCTTCTACTTTCTTTAGAAGTGGGATGTGGTTTAATTTAGTTAAGTCTGAAAGCTTAGGAGAAACATTAATACCTAAATATTTAATAGTTCCGGATTGCAGTGGGGCAGAGGAAGTATTATGGAAGGAGCAGTTAATGGGGAGAACTGTAGATTTTGGCCAGTTAATTGAATAATCTGAAACTCTTGAAAACCAGTTTATTAGAGTAATTACCTCAGAGAGGTTGGTTTGTGTGTTTTGCAGAAAAAGCAACACATCATCCGCATAGAGACTGATTTTATGTTCTATGTTCTTACATTTTATGCCCTTAATTGTTGTAGCCTGTCTAAATGCTGCTGCTACAGGTTCGATAAAAATTGCAAAAAGTGAAGGAGAGAGTGGGCATCCCTGTCTGGTGCCCCTCAGGAGACAGAAGCTGGAGGATGTCTGGTCATTTGTTCTGATACGAGCTGTTGGGGAATTGTATAATATTCTTATCCAGTTTATGAAAGAGTTTCCAAAACCAAATTTGTGTAAAGTTGCGAATAAAAATTTCCAGTTAACTCTGTCAAATGCTTTTTCTGCATCTAGAGATAATATTATGGTTTCGATGTTTTTATTGTATGAGTAGTCTATTAAATTAAGTAATCTACGAGTGTTTGTTGAGGAGTGCCGACCTTTTATGAAACCAGTTTGGTCAGGATGAATTAAGAGGGGGGTTATTTTCTCTAATCTCTTACAGAGAGCTTTGCAGATTATTTTAAGGTCTACATTTAAAAGAGAAATTGGACGATAGCTTGAGGGAAATAAAGGGTCTTTGCCTGGTTTTAGCAGGAGACTAATGTTGGCAGAGTTCATATTTGGTGGTAGTCTGCCCTTTTCCTCGATTTCCTGCAACATGCCGTGGAATACTGGTGCCAGAATTGTCCAGAATTCTTTGTAGAATTCTGCAGGGAAGCCGTCTGGACCTGGAGCCTTATTATTGGGCATACTTATCAGGGCTTCCTGGAATTCACTTGGCGTCAGTGGCGAATCCAGTTCCATTGCTTGACTGTCTAGTAATTTTGGAAGAGTAAAGTTGTCAAGAAACAGGTCAATTTCATTTTTAGATGGGTTTATTTGTGGTGAGTATAAAGTTTCATAGAAATCCCTAAAAATGTTGTTTATTCTTCCAGGGTCATATATTGTGTTCCCCGATAAATCTTTAGCAGCACATATAGTTGTTTTTTTCTTTCTTTATTTTTAACTGGTTGGCTAGAAATCGACCTGATTTGTTACTGTGTTCAAAATTCTGCAAGCGAAGTCTTTGTATAAGGAATTGTGTGTTTTTTTTTTTTTTATTAATAGTTTCATTTAATTCTAGTTTTGTCTTGCGTATTTTGTTCAATGTTTCCTGATCTTGGTCGCATGCGTAGGCTTCTTCTAGTGATTTGATGGTTTTTTCTAATTCCTGAATATATTTGTTTTCTTCTTTCTTTTTGTGTGATGAGAAAGAAATTATTTTACCTCTCATCACAGCTTTCCCTGCTTCCCATAGAACAGAAGCAGATATTCCGGGAGTGTCATTAAAGTCTAAATATGAAGTCCATTCCTTTTTAAAATATTTAATAAAGTCTTCATCTTTAAGCAGTGATGTATTAAATCTCCAGTTTTTACTTGGCGTAGTATTATTCTTGTGCATTAGTGTTAAAGATACAGAAGCATGATCGCTGACAGCTATAGGATGAATCTCAGTGTCTGAAATGTCGCTCAGCAGTGAGCTGCTGACCAAAAAATAATCCAGACGAGAGTAAGAGTGATGAACATGCAAGAAAAAAGTATATTCCTTACTGTTGGGGGGAAGGGAGCGCCATGCATCGCGAAGGCCAAAGTCGCTCATATACTGTTTGATTATATTTGTGGATTGCCAATTGCGCTGAGTTCCTGTTGTGTTGAGCCTATCCATTTCTTCATTTAGTCCAAGGTTGAGGTCACCGCCAAGAATGAGTGCGCAATCGAGGTGTTCAGAGAGTGTACTAAAAAATCCGTGGAAGAATGAGGGTTCATCAACATTTGGACCATATATACTTACAATACATAGTTTTTTGTTCAATATTGATAGTTTAATAATTAGAAATCTACCCTCTGGATCTATAACTGTATCGAGTACTGTAAAATTAACATTTTTATGTATTAAAATTGCTACTCCCCGTTGTCTAGAATTATAACAGGCTGCAAACACGTTAGGAAACTCAGGTGTTTTAAGTTCGTTTAAACCTGTGACAGGTCTGTGAGTTTCTTGTAATAAAACAACATCTGCCTGTAGTTTTTTAAGCTGGTTAAATATCTTTAACCTCTTTCCTCTGGTGCCAGCTCCATTTACATTCCATGTGACAAACCTCAGCATGCCCATAATTGTGTGTGTATGTCTAATGATGTACGCTGGGTGTTTCGTTTAGACAGGTGGAGAGAGTGTGGAAACATCCCTTGTTTGTAAATAGAAAGAGAGAGAGAGAGAAAAAAAAGTGTGGTGAGAGGCTCCATAAGTCTGACTATGTGTGTGAATATTCACTAATATGAACAAGCGTGGCTTGTGTTATGTGTCCTGCAAGTCTGTGCGTGCTGTGAGGCTGTTGTGAATGTGCTGCCGTTGAGCTGATGTGTTTGCGTGATCGTGTTGTGAAAATATGGAGAAATAGAGGTTGTTGTTTGTAGGTGAGTGGGGAAGTAGGTGACCACAGCAGTGAAAGACAAGAGAAAGAAAGAAACCACATGAACTGTGAGCAACAACAAAAAAAGGAAACGAAACAGAAACATTCCAATTAAAGTAATGACGGAGGGTGACGGTGTTATATCTGCTATGACATCCTACTGATATTACTAGGTTAAACCCATTTTAGAGGAGAAAGTGTGAATGAATAAGAAAAGAGTGTAGCGGGTTCTTATCTGGAATCAATCAATCAATCAAGCTTTTATTCGTCACATGCAGGTTGCCCTGCAGTGAAATGGGACCCCCCCCCCCCCCCCCCCCCCCCCGACCGTACATATATCAGAATCAGAATCAGAATACTTTATTGATCCCTGGGGGAAATTATTTTTTGTTACAGTGCTCCATTTTAAACCAACATTAAGACAAGACAGACAATACACTAACTAAGAATAGTACAATATATACATATATATACATACATACATACATAAGTCACTCATAAATAAATAGTTGGAAAAGAAACGTGTAGTTGTAGCAGCAAACAGTGTGTTAAGTGGATGCGTTGTACAGGGAGATGGCCACAGGCAGGAATGATTTCCTGTGTCGTTCAGTGGTGCTTTTCGGTAATCTCAGTCTCTCACTGAACGTGCTCCTGTGACTGACCAGCATGTCATGGAGTGGGTGGGAGGTGTTATCCAACATTGTCTTTATCTTGGACAGCATCCGCCTCTCCGACACCACCTTGAGGGAGTCCAGCTCCATCCCCACAACATTGCTGGCCTTACGGATTAGTTTATTAAGTCTGTTGGCATCTGCGACCCTCAGCCTGCTCCCCCAGCATGCAACAGCATAGAGGATCGCACTGGCCACAACAGACTCATAGAAAATCCTCAGCATTTTCTGGCAGATGTTGAAGGACCTCAGTCGCCTCAAAAAATAGAGACGACTCTGGCCCTTCCTGTAAAGTGCTGTGGTGTTTTTAGCCCAGTCCAGTTTATTGTCAATGTGTACTCCAAGGTATTTATAGTCCTCCACAATGTCAACACTGACCCCCTGAATTGAAACAGGGGTCAAGTGTTTCCTGGTCTTCCTGAAGTCCACGATCAGTTCCTTGGTCTTTGCCACGTTGAGCTGCAGATGATTCTGCTCACACCACGTGACAAAGGAGTCGACCACAGCCCGGTACTCTGTCTCATCATCCCTGCTGATGCATCCAACCACCGCAGAGTCATCAGAAAACTTCTGAAGATGGAGGTCTCTGTGCAGTGGCTGAAGTCTGTGGTGTAGAGGGTGAAGAGGAAGGGGGAGAGGACAGTCCCCTGTGGTGCCCCTGTGTTGCTAATCACCTTGTCAGACACACACTGTGGGAGACGTACATATTGTGGTCTTCCTATCAGGTAATCAACAATCCAGGACACCAGAGAAGCATCCACCTGCATCGCTGCTAACTTATCACCCAGGAGGGTCGGCCTGATGGTGTTGAAAGCACTGGAAAAGTCAAAAAACATGACCCTCACAGTGCTCGCCGGCTGGTCCAGATGGGTGTAGACACGATTGAGCAGGTAGATGATGGCGTCCTCAGTTCCGAGACGAGGCTGATAAGCGAACTGAAGGGGATCCAGGTGTGGTCTTACTATGGGTCGCAGCTGGTCCAGGATGAGCCTTTCCAGGGTCTTCATGATGTGGGAGGTCAATGCCACGGGCCTGTAATCCTGGGGGCCACTGGGACGTGGCGTCTTTGGTACAGGGACGAGGCATGATGTCTTCCACATCACCGGGACCCTCTGCAGACTCAGACTCAGCATAAACAGTTTATGAAAGACTCCACACAGCTGGGGGGCACAGGTCTTGAGGACAAGGGGACTCACTCCGTCTGGTCCAGCAGACTTGCCTGAGTGAAGTCTCCTCATTTGCATCTCAACCTGGTATTGAGTGAAGGTGATGGGTGGGGGAGGGGTGTCAGGACTCTCACAGGAGGCAACATGTGAAGAGAGAGGCTGGCACAGTGGTGTGGCTCTGGATTCCAGGCTGACTGCAGGTGAGGTTGTGGGGGTGGGAGCAGACACTGTGGTGTCAAATCTATTGAAAAACAGATTCAACTCATTGGCTCTATTCTCACCTCCCTCAGTTCCCCTGCTGTTGGTTGGCCTGAATCCAGTGATGGTCTTCATGCCCCTCCACACCTCTCTCATGCTGTTCTGCTGGAGTTTCCACTCCAGCTTCCTCCTGTAATTGTCCTTAGCCTCTCTGATCTTGTCCTTTAGTAACACCTGGATCTTCCTCACCTCCTCTTTGTTGCCCCCTCTGAAAGCCCTCTTCTTGTTGTTGAGGAGGGCTTTGATGTCCTTAGTCACCCACGGCTTGTTATTTGGGTAACAATGAACAGTCTGAGCTGGAACAATGGAGTCGGTGCAGAAAGTTATGTAGTCTGTGATACACTCAGTAAGCCCATTGATGTCCTCGGCGTGAGGCTCACAGAGTGTTTCCCAGTCGGTCACCTCGAAACAGCCCTGTAGTTCTGCTAAGGCCTCCTCTGACCACCTCCTGACAGTCCTGGTGGTCACAGGTTCCCTCCTCACAATTGGCACATAGCGGGGGGTGAGGTGAATCAGGTTATGATCTGACCTACCAAGTGGGGGGAGGGAGGAGGAGCTGTATGCATCCTTGACGTTAGCATACAGTAAGTCTAAAGTTTTCTCTCCCCTGGTGGGACAGTCCACATATTGTTTGAATGTTGGTAGTGTATTGTCCAGTGATACATGGTTGAAGTCACCCGAGATCACAATAAAGGCACTCGGGTGCTGAGTCTGTAGCCGAGCTATGGCAGAGTGGATAGTGTCACATGCAGCTGTGGGGTTAGCAGAGGGGGGAACATAGACAGCCACCAAGATGACGTGAGAGAATTCCCTGGGTAAATAATACGGCCTGAGTCCAACAGCACACAGTTCAGTGTCCGGGCAACAAATCCTTTCTTTGATTGTTATGTTGGCAGGGTTACACCACCGGTTGTTAACTAAAACAGCAAGCCCACCTCCTTTACGCTTACCGCTAGCGATGCTGTCCCTGTCCGCCCGAACAGTGTGGAAGCCTTCCACGGAAGCATTCTCATCGGGAATGTCCTGGTGCATCCATGATTCGGTGAAACACATCAGGCTACACTCTCGGTATTCCCTCTGACTCCGTACCAGTGCTGAGAGCTCGTCGATTTTAATTGCCAACGATCGCACATTACCCATCACGATAGACGGCAGACACGGTTTAAACCTCCTCCTCGCTTCGAGCCTCCGCTGTCTCACCGTCACCTTTTTTCTTCTCTTCTGTCCTTGACCTCTGCATCCCCGATGTGTTTTCCTCCAAATTTCAGCTGGTACTTCTGCGGGCCTGGCCAGCGAGCCGGCCGGCATCAGGGCGATCAGCTGATCTCTGGAGTAAACAGTCCGTGCGTGTAGGAGATGTGCCGCGGTCCCGTTCCTTGATAAAAGTAACAGTTCCACGGCCACCAGAAGAACAAAAACTCTCTCAATCCACATGATTGAGTAAGAGATAGAAAACGGAGGAAAATACAAGTCAGGAAAAAAAAGAATACGTAAGGAAAAAAAAGCTAAACTAAGAGAAAAGCAGGAGCGACTGTAACAGGCTGCACGCTGGTTGGCGCATGCGCACTAATATAACACAAACATTACATGGGGATACAGGTCGGAGATTGGTAGAATCAGAAAAACATTGAAATATACACTACAGTGGGGAAAGTACAAGAGGAAAAAAAGAGACCCCTACTCATGCTATGATTCCATGGTAGGACAGCATGAGAACAGGAAACAAAAAAACTCCTCTGCACAAAAAGCACATAAATGTCCACAGCACAACATTGTGAAGACATGACAAGCCACAGGGGTGGGAGGGGGGTGAGGGGTAATCCGAAGCGAACACAGCAGCCGCCCCGCACAGCGCTACCATTCCAGCGCGGCACGCAGACCCGCCGTGTTCCCTCGCAGGAAACAAGCATCGAAGGCGTTGGGAAGGGAGGGGGGATGAGTGCGTGCTTATCAGTGTAAGTGTATGTGTGTGCGTGTCCATAGTTCAGCTGAGACAGTGTCCTTCGGCCTATCAGGCTAAGTAAACAGTCCTCCAGCCGATCCAGGTGTCCTTCATGGGATGGGAAGAATAGTCATCACACAGTCGTTATCAGGGAGTTGTTTTGGTGGGCTCCAGCCTTGGGCCTGAGCAGCTGGCGCCGTGGTGTCCAAATGTAGAATATTGTTGATTTCTCCTTTATGCGAGCAGCGAATTTAGCACTCTGACACTGGGGCCTCGATTTCCCGTTGGAGAGCCGCGAGCCTCCCCATGATGGTATCAAGCTTCTGTTCCGTGGTGTTCTCGTTCTTTTGGTTCTGAGACCCCACAGCTGCAGTGAACCGTTCTGCGATGTTATCCAACTTTCGCTCAAGGGTGTTATTGTGAGCAGGCCCCTCTCTGATGTATCCCATCATACGCTCAATGGTGTTAGTTTGAGTCTTCACGGCAGCTGTAAGCGTCTCCAAGGTGTTAACCATGCTGCGTTCGGTGTGGGAGGCCGCGCCTCGTCCCATCGCTTCAATTCCAGCGGTCAGCTTAGGGGGGGTTTGAACAGCTGATTCCGCTCTCTTATTTCTCCGATAAGTCAGGGCCAAGCCAGCTCCGATCAGCAAGAACCCTGTTATCATGGTTCCGAATAGGTAAATATCCTCAGCGTCCTCGATAGACAGTCCCGCCAGGCACAAGATCCTCCAGGTCTGCCACCCATCCATCGTGTATCCGGCAGGGAAAGTCCCTCCAGGGCACTCGGGCTCTCCCGAGCCCAGACTTCTCGTTGAGAAGAGGGTGTCAATAGCATTCAGAGACCAGTTGATCAAATCCATAATTCTCTGTTAGGTTTTAGAGAACGACAGTGAGAGACTGTTCGAGGGAAAAATAGTGCACGCGAGACAAGACAGGACACAAGAGGCTAAGCAGGGAAGATAAGGGGAAGGAGGAGAGGAGAAAAGTGCGACCGCCTTCACCGAGAGCCAAGAAAGAGAGTCAATATAACCACGGTGTGGTGCCGGGGTCGGTAGAGCTGTCCGTCCACGGCGATGACAGCACGGGAGCCTTTCTGGATGAAGCTACGTCGAACTGGGAACAGGACCTTGCATCGTTCCAGGATCTCTTTGGGGAACTGGTCGTTCACGCTGAAGTCCGTTCCTTTCAGCTCTCTGCCGCAACTCTTCACCTGTTCCTTCTGTTTGAATTGACCGAATTTGGCCACAATAGGCCGTGGTCTCCCGGTCCGCGACCTCACGCCCCCCAAGCGATGTACTCTATGGAAGTCGATGTTCTTTACGGTGTCCTCCGGCAGCTTCAGGTGGATTTTAATGAAGCTGTTCACCGTTGCCTCCGCGTCCTCTCCGGCAGATTCTGGAATACCAGAAAACACAAGACTATCTCTCATGCTACGGGCTTGTAGATCGATAACGGACTCTTTTATTTTTTTATTTTCAATGTTCAGCTGGGTCACGTTATCGGTGAGAGATTTGACCAACTCCCGTAGAGTGGTATTTTCAGCGGCAAGCGTTTCCACCTGCTGCTGGCTGAATTCCAGGGATTCTCTCAGAGATTTAAATTCCCGGTGTAAAATCTCCACCAGGGACAGCCTCGCATTGAAACTGGACAATCGCTTGTCGATTGACTCCAGGATGTCTACGATGTCTTTGCCGGCGGGCAATGTTGTACCGGGGGAGTCTGCCGGGCGACATCTCTTCGATGACGGCGTCTCAATTTTGGTCGGGGAGGATGCACTGAGGGCCTTCTTCATTACTAAATCTTGAAAACAGCGGTCGATGTAATCTTGGAGAGCGTCTAAACACCCCCCGTTGTCCTCCAGGGTGTTAGAGATGATAGAACAGATGTTGTTAGTTATATGACAATTGATTAGTATATTTGGTAATACTGAAGCTTGAAAAACCTTTGTTAAACTCTATGCTACCATTTGCTTTTTTTTTTTTTTCCGCCAATTCTCCGGCGTCTGACGTCACCTACAACATGGGTCGCTTACCTTACTCGTCACTTCCGTCACTTACTTTCCAAACGCCAGATCTGAATGAGGGTGGGGGAGGTTCAATTTGCCATGTTGCAAGGAGAGCTTAACTTCTGTCTCGCTAGCTTGCTCTGCACTCTTCATTCTGGCAATGCTGTCTGTGTTGAACGCTCAGTGGATCTGCGTTCGACAGTGCAGCCTAGGCGGAGTAGTCGAAAGCAGATTCACTGAGCGCTCAACACAGACAGCATTGTCAGACGGAAAGTTGATAAAATAAATTACAAATTTTGTATTGTTCGATACATATGCGTACGAACCAAAAGCACTGTATCGAACGGTTCAATATCGATGCGAGTATCGTTGCACCCCTAGTATTTATATTGTTATCTTGTCATTTTAGCCTGACTGTTTGGAACAACTCTGCTCATTAAACTGTGTTAGCATGTTAGCAATTCTACTGCATGGAAAAGCAGCTCTGAGTGATTATTCAGATTTTCCTTTCAGTTATGATTTTAGTATTACTGTAGTATTATGGTGGTAGTATTGTAGTTATTGCAGCCCAGTAAACTGAGTGTGTTAACTGAAACAGTCAAATGTAGTTGGACGTCTGCAGAGATGCTCTTTATTTCAGGCGACGTTCAGGATACAAATGTTGAAGGACTGACTTACACTGTCTTTGTGTCTTTGTTTAGAAGCAGAGCGACACAGATGGATCCAGTTCTCAACCCTGTCATCACTGTGGTGGTGGGAAAGACTTTCATTGTGACCTCTGTGGAAAAACTTTCAATCAGCAAAAGACCCTAAAAGTACATCAACATAGACACACTGGAGACAAACTGAAATACTGCAAAGAATGTGGGAGAAGCTTCACCACAACAAGTGAGTTAAAACGACATGAACTGATTCACAGTGGGGTTAAAAAGCACCTCTGTGATCAGTGTGGGTCATCCTTCACCACTGCAAGGGACCTTAAATCACACAAACAAGTCCACACAGGAGAGAAACCACACAAGTGCAGACACTGTGAGAGAAGCTTCTCACATTCAGGTAATCGTAACAGTCATGAACGTGCACACATGGAAGGAAACTACAGCTGTGACCAGTGTGACAAGAGCTTCAGGAATCTCAGTTCATACTCTGAACACAAACGATCCCACGTTACTAATAAACTGTTTCACTGTTACCAATGTGCCCAAACATTCACCTCATTGTCTGCTCTGTGCAAACATCAGCGCGATCACTCAGGGCTGAAATCACTCCCATCACTGGATCACAGTGAATCTGAAGACACAGAAAGATCCTCTGGTTTCTGTGTCAGACTCAAAAAGCTTGAGATCAGGCTCCACAGAGTTCAGATAGAATCATTTAAACTTGTGTTGAACTGAACTGGTTGCTGGGCTGAACTTCTACATAATACAGATCTACATGGGATCTTCTTTTGTTTTTTACTGAGTCAGTTTTGTCCTTTTTTCTCTGTCCTGGTTTTGCTCGTCTGTAAATGATTGAAACTCAGTCAAATAGTTCATTGTTCTCCAGCAAAACGTTTTGGAAACTCATGTTTAACCTTTAAAACTCTGACATGTTTTAGCACACAAGGCTTCATCGGGGAGTTCACTCATGATTGGACCATGAGAATAAAGGTTTTTAGTGGTTTTATTATAAAGGTTTTATTATTATATAACAATGTTAATAATAATATCAATAACATTGAGGCACATTGTGTGGAGGAGGTTCAGTCATATCCTGATCATCCAGACAGATTTGATGGTTTTTATCCTCACCTGCTGTGTAGAAATGGTCTGACTGGTTGCTGTTACTGGGAGGTCGAGTGGAGAGGAAGAGTTTATATATCAGTGAGTTACAGAAGCATCAGAAGGAAAGGAGGCAGAGACTGTGTGTTTGGAAACAATGATCAGTCCTGGAGTCTGAGCTGCTCTGATGATGGTCCTCGTTATGTCAGGCACAATAAAATAAAAACATCCATCTCCTCCTCCTCCTCCTCCGTCTCTAACAGAGCAGCAGTGTATGTGGACTGTCCTGCTGGCACTCTGTCCTTCTACAGAGTCTCCTCTGACACTCTGATCCACTTCCACACCTTCAACACCACATTCACTCAAACTCTTTATCCTGGGTTTATGGTCTGGTCTGGTGGCTCAGTGTCCCTGTGCTGAGTGGAGTGTAAAGAGTGTCTCCTGTTACAGAAACACTCTGACTGTTGAACAGATAGTTCAGTCTGTACATGTCTGTCTCTTTCACTCACAAACACGTTTTCAGATTCATGGATTCAATCAGTTGATGTTTGAAACTCTTCTAAATGATTCCTTGTAAACTTCTTCAGTCACAAACAAACAGGAAGTGATGTCACGTGTGTTCCTGTCCACACAGCAGAATGAGTCTATTGCTGACAGTGATGTACAAACAGAGTGAGCATTTCTGAGGCCCAAAATAAACTGAGTAGTTCACTGAATGAACAATGGACTGTGAGCTCAGTTCCTTCATCATTAGTATGGATTATATATGTATATGTATTATATTAGTATCATATATATCAGGTGCTGCTGCTTTCAGTCATTGTGCAAATGTGCTGTTTGTAAGGTTGTAAAGCTGCAGTCAGCTGAGACTGAAGAAGTCACCTGATCAGTGAGCAAATGTTTCTGAAAAGGTCCAGATGAACAGAATCAACCTTTTGGGATCAGCCAGCAATGCAGCATCATTGTTGTTCAGCTTCAGAGGTTTGCAGGAATGAACTGATGACCAGAAACAGCTGCAAAGTCCAAGAAAATACCAGCTGGAGTTCAGCTGCATTTGAAGAAGTCAAAGAAAAGTAAGGATGGCAAAGGGCGACGTTTTCTTCCAAAGAGCTGCAAACATGGTCGACGCCTCATTAGAAGAATCATCTGGACATTTGTGAGGAACTCTAACCAAGAAAGCAACGTCACACAGATCCAACAGACAGTTTCCATGACTGCAAGTGTTGAGTGGAAAAATGCTACATTGCATTATTGCATCCTCTCACCACAGGAGGCGCTGTTGGCACCACTGATTGCTGATCAGCTGTTCTCTGATGATCTGATTGATACTGTGAATAACGGGACTCACTGAACTCTGTGACACAGTGAAGATTACAGAGTTTAACTTCAACATCTGACTGACGTCACACAGACAGAAGGATCAACCAGTGAGGCACAGAACACAGTTACTGGAGATACTGGATCAGCTCCATGTGAACCTCTGATGGAGAAGCTGCTGAGCCAGAGAAACATCAGGACATGACAGCAGCTGCACTTCTGTGTGATACGATGAATCTCAGTTATTGATCCAACACACAGTAAATACAAAGATCAGGATTTCTGAGAGTAATCATTATGAGTCTGAACACATGATCACTGAATGTTAGTCTCCACAATAATAAGCTAACACAAGCAAACACAGCTTTCAGCTCTTATTTTGAAACTGGCTTATTTAGAGAGCTGTGATGTGAGCGTGCCTGGCTCTGAGGCACTTGGGTCAGCCTCTGTTGTTTAGAAGTGTTACAGACTGTGAATGACACAGACCTGTCAGTTTCCATGTTTGTCTGTAACACAGCTCAGGGGCTCCATGCTGAACGCATCCATCCAGTGTTATTGATCCAGGACTGATACCAGCATTGGGATCAATACTACAACACACAATCACATGTGTCCACGTGATGCAGTTTGAAGAGCAATCAGATGTCTCTGTATGAGGAGGCGGGGTCACAGGAGGTTCACAGAAACTCTGCAGCAGCATCATCAGCTCACATGGAAACTTTGATGATTCACTTCTGTGGTGTTTTTACAGAAACACGTCACAAAATTAGCTCCACCTGTTTTGTGAGCTTTGAGTTTCTTGTCTTCATCCTGGATTCTTGTGTTGCCTTTTTTACACACAGCAGATATTTCCTGGTTGCTTCCTTGATGACCACATGAAGCTTTCTGAAGCTTGGATTGAAAACGCTTCATTACTCAAAGCTTTCCAACACAGGCCTCTGTGCTGCCATCTGGTGGACAAACATGTGAAGTGCAGCGTGAAGCTACAAATGAAACTGCTTCAGCTACGTTTATATATAACATACTAAAACCTGTATAATGTGGAGATCAGGGAAATTATTTTGTTGCTACTGTTAATAATCATCATCATTACCATTGCATTAATAATATAATCTACAGCATTGATATTGCATTCAGATGTTTAAACATTTTGGTACCCAATTAGCCTTTACTACAGGTGCAGTTATAACCACTTTAAACTGTTGAGTTGAATCTATGATCTTAAATGCTTTTGAATGCTTGTTATAATCTTAAGTGTGTATGGGCTGATTCTGTTGATTCTGAGTCCACTCTGTGCAAAGTCTTGACAGGAAACTGCAGGTTTGCAGAGCGTGCTTTTGCAAAAGTGAAACTAAAAGCAGAGTGTAAGTGCAGCTTATTCTGAGGAGCTGTTTGGATGATGCTATTTGAATAACCAGGTTGTTCATTATTATCTTTTATACTTTTATATTCTTTTATTAAGCTTCTAGTAGAGGTTCTTGATTAAAACATTTATTCAATATACTACATATATAGTTTTAGTAAACTGCTGACACATGTGAGAGTGGCCTCTGTTTGACTGCGAGTGTTAGTAGGTGAGAGGTGACACAGAGTGCCAAGTGAGGTCGTGACACACACACACATAGTAGATACATTCAGTTATAGGTGAGAGGTTAATCATGTTTGCTTGCAACTGCGGGCGTGCAGAAGTGGTATCTTACTGCAGAGCATGGTCTGTGGTTTTGGAGAAGCGGCAGTCAAAAGGTTGACAGGAAACATCTGCCATGAAGATAGAGATAATGTTCTTTTCAAACTGTGTTAAAAGTCATTGTGGTTTTGATTTGACGTATGTATGTATGTATCTGTGTGACGTTGAAGGGGCGTCATTAAATTCAAACCCCGATGGTATAAAATATCTGTTTATGCTTTGATTAGTCGGAGATCAGCGCTGTCTGCGTACGGCGCTGGTCCCCCCACGCCTGTGTTCATTAAAATCAATTGTTTGACCAAGCTCTTCTGGACCTGGTTGTTTGTACTCTCCTTCCTCAATATTTGAACCTTAACAATAACTATATGTATAGTGTATTATGTAGGTTTTAGAGCTGGGGGTAGAACTGCTGATGGCCTGGTTGTTATTTATGTTCCCCATGGTTCACCAGCTCTCACACAACATCAGCACCAATGATCCACGTCCTCATAAACCTCTGAATCAGGTCCTGAAGCAGTGACGTCCTGAGTGAAGACCTCACTGATCACATGACTCTGGTCACCTGGACTCAGTGTTTCTGAAGCAGTGTGCTGGGTTTTTAAAAATACGTGGCTGCTGCCTGATGTTGAGCCCACAGAGGAAGACGACTCACTCGCTCTTCTTCACTTCCTCCTTAAACATGTGGAAGGAGAGCAAAGTGCTGCCAGACTCTTATTTCTGACAGGAACAGAAGAAACCACAGCAAACTGGTCCAGTTCTTCATCTTCATCACAATCTGTTTATTTCTGATGGTGTCTTCAGTCTGAGGTTTGAAGTTTCCATGTCTGTGTGATGTGTGGTGTGAAGGCTGCTGGTTAAACTGGGACTCACTGTTTAAAGCACTGAGTGCTCATAGAGAGATGCTCCATGAGTCCCAGTACAGACTACAAACATGGTGGAAACTTAGCTTTGATATCCACACACTCTGCACGTCTGTGAGTAACTGTGATGAAGATGTGCAGAGATCTGTGTCCAAACAGGAGAAAGACTGTAAAGACTCTGTGCTTCTAACAGCCTCTGTTAACATATGTGAGGCTGTTTGTTGTTGTTGCCATGGAGCTTTTCACTGTTTGGGTCAGCAGGTCATGTGATCAGGTTTGTTCTGCTGGACGATGGTTCAGTGTCGGGTTTGTTTGCATTCATCAATAAATATCTAAATAAATCAAAGACTCCATGTTTGTTTTTTCATCATGTGACCTCTGCTCATCCATCTCTGTGTGTATCAGGATACATTTGGTTCATAATACACAGAAAAATCAGAGTTATTACCTGTAATAAATGTGAAAGATTCCTGCAGTGATAACCAGGCAGGACTGAAACACATCCAAGCTGTCACCACGGTAACAGCACCGCCCATCCACAGGTGAGGGGAGGAGCAAAAAGAGGGACTTTGACCATTTTATACTAAAAACACTCAACTAATGTTTCTAATATGAAACAAATAAGCCCACATTAATGTGAGCGTTTATTAAATAATAATAATGATGATTTCCTCCTGATCTCATTTCCACAGCAGAGAAAACTGTGGTGTATATTGAGGTGGAGGGTGTGGTCTGTGGCTCAGGTGTAGAGTGAGGGTGGGGTGCACCACAGCAGCATGCTGGGACTGCTGAGGGTGGAGGAGGGAGTGATGATGACATCAGAGCTGCAGCACAGAGACCAGTGAACACACAGTCTGTTCATCTTTGCATAGATACAATATACAGCACAATATTGAATGACAGACACGCTGTGGGAGCTTCCACAGATACACTGACGTCAGCATCCAGAGTCCTCCTGCTGCTCCCCCCTCAGAGCCCCGTGATCAGCACCAACACATTCAGTTAGATGACAGAGTCCAGCTGCAGCTAGAATCAGCTCCCCTCTGTGAACAACAGCACAGCGTCAGTGTTTCACACTCAGTGAAAGGAGGAAACAGCAGAAGAACACCATGTGTGCTACGTTTCCCAGGACACACTACAAACTGCACAAATACAGAGCAGCACGTGGAAGGACCTGGAGCTGCATTTACAGAGCTGCAGACAGCGTGATGTCCTGTATGGACAGGTGGAAGGAAGCAAGTCCTCAGCTGGAACACTCGTGTTTGTCCACAGACAGGAAACACAGCAGGAAACTTCCTCACAGAAGTGCAGCTCATGGATAACACACTTCCTGTCAGTCAGAATGAGGCTGCAGCCAAACACAGAAAGGTGTTTTTGTCCAGATGAGCCCAGAGAAGAAACACGAGTGTTCACAGACATCAGAAGCTCAGAGAGGTGAAACATGAGGTTGGAGTCCTCGTCAGCATCCAGAAGAGCTGCTGTGAAACCCTGAGTACTCATGACAGACTCTGATGGCACAAACACATCATGATTCAAACAGAAAGACAAACATGGAGCTCCTGATCCTCCTGCATGAGAACAAGCTGACATGAGCGCTGTGTCTGAGAGTGTCTCCCTGTCACAGTGACAATAACACAGCTGCTGCTCACAGTCATTAAACTGACCTGAGGTCAGCTGTGCTCCTTACATATGAACCATGTGACCTCACATCAGTGCTGTGGATGACTGTAGTCATAGAAGAGTAGAGCTGTAGCAGGTGGTGTGAGGAGGAGGTGGTGTATTCTAGTTAACGCAGTACTGAAACACTCCAGCAGAGGGCGCTGTTAAGTCCTTATTGTAACACAGTTACTGTGTGCAGTTAGACTTCATACATAATCTGCACTTATTTCCATCAGACATGCTGTCAGTAAATGATTGGTTTCTATTGATTCTACTTCCTGTTGACTCGTTTGATGACAGTGAAACAATCACAGCTGATTGTGTGATGATGTAAACTGTCACTGTTACATTCAGTGTGTGTGACATAATGTTAGTGCAGGCTGATAACAGCCTGGTTCTGTTAGAAACACATGAACGTGTCCATAGATCAGTGTGTGTTTAACATGAGAGCTTCAGCCCTGCTGATGTGTTAAATAAAGACATGCAGGAAAACTGATGAGACTCTGAAATAACTCTTTATATTTATAATGTAACTCTGCATCAAAAGAACAACAAAGGATCCCAGACAGGTTTCTGTGAACAAAGACCATTCTGATGTTTCTGTGTTTCTAACACTTTGACATTATTAGTAAACAGACTGCAGTGAGCAGCATTTATAAAGAGCTTCTATATAAAGATATGACAGCTGTTTGACAAGTTTATCACTCTGTGTTTGGACCTGATCAGTCCAGCTGTTTACTTGAAACATGTTCATTTACCTGTTCTGTTATATTCATGTTCTTGTCTCTGTTGAAAACACATTTTAATGTCCCTCAGATTTTTCTCCCAGATGAATAAATATAAAAATGACACAAACTGACTGCAGCTACTTTTTGTCCTTTCTGTCAAAAACCTTCATGTGACTCATGAGAGACACGTTTCAGCTGTTTGTGACAGATCAGAGGCCAACAAGTCATTTATAACACTTTCCATCATTGTTTAAAGTTCTCAGTGTTTCTGTGTTGCTGCGTATAGGATCTCCCAGCATCATCACTGTGCTGTCCAATCATTGTGTGCGAGGTTACCCTTATAGTGCGATGTGTGTTTGCACAAAGAGAAGCATGTGTGTCAAATATAAATAAGCACAGAACAGAAACAGCTGCTCGTTTCTTCTGTTTAGAGTCAAGTTAGTGTTTTGTGTCTTTGTTTGAGGCCTGATGTCGAGCAGAGGTGTGTGTAACTGCACTGCTCTGTTATATGTGTGAAGTGTGTGCTTCTCTTCAGCATCATCTTTGTCACTGCTGATTCCTTTGTGTCATCATGTGTTGAGAAGAGAGAACAGTTATAACGGAGGAGCAAAAGGAAGCCCTGAAATCTGCATCAACAAGGAAGTGTTGGCTCACCAGTGATCCCAGCAGAGCCACTGGTTTGGCTCCAGTTGGTATAGATTCAATGATGTTGCTGCTACAGATACATGTCAGCATCTTTATTGAATTTTATATGAAGCAGAAATGGTGTCATTAGGAGAAGAAGAGGAGAACAAGTCCGGCGAGGAGGCAGCAGCTCTTAAAGATGAAACAGCAGCTCAGCCCTGAGCTCAGAGAGCTGCACATGAAAAAGCTCCTCAAGCAGATCCTGTCAGAGGTTTGTCATCAACAGGAGGAACTGTTCACATCATAGGATGAAGATGCTGTCAGCTGGATGAAGAAGGTTATTTAATGCAAACGTTCACACTGAAGTCAAATTGTTGTCGTGTTGAACAGATTCATGTACTGATCGTCTCCAGAATGTTAGAAGAGCTTCAATGAATCATTAGAAACAACTTACAGCTGCACAGCTGTGTCAAACACATCTGTGTGTCATTGTGGGATTGTTGTGTTTCTACATGTGACACACGTCTAAAACATGCACACAATCTGAACACAAACAGGGACTCATGTGTTCCCACAGCCAGATGCTGAGAGCCATTTCCTTGTAGTCCTGTGTCTACATACATGAACCATTAGATGTTATTGGAATGATTGTCAGCTCTGATAGTTTCATGTGTGTTTAGCTGGACGCTGTTTGATCCTCGACATGTTTAAAGGTGTCCAGTCCTGAGACACTGGGGCTGGAAACAGCTGTGATGTCATTGGACTGTCACACAGACAGAAGTGCATGAAGTGAGCAGCCGAGGAGCCGCTGATGTTTTGGATTCAACAGCATTTGAAAGGTTGACACAGACACATTTGCACACAGAAAGCTGAATCTGTCATATGCCACAGTGAACTCACTGTTCAGTGTTTTTCAGGAAGCTTCTTAACTGCCTCTGCTGCCAAACAAGCAGCTGATGTCCTTGAGAAGAAGCTGAAGAAGTCTTCAACAACAAATACAGGAAGTGGACTTTCAAATACTAGATTCACTTTAGACTCACAGAGAAATGACTCAACCAGCTGTGTTTGACTCTATGAAAGGTCAGTGTGTGTCTGCACACAGACTGTTGTGTTGGACTGTTATTCAGTTGTCTGCTGAATGTTTTCAAATGTCTGCATCTCAGCTGTGATGAGGCTGGGGGTCATGGGAGGCCACCGTAGCAGCCTCTTCAACATCATGACATCATCATAAATGCTGCTGGACTGTCTGATGGGCTGACGGTGAAAAAGCCGTCGGGAAGGAAACAGAAGACATTTCAGAGGCTGCAGCAGATTTCTTTGATTCGGGGCCTTTTTCAGCTTTATTGGACAGAGCAGTGAAGATAAGTGACAGCAAAGCAGAGAGAAAGGGGGCGTGGCCCGGGTCAAAGCCAGGCCAGCTGCTCTCCACCTCGTGGTCACCTGCTCATCCTAGTGAGCTCCACCAGCAGCCCTTTCACACACTTTACACTGTCAAACACTGTGTGTGGACCTCAGCTAACAACAGGCTACATTTAAGTCTGGACTACATGCTTTTATATTGTTTTTATTCCATCAGCAGCTCAACATCATGAGCAGCTTTGACATAAAGACATCAAACTCAAGCTGACTTTAAACTACTTTTAATACAGGGGCTCAAAAACAACAACATCTTTATTATATATCAGGACAGAAAGTCATTTCATCTCAAAGGGAAACAGCTTTATTTGGAATAACCAGCACTATCAACTGGTTTGGGATCTCCACCAGTTTCATGTCTTTGCAGCTTCTCCAACAAAGTTCCTGTAAAATCAGCATGTTTGTCTTTATTGGTTTGATAGTGATTGATTATTCAGTCCCAATCTGCTGTCATCTAAAGAACAAAATGATGTTTCTATGAGTCACAAAGCTCCAGATGTTGTCGGCTTCACAAAGAAAACAAAGAACTTAAACACAAAGTGTTTGGAGCCAAAATGTTCCCAAGCTGCTCTTTTTGAAATGGCAGAGGTACAGTGGTGTCTAACAGCACACTGTGGAAGGCAAACATGTTATTGTTGGATGAAACTTCATGAATCCTTTGTAGATTTGAGCTGTTGGAGCCTTTCTTTTCTCTTCAGGTGTACAGATGCTGAGGAGGCAGGTGAAGCAGGTGGAGCTGTTGTGATGCTGCAGAGGGTGTGTCTTAGTAACTCTGTGAGGCAGAACTGGATCCAACATTGTGGATGTGTTGATGTTGGAGCCATTAAGAGTCTCTGGCCACACTGTAGGATTTCCCTTTGATCCACTGTGGGGGCATTTTGGAGTCTGTCAGTGAAACTCTTCATGTTTGTGTTTGACTCCAGTTTATAGAAACAGAGAAATGTGTCATGCTTTTGTTCGGCCTCCACAAATACACACATTTGTTCATTGGTTGGACTTTTTGGAAGGAGACACATTGAAAACCATGTTAATAAGATCTTGTTGTTTCCTGTGGATCCGACACAGAGAGTGGACTTCAGACAGAAAGCGTGGAAGAGATTTTAGAGGCCGTGTGTGGCAACAGGAAGTTTCTGTGTGTTTGCTGATCTTACATGTGGAAAACAACACGTGATGTTTGTGAAGTCCTACAATGATCATTGTTCTCACAGCATTTTGAGTGGGAACAGTTCAAACTGGGAGTAGTGGGAGTTATTTACTGATTGAAACAAGCTGAATGTTTCTGTGACGATGAAGATCAGCAGCTCAGCTGATCAATGAACTGACATCTATCAGTCGTTTCATGAGATGAAGTCATCAGCAGACATTTGTTCTGACTGTGTGATGAATGTCAGAACGTCAGGGCTCTGCTTTAGTCACTGCTTGATGATCATTGGCTCATTGTTGAATCCAGGGCCCAGTCTGACCTCTGACCTTTGCTGCAGGTCTTCTGTGTTATCTCCACTTTCATGTCTGATCTTCTGCTGTATCGTCCAAAATAAACATCTGGATCATTTCCAACACTTCAGCAGATCTTTAGTTTGGGCAGTGCAGCACAGAATAACACATATTGTACTATACTGCCCACTTCCTGATCTTATTGGATCTGTGTGTGAGGTTGGTGAAGGAAACACATGTTTACTGAGTGAGTCGCTGCCATTAGGAACTAGTTTTTATATCACAGCCTGGAAATCACACAGGACCATTTCTGCAAGTGAAAAGTCGTCATTGGAGGAAAATCATTGTGTAGTTTGTGCGACTGAAGAATTGTCCCAACTACATGTGCTGCTGACCCTTGACCTTTTCTTTAGGTGCACAGAGGAGTCTGTGGGAACATCCAGAACTGAGGCATCTTGTGTACAAACGTGTTCAGACCAGATGTCAAATGATGTCAGATGTCATCCGTGAATGGATGCAACTGTGGATCGTTCCAATAAAATGAGGCAGTTTTGTAAGTACAAGCCCACTACAACCCATCATCAACATTTTAAATTACATTATACATCTTCACTGATATAAAGCACCACTATTTTAACCTGATTCACTTTTTCCACCCTAACAGTTCATTCCTCAAATCAAACAAGATATTTGACCCTAAAAAAATGCATCAACAAATAATTTTGTAATAAAATATTTATTCTTCAACTTTTACAAGTGAAATCAAACAAGTGTGTTTAAGAGTGAAACCAGAGTGGAAGCTGCTCATATAGAGTCCAACCCAGGCTAAAGTAAGCTGAGTAGAGCAGCACCATCAAAGTGTCGGCTCTCTGAACACGGTGCAAGATCGCCATCTGCAGGACTAAACTAGTTTTTCTCGCCCTCCTCGTCAACATCAAGATGATGTCATCGTACAGCAACTGATTCCCTGTCCGTCTGGAACAAAGCATTTACATTAAAAAAGACATTTACAGAAAATACAAACACCAACAACACATCTCATCATCACATGATATTTTATTATTTATTATATTATATATTTTTATTGTACCATCAACATCAACAAATACCAGCATATTTTCTTTGAGATTGAGTAGAGTGGACCTTTCCCTTGGTTCACTTCCTGCTCGCAGCATCAGCTGACCTCTGACTTCCTGGTTAAGGTCTCTCAGCGTTGACTGGAATATCAAATCGGACTCACACCATGTTCTTGTAATGTGGTCATGTCTGTCCGCTGTTTGAAGAGCATCTCTGGCCTAAACACAATAGGAAGAACAACAACACGGCAAAAAAAACAACACATTTCCATATTAGATGAAGGGCACCGTAACTGGAAATGGTAACATTCATCTGATGCTGCTTTGGATTTATCTTCTGTTTTAGATCAACTTTGATCACTTCGAGCCATCTTAAGTCCGTTTGTTCTAACTTCTCACTAACATCTCGTATGATTTCAGATCCCTGCTGTTCCCCAGCTGCCCTGTAGGTTTGTGCTTTGACCTCCAGAGGGCGACAAATCAGCACAGACAGAGAGCTCCATTCAAACTTTGCTGCCATCAGGAATAATTCTTCAAATATAATCATCAGTGTTTGAGCAGTTATGATATCAGGGACAATCTAGACATGTGTGACAATACTGAACATGTCACATGACACACCTCAAACATCATGTGATCCACTCTCAGTCTGCACTTTCATTCATGACTTCAACAGGTTGAAATGAGCTTTGAAGAAACATTCAGTGAAATAAATCTTTCATGGATTCATGTGAGCAGCAGATGAACTTTACAAAGAATCAGTGGATTTATCTTCTGTTTTAGATCAACTTTGATCACTTCGAGCCATCTTAAGTCCGTTTGTTCTTCTCACTCACTAACGTCTCGTATGATTTCAGATCCCTGCTGTTCCCCAGCTGCCCTGTAGGTGGCCTCAGTGTGTCTCACACCATTTACAGATGATTACAGGTCGTTTACAGTTCAAACAGGTCCAACATAAGAAATATGCAGAAAATATCCTGCTATAACAGTTTGGGTCAAAGTGCAGATGTTCCAGATGTTCTGAGTCTGTCTGTGTTTCATGTTAACATGTAGATGTTGGACCAAAGTGAAGCTTTTTGATGTGACAGCAGGAATGTGAAGTGTAACTCTGAGCTGTAGGAAATGAAACTAAACGGACTTTTTCTCCTTTATTTATAGGAAAGTGTAGGAGAGCAACAGATGAACAAGCGTTACTGTAACAGGAAACATCAGAGGACCTTTATGTTCATCATCATCACTGTTTCCTTGTTCTGTCACAAACACACAACACTTCCTGCTCTCTCTCTGATGGATCTGATTGGCTGTTTCATTCACAGGAGGTCAGGGCGTCACACAAACAGCTTTAACTGCACAACGACACACTTTAAATCATCTGCAGACAAACCTGTGTGTTTGATTTATGAAGAAATAATAAAGACGTGTGTACAGCTGTCCATGAAGCAGCTTCTCACACAAACTCTGACACTTCAGCCACTTTAATTCCTGCAAAGCTGCGTAATAAAGAGCTGTGACTGCTATGAGCTGCTGATGATGACTGCATGAAGCTCTCAGCTGAAGCTTCTTTCATTTATTTTAATGTTAATGTCGCCTTTTTAAGTCTGTGTGAGGATTTTAATGACACACATTAAAGGAGCTTCTTTGATTAGAACCAAATTCATGTTGATTTTCAGCCTGAAATGATAAAAACTTTAATAATTCTGTTTATAATCATCAACCTGGAGACTAATGAAAAGTATAATAGTGAAAGAAAGCCTTTATTATTTGAGTAATGCCTGAATCTGCTCAGAGACGGAGACAACACAGAGGTGTTGATGACAGTTTGACATTAACTGAATTAAAAACAAAGTGCTCTTATTGTGAAAATCTGCCTCCTACTTCTTTAAATCATTTTTATGTATTTTTTAACCTCACAGTGAAACATTGAGGCATTAATCTGACACAGTTTGATCAGCAGCTGTGTTTTCACTGACGTTTCACTTTGATTTGTTCAGACTGAGCAGAGAGGATCGGTTCTCTGTGTGCGCACTGCTGAGAAACACAAGCTCATTTCTGCTGTTTCATGAAAAGTGTTATGGAGGAACAAGAAGTTCAGCCTCTAAACTCTCAGCGTGAGGACTGAGTGAAGAGTTTCAGAGCAGAGAGTTTTGGCTCACAGCTTTTAGCGTCTACACAAAGAGACGATTACGCACTTGATCTGAGAACATCTCCACCTCCTACAAACAAACTCTCCTACGAGCAGCTGTCACAACCACAACAGGCAGAAGACTGGATTTCTTCAGGTCAGATTTCATGCAGTTTGCATAAATTGTGTGTCACAGACTTTGTAGTTCACATTTGTGTGACTCGTTTAAATCTTCTCCTCCTGAAAGTGAAACTCTTACAAACACATCAGGCCACAACCTGCTGCAGGTTAATGATTGATCTGAAGGCAGCTGACCTTTGAGCAGGAACTTGTGAGTCTTTTATTGTGTTTAGCACTGCCAAGTGCTGGCCTCTGCTTCCACCATCACATTTACACTGGTAGGTTCAGCACTGCTGCCTGCTTCAGACTGAATCCAGCAGCACAAAGACACAAGTTAATAAAATCAGCATCTATTCCTTTATCACTGCTTTGTTACAGAGGAGAACAACGCTCCAGTAACGCGTAATCCGATTACTTTTTTCAAGTAACGAGTAAAGTAAGGGATTACTATTGCAAAAACAGTAATTAGATTACCGTTACTTTCCCGTAGGAACGCTGCGTTACTGCGTTACTAAAACCGTGATTTTTTTGCGAGAATGTCTCACGACAGTGACGTAAGCGAGTGCGACGTTAGTGACAACAGCTGTGTGCAGATCAACAATGGATCACATATCGAGTGCAGAGAGAGTATGAGCGTGCAGCGTTTAAAGCGTGGAAGTACTGACCTTACTTTGAGTTTGATTCCATAAAAAGTGACAAAAACATTAGTGTCCGCTGTGCGTGGGAAGAAAACTTCTTTTTACAGCGAAAAAACCCCTAAACTTCCAACAAGCACCGAGTAGCTACGACGTAATGGGAAACTCACAGAGAAACTCGCGGATTCTTCCACTGACCGCGGCACACCTGCACCAGGGTAAACCTCCGCCTGCCCCACTCCTGCTTTACAGGTGAAAATAGAGCAACAGGACCGCTGAGTCTGTGACTTTATTTATTTTCTGCTGTGTTTTACTTGCATCTATTTGAAAGACTGAGTGTAAACACACAAAATATTTTATTTTATGTGCTGGAATGTGCAGAAAATAGGTTTAAATGTTAAACTAATTTATTCAAGTCAGAGAATGTTGCAGATAATTAAATGTTTGCTTGATGCATAAAGTTAAAAGATTAAATCTAATAAAACAAGTTTTAAAAAGAGACTTTTCCATTTGATTACATTTTGTATGATGGATTATGCAGAAAAAGTAGAATTGGGCTGAAAGATCTATCACTTTATCACCTACTCAGGTTGGAAATCATGTTTTTAAAAAGTAACTAAGTAACTAATTACTTTTGAAAATAAGTAATCAGTAAAGTAACGGGATTACTTTTTTGGGAAGTAATTAGTTACTGATTACTGTTTTCAAGTAACTTGCCCAACACTGGACAGAGTGTTGGCTTCATCACCGACACACGTCACCACATCAGGAAACAGCTGGTTCAGTGAGTATTTAAGGTTCACTGCAGACAAACTGGAGAAAAACGAATCACATGAAACATTTGTTACTGGTTTCTGACCTCGTCGTAGAGACTCACATACCTGTGTTCTGCTATCAGTGTGATCACATGTGCTGGTACAGTTTGCCAGGTTGACCCATGTAACCTCCACTATCCTGTAGACGTGGAATATGTTTCACATATGGATCGCTTCATTACTCGACTATGACTGTGTGCTTCACAGGTGCTTACTGAAGTGCTGCTTTACACAAAACCAGACAGTAAAAATAAGAACTGCAGGTCCAGACCACAGGTTTATGTGTTGATAATGATGATGTGCAGTCACTCATTGTCACAGGATACTTCCTGCAATGATGCTACAGGTCACGCAGTTCTGCAGAGGTGGAGGAAACAGATGCTTTTCCTAACAGAGACACTTTAATGACTTAAAGAATCTAACTGACACACAAACCTCAGTTTGTCTGACATTCATGAGAGTAAATGCTCCTGAATGTTCTGTTAGTTCACTGGATGGTCACCTGACTTCAAATGTAAAGATCCCTGAGACAAACTCTCACGAGTTCAGCGGCGACACGATCGCACAACCAGCCGCGACGTTAAAGGCCGACGCGCTCACTACCTTTGGTTACAGCTCTCAGCTCACACGACATACACAAAAATAATGACAACACGAGTCCTCTGTAGGACGTCACTGTGGTTTACTGACAATGTTCTCAACAACAGACGCACAACCCTGGTTTGGTCTGGTTATTTGTGTTGTACGGCTTCGTTGGTCTGACGAGCTTTTAGGGATGTCAGCAGAAGGATTTCACGTGCTGAGGTCATATTTATGAATCAACCTGAACAGCTAATACTTTACCTCTTTATTTTATAACACATATGAACACGTTATAGTAGATTTGTGCAATGTGTGTTTCACGTCTTTATGGGCGTATAGATCTGTAAACAGGCTGATGGGTGTGTGTCTGTTTATTGTAGCGGTGCAGAAATGTTAAAAATGATGATAATAACAACACTTCTCACATCAGGCTACAACACAAACCTCCTGATAGCTGCAAACACCAAAACCCCCAACGACAGGCACACAAAGAGTGAGCAGGGACCCACCCTGACAGCATGTGAGCCTCCTACTACGACTCACTGTGGAGCAACACAACACCAGGAGACGGAGGATATGAGAGAGGATACAGCTGCTGTGGGGGAGCAGCCACACACTCCACAGGAGACGACGGGGTGAGAGATGGTTCGGTGCTCCTAACATCATGTGGACGCTCGTCTGCACATAAACAAACCTCACCTAACCCCACCTCCTTTCTCTTTTTGCAGGGTGGGGTGCTCCATCCTTACACACTTTGCACCACGTGGCGCTCCATCTATTCGTTTACCTTCTTGGGTCTCTTCCTCCTCTGTCCCAGCCCGTTGAGGCGATCGCTGGGGTCCAGCCTGTAGTGGGAGTGGCTGTCCTCGCTCATCCTGTCCCCGTCCACTCCGGGTTATTCCTTTCTTCTTTCTGTCCTCTGAATCGAGCTGACCTCTCTCCTCTCTGGTCCTCGCTCTCTGAGCCGGCGGAGCATGAGAGAGAGGAGTGGTTGGGGAGAGGGAGGGGAGACGAGCGAGGGAGGGAGGGAGCACAATGGTGTTGCCATGGCAGCAGCTGCCACCAGTGTTTATCTGGAAACGTCGCTGGCAAACCAGAATAGTTGCCACACGTTGCCACACTCGCACACTCGGCAGCCACACGTTTGTGTGCGACCTGCCCGTGGCTTCCTCGTTACAGACACACCGAGAGGAAACGCTCAGACACAAGGCCGAACATGAACGAACACTCGTGTGTGGGAGGAACAGGGCACAGACTCCACGCCGTCGTTAAAGATGGCGTGTGTGCTAAACGGAGCTGTGCGCTGATCGATCAGTCAAGTGAAAAAAACAAAGGAAGCTGTCTGGATGGAGTTTGCTGCTCCCACTAATCAAAGAGATGCATCACAGCTGGAGCTGATTGATGCACGAGCCACCGTTTGCACAATCCCACCGACTCCACGCTTGTGTTTCCTTTCTGCACCATGTTGTTAACACTGACCCCACACGGTGTTCATGAGCTAAAGAAATCAGGATGATTGATTGATTTCACTGACTCGTCTGCACAAAGCATTTTGTAGGTTACAGCATGAAACGACTGCAATCTCCACATTTACACGCACAGTTTCTGTTTTACTCTCAAACTGATCAATAACAGCTTTCCTGTGTAACAAACACACAAAATAAAACAACTGTACCACCAATCAAACACAAGGAAAATAAATGATATTGTGAGTTCAGCAGTGGGTCTGTGACCGGTGTGTAAGAGGACGATAGATGAGTGGGTGTTTGTAGAAACAACCTTTGTGATTTAAATGTGAGACAGCAAAGCGTCAGACAGAAGCCTGAGCTGAATATTTCCTGTGATATGAAGTCACCGTGTTTGGGTCGGTCAGTCGACTACTACTCAGTGAGTGTCCCACACACACACAGACCCACACAGACCCACACACAGACCCACACAGATCTTAATGATGGCCTCAGGCTTTGAGCTCCCACTAACAGCAGGTCATAGCAGCATCCCATTAATAGTGATGAAAAATGCAGCTACAGCTGCTTTTCCACTACTGGAAGTTAATCAGGTCAAAGCTGGAGCTTCACCCTGTTCAGACTGAACCATGTGAGCCGGCCTCACTCCACAGAGGACGCCTCCAGGACAAACGTGGGCTCCATCGAGGCCCACAGCTGCTGTGACATCGTGGACGTGTTCTTTAGCTTGTTTTTCAAACAATCTCAGCAAACGTGCCAAAATCATCTTCAGTGAGACTCTGTGGCACACAATCCAAAAACAAAGAAGGCTAAAGGACATGCTCTGTCCTCTGTGTGACCCACAGTCGTGGCTCAAATGTGGGACTGTGGCCTGGTGTGACCTGAACACTGTGGGAACCTGAGGGGCAAATCTGAGGATTTCATTTGGCTTTTTCATTAGAGATAAGATGGATTATGTGAATGAAAAGGCAACACACACACACACGTAGGGTAGCTGTAGCCCGACTGGCTCATCTGCTAATCAGAGGGTTGCTGGTTCGATACCTGGGATCCAAAGTGCAAACTCTTGATGAACGAGTCTACTTTGTGTGCATCTGAGGTTGAAGCGGAGCTGGTTTCAATAAACTGCTAGTTTCCCTTTCATACTCCTGAAGGACGTTCCTCACAAAGAGCGAGGCAGCAAGTCTGTGCAGGTCCTCAGAGTTTCATCTCTCACCCAGTTCCAAGCCCAGTTTGTGTCCCAGATACATGCCGCTGATGGCCAGGAAGTGACATCACTGGATCAGTTATGAGAGCGAACCCTTCAAGACTCAAACCTGCCTGGCAACGAGGGAAACGGCTACACAGGAAGTCCAGTGACGGGGTGCAGATGTTCCATCACCGGGATGTCATCGCTTGTTGTGTTTGCGTCACGGGACTTCCAGGTTGTGTTGCTGTAACAGCCCCACCCACACTGAGGTGGTGCTCAACTGTAACTGAGAGACAGAGTCGAGTAGAGCTGAGGCAGTTATGTTCTACTGGAAAAGAGGCGACTGTGGCTCAGGACGTCAGTCGGTAGTTCGATCCCCGGCTGCTCCAGTCTGCGTGCCAAAGTCACCTTGGGCGGGATACTGGCCCCTGTTGCTGCCAGTGCTTTTATTAGATGCTCTGGAACTGGTTTAGTGCTTAGGGAGGGTAGAAGAGTGCTGTATAAGAACCAGTGCATTTACCATTTACCATTACTCTGGTTGCCAGTTTGCTACGGTCACCGGCGGTTTGTACAGAGGACACAGACCTGTATGTGAACAGATAGGGAGAGTGTTTAACTCCAGAGGAAATGTTGGTTTAAGGTGCTGCATGTTCCACATGTGCACTGCACATCTGCAGCTAGTAGCTGAGGAGTGGTTTCCACGCACGCGACGTCCATAACCCCTCTGTCCTCCACAGGGGCTGAGATCCAGCTCTTTGGGCCCTCACAACCCCAACATCGCTCTCACACACAGCACCTGCTCCGGTCAGCTGATTAGACAGCTCATTGTGTGTGTGCGAGGTGAATTAAGGTTATTATAAAGGACATTCAGATATCATCTCTCATCTGGGAGAGCAGCCAGCAGCTGCAGGAGGTGAGCATCCAACGACATGATGAACCCAAAGACTCCAGCTCAGCCAAACTACAGTTACAGATTACAGTTACACTCCTAACTGTTCCTGCAGTATTTAAGAAAGACGTCAGTGATTCAGACCAAAACTGCTCTGCTAACTTCACATTTACTAAACATTAATGTTCCCAACACAGATTTACATGAGAATGACAGGACATCATAGCCCCCCCTGCCCCCCCTGATATTACATCACTTCAATCCCAAACAGAAGGAAAGGAAAGATCAAATCTGTCTTGAACCTCTGCTTCAAAGTTACAGGAACACTGGAGTCACTCTCACTGTCAGAGACCTCAGTGTGTTGGAAGCTGCTAGAAGAAGCAGATGGGGGAGAGGAAGAGGAGGGCCACGGTGCTGATCTGAGGAAGTCTTCTGATCAAACCACAGCAGACCAACAAGCCCGACGTCGTTCTGATCCAACATGAAGGCTTCCATCTGTCTATTCTGTCACATCGCACACGTCTCAAGTCATCCTGTTCAACCCATCACAACATAATAGTAACAATAAAACAAAGGCAGTGGAGCGTTCACCACGAGCTTCTACAAAAGTGCACGTTCATTTTAATAAAACTGTTTTTACAGCAGTGTGCGAACATTAATATGTTGTAACCAAACGTTTGTTACACCAGCTGCACTGAACCTGTGGAGACTGGAAGTTATTTGCTGCTGGTTTGTTCAGACCTGTTACTGCACACCTTGCATAGTTTGCATAGTTTCCTTCACTGCATGCAAAGAGACGAGGCGGGTGGAAACCTGCGACCCTGAACACATCACCAGTCCATCACAGTCAAACACTCACGGCTGTAATCTATTTCAAATCAAAGTGTTTGCACGGTGAGAAGAAGCTGGCGTCGCTGGGGGAGCGTGCGCCCGGCTGCACTTAAACACAATCTTCATTGGTGCTGTGAAACATCCACGTCTCACTTCATCTGCAAAGAAACCTGATGCATCGCTTTGGAAATATTTGAAATCCCTCATTTGTCACTATGCACGACGAGTCGACCGGCTGACCAACCTCAGGTTATGCAGCGAGTGCTGAGAAGCAGCTAAATGGCTGCAGTGACTTTATTCCCTGAGTGGGTGTGTGTGCATGAAAGCCAAAGGGGGGCTGTGTAAGAAACAAGGGGAGTCTCTGTTGTGCTCACAAAGAGGAAACCAAGATCTGGATTTTATGGCCGAAAGAAGAAAACATCTTTTCAAAGTTTCCCAGGCCCACTGTGGAGACGCCCACAGCTCCCAGTGACACTGACCCACACTGACACCACCTCCATTCCTCACTGTGATAGGCCGGGAGGAGAAGATCCACACACACATTCACATCAGGACAAAGTCCCACATTCCCCTGTGCCACACACACACACACACACACACACACACATACGTGTTTTCATGATATATCAGTACCTATGACAAAAATGTGACAAATGGGAACGTGCCTTTCCGAAGGTCCTAGAGGCATGGGAATCACAAAAAATTTGACCCATGCTTCCAGGAACACGCCCATCTGTTGAGATTTTGGCTAGGGTTAAATTTTGGTCAAACCTGAATTTACTGCTACTTATGAGGACACTGTCAGGTTTATGTGACTTATGAGTACCATAAGGTCACACACACTGATATTTCATGTTTAGGTGAATTGTGAAGCCCATGGATACACACATAATTTTCAAGTATACATGACTTATAAGGACCAGGTAAGGGTAGGGTCTGTATTTTCAGCTTGGCTCCTTTTGAGATTACAATATAATAGGCATGGATGCACAATAGTAATGCTCACCAGTCGGGTAACTTCTGACAGAAATATCAGACATTCATGTGTTAATACAACACAGTAAATCTGAGCTGTATAGAGACTTAAAAAGAGACATAGCTCAAAAATGTGGTCAGTCTACTTTTTAAGTCTTAATATTGTATTGCATTAATTTTGCAGTGAATGTTTATGTGAATAAAAACATGGAACATTTTCTGCCTTTCTTATTTTTTAATTACAAAATGCACCCATAATAAACAGATTTATGGGTATAAACAATGCAATGCAGAGACCTGTAATACTGAAATAACTGTGAGTGACCTGCAATACTGAAATAACTGAGAGTAACAAACTATCTCCCTTGAGTATTAACTTATGATGGCAAAAACCAGGAGAAAGGACTGAGTAACTTTGTCTGTTGGGTTAGTAATGACTAAGTCAAAAATTTAAAAAAAATAAAAATGAAAATCAAGTTAATTTTAACTGATGCAGCATTCCTGAACCTGCATTTTGTAATTTTATTTATTCATCTTTCTTTTCAATGCTACGATCCTGTTGTGGATGTAATACTTTATGGCAACCCAGTCTCTGCCTTTCAGAGCTGCCGGCTCTGCTTGGATGCAGGAGTCACATTCCTTTTTGCCAGGTACTTTGCAGCTTGTTATGAAATGAAGTAAGTGCCGCTCAACAGCCTTTACTTCATCATCTGTCCACTTGCACCTTGCCTTCCCAGCTGTCATAAATGGAAACAAAAAATATATATCTTAATGCGAATGTAAGATAAGAGAGAAAATATTCTAGTTTCTAATGTGAATACAAAATGTTCTTAAACCTTGCTTTCTACTGGAGCACTTTAAAGGAGCAATAAGCACAATTCATCATACTTAGGTTGAAGGAATTAAAAATGGCTATGTGAATAATTAGAGGTGTAATTTCATCTGGAGTACAGCATGAAGTCACAATCCCTCTCTCTGTGTTGATCTCCAGCCATAGACTTTGGTTTGGTTTACAGGCAGTGCAAAACAGCACACCTAGCAGTGAAAAGATATTGCTTAATGCTCCTTCAAGGATGCTTGGGATGAACCATTTGAAGTGCTGTGTTCTGCTGGGAATCAAAGAAGATGAAACGGATTATGATAAAAGCTCTTAATAGTGTCATGCCTGAAAAGAATAAACATGTCCATTGATAACAAGTATATTCACTTAAAACATTTTGTATATGGGTACCTTTACCCTTTCCTGGTGCAGTGTTGCTGATGTTTTTGCTGTCCAGGGTGGTTGAGGCAGAAGCGCCCTCCATATTGTCCAGGGTGGTTGAGGCAGAAGCGCCCTCCATATTGTCCAGGGTGGTTGAGGCAGAAGCGCCCTCCATGTTGTCCAGGGTGGTTGAGGCAGAAGCGCCCTCCATATTGTCCAGGGTGGTTGAGGCAGAAGCGCCCTCCATATTGTCCAGGGTGGTTGAGGCAGAAGCGCCCTCCATATTGTCCAGGGTGGTTGAGGCAGAAGCGCCCTCCATATTGTCCAAGGAAGCTGAGTAAAGTGTGTGGCTTTGGTTCCCAGAATTCTTGGTCCTTGAGCCTTTGAAAAGTAACAGTGAAATATGAGAATTAATGCATTTTTTGTTTGCATTGTAGGCAAAGTCAGCATTGGGCAGTGTGTAATTTTACATTTGATATGAATATTTTACATGTGAACATAATCTACTAATAATACTCATCAATACTCAGGCATCTCCCTAGAAACACATTACTTGCATGCACTACCTCTCAACTTGTGTGCCTAATCTCACAGAAGTGGACCTCCTAATCCTTATATTTAATATTTGCCTTTGTATTGCTTATTTATGCATTTTGCCAGACTTCAATGTATCCAGATCTTTTAGTACCATATTAATGAATGGTGTCTACCATTCTGTCTAATTTATATACTGCTGTCCATCTAACATGACATGAACCTATTAACTGTCTCCAGTCTCATAACTTAAAGATATTATCACACACTGGGCAAGTCAAGATACCTTTGTGTTGTTGAGGGTCAGTGATGGTTTCTCCACTGGAATCATCATCACTTGTAACTGCTTCATCTTGTTGGGGAAAAATAATCAAGACAAAATATTTATATTAGAATCTGCTGAACATTCACAAATGTTATATTCAAAGATAACTATGTTTCAAAAAAAAAGAAAGAAAAAGAATTCACCATCAGGATTGATCACGATGTCATCCAGCCCTTTCCCCTGCAGGTCAGACAGTTTTCCTTTCTCCATTGCAATCAACAGTTTGCTGACTTTTGCAAGCTGCAGGGTACTCTCTGGAAGCCGGTAGAATTCTCGATGGACACGGATGTCGTGTCCGAGAAAGGTGGCAAGTTGATCCATTTCATTTTCTTTTAGATTTAGTACTGTGGACAAAGTGGCAACTTGTTTCCGCAATCTTGTTGAGGTAAGGGCCTCTGGGTACTTTGCACCACATTTATTTGCATACTTGCGAAAGCAGTCAGAGCCTCTGTAATGGGAAAGGACACCTGGGCGTGCAAACAAGTACACATTCTCTGTGTGGACTTGACACTCACTTCTGGCTTTTGCGAGGAGCTCCATTGCAGTGATCATGTCAGGTGTGAGAAGCACAGGTACCATTCTTGATCTTTTACCACGAATCTCAACTCTGTCAAAGTGCTTTGCAAGTTTCCTTTCAAACTCAGTTAGGCCGATCATAATGTCAGGATTCAACTCTGTGCGATTCCGGGATGTAAAAACCTGGAGCTCCATTTTTGAAACTTCTCCTTGCCTTTTTCTGTTAAATAGCACTACCTGCGTCAAAGTCACTTGAGCAAGATTTCCGAAGGTTGTGCTGTTGGGTTTTTCCTCAAGGTCCTTCATGTACATTGCGGACTTAGTAGCAAGAAACTTATGCAGCAGTGACACATCCTGTGTAAATGGCAAAATCTGTGGTTTATTCCATTTGGCTTGTTGAAGTGTGCCCAATGCAGCAGCTGAAATGGACTCTGACCACTTTTTTTCATACAGAGTGGCAAACTGCTTGGCTGACTCTGCAACATCATAGCGATTTGCAATGATGGCTTTACACTGCACAATGCTTGCAACTTTAGCCAAACTGTGTCCCAATTTCAAAGCCAAGGATGGGGTTTTATATGAGTTGCTCTCCTGCTCATAACCAGCAACAGCTCTGACTGCTTGTATGACATGGGGAAAGTTAGTAGGCATAACAAGGTCTTCTGTGCTCTTCAAAGGTGTCATAGCTCTGGCGGTTATCAATAACCTTGCGATCTCTCTCATTTTTTGGCGTATGTAATCATTCCTTTTCTCATTTGGTTTTCTGCCATTGTACAGTGACTCACCAAGGCTAAGAATGTCTCTTTCACTCGTTACTACAAAGGAAATGTCATCCTGATTCATTTCACAAGCAATCTTCCATACAGCTTCATGAACTTGATCAGGTTTCGGTAATTGCAGATGCATCCGTCTTTGCCCAGAGGGAGCTTCCTCATTAAACCTCTGAGGGCACCTTCTCACATGCCTCCAAAGGCAATTTCTTGCATATAGTCCTTGACAAAATTTACAATGACGGTAGTCCTCAGATCCTGTTGCAGTAGTGGGTCTTCGACAAGCAACCATTTCTCCAGCACCAGAAGTTGCCACAGTAGCATTATGGTTAAAGTTTCCCCTCTTCTTAATAGAGCGCAACAAATCTCTTCTTTTGCAGGATCTTTTATCATAACTGAAGGCGCTTGCAACTTCCGGCACATTACCGTGGGCAGATTCAAGGTGTCTTGCCAATTTAGCAATGGCCTTTTTACAATATAGACAGTATTGCTTCTTGTTGTACTTGCTTTGTCTTTCCGTGTTTGGCAAAGGTAGGACTTTTATGGAGCTGTTTTTAGGTGATGTGACCCCTGATGAATCAAAACTGCGGCTTGTTACCGAAGTACTGTGACTGCTACTTCTCAGTGACAAACTAAATGTTGTAGGTTTCTCTGAACTGGTGATCTTCCCACTGTGTCCTGAAGCCGTCTCCAATGCCATGTCATTTAACGTATTTTGGGGAACCACAGATTCTGTGATTTTCATGTCCACACTATGGAGACTTGTGGCAGTTCCTCTGACACATGAATCTGGGAAATAGTCTTTATCTTCATAATCCGTACAATCTGAGAATTCATCAGTAGAGATCTGAACGAAAATGGAGAAAAAGCATCTTTGTATTTATTAATAGCTAGAATGTCATTCCCCCTCCAGTAGCAGAACATTCTGCAATCCATGACTTGATGAAAATGCATTCATGTAGTAAATATGCATAATTACATAGCATAAACAATTTGAATGAAGAAGAAAAAGGCAGCTGGCTTACCTGCTCTGAGGTAGCTGTCTGGTGAAAGGTGAGAACTCGAGATTTTTGTCTGGCCTTACATGAAACGTAACAAATTCAATGTTTGTAATTATAATTCATTTGAAAACTAACTCAAAATTATTATGCAATTCAGTATACTGTAAAAAACATTGCTAGTAGGTTAAGAAATGAAAAACAATGCATTGTAACTTAATAGTGAGAATGATTTAACATACATATCACACACTTTGTGTCATGTCATTTTGACATAAAATCTTGGGTGAAAATTCATTTGTGAACCCTGTCAATCATTAATTATATTTGCTGAGATGAAAGGCTGCATTGAGTTCACATATATGTCACAGATACATTAGTGAACATTATTGACAGGAGGATCTGAGTTCCTTATTCTAGATATTATAGAAACTTAACACAGTACAGTTCTGCTACCCAACAATATGAGGACAGTGTAACACACACACTAGAGTTGTTGGTCCAACCATATGAGGACGTATTCTGAAACACACTCATGTTCTTCACAGCTTGAAACAATATGAGGACATGACGACTGAACACATGTAGAGCTCATGTTCCTGACTTCTAACTTGTCCTGCTGTTGTCAATAAAAGCTCTAAACCCAACACTGATGTAAAGCCATCTATTTCCCCAGAAATCCAATCATGTAAACTGATCAGCTTCAGGTTAAATGGACAAAAACATGCGTAAAAGGACAAAAATATTAAATTTAATTGGAATAAAGACCAAATTGATGCTTTAAAGGGAAAGTTTGGACTAACAACTGGTATAGCCAATTTCCTTCTCCTAATGCTGATTTTGGGAAACTTTCACTCAAACTGATTGTTTTAAAACAATCAAAGTGCATTTCATTTATGCACTAGGCCCAACTGACTCATATACTTGATTCCAAATACAAAAATTTATGCGTAACCTGTTGGAGGAATGAAGTGGATTTGTCACTCACTTCTTGGTCTGTAGGAGGTTGGGACAGGGTCTCAACACTTGGTGTCTGCAACAAAAGACAACAATATAATGTCAGAAACATTCTGTACTACAAATGCTGACTAGCTCATTAACTACAGATCATACTTGTTTCAGTGAACATTATTACAGAAGGATCTGACTTCCTTATGCCAGATTCTATAGAAACTTAACACAGTACAGTTCTGCTACCCAACAATATGAGGACAGTGTAACACACACACTAGAGTTGTTGGTCCAACCATATGAGGACGTATTCTGAAACACACTCATGTTCTTCACAGCTTGAAACAATATGAGGACATGACGACTGAACACATGTAGAGTTCATGTTCCTGACTTCTAACTTGTCCTGCTGTTGGCAATAAAAGCTCTAAACCCAACACTGATGTAAAGCCATCTATTTCCCCAGAAATCCAATCATGTAAACTGATCAGCTTCAGGTTAAATGGACAAAAACATGCGTAAAAGGACAAAAATATTAAATTTAATTGGAATAAAGACCAAATTGATGCTTTAAAGGGAAAGTTTGAACTAACAACTGGTATAGCCAATTTCCTTCTCCTAATGCTAATGTTGATTTTGGGAAACTTTCACTCAAACTGATTGTTTTAATACAATCAAAGTGCATTTCATTTATGCACTAGGCCCAACTGACTCATATACTTGATTCCAAATACAAAAATTTATGCGTAACCTGTTGGAGGAATGAAGTGGATTTGTCACTCACTTCTTGGTCTGTAGGAGGTTGGGACAGGGTCTCAACACTTGGTGTCTGCAACAAAAGACAACAATATAATGTCAGAAACATTCTGTACTACAAATGCTGACTAGCTCATTAACTACAGATCATACTTGTTTCAGTGAACATTATTACAGAAGGATCTGACTTCCTTATGCCAGATTCTATAGAAACTTAACACAGTACAGTTCTGCTACCCAACAATATGAGGACAGTGTAACACACACACTAGAGTTGTTGGTCCAACCATATGAGGACGTATTCTGAAACACACTCATGTTCTTCACAGCTTGAAACAATATGAGGACATGACGACTGAACACATGTAGAGTTCATGTTCCTGACTTCTAACTTGTCCTGCTGTTGTCAATAAAAGCTCTAAACCCAACACTGATGTAAAGCCATCTATTTCCCCAGAAATCCAATCATGTAAACTGATCAGCTTCAGGTTAAATGGACAAAAACATGCGTAAAAGGACAAAAATATTAAATTTAATTGGAATAAAGACCAAATTGATGCTTTAAAGGGAAAGTTTGGACTAACAACTGGTATAGCCAATTTCCTTCTCCTAATGCTAATGTTGATTTTGGGAAACTTTCACTCAAACTGATTGTTTTAATACAATCAAAGTGCATTTCATTTATGCACTAGGCCCAACTGACTCATATACTTGATTCCAAATACAAAAATTTATGCGTAACCTGTTGGAGGAATGAAGTGGATTTGTCACTCACTTCTTGGTCTGTAGGAGGTTGGGACAGGGTCTCAACACTTGGTGTCTGCAACAAAAGACAACAATATAATGTCAGAAACATTCTGTACTACAAATGCTGACTAGCTCATTAACTACAGATCATACTTGTTTCAGTGAACATTATTACAGAAGGATCTGACTTCCTTATGCCAGATTCTATAGAAACTTAACACAGTACAGTTCTGCTACCCAACAATATGAGGACAGTGTAACACACACACTAGAGTTGTTGGTCCAACCATATGAGGACGTATTCTGAAACACACTCATGTTCTTCACAGCTTGAAACAATATGAGGACATGACGACTGAACACATGTAGAGTTCATGTTCCTGACTTCTAACTTGTCCTGCTGTTGGCAATAAAAGCTCTAAACCCAACACTGATGTAAAGCCATCTATTTCCCCAGAAATCCAATCATGTAAACTGATCAGCTTCAGGTTAAATGGACAAAAACATGCGTAAAAGGACAAAAATATTAAATTTAATTGGAATAAAGACCAAATTGATGCTTTAAAGGGAAAGTTTGGACTAACAACTGGTATAGCCAATTTCCTTCTCCTAATGCTAATGTTGATTTTGGGAAACTTTCACTCAAACTGATTGTTTTAATACAATCAAAGTGCATTTCATTTATGCACTAGGCCCAACTGACTCATATACTTGATTCCAAATACAAAAATTTATGCGTAACCTGTTGGAGGAATGAAGTGGATTTGTCACTCACTTCTTGGTCTGTAGGAGGTTGGGACAGGGTCTCAACACTTGGTGTCTGCAACAAAAGACAACAATATAATGTCAGAAACATTCTGTACTACAAATGCTGACTAGCTCATTAACTACAGATCATACTTGTTTCAGTGAACATTATTACAGAAGGATCTGACTTCCTTATGCCAGATTCTATAGAAACTTAACACAGTACAGTTCTGCTACCCAACAATATGAGGACAGTGTAACACACACACACTAGAGTTGTTGGTCCAACCATATGAGGACGTATTCTGAAACACACTCATGTTCTTCACAGCTTGAAACAATATGAGGACATGACGACTGAACACATGTAGAGTTCATGTTCCTGACTTCTAACTTGTCCTGCTGTTGTCAATAAAAGCTCTAAACCCAACACTGATGTAAAGCCATCTATTTCCCCAGAAATCCAATCATGTAAACTGATCAGCTTCAGGTTAAATGGACAAAAACATGTGTAAAAGGACAAAAATATTAAATTTAATTGGAATAAAGACCAAATTGATGCTTTAAAACCCTCGCAGGGTTTAAGTCAAAATAGGGACCCTTTGGATTTTTGATTCTCAATATATCAATCATTTTAAAGACTAGTTGCATGAAACTTGGCCATGAGGTGCATTTTAGGATTATTTTTAAAATTCAATGATCCCCTCTATGGTGTGGTATATAGCAAAGGAGATTCACATAAGTGTTACCTCCTGTGTTCCTCGTACCATTTTGGGTCCCATTGACTCCCATTATAATCACATATTTTCGATATACTGTAATCCTGACATGTGATGATGCCTTTCTCGTGAATACCTAATGGATCTAAGCCTCAGCCTTCAAAATAAAGGAAAAATAGGTTTTGGATCAAATGAGCAAAATATTAGGTACAGCACCACCATAGACATTTTCAGTGGTTTTGAATGCAGGACATGGTTATCTTACTATGCAAAATACATGACAATAAAACAGCTCACCACCATAAAATAGTCTTGATGTAGTGGAACTGATATAACAGAGTGGTGTGAATGTGATTGAGAATATATTTATACTGTGTCGGTCGCAAACAAAACAGCCTATAGAGCCGCCTTCTTGAAGTGAACAACGGCAGCCTGCTCCGTTTTTTGTTTTTTTTCCCTTCTCTGAACCTCTGTCAGTGTTATGTTGCTCCACTTTGCACACACTGGCTCTGAGCAAGTGAGTGGAGGGGTGCAAAAGCAGCCACGTGTTTGCAGAGCAGAGGGGGGAGGGGTGCAAAAACAGCCACCTGTTTGCAGAGCAGAGGGGGGAGGGGCAGTTGTTACTCTCTCAGTGGCAAGTCAGCAGAGCTGGGGGAGAGACAGAGAGAGATCCTTTTCTATCTTCTTGGATTCAAGTGCACATTTGAAGTCTGTGAGAATAGTTTGCAGCCTTGTCTTGCGAGTCATTTCTGCACAGACGCCACGAAATGCACAGACAACACAAAGCGCACGGTCAATTTCGGGGAGGCTCTTGCTGAGAAAGAGCAGCAGTGCTCATCGTGCAAACAGCACATTATTATCGTAACTGCTGCAAAGATATATATATTCTGAAACACACTCATGTTCTTCACAGCTTGAAACAATATGAGGACATGACGACTGAACACATGTAGAGTTCATGTTCCTGACTTCTAACTTGTCCTGCTGTTGGCAATAAAAGCTCTAAACCCAACACTGATGTAAAGCCATCTATTTCCCCAGAAATCCAATCATGTAAACTGATCAGCTTCAGGTTAAATGGACAAAAACATCTGTAAAAGGACAAAAATATCAAATTTTGTCAATAAAACCCTGCACTGATCTACTCTGGTCTTCATAACTAGAATAATATCTATCTTTTCATCTACTAATATTTAACATTCCCTGTACTGCACAATCTATGAAGAGGATTTACTTACCAGAGCTCGCCATGGCCACATAGATTCTCCATAGTCATAGGTGATTTCACTCTCCGCTTGGATATTTTCAATAGCAAACAAGCAGAGATGAGGTTTATCCTGGACTGCCAGCTGTTTCATCTTGCAGTTTGGGTACTTGTGGTCATCATTAACCAGCCGGCCAAGTGAGTCGTCTTCACGGGAGGCATCAATGCTAAAAGTGAAGAAAAGAACATATGTTTTGTTCACTAAAAACATAATGTTGTAAAGAACAACTGATATTGTATATGCCTTTACTTACCACCATGTGCTATTTTTCCATTTAAAATCAAATAGGAAAGCAGTTTGCTTTTCTGTGTACTTTTTCTGCCGCTTGTCCCGTTCATGTTCTGAGATAAGCTCCCCACGGTACTCGACCACAAAGGATCCCTTTTCAATTGGTTCAGAGGCAAATACACCACGTCCTAATACAAGATGTTCAATAAGTAGCGTTAAGTAATACAATCCAAATCAGGTTTACTGCAGCTGATCAGCCACTGACAAAACATATGCAGAACAAACAATCACAAAATGTTTTAATTGTGAGGGGAACATCTAGATCAGGGGTGCCCAATCCCGGTCCTCGAGAGCTACTGTCCTGCAGCTTTTAGATGCATCCTTGTTCCCACACACCTGAATCAAATGAATGGCTTGTTATCAGGCCTTTGCCAAACATGATGGCATGCTGAAGAGATCAAACCATTTGATTCAGGTGTGTGGGAACAAGGATGCATCTAAAAGCTGCAGGACGGTAGCTCTCGAGGACCGGGATTGGGCACCCCTGATCTAGATGCTTACGTTCAGGGCTGCAACAAATGAGTTGATACAATAAATAAATGCTAATAATAAAAAAAACAATTATTAAAATAGTTGGCAACAAATTTCAAATACATGAAAATATAAAACATTTTTTAATCTAGATGATAGATAGATAGCTAGCTAGCTTTGGGAGGTTCCCTCAGGGAAACTGAAGCAATTGTTATATATTTGTCACGGTCCGGGGCAGCGGCCGTGTGGAGAGTGGAAGGAGGACCCAAAACGCAGCACTTATTCAGGTGTGAGGGTGATTTATTGATAATATCAAACACAAAGTGGAGATGGCAAACAGAACTAAGGACGAAACTAAACTGGGATAAACTACACAGAGGAGTGGGAAACCTGAACATGAAGGGAGAACAGCAGGGAGAGCACGCAGAGGATTACACCAGGTATGAACACAGACGACGCGACGAGGAACAGAGGCAAACACACACTATAAATACACAGAGAGACACTGGGAAGTCACACACAGGTGGGAGACACAGCTGGACCTGATTAACCTGATGAGACAGGGGAACACTAACACCAGGGACCAACAGAGGGAGCACAAACCCAGAACCCAGTGTCTAAAATCCCAAACACAAACCATCCCAAAACAGCCATGAATAATAATGAAAGTAATAACAATAAAGAACATAAACACAAAGTCACCGAGTCATGGTCGCAGGGCCATGACAATATTATTAAATATTATAATAAACATTAGTTGCAGCTCTGGTAATATTCATGCAGTAGCCATAAGGAACAACATATAACATACCTTTATAGTCATTGATCCATTGGGCCTTTAAACAAGTCTTGTCACTTCCAGATAAAATAAAGTGAGCAGCCTCTGCTTCAGGACGAAGTCTGAGTCTTCTTTTTGACATGTTCTTCACTCTCAATCTGTTCAACCTGTACACATCTTCATGAGAAAATGACGAAAAGTCAGCAAGACAAAACCAACCAGTACTTTCTTTACATGGTATTTTAAATAGTATTTTTCTGCCTTAAATCACAATGCATTTGCTAATCAGACTAATATACCAGTGCAAACACTTTGCAAATGTAATGTGACATTAAATTACCTTCACGAATAATTTTAACATGCCAATACACGGACAAATACTGTAAACTGTGCACTTTACTACCATTACTGAAACACTAATGTCATTGATTTGTGCTAAACAGGAAAACATTAATATTATCATTTAAATCCCAGAAAACATATCTTGAAATAAAATGCGTGTTGCAGTAGCCTACACTTAAAAAGAGCTTAGACTGACTGTCTCTGCAGTTGCAGATGCAGAGAGGGCCGCAGGCCCTTTAACTCCAGTGGAAATTTAAAAACAACTAAATTTAACTTCTAATATCTGTTGCTGAAGATAAAGCTAAAGTATATTTATTACCATTTATCATCATGCACCATTTTAACTTTATTCAAATCGATTGTGTGTTGTTTCCATTCCATTTAGCTAACATTAATTAGCTTGTTAAACATACAACTTTACCTCGAAGCGTGCGTGAAATCATGGATATCAAAGGTAAATACATACGTCAAGATAAATCTCTCCTGAGTGCTGAAGGTCCCGGATGTGCCGTTCACGCAGAGCTCCGGCGAGTTTGTATCTTGCCGTGACCAGCAGCTCTTTGGTTGAGGCTTTCGAACAATCAGATGCATCTTTACTCACTTGTTGACCAATCAGAGACGTCGTTCTATGCTCCACTGACGAAATGCTGCATCCTCTCACCAGCCACGGTCTCTCCTCGTCCATTTAACAACAAAAACACAGCAACACGTGCTGTATTTGAGGTAGGAACACTTGAGAACTGTCACAATGTTTTGCAAACTGCTGTTACAGTTAATTTCGTTCCGTTAATTTGTTTGGTTCCTATTCTTAAGTAACACTTAATACACATGTGGTTAGCTTGCTGGTCTAGTTTAAGTTAGCATGGGCATGCTGTTCACTGAGAGTAAGGCCAAAATTGTCCTGATATTGTCAGTGTGTTATCATAAACATGCAGCACCCCTAGACCCCCAAGTTAAAATACAGATAATAGATAAGCAATTTAAGAAAATAAGTATAATGTATATAATAAATGATTTTACTGTCACTTTCCTGGGTCTGTTGACCCAGCGTTTTAAGTTTTAGTTTGTTTGGATGTCGATGTTTGTTTATAAGTTCTTTAGGTTTGCTAAGTTCATTTGTTTATTAGATTACCCTTGTGATGTCTGTTTTATTGGGAAAGTCCTTGTCCTATATGCAATGAGTCTAGTTTTGTTTCCCCTTGTCCCAGCTGTTCCTCATCCCCTCATTATCTCTCTGTGTACTTACAGTGGCTTGCAAAAGTATTCGTCCCTCTTTTCCACATTTTGTCACATTACTGCCACAAACACAAATTGTCATGGTCCTGGGTCGGTGACCTAGCGCTTTTAGTTTATTATCATTTTCTAGTTTATTATTATGATGATGATTATTATTATTGTTTGAGTTCTATGTCTTATATTTGGTCTGCCTCTGAGTCTGTGTCTCTGTCTATGGTGTCACCCCGTCTGTTTGTGAATCTGTCTGTTTAGTTCTGTGTCTTGTTTGGTTCCCCGTGTCTGAGTTTCCTGTTTTATTGTGAAGGTCTCTGTCTGATGTGAGTGTGTTCACTTTACGTTTCCCCTGTCCCGTCAGCTCTGATTCCTCCCAGCCGTGTTGCCCTCCTGTCTCTCATCCCCTGATTACTGGTGTGTGTATTTAAGCCCTGTGTGTTCTCCTGCCTGTTGCCGGTTTGTCTGTGTTCCTCCGTGTCAGTCTGTGTTACTCGGTGTCCTGCTGGTCGTCGTCGTCTCGGCCTCTCAGCCCTTTGTCGTATGCTCCCAGGTCTGTTATTTTAGTTCTTCCCAGTTTAGGTGTCTTCAGTTATTTGTCATGCCCCACTGCTTGTTTGCCACTACACCTTGTAAATAAACTTCACTAGCATTTTCATCCACTGCTTGCATCTCGGGTCCTCCTTCCTCCACACCACACGGCTCGCCTTCCCAGCCGTGACACAAATCAATTTTAATGGAATCCAATTGCAGCAAAAGGTGGTTCTACAAAGTATTGACTCAGGGGGCTGAATAATTGCGCACACCCCACTTTTCAGTTATTTATTTGTAAAAAATGTTTGGAATCATGTATGATTTTCGTTCCACTTCTCACGTGTACACCACTTTGTATTGGTCTTTCACGTGGAATTCCAATAAAATTGATTCATGTTTGTGGCTGTAATGTGACAAAATGTGGGAAAGTTAAAGGGGGCCGAATACTTTTGCAAGCCACTGTAAGTCCTGTCCTAATTTGTTCAGTGTCAGGTCATCTGTTGTCTTTGGTGCCACGTTTCCATGTTCCAGGTATCTTTGTATCCATGTCAGGTTTCATGGTTTTTTTTTTTTTGGTTTTTTTTTAATAAAAAATATTTTCCCCAGGTTAGGTTATTGTTTATCTTCACCTCTGCCTTCTGTTTTGTAATCTTTTAATTAAATTAAATTTTATTTATATAGCGCCAAATCACAACAACAATCGCCTGAAGGCGCTTTATATTGTACAGTAGATCGCACAATAATAGATACAGAGGAAAAACCCAACAATCATAGGACCACCTATGAGCAAGCGCTTTGGCGACAGTGGGAAGGAAAAACTCCCTTTTAACAGGAAGAAACCTCTGGCAGAACCAGGCTCAGGGAGCGGCGGGCATCTGCTGTGACTAGTTGGGGTGAGAAAAGGAAGACAGGACAAAGACATGCTGTGGATTAATAACAAGTATGATTCAGTGCAGAGAGGTCTATTAACACACAGTGAGTGAGAAAGGTGACTGGAAAGGAAAAAACTCAGTGCTTCATGGGAATCCCCTGGCAGCCTACATCTACTGCAGCACAACTAAGGGAGGATCCAGGGTCATCTGATCCAGCCCTAACTATATGCTTTAGCAAAAAGGAAAGTTTGAAGCCTAATCTTAAAAGTAGAGATTAATAAACGGCTTGCTTTCTGTTAATATTCAAATTTTCTTTCACGTTCCTTTGTGTCTGCATTTTGGTTCCACTCCTCAAATTCATACATATGTCTAACCGTTTTTCCCCACTCGGCGACACACCCGTCGGGGGTCAAACTCTGGTAATTCTGTTCTCAGACATGTGAAGCTAGAGACACCGGCAACCATAGTCAATTGTCTTCCAGGGGCCAGAGCAGGCGACATTGAAGGAAATTTAAAACTGCTGGCTAAGGGTAAACGTAAATTCAGTAAAATCATAATTCACGTCGGCAGTAATGACACCCGGTTACGCCAATCGGAGGTCACTAAAATCAATATTGAATCGGTGTGTAACTTTGCCAAAACAATGTCGGACTCTGTAGTTTTCTCTGGTCCCCTCCCCAATCAGACCAGGAGTGACATGTTTAGCCGCATGTTCTCCTTAAATTGCTGGCTGTCTGAGTGGTGTCCCAGAAACGATGTGGGCTTCATAGATAATTGGCAAACCTTCTGAAGGAAACCTGGTCTTGTAAGGAGAGACGGCATCCATCCCACTTTGGATGGAGCAGCTCTCATTTCTAGAAATATGGACAAATTAATTAAACCCCCCATAATATGACTATCCAGAGTTGGGACCAGGAAGCAGAGTTGCAGTCTTACACGCCTCTCTGCAGCTTCTCTTCTCCTGTTACCCCCCCCCCCAAAAAAAAAAACCATCTCCTTTGAGACTGTGTCAGCTCCCAAACAGACGAAAAACAAAATAAAAACCAGCAACAAACAACTTAAACATAAACAATTACAAAGAAAGAACAATCGATTTGCCTTACAGAAACCTGGTTGTAGCAGGATGATTATGTTAGTTTAAATGAATCAACACCCCCGAGTCATTCTAACTACCAGAAACCTCGAAGCACAGGCCGAGGGGGCGGTGTGGCAGCAATTTTTCACACCAGCCTATTAATTAATGAAAGACCAAGACAGACTTTTAATTCATTTGAAAGCCTGATGCTTAACATTGTCCACCCCAGCTGAAAAATTTTAGAAACCAGTCTTATTTGTTATCATCTATTGTCCACCTGGGCCTTACACAGAGTTTCTCTCTGATTTCTCAGACTTTTTATCTGATTTAGTGCTCAGCTCAAATAAAATAATTATTGTGGGTGATTTTAACATCCATGTAGATGCTAAGAATGACAGCCTCAACATGGCATTTAATCTGTTATTAGACTCAATTGGCTTCTCTCAAAATGTAAAAGAACCCACCCACCACTTTAATCACACTCTAGATCTTGTTTTTAACATATGGCATAGAAACTGAACATTTAACAGTGTTTCCTGAAAACCCTCTCCTGTCTGATCATTTCCTGATAACATTTACATTTACAATAATTGATTACACAGCAGTGGAGAGTAGACTTTATCACAGATGTCTTTCTGAAAGCGCTGTAACTATGTTTAAGAATGTAATCCACCCACTGTTATCATCTTCAATGACCTGTACCAACACAGAGCAGAGCAGCTATCTGAACGCTACCCCAACAGAGGTCAATTATCTTGTTAATAATAATTTTACCTCCTCACTACATATGACTCTGGATACTGTAGCTCCTGTGAAAACTAAGGTTTCAGATCAGAAGTACCTGACTCTGTGGTATAATTCTCAAACACGTAGCCTAAAGCAGATGACTCGTAATCTGGAGAGGAAATGGCGTGTCACAAATTTAGAGGATCATCATAATTGGAGAAATATTTTGCTGATTTATAAGAAAGCCCCCCCAAAGCCAGAACATCTTACTATTCATCACTGATTGAAGAAAATAAGAACAACCCCAGGTTTCTCTTCAGCACTGTAGCCAGGCTGACAAACAATCAGAGCACTTTTGAGCCAACCATCGTTAACTAGTAATGACTTCATGAACTTCTTCACAAATAAAATTCTTATCATTAGAGAAAAAATTACCAATAATCATCCCACAGATGTAATATTATCTACAGCTACTTTTAGTACCGTTGATGTTAAGTTACTCTTTTTCTCCAATTGATCTTTCTGAGTTAACTTCTATAATTATTTCCTCCAAACCTCCGTGTCTTTTAGACCCCATTCCTACAAAACTGCTCAAAGAAGTCCTGCCATTAATTAATGCTTCAATCTTAAATATGATCAACCTATCTCTAATAATCGGCTATGTACCACAGGCCTTCAAGCTGGCTGTAGTTAAACCTTTACTCAAAAAGCCATCTCTAGACCCAGCAGTCTTAGCTAATTATAGGCCAATCTCCAACCTTCCTTTCATATCAAAAATCCTTGAAAGAGTAGTTGTCAAACAGCTAACAGATCATCTGCAGAGGAATGGTTTATTTGAAGAGTTTCAGTCAGGTTTCAGAGCTTATCACAGCACAGAAACAGCTTTAGTGAAGGTTACAAATGATCTTCTTATGGCCTCTGACAGTGGACTCATCTCTGTGCTTGTCCTGCTAGGCCTTAGTGCAGCGTTCGATACTGTTGACCATAATATCCTATTAGAGCGATTAGAGCATGCTGTAGGTATTACAGGTACTGCACTCCAGTGGTTTGTATCATATCTATCTAATAGACTACAATTTGTTCATGTAAATGGAGAGTCCTCTTCACCCACTAAGGTCAATTATGGAGTTCCACAGGGTTCAGTGCTAGGACCAATTCTGTTTACATTATACATGCTTCCCCTAGGCAGTATCATTAGAAGACATAGCATACATTTACACTGCTATGCAGATGACACGCAGCTCTGTCCATGAAGCCAGATAACACACACCAATTAGTTAAAGTGCAGGAATGTCTTAAAGACATAAAGACCTGGATGGCCGCTAACTTTCTGCTTCTTAATTCAGATCAAACTGAGGTTATTGTACTCGGCCCTGAAAATCTTAGAAATATGGTATCTAAGCAGATTCTTACCCTGGATGGCATTACCTTGGCCTCCAGTTATACTGTGAGGAACCTTGGAGTCATTTTTGACCAAGACATGTCCTTCAATGCACATATTAAACAAATATGTAAGCCTGCTTTCTTTCATTTGTGCAACATCTCTAAAGTTAGAAATATCCTGTCTCTTAGTGACGCTGAAAAACTAGTTCATGCATTTATTACTTCCAGGCTGGACTACTGTAATTCATTATTATCAGAATGTCCTAAAAACTCCCTGAAAAGCCTTCAGCTAATCCAAAATGCTGCAGCAAGAGTACTGACAGGGACTAGAAAGAGAGAGCAGATTTCTCCTGTTTTGGCTTCCCTTCATTGGCTTCCTGTTAAATCCAGAATTAAATTCAAAATTCTACTCCTCACATACAAGGTCTTAAATAACCAGGCCCCATCTTATCTTAATGACCTTGTAGTACCATATCACCCTATTAGAGCACTTCGCTCTCACTCTGCAGGCCTACTTGTTGTTCCTAGAGTATTTAAAAGTAGAATGGGAGGCAGAGCCTTCAGTTTTCAGGCCCCTTTTCTGTGGAACCAGCTTCCAGTTTGGATTTGGGAGACAGACACTATCTCTACTTTCAAGATTAGGCTTAAAACGTTCCTTTTAGCTGAAGCATATAGTTAGGGCTGGACCAGGTGACCATGAATCCTCCCTTAGTTATGCTGCAATAGACGTAGGCAGCCGGGGATTCCCATGATGCATTGAGTTTTTCCTTTCCAGTCACCTTTATAACTCAGTATGTGTTAATAGACCTCTCTGCATTGAATCATATCTGTTATTAACCTCTGTCTCTCTTCCACAGCATGTCTTTCATCCTGTTTTCCTTCTCTCACCCCAACCAGTCGCAACAGATGGCCGCCCCTCCCTGAGCCTGGTTCTGCCAGAGGTTTCTTCCTGTTAAAAGGGAGTTTTTCCTTTCCACTGTTGCCAAAGCGCTTGCTCATAGGGGGTCATACAGTATGATTGTTGGGTTTTTCTCTGTACCTATGAAGCGCCTTGAGGCGACTTTTTTTGTGATTTGGTGCTATATAAATAAAATTGAATTGAAATTGAATTGTACTTCTGTATACTGTGACATTTACAGTTGCTTAGTTAATTAAGTGACTTAATTACTCACTTTTATTTACTAATTGAATTACTAAATGAAGCTGGAATTGTGCATTCTGCAGTTTTTAATAGTGTGTTATTAGTTTTTAAAGAAACAATATGCATTTTATACCATATTGTAAAAAGTATAAGGTAAGTTGAATTTAAAATATAATTAATAAAGTGTTGACTTTTTTCATCAATTCTTGTAGATACACAGAGTCGAGACTGAGCCTGATGATCATACTGAATCAGATGACAGCGGCAGGAATCTCCAAGTTCAACTGCGGATTGCAGATGCAATTATATTAATTCAGATTAATATAAACTCTTCAAGGGTCAAAATCTGCACACACATCATTCTGCATAGTGAAGGTCAGACAATTTGTGCATTGATCTTGAGAAGTAAGACTCATTAATTAATAGTAATATAATTAGACAAATGTTGAAACTTTATATTTCGATACATTTTGTCAACAACAAAAGAAACCAAGCTGTGCAGGCACTGATAACTGAACCTAAAGACCTTCATTTTTGTCAAGATTTGCCTGATTTAACTGTTGTTACCCTTGTTTAGAGTTCACCTTAATATGTATAAAAATGTGAAAAGATTTTGATGTGTGTTAGAATGATTGTTTAATTGGCAAGGTTTGAACGAACAATTTTCAGAAGCCTCAAAATTCATCTGTTACTATTCCACGAATGTTTCAAATAAATTTCACCTCCATTTCAACATTGAATACGACTGTGGACATAAGAGCTAAAAAGGTGCTGTCCACGCATGTGTCCGCTAAGCCCCAGAAGGGTATAACCTGGGTCAAATGTGTTATTGTGTCTGACACACCTACAATATGAGGACTCGCAGAGTGACGTCACTGAAAGTGTGTTTAAAGTGTGTTAAGTTCCAAAACTGGCCAGTAGGCGGTGAAACTGAAAGTGAGCAAAAACGCTAAACACACTTAAACACACTTTTTCATAAAATTGTGATGTTTCAGGACTTCCGAGATTTTTGGTTTGGGAGCATGTTGGGAGCCTCTAGAACACTTTAGAAGGCTCAGAAAAATGAGGACCTCAAAAATGTCCTCATTTTTCTGAGCGTCCTCATTTTGTGAGTGTGTTATCATAAAATTGTCCTAAGATGTCATGAAAACAAGTACACACACACACACACACACACACACACACGTCCTGCATGCTAAGAAGTGAGTGAAGGATGCAGAGGTGCTGAGACACTGAGGATGTGGGAGCACAGACACCGTTCAGCCTGTGTTTGTGTATCAGAATGAATCAGGCAGAAAAACATTCAAAGCAAACTGGTTGTCCTAAAGTGAATCAGGCTGCAGTCAAACTTCAGCTGATCTCTCATCAAAGCTCCCAGATCGATTCGTGCTCCAGTTTCACCATTTCAGCAACACTGTGGGAGAACGGGGTCAGCTTCCAGCAGGGGCCACGATTATGCACAGAAGGAAGACGGGACACGGCCGGTCCTTCAACCATCGTATGGATGTAAGAGCCTAACACAGGTAACACAGGTCACAGCAGCAGAGCTGGCAGCAGCTTTGTGCGCTTGTAGAAAACTCAGCAGTACTGCAGAGGTTGTGTACTTTACCAGGGAAACGTATGTATTTTGTGTGTGGTTGAAGATTTCCAGGTTGTGTGTTCTCCTGTTTTATTCAGTTTATCAGAAGTCAGCAACTAAAATGTAAAAGCAGCTAAAAAGAAAAGACAATGATAGCATTGTGTGCACAGTGTGTTACAGAGCTGTTGGTGGCAGTCCAATCCAATCCAATCTTATTTATAAAGCACTTTAAAATAGCCAGCACAGGAACAAAGTGCTGCACGGAAAATAAGTTAAAACAATAGAACAACAGAAAACAGCAAAATAAATAAATAAAACACATAAAACATCAAATGAAAACAAAACAAGATAAAACAGCATCGAATCACCTAAAAACAACTGAAATAAAAACCAACATCTCACGTGGTGTCAAAGCTCAGGGTAAAGAGGCGGGTTTTCAAGACTTAAAAACAGGTAAAGAAGAGGCCTGTCTGATCTCCAAAGGAAGCTCGCTCCACAGTTTGCAGCTGCTACAGCAAAAGCAGGATCTCCTCTAAGTTTACGCCCAGTCCTGGGTACATGCAGGAGCAGCTGATCAGCTGGCCTGTATGAGGCTGTCGCAGCTCAGAGAGATGAGATGGGGCGAGGCCATGGAGAGCTTTAAAAGTAAATAAAAGAATTTTAAAATGAATCCTAAAAGAAAAGGGCAGCCAGTGACGTGAAGCTAAAACAGGGGAAATGTGCTCAAACTTTCGAGTGCCAGTTAAAAGACGAGCTGCAGCATTTTGACTAATATATGATGCGCTGACCCCAACATGAAGGTCATCACAGTAATGCAGCCGAGTGCTGACAAAGGCCTGGATCACTGTCTCAAAGTGCTGCCGTGAAAGAATTGGCTTTGTTTTTGCAGCTGCCTGAGCTGAAAGAAGCTAGATTTGACCACTGCCTTGATTTGACCACTGCAGGTAGAATGAAATGCCAGCATGTTGTTCACACTTCTTACCCGAGCTGTTCTCCAGCGCATCCGTGAGTGTGGCTGTGAACAGAGGAAGCACTCGAGCAGAAAGTGCTCGTGTGAATGAGTTCAGAGTAGAGCAGCTCGATGTGGGAACAACTCGTGGCGTTCATTTAGAGAACGAATATGTTCATGGTTACTGTATCTCCTCAGCCGAGCCGCCCTTCGTGCCCCTCCCACAGCCACATGCTCCGTCAGCTGGCCGTCTGCCTGGCAGAGAGGGAGGGGGGCGTCTGGCCTAGTGCCAGGCTCTCTCAATATTTTATGAGAGGGAGGGGAGGGAGGAGGTGCAGCGGGTTGGTTGGGGGTTAAGAGACTAGCTACACTGAACTACGACGGGGAAACAATTATCCTCCCTGCTGAATTTATAAGTTTGCTCACTTACAGAGAAATGAACAGTCTCTGATTTTTACCTGAGTTTAGAAACATCGAACAAAAAACATATCAGTTATGAACAGATCTGCATGTCCCTGAATGAAGTGTGTGGTCCTCTACAACCCTGGATCCCACAGACTGGCTGTGGGACTCTCAGCATATAGATGCAAAGGGCGTCAGCATGAAGCTCGGTGACTGTGGGTGCAGCAGTTCTGACCATGATGTGATCTGTCAGCCTCATGGGCGGAGGATGATCATAGGAAAGGTGCTGGATGGGCCCAAACTCACACAGGAGGAGCTGGTTAATGGTGAGAAGGCAGGTGGATGACAGTCACCACATACTGGTAACACTGGTAGAGGATTGAACTACTGCAGCACCCACGCGGTTTAGCATGTACAAGCCCGTCTGAGGTTTGACCGTCTGGATGATTGGCTGAAGGCTGAGAAATGCTGAGTGTGACACACCAACATCCCCACAGTCAAACACACAGTGGTGGCCGTGGATGGGTGCAAACAAAGCAGGGGCTGAAGAAGAAGTGGGCTAGCCAGCCTCCAGAGCCTCCTTTACTAAATCTGTGGAAGCAGCTGTAAAGAGCAGTGGGCCAAAATCCCTCCGGACATGTCGGCACTTTTTGATCAGTTCAGATTCTGGGAGATCGCTCTGATATAAAACATGTACACAACAGAAACGAACAGAAATATCCGTTATTGTCCTGATTGGGGAAATCCCGGTGCTCCAGCAGCAGAGTGACGGGCAGGAGCAAAGCCTCACACAAATAAGAACTACGAGACTTACAGTAACAATAAGAGCTGAACAACATGGAACAGCAGCAGAGTGACGGGCAGGAGCAAAGTCTCACACAAATAAGAACTACGAGACTTACAGTAATAATAAGAGCTGAACAACATGTAACAGCAGCAGAGTGACGGGCAGGAGCAAAGCCTCACACAAATAAGAAACACGAGACTTACAGTAACAATAAGAGCTGTACAACATGGAACAGCAGCAGAGTGACGGGCAGGAGCAAAGTCTCACACAAATAAGAACTACGAGACTTACAGTAACAATAAGAGCTGTACAACATGGAACAGCAGCAGAGTGACGGGCAGGAGCAAAGCCTCACACAAATAAGAAACACGAGACTTACAGTAACAATAAGAGCTGTACAACATGGAACAGCAGCAGAGTGACGGGCAGGAGCAAAGCCTCACACAAATAAGAAACACGAGACTTACAGTAACAATAAGAGCTGAACAACATGGAACAGCAGCAGAGTGACGGGCAGGAGCAAAGTCTCACACAAATAAGAACTACGAGACTTACAGTAACAATAAGAGCTGAACAACATGGAACAGCAGCAGAGTGACGGGCAGGAGCAAAGCCTCACACAAATAAGAACTACGAGACTTACAGTAACAATAAGAGCTGTACAACATGTAACAGCAGCAGAGTGACGGGCAGGAGCAAAGCCTCACACAAATAAGAACTACGAGACTTACAGTAACAATAAGAGCTGAACAACATGGAACAGCAGCAGAGTGACGGGCAGGAGCAAAGCCTCACACAAATAAGAAACACGAGACTTACAGTAACAATAAGAGCTGTACAACATGTAACAGCAGCAGAGTGACGGGCAGGAGCAAAGCCTCACACAAATAAGAAACACGAGACTTACAGTAACAATAAGAGCTGAACAACATGGAACAGCAGCAGAGTGACGGGCAGGAGCAAAGCCTCACACAAATAAGAACTACGAGACTTACAGTAACAATAAGAGCTGTACAACATGTAACAGCAGCAGAGTGACGGGCAGGAGCAAAGTCTCACACAAATAAGAACTACGAGACTTACAGTAACAATAAGAGCTGTACAACATGGAACAGCAGCAGAGTGACGGGCAGGAGCAAAGCCTCACACAAATAAGAACTACGAGACTTACAGTAACAATAAGAGCTGAACAACATGGAACAGCAGCAGAGTGACGGGCAGGAGCAAAGCCTCACACAAATAAGAACTACGAGACTTACAGTAACAATAAGAGCTGAACAACATGGAACAGCAGCAGAGTGACGGGCAGGAGCAAAGCCTCACACAAATAAGAACTACGAGACTTACAGTAACAATAAGAGCTGTACAACATGTAACAGCAGCAGAGTGACGGGCAGGAGCAAAGTCTCACACAAATAAGAACTACGAGACTTACAGTAACAATAAGAGCTGAACAACATGTAACAGCAGCAGCGATGGAAACAACCTCGTGTTTGTTGGAGCAGGGATGGTTAGAAAGAGACGGCGCTGCTTTGTGCACGGACCATATTTATGAGTACGAGTAGTGAGTTTAATGATATTTCAATTATGTGACAAATATCCAGTGTTGGGGAGTAACAGAGTACACGTACGAGTAACTGTATTCTGTTACAGTTACTGTTTAAACAGGTGGTATTCAGAATACAGTTACTTTGTTGAAATAAATGGATTACACGGCGGTACTTTCCTGTTTCATATTGTGGCGGGTCAGGACTGTTTGGGTTTGTTTGACATGTTCTGTTGTTCCAGGCGGCAGCGTTGTGGTTGCCATGGTTACAGGGTGACACGCTGCGTGTTTCCTGGGTGAGAGAGGCCTTGTTGTTGTTGTTGTTGTTGTGCTAAGCTAACAGGCAGAATGTAGCATCATGGGCAGTGTAGTCCGTGCTGCAGGGAGAATGGACTGCTGTACCCGTGATGTGTCTGTGAGCGAGGAGGGAGAGAAAGGAAAAGCACGAGCTGTCACCGAGCAGAAACGGGAGCTGGAAGCATGTAAATATAATAATAACCACTGCAAGAAGAGAGCCTGACGAGCCCAGCTGTAAGTAAGCTGTTAAGACTCGACCGTACACCGTGTTCCTGTTTTCCTCCGAAAACAATAAGTTCTGTTGTCTGTGAAGGTTCTCAGTCATCCAGGTCATCGTAGTCTGAGGAGCTTGCAAAGAAAAGCGTCTGGACTTCTTTAAGTTGCTTGAAGACGTTTCACCTCTCATCCAGAAGCTTCTTCAGTTCTAAGAACAGAAGGTTTGACTCTGTTCTGCTCCTTTGACAATAAGTTCTGTTGGAGCAGCCTTTCAACGCCTCTCTGTCTCTGCTAGCAAAGTTGACCCAGACAACAAAGTAAAGCTCGTTTTCAGCTACGAGCCGACACGAACCCGACGTGTTAGCCAGAGGTCCCTTTACTACGGTTCGGAGCCGCTGACCTTCAGTAACAGTAATAAATCACAGCAACAGTACATTCATGTAGTTGTAAACAGCATGATAATATATTAAGTAATCCAAAGTATTCAGAATACATTACTCTCATTGAGTAACGTTACAGAATACATTTTGGGGCATGTAATCTGTAGTCTGTAGTGGAATACATTTGAAAACACTGCAAATATCCAGCACACTGACAGCTGTGACCTTATACACATGCCCAGTGAAAGGTTGATTGAACACTGTACATGGTATATAGCTGATCTGGGGTCAGATTCTGCCAACCAGGCAGCGCTGCCTCATGACACGGGGCTGGATCAGCCATCTATTGATCCATCCCAGAGAAGATGAAGGACACGTGATGATGACACCACTGTGCAGTTCACATTGGAGGGCTTTATTCCATCCACTGAGTCATCAGAGCTGTGGGCCTTCTGTGAGCTCTGCAGTGTGGCTGACAAAGCTGACATTAAGTGTCCAACTTTCAGGATTTTTGCTAAGCTGTCACTCACTGTAGCTATCATCTCACACACTTGGCTACTTTTCTCTGTAAAGGTGTTTGATGACAGAGTCTTAACCCCTGCATATGAAGATAATGTGTTTGATATATCTGTTAATACCTGACACGACTTCTTTCCTTTCAAGTCTGTTTCACATCCAATTGTAGAGACAAGTGTGTCAGAGGATCGTGTGAAAGGATGTTCTGTCTTTCTTCAACATACATATCTGTGTCACGTATTTACATAAAGAGAAATCGTATCGATGGCGAGGCTGGCGAGGAGGGCCCGCCCTCACCGATCCACCGTTTATATGCAGCCTGTGTCTTTCATGTGTCTCCACCTGGATCCCTGCTGAGCCACTTCCTCCCCAGCCCTCAGAAACACTGTTGCTATAGTAATTGTATCTAAGTGAATAACCATAGCAACCACAGAGATGTTTTGGATGGCACAATGGTAGCTGCTGGTTTTAAGTGCTGGAGATCAAAGGGGCCTAACGTTGTTAGGGAAGAGGAGGGGTTTAATCAGTGTCGGGGAAAGCGGAGACCAGCGGGGTCGGCAGGAGCAAGCAGGAGGCAAAGGGAGGAGCGAGCAGAACGACGGTTTTCCCTCATGGCACCAACACCCGTCCCATTTCCCTGCGGTCCAATAATTAGCTGTTTGGGGTATACTGCGACAGGAAGACGGCTCCTGCTGTCGAGCTTGCAGTGATGGTTAGTAGCTGTTCCACCCATGCTGTGTGAAACTTAATACACGGCCTCATTAAAGATGGAAATTAGCCTTTGGCTATAATCTGGCATGTTTACATTCATGTAATTTTTCTTTTTACATTTATGTTCACTAACATGCACGGTCCTAAATAAATAAATTAAATAAAATCGCTTCCTAAGGAGATTTGGTTTCAAGGTCAAATTTATTTCTATAGCACATTTCAAACAGCCGATGCTGCACAAAGTGCTTAACAATATAAAAATGGTATTAAAAGCAACAATGTAACACAATAATAACAGTAAAAAACAATAATAGGACAGTAAAAGAATTAAAACAATAACTAAACTAATTCAAATAAGACCAGAATGCTTGGGTCATAGTGTGTTAAAAGCCAGGGCATAGAAATGTGTCTTTAGTAAAGATTTAAATTGCTCAAGTGTTTGTGCAGATCTAATATTTAAGGGGAGACTATTCCAGAGTCTGGGACCTGCCACAGAGACGGATCTATCACCACGGGATGTGAGGTCAGTCCGTGGGATGGACAGCATTAGTTTTGGGCTGGACCTCGTGGTTTGTCCTGAGCATAGGCAGAGAGGGGCTCAGACAGGTGAGGAGGGGCTCGGGCATTAATGACTTAAAAACAAAAAGTAGAAGTTTAAATTGGGTCCTGTAGGAGACAGGAAGCCAGTGTAGAGAAGCTAAAACTGGGGTTATATGCTCTCTCCGTTTGGTACCAGTTAGCAGGCGAGCAGCTGCATTTTGAACCATCTGAAGACGATGGATGGAGGCCTGATCTAGACCATAACACAATGAATTGCAGTAGTCTCATCTGCAAGTAAGGGAAAGGTGAATAAGACGCTCAAAGACGTTAGGAGGTATGGCTTTACCTTGGCCAGCTGTCTTAACTGAAAGAAGCAGGACTGAACACTGCACTCACCTGCTTCTTCACTTTAAAAGAACCATCAATGTAGACACCGAGGTTTTTACACGTGTTTCAAGTAGCGGTGCTTTATCAGGCCAGTACAGGTCAGCCTAATCACTGGTTTCAAACTCCCAGTAATGAAACTGGGGAACACTGGTTGTGCTCAACCTACAAAATATTTCACGTTCCTGCAATATGTGCTGAGCACGCACGACAGACATGAAGCAGACAGGATCACAGCTGATCTTCTCTCGCTCACGAGTGAGCTAGTTAATGTTGGGAGTCACAGAGGGAGCGCTACGATCAACCTTTAAATCAAAACGGTTCACCTCCGACACAAGGCGTCCAGTCGACGCAGAACCCAACGCAAGGCATCGCCTGAGGGTTCTTCCATCCATCACTGAAACCATTCTGTGTAGGTGCAGAGACACCCCAAGAATCCAGGTGTTATGTGGCAGGTTCGTGCACAAATGTTATTAATAAGTAGCTGTTATTAGAGCGACTCAAAGGGTGCTGAGTGGTTGGGATGTCCCCCAGACCATCACTGAAACACCAGAGCAGCCGTGCTGACGAGGTTCCAGCAGCACGATGCTCTGCAGCCTCTTCCACATGTGCTCAGCATGCAGCGGCTCTCATCTGTGGAAAGCACAGTTCTGGTCTTTGGTGGGAAATGTTAATCAGACTGCATGATGTCAGTTCACCCTGCATCCACAACAAAGAAGAAGAAGCCGTATGTAAACATAACATACAAACTGACCGAGGACAAGAGGGAACAGTGCTGCTGTCAGTCCAACGTGTCCACGTCCTCTGGACTAAGAAGGGGAGAAACCGTCCAACTGTCATAATCACAGCCACACACCTGCATCAGTGATGGTCTGCATGACTTATATGTAAAACTAATAATTTGCACCTAAAAGGATGAAAAATAAGCAACATTTTCTAAGAAATGGAAAACTTTAAACTTCAATAAGGATGCCAGCAAAAGCAGCTTCTTTCCACTGCTGGAAAACTGCAGTGTTTGATGTGAAACAGCAGTAATCACATCAGCGATGGCTTCACGGGGACACTGACAGACGATTTCTGTCCCTGCTCCTCTAACCTGTAGCTCCTTAAATCCAAACCCAGACAAAGCTCGACGTGTCCTGTGAGGTTGGACCGCTCACATCCCCAGGTTTGGCTTTGAAATCACATCTTACACTCTGTGCTACAGTCACAGCGTAGGGAGGCAGGAAACTGCCCCGTTGCCAAGGAAACCTAGGTGTCTGTCTGTTGTCAGGGCAACAGGGCAGAGGGGATGGGGAGCAAAAATACAGATAACGACAGGAAGGCTGGGCAGAGACAACAAAGGCAGGCGGGGCCGTCAGCTGACGTCTTTGGATAGCAGGAAACTGTGAAGCATAAACAGATCTGATGCTCACGATCTGTTTACATGTTTTTCTCTTCACGTGGAGTAAAAATGACGTCATTCACGAGACCTGGTTGTTCCAAATATGTCAGATTCATGTGCTCATCCATCGTATTCCTACTGATTCTCCACACAGACAGTCAGCCTGTCGTCAGCTACTTTTCAGTGGCTTGTATGCAACGCTTGGGAACATGCTGGGGAGGGTTACCCATCACCTGCCAGCATTTCAATCAGAGAACTTCCTGAGTCTTAGTTTATGACAGCTGGAGCCATTTACATATGTAACACTGCTGTATTAGTCCTATTATATAAAAGGAGGAGCAAACAGTGATGTGTTCTGCTTCCTGCTCATTTCTTTTCTTCTTGTCTCAAACTGACTGAAAACACAGCACAACAAACATGAGTCACTGAGAAACATCCGTGTTTCCTCCTTTACTATGAAGATGAATTACATTTAATAATCTGACATTATGCTTTTCTTGCTCATGAGTCACAAAATCAAAGGTAAGTTGTCGAAGGGCGCCCCCTTGTGACGGCTTGCCAACAACACATACACTACACGCCACGATCGCTCACACAGGCCACGACTTTTAGGAAAGAGCCCCATTAAACGCTGTTCTTCTGCTCAGTGAACTAGCAGTAAATCAGGAATCCCAGGCTGCTGCGAGGCGGCAGCGGCGTGTGCACTAACAGGCAGCAGCTCACATGACCGGCTAATGTGTCAAAGTTTTCTATGAGCGACACTCACAGAGAGAAGAGGGGAGCCTGTGCCTATCAGAAATAGCACGGCTGACTCGTAAAAGCTGCAGTGAAATCAGATATTGGAGGGGGGGGGCTACTTCAGGCTTCACCTTTGAAGACAGTGACCTTGCAGGTGACGTATGGTGAAGGTGGAGACTGTGAGGGGGTACTAGCAGAAGAAAACGCTCAAAAACACAATACATAAAGTGAGCAGGTTACTTATTTTATTTATTTATATATATATATATTTATATATATATATATAATATATATATATATATATATATGTACTTATTTTATATATATATATATATATATATATATATATATATATATATATATATATATATATATATATATATATCGTTTAGGTTTGATCCGATACCGGTGCCAAACCGTTACTTTTGAAACGGTGCCGGTGCTTAAACGGTGCTCAAACCGGTGCTTAAAGAATGGAGAACACAAAATTGGTCCAAAAACCTCTCATGTTCATCTGTTTTTTTGTAAAAAGATAACAATGTTAGCCTTTTCTGCAGCTATGGGGCATATATGGTATCACTCTTGGCTGGAAGCAGTGTTTAAACAATGGAAAAAACACAAACTTTGTCCAAAAACCTCTCATGTTTAGCTGTTTCCCACTTTTTCTTTGGTCATTTTAGCCTTTTTGGCCAGGGTGAAGGGAGTATCTGTCATCAAACAAGAAGACAGCCGCATGTAGCTATGATGATGTTTGCTAGTTCACCTTACATGCATTAATGTAATAACGTGGTTAGCCTACTCAACGTAAATTACACACGAACAACATTAAGCTACTCAGGCAGAGAAGAACGGCTGCTGCTGCATCATCATCCTCATCATTTCTGCTACACTGGCAGGGCTAGGGGCCAGGACTCTATTCTTCAGGTTCTTGGGGATGTTGCTAACTCCGGGTCCGATAACAGGCACCACACCCGCAGTAGATGTGCTCGGTGTGAGGTCTCGCAGCAAGCTATCAAATACGGCGCATTTCTCGGCTTTTAAAAAAATGCTATGCGTCGCCAGGTGTGCCATCAGATTCGAGGTGTTACCTCCTTTGACAGTATCACAGTATCAGCTTAAAGCACTTGTTGCTGCTGAGTTTGCATCTTCTGCTGTGAAGTACAGCCAGACTTTGACCGCTTCGCCTTGGGCATTTTTAATCTGGAGCTCTGCTCTAAAAGAACGTACGTACCTGGGCCCGCCTACTATCCTCGGAAACGTAAAATGATTGGCTAGAATCTAAAGTGTATCACAAGGAAAAAGAAAGCACTGAAATAAAGCACCGAAATGTGCGCTGCCTTTCAGTCTGGTTACCACTGTTTATGTCAGAACCGGTACCCATCCCTAATTACTAATCGGTTCTTAGTAAACTTTATGCTTTATAAGTGTTTGCAGTGCTATGAGATGTAAAAAAATAAACCGAAATACACTTAAATACAAGTACTGTATTAACTATTATGTAAAATAAACTACAGAGTGCACTCTGCAAAGTGTGCTTGCAGGCAAGAGATGCAAGAATGCATGACAGAGGAATAGAATAGAATAGAATAGAATAGCTTTTATTGTCACTGTTACAAGAACAATGAAAGGCTGTTTGACATTTCTCCATGTGTGTGAAGTATTTACACAATCACAGACAAATTTACATTTACACAAGAACAATATGTACAAGTTATACATGCACCTGCAAACATACGGATACACCCATACAAACATACACGCACATGCATACATGTATGTATAAATACATGCATGCGAACATACAGACACATGTCTCCACATACACATACATACATGCCATGGCTCGCTGACTGGGAGTGCCGAACTGAGCTCCACAGGAATGAATCCAAAAATGTTACATTTGAATGTTTCAGATCATCAACAAAATGTTAATATTAGACACAGACAACACAAGTAAACACAACATGCAGGTTGTAAATGTAGCTATTTATTCTTATTAGAGTTATAATTCAGCCCATCGGAGGGTTTTCAAGTCTGAACCACCTTTTTAAGCCACAGCATCTCAGCCAGTTTGAATAGACCAAAGTCCCTCAGAGGTGAACTGGCTGATCATTGAACACATGTTGGTGACATTGATGGTCAGGGATGCAGAGCAGATGCAAAGCCACAGCAAACCACAAAGAGAAGCCCAACAAAGAACCTGGTGTCTGTATTTTTAGATTTTAAGGTTTTTTGATGAAGACAAAAACAAGGACAGCTTCCTCCAGGGAGAAGCTAGAAGCTGCCTCCTGCAGCTATAAATAGCAAGGCTTCAGGAAATCTCACTCTATGTCAGGAGTATGGAAACTGATGGGATGGCGTGCACCCTGCTTAATATTTTGGAGGACTAAATTGCAGCATCTCAGTCATCAATGAGGAAGTAAAGCAGGAAACCGATCGATGCACTGTGATCGATGATCTAGGTATAAAGTAAACTGCCTTTAATGGTAAATATTATTAATGTATATACAGACCATAAATATTTAAACAGGCACATAGTTTTGTTCTTTAAGGTTAACAAAACCATGATAACGGTGTCTACGTTACAGGACATTTCAATGTGAATAACTGGTAAGTGCTCTATTCTTAGGAAACCGTGGCCTTTCTGTCGGTTTGGATCTGCTGATGAGCCTTTGGTCTATATAAATAGACTGACTATGGCATAATCATGACTTTTGTCATCACAGAAGTGATGGGAACATTCAGAGACTAAAAAATAAAGCTGTGGAAGAGCAAATAGTGTGCACAATTCATCTGATCGCAGAGAAGCAGTGAAAAACCCACAGAAAGTAAAAGATAGACGTCCTAAAAACTGGTGCAATTCAGTATAATGTCATTGCATGTTTTGTTGCAATGGAGCAAACAACAACAGTACACTACTTTGCTGGGACTAAAGTATCTCTAATATAACATGGATGCTGTAAAATGTGATTGTGACATCCTTGACGTATGCACAGGAGTACAGAAGTAAAACAGCAGGAGTGTTAGCTCTACAGAGGAAAAGACACGCCTGTTACGTCGCTTACTACCTGCTTCTTGTCACCACATCGCCCGGTAGGATGGTTTCGACTCTCTCTGTAAGTGTACATCTCACTCTAGACTCTGGCTAACCCATTCTCTCCTCCCTCCGCAGCATTCCTACCAGCCCACCTATGGCTGTGCCACATCATACTGTTCATGGTAATACTGGTTTAATGTTGGGTAAAGTGCGCATGCGCAGTGCCTTTGTTTTCATACGCACATGGCCAAAAAAGCTTGGCGGTGACAGAGAATGAGAAGGGGGAAAGCGGATCGTTGAGTGAAACACATGAACCAGAATTGGTTTGTAAAAATGCTGCAACTTCAGTGGTGTGGAACTGGTTTGGTGTTTGTCCGTCAGATACACAACAAAGCACCATTTTTTTGTAGAACATGCAAGCGGCCGTCGTTATTGCCATATTTTTTGGACTAAGGTGCTCTTAAATCTGGGAGTAATCTGGGTGTCATGAATCGCTGTGCGGCAGGCAGGAGTTGGACCCAAAATGCAGGACTCACAGACTCGGGGAGGTGAACTCAAAACACAGCTTTATTTGCTGGTAGAACAAACATACAAACTAGACTAAACTGGGAAACCATAAACTAAGAACTCACAGGGAGACACAGGGAGATCCACACACAGCATGAGGGACGACGTCACGCCGAACAGAGGGAGACGCAGACAGAAATACACAGAGGGTTAACGAGGAAAGTGGGAACACACGGGGAACACAGGTGACACTGATAATCATAACGAGACAGGGCGGGGTGAACTGAACATGACATGTACGGGCGTGAGAGTCACAAAGTAAACAGGAAGTGCACAGAGGTTCAGACAGGAGGAGAGAGAGCACGGGGAAAACACAGACATAACGGGCTGGGGAAACATGAAACAACCACAAAGGGAGACGAGGGCTCATAAATACATAGAGGGCACGCAGGGGGAAGAGAGAGCACGGGGAGAACTTAGACATAATGGGCAGGGGAAACATGGAATAAAACATAAGGAGAGACGAGGGCTCACAGATACACAGAGGGGCACACAGGGGGTAAAAGCCATGAAGGGAAAACACTTAGGGAACAACACAACAGGGCAACTCAGAAAACATGGCCTAAATAAGGAACGAAATACAAAAATACAAGAAAACTAAGAATACTGGGCCAACATGGCCCAGGACCATGACACTGGGTCCTAAACTCCGTCCTTCAGGACCCAATGAGAAGGGGGAAAGCGGATCGTTGAATGAAACGGATGAACCAGAACTGGTTTGTAAAAATGCTGCAACTTCAGTGGTGTGGAACTGGTTTGGTGTTTGTCCGTCAGATACACAACAAAGCACCATTTTTTTGTAGAACATGCAAGCGGCCGTCGTTATTGCCATATTTTTCGGACTAAGGTGCTCTTAAATCTGGGAGTAATCTGGGTCCTAAACTCCGTCCTTCAGGACCCAAAGTCAAACGAACACTGCGACATCACTGAGAGTTAAAAACGGTCTAAATTCTTTCATCTTTAATAAAACGATCAGTGTTGCTGCTTTACCAGGTGTAACTATGAAGTTTAACATCCAGGCATCCATGAAAACAGAATTTATTATATTTAACGGACTTAGAAGTTAACAGGAAGTTAGCAGGAAGTTAGCGGAAGGTAGCTCACTGGTTTTGCTAGTGCCTAAGCATGATATAGCATGTTCTGACTGAGAGATTTCTGAACAAATTAAAACGTACAGCTCTGCTGTCACTTCCAACATAAATGAAGACAGAAAACTAAACAGCAGTGACGTTTGTAGGGTTACTGAAGTTGGGCTAGCTGGTATATAATGATGTGCTACGTGATCACTAGCGACACAGCTATGTTAGCATAAACACAGTGAAGCTGGAGGACGAACACTAACACTTTTCCACTCGATAAAAGTTAACGTGAGGGTTCCTGATGGTTAGAGACAAATGCAATCGCATGGCAGGATGCTGTAAACCACAGGTGTCGAACTCCAGACCTCGAGGGCCGGTGTCCTGCAGGTTTTAAATGTGTCCTTGATCCAACACAGCTGATTCAAATGGCTAAATGACCTCCTCAACATCTCTTGAAGTTCTCCAGAGGCCTGGTAATCAACTGATCATTTGATTCAGGTGTGTTGACCCAGTGTGAGCTCTAAAACCTGCAGGACACCGGCCCTCGAGGCCTGGAGTTTGACACCCCTGCTGTAAACCATAGGTGTCAAACTCTGGCCCGCGGGCCAAATTTGGCCCGCAACCTAATTACATTTGGCCCGCGAAGCCATACCAAATTACTATCAGAGCTGGCCTACTGGTATTATACAACTAATATATATATTGTTTAGTATTAAGCTTTGCTTGTTCCATATTCAGTTTTTCAGCAAAACGTGTTTGAGTCCATAAGAAAAGATTCATTCTTATATCTGGAGGAATAAATATATTTCAATAAATATTAACGTTAGCCCGCGACTTTGTTCCAGTTTTGAATTTTGGCCCACTGTGTATTTGAGTTTGACACCCCTGCTGTAAGCGGACCAAACTTCAGTCAGGAGAACAACTGAGATAATCCATCCACAATACGAGGTTAGTCATTAATATACTGCAACAACATGGGAATAGAGCCGCTGCCAGAGAATTCAACATTAATGAATCAATGGTACAGAAGTGGAGGAAGCAAGAAGAATGAGTTTAATAAAGTTTGATTTATCTGACTGCTTTGTTTCGCTTAATGTGCCTCCCTGCAGCTTATGGTCTGAAAAATGCGTACTGCACACTGCAGTTTAATGTTGCAAAGCACCTCTTTTTAACTTCAGTGGATATTACACATGGTTATGCTCAGGATATGTCAGCCCATTTCTACTGGAGATGCCCTTTGGTTAAACTTCAGCAAGGAATTTGCATTTGCACTGTTAAATCTTTACATAGCCTTAATGCACATAAAAAAACAGCTGCTTGTTTAAGTGAAAATAAATGGATGGGCTTTTTGCGCTGGTAAAGTTGTGGAGTTGTATTTTGTCTCGCATCAATTATATTGTCAGTTATATCGTTATTGCAAATTTTCAAATATATGTCGTGATAAATATTTTTGCCATATCGCCCTGCTCTAAGCAGCCCACTTAATCCAAGCCCATATGTATTTCTCTGTAGTTTGTAAATAAACATTTTCACTGCACCATCTGCTCCTGAATCCAGAATCCTCCTATGCCATGACAGAACATCTAAATCAGCAACATTTTGGACTCTTCTGAGGCACCTTCTATCACGCTGTAAGCACCTGAGAGATGAGTTGGTATCTACGGATGAAATGAAATCATTTGAAGAACTTTACATTAGCCTTGAGAATAGTTTCATAACTTGGCCAGCTCCAGGCCTCGAGGGCCGGTGTCCTGCAGGTTTTAGATCTCACCCTGGGTCTACACACCTGAATCAAATGATTAGTTCATTACCAGGTGTCTGGAGAACTTCAAGGCATGTTGAGCCATTTAAATCAGCTCGACACATCTAAAACCTGCAGGACACTCGTGGCCTGGGTTTGGACACCACTGCCATAACTGAATACTGAAAGAAACTACAAGTCACGATCAGCTTCCTCATCAAGAACATCATGAGAAGTCAGTGCAGCTGAGCAGACTTACTCAGGAGGAGTGGTAGAGAAGGACTGAAGAATGGCCACATCAATTTTCCCTGTGCGATAACACAGGTGGATCCTGCAAAACGAGTGTGTTGTCTCTAGTACAACACATAACAATTCTGGGTTTATCTCTGGACTCCATCTCTTTTACATCACTCTGTCAGAGGCCATAGCTGTGAGTGCCTTCAATCGGGCATACTGGGCATTTGCCTGGTGGGCTGACAGTGATTCTTCGTATTTATGGGTTGATGGGTTTTGTTTTGTTTGTTTATTTTGTAACGGCATGAGCAATGAAAGGTGGTGGATTGGCCAGATGCTAGCCGATGTGTAAAAATAACTCAGTTGTTTGGTGGTGGCTATGGCAGAGCTTCCACAGCCCTGCTCACAGCATTCCTGACTCTTTTTCGCCTGCACAAAACAGTCCCCTTTAGATTATACCTTCGGCTACTGGGTATGATGGCTCAGCCATCCTGGTGGTCTGGCTTGGCTGTTTAAGAGGGTTTCAGCGCTGGGTGGTTTCTTCAGGCGCTTCCTACTGTTCTTGTGAGGATTGACAATACCACCATGGGGGCTTATATTAGCCATCGGGGAGGGATGCATTCACGCCAATAGCAGCAAACATTTCCTCTCTCTGAGTGCAACACATCCCAGAGTCAGAATGGGGAATGAATCTGCGAGGCGTTGTGTTATATGGTGATTGGGCTTTGCATCCAGCCACTGTAGAACAGCTTCAGCTGGAGCTTTTAGCCACTACATAGAGCAATAATCTTCACTAAGCTTGATCTTAGAAACACGTTCCATCTGGTGGACATTGGGGAGGTGACGAATGGAAAACTGTTTTCAACACTTGGACATTTCAAGCGTGCCGGGCTGACAAATGCCTCAGTTGTTTTCCAGGCTTTAATCAATAATGTGCTCTTTGTATGTGCACCTGTTTGACCTGCAGATTTTTTTCCAGAGAACAACTAGAACAGGAAGCAAGTCAGAGTTCTTCAATGACTATGAGACACTAAGTCTAGTCTTGGTCTTGGTAGCCGGGGATCCGTCCGCCATGGCCTCTGATCCTGGCTGCCACGTGGCACACATTGCATGCGACCCCTATGGCGCCCACTGCAGGTGGTGGGCCTGCATAAGAATGGGCCCATGTCCCTTTTTCGGGTTGTGCCCAGCCAGGCCCCATGGACCAGTGCCCGGCCACCAGATGTACAGCTTCTGGCACCCTCCCCGGGCCTGGCTCCAGGGCAGGGCCCTGGTAACACTATCCCAGGCAGGGTGAACTGTTTCCTTGATCTTGCACTCATAGGGGTCTTCTGAATTAAATTGAATTGAGGAGCAGACACAGACTGTTTTATATGAGATCCTTCTCATGCACTTCAACAGTCTTATTCATCATCGAGTCTTAAATGATCCTGTTATGACCAATGACTGCTCGACTGTGTCAAAGAGCTACTTCCACAGTGTGGAGAAGCCATAATTCTGACTCCACGCCAAATAAAAGGGGGAACCCTCCCAGGGATTGACACCTAACAGTTAAATAGTTAAAGGATTAAACTTCTCTTTCCTTTCTTTAAACAAAAAAATATTTTCAAAAAACTATTCAAAGGTCCCAAATATCTTATTTCACTCAGGGGAGGAAGGCAGACGAGAGGCAGCTGTGTCATTATGGCGTTTGTATCCTGCTGCTACTGGGACCAGTTACAGTTCCTTTCACTAACACACACACACACACACACACACATTCTAGTTTTGATATCTTAGTGAGGACACCTAGTTGACATGATCCTTTTCCTAGCCGCTCACTGTAACCATCAATAATGGATGGTTAATGCTCAACCTAAACCTAACCATAACCTAACTGTAACCCTGACACTAGAACCACATTGTGAGTCTGCTTAGACTCTTTGAGTGCTAACATTGGTGCTCCAATCATTTGGTCTGGCTCTAACGGTGTGATTCAGACTGAGCAGACCTGGTGCATTTTGAATCAAAACTGCAGAGTCATTTTACTATTATTTAATAAGGAAGAACAGAGAAGAGTCCATGACCACGTTATATCAGTAAAGATGTTGTGTCTGCATGAGAGTAGACTGTCTCTGCAGGCAGCATCACACCCAAACAGAGCAGACAGCCTGTTCATCCTGAGCTCGCCAAGGTCACCAAAGGTCAGGCGGACAAAAACCTGCAGTCTTAACAAAGCCACAGGCAAAGACACTCTTTATTATCAACTATCTAATAAAACGCAAAACAGCCAAGAAGTGAATCTGCCATGAATTTCACAACTTTACAAGCTAAGAAATAGACACTGAGCTTTATATTGATTAAATATGTTAAATAGATATTAAATTAAATATAGATCCTGATAAATGCCTCGTTAATTTTTCATCATAGAATTACTGTTGAAACAACCCCTTATCCATGTTTGATGCCCTGCAATGGACTCACAGCCAACTGTAGAAAGCAGCCCAATCAGAGGCACTTTTTCTTTGACCCAGTTTATTCTAAGTGGAGATATTATCTGAATTTCAGGAGTGGGACCACACCTCATTCTCGCCGCCTCAGTTTATATATGCCCCCTTCACCAATACCCTCTGTTCTCATTTTCATGCCCCCCAGGAGCCCAGGAGCCGCTGCCGGTCCTCTTTGAGGCCTTCCCCACACTGCAGCACCAGTACACGGTCCCTCATCCATCATCGCTCATCGTAACTGAGGATGTGGTCCCAGCTAGTGAAATTGCTAGTAAAAATGTTAATGTGATAAACTCACCAGCTACTGGCTCACTGACATCCAGTACAAGAAGGCCAGGCTTACCAAAACATACAGTTTGATTTGTGCGCTCTGCTGCTGCTGCACACAAATACTGTCCAACACAAGGAATTCAGCCTGGATTTACACTCTTCCCAGTGTCCTATGGCAGGTCAGCTCTATCACAGGCAAGGACAGCTCTGACGCTTCAGAAGTGTTATCAAAATAAATAAATAAATAAAATAGAAATAACATAGTAGTTTGGATCAAAAGCCAGACTAAAATAATAAGTTTTAAGACACAATTTAAAAGACTGCATGGACTCGGAGAGACGAATATAAAGAGGGAGGTTACTCCAGAGTCTGGGAGGTACGACAGCAAAGGCCCGATCCCCTCTGGACTTCAGACGAGACCTCGGTTGCGTCAGGAGCATTTGATTGGAAGATCTAAGTGCCTTATTAGGGATGCACAAATGGAGGCGCTCGCATAGATAGCTGGGAGCTAAATTGTTTAAAATTTTAAAGGTAAGCAAATGTTATATTTTTTAAGTATTACTCCCAAAGGCAGCATGTACAAGGAAAAAAGAACTGGGCCGAGCACAGATCCTTGAGGCACACCACAGTGAATTTGTTTTTAAAAACTGAAGCTGACCCTCCACCTCTGTCAGTGGACCGGGGTGAGCTCAGAAAGGTGAATCGGGTTGGTTCTGAGAAAGAAAAGAACTCACCAGGGCAAAGCCAAGTTTCAGTCAAGAATAAGAAGTCCAGCCCGGATGAAAGAATCAGCATAAAGAGTCCTAAAGTTGGCAGCATGGTGTTCAGAAAACAGCCTGGGACTGGGAGGTCATTGTCAACATCAGGAGGCACTGACTTGGCCCCCCTCTACATCAACGGGGAGTGTGTGGAGAGAGGGTCCACACCTCCCGGTTCCTTGGTGTCCTCATCTCTGCTGACACCTCCTGGACAGACAACATCTCAGCGGTCGTCAAGAAGGCCCAACAGCGGCTGCACTTCCTGAGAGTCTTCAGGAAGTACAAGCTGAACTCCAACCTGCTGCTGACATCACGGTATGGTACGGCAGCTGCACTAAGGCGGATAGAGGCTTCAGAGTGTGGTCAAGACAGCACAGAAGATCATCGGCTGCCCTCTCCCCTCCCTGAAGGACATTTATTCCTCCCGCTGCCTCAGCAGAGCAGCAAGCATTATCCATGACAGCTCCCAGTCCGGTTCTAACCTGTTCAACCTGCTTCCCTCAGGGAGGCGCTACAGGTGCATCAGCAAGGAGACCCACAGACTCACAACAGTTTTTTCCACCCGTAACCTGAACTCACACATGATAAACACAGTTCCACCCCCCAATGTAGGACCTCTACACACAGACTACACAACTATCATCACCACTGTGCAACACTTAATTTACGTGCAGTAACCCACACTGTAATATATAGCACTATGTTTTGTTTCTATATTTGTAGATAGTGCTGCAGAACTGTGCAACTCACCCCTCTTTCTTTCCCACGTCTGCACTGAATAGGAGATGCTCTGAAGCTTATTGTGCATGTGTGTAGTGACAATAAAACGCATTCTATTCTGTTTTTGTTCACATGCTAAGTTCAGCATTCAAAATCTTGGTGTAATGTTTGAGTCTTCTCTGAGTTTCAACTGTGTAAAATCTTTATCTCACTCCTAACATTTCTAAACATGGTCTCCTCTGCTGAACTGGAAGAAATTATCAATGCGTTTGTGTCACTGCATTTAGATTAATGTACTGGCCTCTGTGCTGGATTAGAGAAACCACCAAGGCTCTGCACCAGTCTACAGCTGACTCTGTCCATTCTTTTAAAAAGCACTTCAAAACCTTTTTGTTTAAACAGATTTTCTGTTGAGAAGTTTTTTAAAAATTTTAAAACTACAGGTTTATGTTATTTTGGCACTTAATGGGTTTTTTTGTGACGGTTTGTCTGTGAAAACGTCCTCACAATCACTAAAAACCAAAGAACACCACCCCCACAGTAAAGCGGTGGAAACATGGGTCATTTTTCTGCTAAGAGCACAACATGACCTCCCTGCATGGAGGGGCCAATAGACAGGACCGCGTATCGTACTGTGACGAGGAACCTTCGTCCCATGAAGATGGATGTTCAAGCATGACGATGATCCAAAACATCGTGTCGAGGTAACGAAGCAGTGGATGAAAATAAGAGTGGCCTATCGAGTCTTCCACTCATCACCTCCAGCTGGTGACGGCAGATGGCTGCCCCTCACCGAGCCTGGGGTTACTTCTTCTTCTCTGTAATGTTGTAGGGTATTTACCTTATAAATATGAAATATATAAATATGAAACATGTCAAAACAAAGCAGAGACAGCGATCAGTGATAACTGATTCTCAGTGCTGGAGATAAGGATGTACGGTAACCTTCAACATTACACATCCTGTGGACACATACTGTTTGATCTATTGTTAGCATAAAGACGCTGACAGGTGCAGATGAATGAGCCCCTGATTTCTTCAGCCTACAGCAGACAGACTGTCAGCAGTTAGCTGCAGGACTGCAGAGCGTATGCTTGGTTTTATGTTGCGTTGTTGTTTTTAGCCTGACAGATGCCAAATGATCTGTCTGATCAAACGGGCGATTGTGGAAGAACACAAGCGCTTTGTCCTCTGGAGGCTGCTGACCTTCTCTGGCCACACAAACTGCTACACACTCACACTGACATTAACCTGTCACTGTGGTACACCACTCTATACTTCACATATCTTGGTTGTCCTCATTTACACGACAAACACTTAAATAGACACACACAGTGACACTGTACGCCACCCCGAGAGGCCCAGTGTGGCACGCTACTGGTGTGTCACATGCTCAGAGTCTAAACAGCCTCTGTGAACCCACACTGCTGCAAATATGTCGCCAGCACCTCCAGATTCAAATCAGTGTGTCATTGAGCAACAGAGGTTAGCAAAGGTGTCCCAGTCCAAATATGGTGTAACAGCAGGAACGTGTGGGACATTCCTTTCTTATGACTTCATAAACTCAGCTACTGGGAGATTAATCCAGCGTGGTGTGGCAGCTTTGATCGTAGACCAAAAATGTGCGCTCCAAAAAGATCCCAGCGTAATCAAAACAGGCCGTCCTTTGGCGTCCACCGGGCAGTGTTTTGTAAATAATGTGTGTTTATCATTTATATGGGAATATAAAGAACTAGTTTTAGCTGTTCTACATAAACAGCATATCCCAAATATCATCAAAACAGAAAATTAGAATAAGAGCTTTCAAATCTAATTTATTGGCACAATTATTTCAATTTACTTTGCTTTGGAAACAAATGTGCTGTGAGGGCTGTTTAGATCACATGTTACATAATGAAGTAATGAATGTCATTTCTAACTGTTTGATTTTATAAAGTATGTTTGATAAATGTGAGGTCATGTCCAATCTGGAAGAGACATGTTAAAAAATGACCACGGCCTGCACGACTTCACATTTGATGTTATAGTCAGTGTGTACTAGTGATGGGATTTCCGGCTCTTGTTAGAGAACCGGCTCTTCAGGTTGTTTTGTTGCTATAATTTACATTATTATTAACAATAATATAAAATTATGCACAAAAGGAATTACTAATGTAAAAAAAAAAGTGGTTTTATTTATATATGTTTATATATAAATATATGCGGTGGCCCCTAGAGACAAAACACGTACAAACTCCAAAACACATTTCTAGCATGAACTGAACTTCCAAAACAGAGCTACTAGATCACTTAAATTACACAATTGAAAGCATGAAAGCATGTGTGTATTGTTTGTGTATTTATACACAAGCACTCATATATAGTCAAATAATTTAAAAAAAAGTTCATTTACCTGTTACTACCACACACCAAATCCGGTCGTTGGTACTTGCTGGCTTGTGTAGCCACGAGGTAACAAAAGCTCAACACTGCGCCCAGCATCCTGGAGCACGTCTGTTGTCTTTTGTACGTGTTTTGAGTTTTTATGTGCTTCTGATTTTTTACGTGTTTTGGAGTTTGTACGTGTTTTGAGTTTTTATGTGCTTCTGAGTTTTTACGTGTTTTGGAGTTTGTACGTGTTTTTACGTGTTTTGGAGTTTTTACGTGTTTTGGAGTTTTTATGTGTTTTGTCTCTAGGGGCCACCGTAAATATACTTTTATTTATTCACTCCACATAAAATGTAATAAATAAATCATATAATACAAAAATCAACTATTCACATTTCAACTTTTAACTATTTAAATTTTCAGCTTTTTCCTTTTACAAATTTAAAGTGAAACAACACAAAACACTGCAAACCACAACACAATTAAATATAAATTATAATATGAAAACAAAAAGAAGATGCATATTCTCTGTCATATGGCATGAATAAACTTTCTGAATCCTTTATCATCTGCAACTGAAAATAGTTGTGGATGATTACTATACCTTTCTAATGTGACGTTGTTGTCCATGGCTCTCTCTCTCTCTCTCTGGCTCTGTTCCTGTGCTACTGAGTGTAACTACCGCCCCTCCCCCCTCTGCCCAGCATAAAGCACAAGGCTCGCGTGCGGAGTGAAGCGGGAAAAAGTGCGAGAGAGAGGCTGAGAGAAAGAGAAAAAAAACCCCACGGCTCGGGATTAGGAGCCGGCTCGCGTCGTTCATGTCAGAGATCCGGCTCTAAGAGCCATTTCGTTCGCGACCGACCCATCACTAGTGTGTACATGTTTCTATTACAGCAGTGCAACAGTGTTCAACCCAACGTATCTCTGTGAAAGACAAATAACTGCAGCTGAATAAAAGCTTTATTGCTGCCTAATTCATCGCTACGTGTACCTCCGTCCAAGATAATGGATGGTTTGTCATCTGCTGGTGTGTCTGCAGGACAAGCATGTAATGGGATTAGTGGGGATAAATTCATGGAGGAGAGGAGAATGAGACAGACCTAATGCTAGCTAATGAAAGGACAGCAAACTAACACAGAGGAAGAGGTCAAGGCAGATTTCTTTGCAGGGTGAGATGAGGAAGGGAGGAGAGTAACCACTGTGATCACCCAGAAGAGAATGACTCAGGTCTGTGTCCAGTCTCCCCAAATCAGCATGACACAGCAAACTAAGCTACATAAATCTCTGAATTACCAGCTGAGCCACTAATCCAGGCGGTATGACACTCGCCAAACTGCTAGTTCTGTGATATTTTACCACCGAGCATAAAAGTGCTTACAGGAAAGGCCAGGAAAGAATAAGCCATGAATACAGAGTTTAAATCATAAGATTATTTTATAACGTTTAACATTACGCAGAAGCATTTCATATTCATGAAACGCTTTCAATTAAAAGAAAACATCGAAACAGGTAATAAGGACACACCCAACATGCTCAACACCCACTTTAGTACTTCCTACTCAGCAGTTTCAATTACTGGTTAAAGCAAATGTGTTAGAAACTTAAAGCACGTAAAGAATCTGCTCAAGTCAAACAAGACATCAGACACACATCACCAAGAAGGCAAGTTTAAAGCAGTCCTACAGAAAGGTTTCAAAACTCACTCCCACAGCTTGATTCCAAGGATGTTAGATTCCTATCGGGCCTTTTCTACTGTTAATGTTTAAGCTAAATGACAACTTTGTTTGTCCACTGTCAGCATTCGAAACAACTTCTACAGGGTTTAATGGAGCACACAGATTTGACTTTTTACAAAAGCACTCAATGAGCTGTAGTAATGAAGAATTGTATCACAGTATGTTTTGTCATATCCTGTCTAAGATGTTTTTTCTTGCATGAGCCTAAGCACTCATTTATACTCGTATCCAATACAACTGATTTCGGTTTTATGCTTCCTAAAACCCTTAAAATTCCTTGTCAACGTCTTTTAGTTTAACCAATCCTAAAGAAAATCAAGCTTTGCTGCTCTACTCTATTTCCCGTTCCCTCCCCAGTGTGTTGCAACATGTATGTGGATGCTGAATGAGACGGGTGGAGGGATGAGCGCTACATGGTTGTGTTTGAGCAGGAGGGCTGGATGATGAATGGGCTTTTATAGACATGCTGTTCGTTTACGGAGGCTTGTAGGCGATGATCTCTTTAGTGTAATATGAAAAGGAAACAGACACATCGTGATATCACAAACACAATCCTACATTTGTGCCAACCTAATAAAATAATATGCAGTACTGTGTGAAACTCATCAAGTGGCCTGAACTAAAAGTTCTCCAGCAAGTTTAGTAGCATTGCTACTTGAGATTGTTCATGTTGCAGCCAAGAACTTCACTGATGACTGCTGCCATGGTGTAAATCAGCTGGTTGGTTCCAGCGATGGTCACACTAGGGACTGTCCACTGCAGTAAAAACTAGAGATGGCACGATACCACTTTTTTATGTCCGATACCGATATCATAAATTTGGATATCTGCCGATACCGATATGAATCCGATATAGTGTTTTTTAATCAACAAAACTGTTTTTTAAAATATCTTGCTGCATTTTGTATAAGTTCATACTCAAGTTTAAAACAACAACTACACTAAAGCTATTCTGTTATACCTGTATGCAAAAAAACATTTCATAGTTCAGCAATACTGATCAATCTAATAAACTTAGACCTACACCATCCTCCCTATTCTGGTATTTTAAAGAGTACTTAGCGTAAATATTAAGCAACCTAACTAATAGGGTTCCAACTCCCAGCAACAACAAAAATAAATAAATAAAAAATAGGGAACCACCCCTCACGCTCCACCTCATGATGCTTAATCGACGTAATCAACCTTAATTTGATGCAGTGTGAAAAAAAATGCACAGAAATCAATTATTTTTCAAGAAATATTAAATAGATTCAATATCTTTCTTCAACAAAATTGCAGACTGCACAGATGGTACCTTCCCAAAGTAAAAAGTACTATAGCTTACTAGGGTATATATATTAGACTTAATAGTTACTATATACAGTAATTGACTTCTATTCATTTTACATCAAATTAAAACTTTGGGTGTCAGATAATTATTTATTAAAAGCTCGACATTTTAAATGAGAATAAGAAAGAAAAGTATGTCTTTGTGCCCCCTTTTCCCAGTTAATGCCCTATCGGCCCCCCTGGCTAAACTTTGCTAGATCCGCCCCTGCACAGTTACCAGCCGTCAGCTACGTAGAAAAAGATCCTGGTGTAGAAAGTAATATTAAATAAATTCTAACAACAGCTGATCAAGCTTAAACGTGCTGCTGTTGTTCAGCCGCTGGTTTCCTCTTTCTGGTGCAAAGTGGGCCAAAAACAAACAAGAGACACGGACTGGCGACAGAAAAGCCGATCAGCTGATCGTTAAGCAGTTTCATGATTGAAGTAGCAGCCGGAGAGCGAGAGGCAGTCGCTCCATATATCGCTTGGTAAGCTTAACGCAGGAATGCTTTACAAACATTCAGAGATGGACTTACACACTTGCTTTACTTCTCTCAGGATAACTTTGTCGGAGATGAAATGCCAGGTTGCTAGCGAAGCTCCACATGCTATCCAGACCACGACAGGTCCCGCATGCCACAGCCGCTCTATCACGTGATGCATACTGCTCCGACGTGCTAACGTTCTGAGGTGAGTTACGGCGTGTTGCAACTTTTGTGAGGTGCTTTCGTGATATTTAATGGATCGGATTACATTTTTTATTTTTCTCCGATATCCGATCCAGTAATTTAGGTCAGTATCGGACCGATACCGATACGTAATATCGGATCGGTCCATCTCTAGTAAAAACTCTGCATTATCACTCCGTTACCTGCTGCAAGCACTGCCACAGTCTGATTTTCTTTCATCACTACCTGAATTGTTTGACTAAAAGGAAAAAGAAATGGCAGATGTCCTTCTCTACAGGGGTAGAACTGTTGGCAAACTGTTCACCACCCCCCAACCGCCCTGTCTGTCATCACTCCACTAGCATTGCTGTTTGTAATTATATTCACTCCACTTTTACACACCTGTACATAATATCCTAAAAGCCACAAATCAATTAGAACCCTGCTCTGTTTGGTAATGAACTGTGATAAAACAAATATCCCCTGCCTATGAAAAACCATAGGCTTCCCAAGGGAGTCATGAGTTCATAATGTTCATGTTCATAAACACTGAAAGCTGACATGGAGTAGGTCCCAGGCCCTGAACTCCATAAGCAAGAAAATGGATTGATGTATAAATACACACACACACACATATATTAGGGGTGCAACGACAAACAAAATTCACGGTTCAGTTCGGTTCAGTTCGATACTTTGGTGTCACGGTTCGATATTTTTTCGATACAAAAAAAATGTTCATGCCTTTTTAATTTGTCATTTATTAAAATTATAAATATATATTTTAACTCAAACGTACAGTTTTTAAATTTAATGTTGCTGAAACAACAAAATAATAATAAAAAAATCTATCTGATGGAGAAATCACCCATCTTTGGAAAAGAGAGTTTATTACAGAGAAATGTCTCTTTCAAAATAAAAGCTCTACTATCCGCTTCTTCTGGGCTATATTCGCAGCAGCATATTAAACATATCAGGTCCCCATAAGGAGAATCCTGTGCTAACGGCTGTCTAAATGACTCGGGTAAAGTTTGTAGCATGGTGCTTGTTGTTTTGTCTGCTTCCACTTGTCTTTGCACCAGGATGATGTCGGAGTAAATGTGCAGTCATATTCGTTGTGTTCCCACTAGTGCTGTCAGCGTTAATCTGAAATGACCTTAACGCCACAACACGGCAAATCTCCGTTAACGAGCTACTGCGGATCGCCCCGTGCGTGGGGCTAGACGGCCAACACGTTAACGAGCTAACTGCGCTAACACACTAGTTCCCACCCATGTAATTGAGCATTGCGTGGCACATCCAACATACTGTTTTACTTTAGTCCATGACGCGCTTACCTTCAGGGTCATACGTCACATGAAGACCAAAATAGTTCCAAAGGCCAGATCTGAATGAGGGTGGGGGATAGTGATGGCCCGCTTGAAGCTGATGCTCCGGAGCGTGTGTCGAAAAAAACAACACACTGGTTCAGAAGCACTGTGTCGAGGCTTGCTTCGTTTGGCAAAAGTCACGTGACCAGTGACGTCCGAAGCTTCATTACGCACGTAACTGCTTTGGTACCTGATTCAAACGGATATAAGGAAGTGAATCATCCACGGGATTCGTGGAGTGTGTTGATGGTGACAGAGAGCGAAGAGGTGATCATTCCACTGACAGATATGGAGCCAGCGAGGAAGAGAGGACGTTCTGGCGTGTGGGAATATTTTGAGTTGATTTTGCTCAATTTATTTTATCTGCCGAAGTGAAAAACTTGAAATGTCCAAAATCATGTTTTCATAATGTAAATATCATTACAGCATATGACTTCAGGAACACTTCCATGTGAATTAAAGCTGATGAAGACTACAACAATGTATTTGACACTATACGTACATTACATTGCTACAGTTTAGAAAATCATTTTGTTTATTGTTTTTAGGTGATAGTCTGCAGGACCCAGGAATACCTGCATATCTACCAGCTTGCAGTGTGGTTCCTGCACTCCACAGCCTCTTCTGTTCCATGCAAGTGGATTTTCTTCAGGGCAGGAGAAACTATTTCTAAGAAAAGAAACAGACTCAGCCAGCGCACAGTAACACTAATCCTCTTTTTAAATGTAAATAACAAAAGGGCTACCTTACATAGATCATGTTTTTACTTTGCAAGTTCTTGATTAGGGGTGGGTTTTGACTATCGCTTTTCTGATTACAATCCATGCTAAATTGAATAAAGTGATATTGATTCATTAAAATCCCGTGTCGATTTGTAAATTAACGTTATTATGCCTGAAACGCCAGCATCTCAGGTTAAACCTCACAACATGTCGTCAAACACCATGCAGCTAAAACAGTAACTGGGAGCAGGTTTACGGATTCTGCATACAAACGTGAACACAGACGCGTCAGAATCAGATTTTGGTGCGTTGTCGGGTCCGCGCTGTGTTTGCCTCTTTTTTTTTCGCTGGCTTCTGCAGCTGCAGGTTTCATAACTCTCTGTTTACATCTCTAATTAAGTCTCACATGTGTCAGCTTTCTTTTAATAGATACGAAATTATGGATATATACTGTTAAATGATCAGAATTGTAATATTTCTGACTGAGGCAAAACTTTCCAGATTCCAATCAAATTGAATCGGATCCTGTATCGAATCAAAATGATTCTACAAATCAGTGACGATGCAGCCGTACTCAGCTTCCTAAGCATTTTCCCTTTCCAGTTCACAATCAATCCCACCCCTAGGTCAAAAATATGTATAGGACAATTGGTCTAATCTAATATTTTGTATGAACCTGTCCAGCTGTCCAGTGATTAAACGACAAGTAGATGTAAGTAAAAGCTATACTATACGCTTCTTCTGGGCTATATTCTCAGCAGCATATTAAACATATCAGGTCCCCATAAGGAGAATCCTGTGCTAACGGCTGTCTAAATGACTCGGGTAAAGTTTGTAGCATGCGTGCTTGTTGTTTTTGTCGGCTTCCACTTGTCTTTGCACGAGGATGATGTCGGAGTAAATGTGCAGTCATATTCGTTGTGTTCCCACTAGTGCTGTCAGCGTTAATCTCGTTGAAATGACGTTAACGCCACAACACGGCAAATCTCCGTTAACAAGCTACCGCGGATCGCCCCGTGCGTGGGGCTGGGTGGCCAACACGTTAACGAGCTAACTGCGCTAACACACTAGTTCCCACCCATGTAATTGAGCATTGCCTGGCACATCCAACATACTGTTTTACTTTTGTCCATGACGCGCTTACCTTCAGGGTCATACGTCACATGAAGACCAAAATAATTCCAAAGGCCAGATCTGAATGAGGGTGGGGGAGGTTCAATTTGCCATGTTGCAAGGAGAGCTTAGCTTCTGTCTCGCTAGCTTGCGCTGCGCTCAGTGGATCTGTGCTCGACAGTGCAGCCTAGGCGGAGTAGTCAAACACAGCTCCACTGAGCTCTCAACACAGACAGCATCGTCAGAAGGAAAGTTGATGAAATAAATTAAAAATTTTGTATTGTTCGATACATATGCGTACCGAACCGAAAGCACTGTATCGAACGGTTCAATATCGATACGAATATCATTGCACCCCTAATATTATATATACATATATATGTGTGTGTGTGTGTGTTTCTGTGGTTCAGCATTATGATGCTGAACCACATCATAATGAATAAATGGATAAATTTCCAAAATCCCGGAGCAATGCAAATTAGCCGGTGAGAGGTAAGGAGCTCTGTCATTGGTTAGACAGTCTTAGCTTTGCACCTATACCAAAGGCCATTCAGCCTCTGTGTTTACACTCTGCCTACACAGATGTTGGACATGAGACGACACAGGAAAAGGATTTTTGATGTGAGGTTTTTATTGAGATTTTATTTCTTTTTTTTCTGATTTGAAGTATTTATTAATGGAATAATTATTTATTTTCAAATACTGATTTATAAATATTTATTTTATTTTATTTATTTTTTTTGCCTGTCCCGTTTGGCTCTTTTGCATCAGAATTGTTGTCTAAAGGCAAAGAAAGATGCCCAACGGATTTACTTTACCAAATTGACCATCCCAGCCTTGCCGTAATGGTCCATTTGATTCACCTTTTATTGTTTATTTTATTTTCACTTACTGAATATGGGACAGACTTGACTGGGGGAAAGAAGGGGAGAAAGAAAGAGAAACAGCTGAGAAGAGGGACGGGGGAGAAGGGCAAAAAACAAAAACCAACAGAATTTTCTTTTAAATTAAATTACTAGATAATAAATTACTTTTGTATTGAATAAATAAAATAACTTAAAAATGAATTTGTAAATTAATATTTTATCGCACAATTCATTGTTTAAGCAAAGAACTTTTTATTTCGATGCGCTGGATCTTCTGGTCCTCTGCACATAAGTGGATTTCCATTTAGACTTTATATAGACAACAACTCAAAGTGCTTTACAACAAGTCACATTCACCCATACGATCATCTAGTGCTGTACTTTAAACACTTTAAACACAAACACAGATACTGTGGGGAGAGGCCACAGAGGCACAGGGAGAAAACTCACACAGAAATCCAACAATTAAAGAGGAACCTTCTCGATGTAACACTACCATCCTGCAAGATGACCTGGTCCTGGGCCATCTTAATAAGCATGCTGTGCACAGTAGTTTCATATTCCTGCCAGAACAAACACCACACAGTTTGTACACAAGGCTCAGATTCTCGCTTTGCCAGATACAGACAATAGTTTAAGATCCTAATGTCTCTGCACAGCTCTGTATGTACTGAAATATCCAACCTCAGATATTTCCTGCTCACTCTCTGCACCGCCTTAGACAACAAGTAGTTCATGCTATACATAGCATTGACTTTTCATTCCAGCCATGTGCACTCATCAGGGCATCAGTGCTGCCGTAGTAACCACACTAACACTTCCTTGCACCTGTTGAAATGGCCTCAGTCTGATCGTGCCCTGAACAAACTCACCTTTAACATCCCACACACGGACTAAAGATGTGCGTGTCAATAACACGTGACAGGAGAACATGCTGGTTGTCTGTCATGGGGCTGAATTAGAAACAGAGCAGGAACTACAGTTTGTCAGATTAAGACTGATCAGGTCCAACATCCGCTCCCAGCACTGATTTACACGTTTGGTGTCACATTGAAGGAAACGCCTACTGGCACAACCTGCATGTGTTAAACTGCTCCTGCGTGTAAACAGCGTGTCACTTACGGCTTTTTGCATCACAAGGACGCGCACTGGCGTCTCAGGGTGACTCAGATGTTTGCTGAATGAGGTGTAGACCGGACTAGGCGGGACTCATTTCAGCAAAACACGAGCTTTTCCACCCACCAGTGTTTATCTGTGTGCTTATTTTAAAGAATTATTCCATCGTTATCAAATACGAAGCATTACACGCACGTCGCGCCGTTTCTGCTGAGTCAGACACCAGTGCTCCCGTGTGCTGATTCTCGGGTCCATCTTAAACTGGTGTGTTTGCGAATGAACTTCGGTAAAACGTTACAACGTTACCGGGCGCGCAGAGGGTCTCGGAGGCGTGTCGTACCTGTCGGGTGGTCGCGGGCTCCTCGTTCCCGGTGGGTGAAGGTGTTTCTCCTTCAAGCGATGCTGGGGTGACCGGAGAAGAAGCCATGTCCCCCCGACATCACCTCTCACTAAGCGCCGCTCCTAGTGTTACTTTCCTCGGTGTCCTCCAGCGTGCAATACGCTGCCTGGCGCAGTTTGCACGGACGGTGGACCGGTTGCGTCGCTCGTCTCCTGCGCGATCAAAGTGAGTCTTCGGCTGCACAGTGCAGCCACTGTCCCTCCTCCGGCCGGCGGACTAGTCCAGGCGAGGCGGATGACGTTGTCCCGGGTCTCGCTCGCTCTCGCACATGCAGGACTTGGCCCAGTCTGTCTTCTTCTGCCACACTCTGCGCTCTGCTTTTCACTTCATGTCTTTTTGTTTTGTAAGGTGGCTAACACGATCACTCCTCTTCTGCCTGCAGGACTCTGTGACTGCTCTGTGCTGTGGCAGCACACTCCAGCCTGATAGTTCATTTTACAGCTTTTGGCACTGCGACGCTCTCCTCGGCTCGACAGACACAATCTCACCATGTCGGCACAATATACTGAGTGCAATCCATAACATGATTTTATCTCACTGTAACTTTGAAATCGACCAAATGTTGCGTAAATGACGTGTCACGTGACTTGAGCACATGTACACCCCCTGTCCTCACAGCAGACATTCATCTTAGCCCCCCCCCCCCTTGTGTTTTGAGATCATTGCTGCAACAAAAGGTTGCCACAGATATTTCTACATGAAACGTACTGAATCAGTTGGCACATATTTAACTATGGTTGGATGAGACCTGCACTCTGTTTTAATATAATGTTGTTTTGTTTGAGTGGCTGAAATAAAGCTAATAAAATAAATGAATACTAAAATAAAGCTGAATCACATCACAGGAATGACACAGCCCTGTTCCTCCGGGCTGTCAATCTGTGAATCAGCAAACATGTATGATTTATTGTCATTCATTTGCTGAACAAACTTACCTCTGAACTTTGACCCTGAAAATTCAATTCAATTTTATTTATATAGCGCCAAATCACAACAAAAGTCGCCTCAAGGCGCTTCATAGATACAGAGAAGAACCCAACAATCATATGACCCCCTATGAGCAGCACTTTGGCGACAGTGGGAAGGAAAAACTCCCTTTTAACAGGAAGAAACCTCCGACAGAACCAGGCTCAGGGAGGGGCGGGGCCATCTGCTGTGATTGGTTGGGGTGAGAGAAGAAAAACAGGATAAAGACATGCTGTGGAAGAGAGACAGAGGTTAATAACAGGTATGATTCAATGCAGAGAGGTCTGTTAACACAACAAGGGAGATCCAGGTTTCCCAGCTGACGAGCAGAGGGCAGCGGCTTCCACTCGTTTGAGCAGTTTGTTGCGTGACCTCCTGTCTCTCACTGAACTAAAATGCCTCCAAACAACAGCAAAATAGATGGCACTCACTCCAACGTCTTGCAGCAAAAACATTAAGTGATGGGAAGAACAGGTGATGGATGAGCTGCAGATGTAACCGGTGTGATTCTGCGTTGTGTCTGATAAAAAAGGTAAAAGAAAGAAAGACCTCTCAGTAAATAATTTGCCCACTCCAGCTCCTACGACCAAATACAAACAGTGGGGAAGAGGGTTAGTTCAACCCACCACAGCTCCCAAGCTAGCAAGGAGTATATATTCATGCTAGCATTTATGGCGCCTAAAACACATTTATGATACACACATACGACACACTTATAACATCTAACAAAAACAGGCTTAATAATGACAATAATTGAACTAAAATTGCAACCAGAAACATCCAGGTGGCTAAATATGCATTATATGTGTGTTTTAAAGTGTTGGAAAGAAATGACACCCACCTCTCCCACAGGGGGATTGTAGAAAAGGGGAGAGGCAAAAGGGGTACACTGTATTTATAGGATTGCACCGAAGAAGAAGAAAAGAACGAGGAGGGGCTCTAACTGATAATGAACACAACTACAGGCTTGGAGGTCCTAAAAGTCAGGTATAAAAGGAGCAGTTTGGGGGTTTAGAACACATTATAACAATGTGATTTATGACCCTGTTACACAGAGCCAGCAGAATGAGCTGCTGCCACCACCACAATCAATGGTGACGCCAATTTAGAAAGAGCCCCAGTTGATTCCACTCTTGCCAGATGCTGAATACACATCGTCTAAAAGTGTGTGCCATTGACCAAAGGAGGAGTGGGCTGTTCACACATGCCTGTGTTCTTATGGAGCAGTCTTTGAGGATGGCGAGTCCAGAGCTGGAGGTTTAGATCTAAGAGAGTGATCCAAAGTCAGGAGAGGATTACACCCAACCTTCAGAGATCTTCCTATAAGCCAGAACTGGAAGCAGAGCCACCTTTGGCTATGATATCTTTACTGGACCCAGTAAGTCCAGTCAAGGTCAAAAACGTGGTCAGTCCCCCATTTAGTGCCATAGATCTGAAACATAGTAAACAAAATGCTAGTAAAAAGTTACAAACATGTTCAAGTTACATGTCTACAACTCCACAACAGACATACTTTGCTACTGGTGCCAAACAGTACTGCAGTCTGTAGCTTTCCAGCCATCCTTTGAACGTCTTTGAGTTTAATGTAGCCAAAACTGGATTCAGTAATCAGTGTTTATTTACAGAAGCCGTAGAGTATGGCTGCCACATGTGAACATCAGTGACGGTTCATTTAAACTGTAGGAACGATTAACCCAACATCAGAAAAATACTTCATTTTACATTAATGTGACAAATTAACACTGCTGGGACTTTTCTGGTCCTACACTGTTCATGTCCAAGTCAACACATTGTAAGATTTACACGTGGAAGGTCATCTAAGCTGCTTATGTGGAGATTACCTTTCCTTTAACAACGACCAGTTTCTTCTTTTCAGTTTTCAGTTTTATTTGTCATATGCAAGTTAGCACAGGGTCAACATTGCAATGAAATGTGTTTGACGAGCAGCAGTCACTCGGCAGCTTGATACAGTAGGAGAAAATATAATAAAATAAAATAATAAAGAAAATAGAAAAATAGTAAGGAGCAAATATTAGAGAGACATGGTAAAAGAGAAAAGATGACTAAATATATTTGTATCTATAAATATATGTACACTAGTGATTAAATAAGAAAATCTTGAAGAGAAATATGACGGGAGGGCAGATGGGACATTGCACAGGAATGAGCAGCAGAAAATTTCAGTATTGCACTTTTAAATATAAATATCAATGACAATAAAGTGGAGTGACCAGTGCAGATTAAACAGAGTACTTGTGAAGCTGCAGGTAGCTTCTGAGTGCTGTGTTGTGTGTGTTTAAGTGTTGTGGTTGAGGTGTCGTATGGCTTGGTGGTAGAAACAGTTTTTGAGTCTTGTAGTCCGAGCAGACAGACTCCTGTAACGATGGTAACAAGGAGAACAGCTGATGTGCTGGGTGGCTGTGGTCCTTGATGATGCTGTGTGCTTTATGGAGGCACCGCTGGAGATAAATGTCCTGAATGGCAGGAAGCCTCGTGCCAGTGATGTGCTCTGCTGCCTTCACCCTCTGTAGTGATTTACGGCTGCTGGCAGAGCAGCTTCGTACCAAACTGTGATGCAGCTCGTCAGCAAGCTCTCGACTGCACACCTGTAGAAATTTGAGGTGATGTTGGCGTTCATGCCAAACTTCCTCAGCCTCCTCAGGAAGTAAAGCCGCTGGCGAGCTTTCCTGATTGTTCTCACCTCAAACACATTATTTACCCATCCAGGTGGAACATGTAGCTGTGCTCGGTTTGACAGCTTTCATCCTGGCAGCAGCGTCAGCTGAAGCATACAAGGCACACATAGATGTCACTGAGCTGGAGCTCTGGGAGAGACGTCGCCACTTTCAGGCCTTTAAACAAAGCTGTTGGAGCACAAGTCCCAAAGATTTATAGTTTCTCTTCATGTCTTCATTGTTCCTCCATGGAGAGATGTTCCAAGTAGCCTTGGCTCGAGACAGGCGTCCTGCAGGACTACCTACCAACTGTCCACTGTTTGCAGTCGTGGTAGAGTAATGTTGCCCACCAGTGACTGAAAACCATGGATTGGAGAAGAATGACAGAATTCAGTGACCTTGTGGGGCCATAACAGAAATGACAGCAGTCTGTAGTGCATGAAATAAAGAGTGATGATGTTATATTTGTGACTGTAGCAGGACCAAGGCTCAAAAGGTTGCAGGCGTTGTTAATTGAGCAGAAGATGGATGGCATCAAGCCCTCTCCTCGACAGCTACAGGATCACAGTCTGCAGGTTCAGTTATGCAACGTTTTAGCATCGATGCGTGAAGTTAAGAGCAGACAGGGAGGTTATTTTTGCACTGGGCTGGAATGACTCAGTTTACCTGTCAAAGGCTATCACGGCTGGGAGAAAACCCTCAGCATTAGTAAAGAAGGACCACGGTGGCCTCTGGGTAGAAACACTGCAGAGTTCATGTGGATACGCTGCTGCATTAGGTCAGATAGAAATATCATAAAGCATCATTAAGTAAAAACGTTTATTAAGAACAAATGTATAAATATTGTTAACGTGTTTCCCAGAAACATCTGTAGAGACAAAGAGCTTTCTGTTGTTGCTTCGAGGAAACAAGCTCTTCTTTTTAGTTTTGTCCTGGTATTTATTCCAGGACGGACTCATCCACTGAGCAGTGTTTGGGTTTCTTCGTTTTCCTTGTTCTGGATGCAAACTATTACAACTTGGGCTTTATTTCAGTGACAATGGCCTTAAGCTGCAATACAACAGGAAGTTACTCATATATAGTAATTTCCCAGACCATATTAAAAATCCATTAACAGGAAATACAAATGATGGGACAATGCCACAGCATGGACATTAGAACAGTTGGGAAAATTTACCTGGAAAAAGGTGAAAATGAGGCTTCATTGAACTGGAATTACAAAGACCAGGAATGTGAGATCCACCAGCCACGACTGAGGGTTTTTACACATCATATCCTCAAAGTAGAACTACAGTGATCAAAAGAATCGACTTTAATGTTATTCTTTCTTTATTTATGTCAGATTTAACCCCCCAAAAAGCTTTAATCTTTAACTAGTCTTTGGACGTAGCTACAGTACGGTCAGGTTGACAGTTTATGGGTAACATGTGGCCACCAGGCACTGCGACACACTTCCATGTTATATTACCTTGGCGTCCCGTAGGAATACAGGAGAATCATGTGAGGAATCTAAGAGTTGTTTCTTAATTCAATTCAGTTTTATTTACACAGCACCAAATCACAACAGCAGTCGTCTCAAGGTGCTTTATACTGTAAGGTAGCTCGTACAATCATACATACAGAGAAAAACCCAACAGTCATATGACCCCCTATGAGCAGCACTTTGGCGACAGTGGGAAGGAAAAACTCCCTTTTAACAGGAAGAAACCTCCAGCAGAACCAGGCTCAGGGAGGGGCGGGGCCATCTGCTGTGATTGGTTGGGGTGAGAGAAGGAAGACAGGATAAAGACATGCTGTGGAAGAGAGACAGATGAACCGCTGAGTGTTGTCCCGTCGAGGTGGCTCTTCTATGTTGTGCATTTATGGCACCAAACCACAAATGCAAAGGAAGAAAGGGTCGAGGCACAGCACCCAGCTGCCTGACAATATTCAGGCAACCAGGGCCGTGCAGAGAGGTTTAAAGGGGCGGGTGCTCAAAGTTAGAAAGGGGCACATTGAACCAGGCTGAATAACAACAACACACTTTCATCAAGAATCTAATATGGGCAACAAGGCAAAGCAAACGTAGCCGATGCTTTACCTGATGGGTACAATGTTGCTGTTGAGGGGTTGCTGTGGATAGTGCTGGAGGGCAGGGCTGTGTTGGTCTGAGACTGTAGACAGTAAAAAGTCCACAGGAGAGATGGTAGCTGATTAAACAAGTGTCATGAGATAATAACAAAATGCAAAGATTGGTGACAGCGCTTGGAACCATAAGGCAACAAAAACTGTGAGAAATAATTTAGGCTCTGCCTGTGAATCACTCTTTGCTTCTCTTCTTCCTTCCATCCCATCATTTCATATATCACTCTGCACTTGCTGTCTATGTGAGAACAAGGCACAACTTGCTATTGCAATAAACTATAATCTAATTATCCACACCTAACAACTCTTGCACTTAATCTATAATAAAATGATGACAGAAAAATGTTATAGCCCTGCCTTTAGTAGCCTCACACAGCTCCTACTGTTTCCTCCTCATGTCCTTACCAGCCATGTCTGCACAATGTTATATCATGAGTAATGTTTTTTTAAATCCATCTAAATAAAACACACACATGCACACACAGTGACATTTTAGACCTTCTTCAGAATACTGTATATACTATGGGCATCCTTACATTATTATTTATTACTAGAGCTACAATAATAAAGCAATGAGGAGGGGGAAGTAATAAATATGAAATAATGTATTTATGATGATTCCATTTGTTTCACTATCCACTCTGTGCAGGGCAAAGCTTATTACATGTTTAAACTGTAGAGATACAATCATTTTACTGCTGTAAAATCCAACTTTTGTCTTATTTAAAATATAAATCTAATATAATCTGCTTCTTAATGTATGTTCTTTAAAATACAGCTTGTGTTTTTAATATATTATAATTATAATAATTATTATGTGGACATGCATATTAGATCGTTTTTTAGTGAAATATAATCCCTCCAGAAAGGCAGGAAAAGCCCGGAAACTTGCTTTAAAACTAAATATGTTTCTAAATACTTTAAAACTAAATATGTTCCCTAAAACGGTGACAGAGCTACAGACCCATGACAGCCTTGCACAGGTAGCCAGCAGCTGTGACCAGCACTACCTGTGCAGTTAATAAAAGGACAGGTAATGTTTGTCACGCTGTTGCACACACAGCACGCTCGTTTGTTTCAGTTCGTCAGTAGCAACAAGACAGCTTACCAACGTGTACGTAATAAGCTAATACTCCTGGGTGCTACACACTACAGTGTGCGCTGTACACCTACTTACTGGTTGTGTCGCATCAGTCTGTGTCTCTGAGTTAACTTGTGTTTCTCCTACAGCTCCGGACCGGAAAAAATGCGCGTGCTCTTTGTGAGCTCGTTCCCGGCTCGTAACCAGCGCGTTCTGCCGTCAAGGGCGATCATTGGTTAGATGTGATCATGTGACTGATGCAAGCCAGATGCTTTTATTTAGCAAAACTGTGATTAATAGTTAAATATTATTGTTGAGGGGCACAGACAGGACTCCGCACACACACACATAAAAAAATAATAATCTTTTTTTTTTTTTTAAAGTTGCCTCAACAAAAGGGCACCTTGGTCACCCATCAGGAAAGGGGCGGGTGCTCAAGCCCCTCTAGCCCCCCCCCCTCTGCACGTGCCTGCAGGCAACGTCCAAAGCCCCACAAAGGACCTACCCACACCCCACACCCCACTGGCCCCGCCCAGATCAAGGAGCTGTCACAGCAGACAAAAATGTGAAGTCCGCACATAGTCGCCATGGCACCCACCAACCCACCACACCATCCCCCATGGAGCTACCAGGAGAGGCATACTGGCCCACTGAGGATCACAGAGGAGCAGACCCAGGGGGGCTGACAGCACAGCCCCCACCCACCAGTCGTGCAGCTTATTTTATCTTGTCAGCGTGAGCCCCACCTAAAGGGGACAGAGGGATTAGTGAGTTGCATTAGTGGGGCAGGAGAGAGTGAAGCAGGGGAGCCAATGTCACTGCGATACGACTCCTCAACACCATCCAGCCTGCCCCACCACTCATAATGAGTCCTGCTGTGCTCTGTAGCAATGATGCATTTTATGTGTGTGTGCCAGGTTAGTGCTGTGGATTCAAAGGAGCACAGTTCCACTAAACAGGAGATCAGGATAAACCCCAGTAACCAACCCTGCCCCCGCCATCACATATTCTCAATCCCAGCAGAGGCCAGCCCCACAATGACATGCCACACGTGATACACAGCCAACATTACTGTTATAATTACATGTTTCCTTTATTACTTTCCTTTCAACCTCTTTATTTTGCACCTTAAACTTTCTTCGGTTGCTACAAGCCACAAAGTCCTTTATGGTTTGTCTCTGTTGTGTGGAGGGCTGTTTTTAAGAGCTCAAAAATGGGTGTATCAGAGTCAAACAGGCAGCACAGTGGAAAAGTGGTTGGCACTGTTTCCTGACAGCAAGAAGGTTCTGGGTTCAAATCCAACATCTAAGCTGTTTGCATGCTCTCCCCATGTCTGGGTCCTCTCTGGGTTCTCTGGCTCCCACAGTCCAAAGACGAGCAGTTAGTGGGGTTAGGTTGATTGGTGTATGTGCCCATGAGTGTACACGGGTGTTTCTCTGTGTTAGTGACAGTCTGACAGAAGGCTGCATCCCTCAGCCTCATGTGGGCTGTGTAGCCCCTTTACCACTCAGTGAGAGCTCAGACCTGTTTCTGGTGGGTGGTGGACTCCTCCAGGGCTTCCCCTGATTCCCCTTCTGCCACAGAAGACTGTGGCCTCAGAAACTCATATCTGCTTTTTGCAAATGAAGCGAACCTGTTGGCTTCATCAGCAGGGGCGGATCTAGAAGGGTGGCATGGGGTGGCAAGTGCCACCCTAAAATGATCCCTTGCCACCCTAAGTGCCACCCCAGTTTTGCATATGACAGTGTTGTTTATTAAAATAAGTTTAACAGTTTGAGCGTAGTTACAGTCAGCAGTGAATATAAATGCTAGAACTGGATATATTCCATAGTGTCCCCCCCTCCACATTAACAAATGGTTCAGCCTATAGCAGGACGGCTTTTTTCTTGTTTTCAGCAGCAAGCGATGCTTATGATCGTGCCAGAGCACATTTTGAACAACACCATGGGAATTTCTGATTTTACACAGGTGGGTGGATGTTACACTGTGGAAATGAAGGAAGGTGAGTGTTATTAACCCTCTGTGGTCCACGGACACGCTGCACCTCCAGATCACATGACTGATGTGAGCTGACACAGCAACAAGCTGCAGCAACGCTGAGTCTGTTTCAGCCACATTGAAAGTTCGGACTTCAAAGTTTTTTACCAAGGGCGTAGATTGTCACGGACGGAAGTGACGTGTCCCCACCAATAATTTGATCTCTTCCAGTAAAGAAAATCAAACCCGATAGAAAGAAAGAAAACCGATCTGTCAGCGTCTCTATGGAGTGCCAGGACTGCCATAATGCATTAATTAAATACACCATTAAATAATTAATTAAATGTGGCAATAATTAATTAAAATTGGAATTAATTAATTAAATAGTTATGACACATGTAATTAATTATTTATGTATTTCACATTTTAATTAATTATTGACACATTTAATTAATTATTTAATGATATATTTATTTATTTCATTTTGGCAGTCCTGGCGCCTGGCTCTCGTCATGAAATAATTTTATCTGTCAGCCTCACCCATCAAACTCAGGGGGCGGGGTTAACGCTGCCCATGCAGCTTCTCTAACATTTGATTGGTTGCCGTGCAAAGTAAGTCAAAACAGGTCGATCCTAGATAATCGATTGCTTGTGTAGACTTGGGGCAGGCAGGTATCCCAGAATGCAGATCAAATCACAGGCAGCAATGGTGGTGGTGTAGTTTTAAAATACCCCGTCTTTCTGTCACCAGCTACACTTTTAACAGTGTTTTAGCCGCGAATGTCGCGACGTATGTCTGGTCAGGTTGTCAACATAGAACATGTTTGCAAAAGTGCTCAGATGTTTTCAGAGATTTCACTAGCTCTGCTAACAATTAGCATGCAGAGTGCACCGAGGGGGTTACGTTAACCGGTTTGTTTACATATTCCACTCTCCGTGTTCCACATGTTGCATTCGCAGATTCTCATTTTCACCGAACAATCGTCTCTTTCCGCCTGGTCTTGTGTCTCTGTGCTTCTGTAACATAAAGAACGAGCTGACATTTTTCTCACGAAACCAGCGATCAGCTCAGCAGACCCTCAGTTTACCTGCATGCATCCTCCTCCTCCTCTGTCAGCTGTTTAACACCTGCTGCTAATTCAAGAAACACGCCTAGTTACCTGGTGATAGTCACAGTTTAACTGGGCAGCCGGTGCTCGATATAACGCAATGTCAGCGCATTTTTCTGCACAAGATAAGGAAATATAGTGTTTTCCCCGAGCGCAGAGCTGCTGGAGCTTGTTTCCTTACAGAGCACTTTATAGGCGAACAGCTTTATCAGCGGCTGATGTCCAATCACCGGCACACAGCTTTCAAACCTCAGCTGAGTTTTAGCTCTCAGTGGTTAAACGCTGGACTTCATTCACTCAGGTTCTGTCTGTCGGGTCACGTTTACTTCGCTGTTTTATTTACAACTGAGCAAATCGGTTTGGCTGAGGTTAAAGTTACGTTTCATAACTGCATAGTTTCACAGACGTTTAATGGTTCACTGGCACATGTGTTAGACTGAACTATCATCTAAATATCATCTGTTTTTTAATAGTTATTCAACTGTATTCTAAGCACCAGCTGTCTGTTAGAATGTGATTTTTTTTCTCTCTCTGTTGGCAGAGGTATAAAAATGCGCAGGAAAATCTGACATGCATGGCAAACTTCACCGACGATATTTAGGGAGGAATAAACACACATCAAACATAAATGAACCATTTGTCTGTCTCCATAATTGAGAGCATTTTCTCTTCTTATGTCAACACTCTCTCTCTCTCTCTCTCTTTTTTTTCTTTTTCGGTCATGTTATGTTTACCTGTCAAAGGCTTGTTACAAACTATGAAACACATCGTGCAGACTTCTGGATGTTAGAAGAAAACTAATACTGCTCATGAATGAGACTAAAGGCAGGAAGGTGTCCTTTAAAACTAAACATGTTAATAGGACCTCCCTGTTTATATCATAGTTTATGATATAGCACGTGTATTTCAGTAATAGCCTGCTGAGGCCACTATACGTGCTGGCCTCATATCAAATGTGAAGGCAGACTGAGTCTATGTTTGACGTTTGTTTATATCTAATCTTCCTTTTCAAACATTTAAACAGCAGCGAGTCTGCAGCTGAGGGAACACAAACTCAGGTTTGCTCGTTTCTTGGATTCATTTGGTGATTTATTAAATGTATAACTGTTATTCTAATCTGCTGCTGAGTCTCTTACACTTTTCTTTATGCTGTATATTTTCACGTCTCTGGAATAGTTGGCAGTTAGATAGTCAGCTGGGAAACTTTGTGTTAACTCATGGAGCTGAGGATATCGTGGATATGCTGACCTCGCTGCGTGGTGTACAGAGCCGTTTACCCTCATGATTAATATTCACAATAAAAATATTAGCCGAACATCATGAAGTCTGTATGTGTTTCATAGTGTGGAACAACCTTTGTACAGTTAAAGCCAGCAGTTACTACATGACGGAAACACCAACGTTATCTCTTTTATGTGTTTATACACAGGTCACGCTGATTACTGAACAAAAACCCAAAGATCAGATGTTAAACAGATTTATTTGCTCTCTCTCCTCCTTAAACATGTTTTTAATGTTAGTTATAATTCAGACTGAAACACGTAGGACACATAAGAACATCAGGAAATAAAACACCGATAAATATAACCTCAGTAAAAGAAGTCAGCGGGGGTTACTACAGCTGTGTACCGGGGCCTGCGCTTTGTCGGTGGGATTGCTTGCGAGGCGAGCGGGTCTATCCCACGCTTTGCCGTGAGACTGGGACGACATCTCCGAAATCATCGAAGCACTTTTGCAAAGAGGCTGTATCTTGACAAACCGACCAGACACATGAAGATTAAACCGCTACATTCTCGGCTAAAAAAATATTAAAACGGTATTTGGTGACACACAAACAGGGTTTTTCAAAGCTCAGTTCTGTTAGCTTCCACATGCCGGTTGTTGTGTGCTAGAAACAATGGCCACCAGGCCAAAGCAATGGTTTTGACTCGATCAGCGTTAACCCCGCCCCCTGAGTTTGATGGGTGATGCTGACAGATAAAATTATTTCATGATGAAAGCCAGGCGTCAGGACTGCCAAAATGAAATAAATAAATATATCATTAAATAATTAATTAAATGTGTCAATAATTAATTAATTAAATGTGTCAATAATTAATTAATTACATGTGTCATAACTATTTATTTAATTAATTAATTCCAATTTTAATTAATTATTGACACATTTAATTAATTATTTAATGGTGTATTTAATTAATGCATTATGGCAGTCCTGGCACTCCATACATCTCACCCAGCGGTGCCCAAAGAGTTAAATTACTTCTACTGGAGTCCTGGTCATGTGACAAGTATGGCCAATGTGATTGGCTGAGCCTGTCAGGGAGCTCTGTTTAGTTTCAGCAGCGGCAAGCCTGCGCTGCGAGGAGGAGAGGAGGACGGCAGCAAAGAGGAAGAAGCTGGATGTAAGAAAGTGTTTTTCAAAGAAACCTGTGAGTCACTTAGAGCCAAGTTCACTCATAAAATGTGTCACAATAACGTTACAGGTAGTGATGGCTAAATGAAGCTTTCTGAAGCTTGTATTGAAAAACGGTTCATTACTCGAAGCTTTTCAACACAGTCCTCTCTGGTGACATCTGGTGGCCAAAAGTATGAAGAGCAGCTTGAATCCACAAAAGAAAACCAACTGCTTCATAATGACTGCTCACTCTACAGAGTGGAGTTCTGTCTGATATTGGGCCGCCGCTGTGTTGCTTTGAACGTGTATTTTTTGGTGGTTAAAAAATGTGTTTTATTTGTTTAATAAATAGTTTTGACCGGTAAACTCTCCTTGTTTAAACATGCACCATGGTGTGGTCTTTCTTTGCTTGTGACTTCTTGATGTTGGTAAATACAATAATTGAAAAATACCACGTTACATATATATACATGTAATAATGTACAACACATTATGGAGTATGCTTCTGCTGTGAGGTCCTGCCTCCATGCAGGTATGCATTTAATCGCCGGAGGGGTATATTTATAAATAATATTATCCATCCATCCATTCGCTTCTCCTTTTCAGGGTCACGGGGGGCGCTGGAGCCTATCCCAGCTGTCATAAGGCGAGAGGCGGGGTACACCCTGGACAGGTCGCCAGTCTGTCGCAGGGCCAACACACAGGGACAGACGACCATTCACACCTAGTGGCAATTTGGATTATCCAATTAACCTATCCCCACAAGCTGCATGTCTTTGGACGGTGGGAGGAAGCCGGAGTACCCGGAGAGAACCCACGCAAACACGGGGAGAACATGCAAACTCCACACAGAAAGACCCCGGCCTGATGGTGGAATTGAACTCAGGACCTTCTTGCTGTGCGGCAACAGTGCTAACCACTGTGCCACCGTGTTGGTATAAATATAATAAATAATATTATATTAGGGAAATTTTCCCAGACATATTTTTGACCTGGGGGTAGAATTGATTGTGAAATGGAAAATGCTTATGAACTTGCAAATGAAAAACATGATGCATTGACGGTAACCCTTTTTCATTTTTATTTAAGCAGAGAATTTGTTCTAGTGTGCGATGGCCGAACCTGTTCCTTTTCGTGGAGATCATTTCTCCTGCCTTAAGGAAAATCCCTTCACATGGCACAGAGGAGGCTGGAGTGCAGAGAAACTGGTAGAGATGCAGTTATACAGTCTACCTGGGCCCCACAAACTATCAGCCAAAGAGAATAAATAAATTCAATTGCTGCACATTTGGCAGACTAACATTTTCAGATTAATTAAACAATAAAATATATATTTTTACAACATTACATGTAAAGAGTCAAGTGGAAGTTTTTCTAAAGTTATTTAATGATATTTATATTATGGAAGCAGATTTTTGACATTTTATCTTTTTCCCGTTTTCAGATATAATAAACACGCACAAAACAAAAGCAAACGGCCAGAACACAAAGCTGGAAAACCCACCGGATCGACCAAAATCAACTCAAAATTCTCCCACACAACAGAACCTCCTCTATTCCTCGCTGGCTCCAAATCTCTCAGTGGAATGATCACTGGTTCACTATCTGTCACCACCAAACACTCCACAAATCCCACGAATGATTCACTTCCTTATAAACCATTGAATCAGACACCGAAGCAGTTAGGCTCTAAATGAAGCTTCGGACGTCACTGATCACGTGACTCTTGCCAAACGAATCAAGCTTCGACACAGAGCTTCTGAAGCAGTGTGTTGATTTTTATTTATTTTTTGTCCCGTTTGGATCTATAGCCATCAGAATTGTTGTCTTAAGGCCAAGAAAGATGCCAAGCGGATTTATTTTACCAAGTGGATCATCATGGCCTTGCCATATTGGTCCATTTGATTGACCTTTATTATAATTATGAATTTATTTTATTTTCAGTTGCAAACGGGACAGACATGACTGGGGGATAGGACAGGGGGAAAGAATGAAAGAAAGAGAGGGAGAGAAAGAAAGAAAACCAAAGAGGAGAAGAGACGGTGAGAAGGGGGGAAGAGAGAAAAAAACAAACAAATAAAAAAAACAAAACTCCTGGGTCACCTGTATGGAGAAAAAAACCCAGAGGAGACAGCAAACAGCAAAGAGCAACATAATAAAAAAAAACAGCACCATCACAATAAACTAGCTAGCAGTAGATATCAGTAGATACTAAATAATAACCGATATTGTCCAGCACGCAAGATAGACAGCGCACAATGTGCTTTGAGGCAGCAGCCAAGAAAGCTGTAGTCCGCGTCTGTGAACACTCGTGTGTACACCTGTGTGCATACCTGTGTGGATCAGCATGCTTGTATTCCAAAGGTTTCTCCATGTAACGATCTGCTAGAGGGTGTGGGGGGGCCACAGCCCCGTCCTTTATGGTATCAAGCAGGTATGGAGGAGATCAAAACTCCAGACATCCAGAGGCCCCCAGAACACAAGAGACCAAGGAAGACCCACAGAGGGGCAGCCGCGCCACTGTCCCAGAAAGAGCTGAGGAGAGTCCCAGATGAGGGCTCGCTCAGCAGCCGCGGAGCAGAAGCCAGGGGGAGTTGCAGTGACGCGCCCGTGAGCTCCGCCGGCAGCCAGCCGTGCCTGAGTGACCGAGCCCCAGGCCGAGAGGCCGGGGGCACCCCACCTCCGAAGTGGCCCGAGCGAGCCCCAATAAGCGGCCGCCAAGGAGTGAGCCGGTGTGTGTTGATTTTTTTGACACGCACCGGAGCTTCAGCTTCAAGCGGACCATCAGCACTGTTAGTTCTCTCAGTCTCAGAGCAGCGTTTCTAATTTTGATTGAAACTGTCAGAGAAAACGGCAGCCTCGAGCAGCCCGGATATTAGTTTACAGAGGCTGTTAGAATTATATGTCTAATGTTAAAATGTTGGTGACACAATAATTTCATCCTAATGGCACTGACGTATTCATAGGGTTCATTTTTGAGACAATATATCATGAGGTAGTCACGATTTTGCAAATTTTCCACCTTGTAGTGCAGTTTGCACAGTTTTAAAATGCACTCAGCCTACAAACATTACTGACGAGTCAGGATCTGCACAAAGTGACAGAAACACTGAAGCAGCTGCACATTTTATTCTTATTGTCATGTTTGTCCTGTTTGTCAGGTGACAGAAGAACCAACACAGAGCTCAGAGAGCAATGGTGACACAAGGTCACAGGTGAAACTGGAGGATGACCTGATGGTTCATGACTGTATTTGAAGCACATGTGTGACTGCATGTATGTGGAGTGTCTCACTGTTATTGATCAGGTGACAGAGGCAGCTCTGCCATGTAGCTCAGAGGTGGAGAGGAGAGCTCACAGGTGACTGTAGATTAACTAGTATTTATCATGACAGTTGTCAGGCTGCTGATGTAAACTGATTCATTAGTGTATGTTTGACAAAGAATCTGAATTGACACGTCTCACTTTTTATATGACACGAATCCATGTGTTATTTTATCAGGTGGCAGTATGTCCTAGTGCAGTCAGAGGGGAGGAGCCAGGGCCAAAGGTGAGGCCCATCAAGCACAGAATAATAATTTAATCTGAGGATAAAACGCAGGTACTGAGGCTGAAAGAAGCTTCAGTGCTCTCAGAAGACTAAAAACATGCTAAGGTCAACAATGACTCAAACGAGATGAAACAATGCTGCTGTGTGTCCACCAGGAGAGACTGGACAGTATAGATGGAAAACCAACATGCCAGCAGTTTGTCTCTGTTAGTGAGAGGAGCAGGCATGTGTTTGGCTGCTTCACATAGTGGACACTGAGTTGTTGTGTGAGGCAAATGATTCCATAACTTGGAGCCACAATAGAGAAGGCCCCGCCCCCTCTGAGCTTCCTCCTGGATCTCGGTACCTCCAGGAGCAGCTGGTCAGCTGACCTGAGAGACCGACAGGGTGTGTGGGGATGAAGAAGCTCAGAGAGGTAAGGCGGGGCAAGACTGTGAAGGCATTTAAAAACAAACATAAGAATTTTAAAATGAACTCTAAAAGACACAGGCAGCCAGTGCAGAGAGGCCAGCACGGGGGTTATATGCTCTCTTTTTTGAGTTCCTGTTAGGAGTCGTGCAGCCGCATTTTGAACCAGCTGCAGACGTGAGAGCAATGACTGACTGACCCCCACATAAAGTGAGTTACAGTCGTCCAGGCGGGAAGAAATAAAAGCATGGATCACTGTTTCAAGGTGCTGCCTCGAAAGAAAAGATTTTAGTCTTGCCAGTCGCCTTAAATGATAAAAACCGGACTTCACCACTGCTCTGATTTGGTTGTCCAATTTAAAATCACTGTCCAACTTAAAACCAAGGTCAGTAGATGAGTAGTTTTATGGACAAAACCCACCAGGTCATTCAGTGTTCCCTTAGTACACTGAGTTCCCTTGTCTAGTTCGCGTCTATGTGTATCCTAAGTTCCTATATCCCCGTGTTCAGTCAGTGTTTGTGTCTGCCCTGTTCCCACGTCTCTGTTCCCTTTGTTATAGTGCCTGCCCGTGAGTCTGTGTTATGTTTCCTGTTTTACTTTGAAAGTCCATGTCTGAGGTTAATGTGTCTGGTTTTGCTTCCCCTTGTCTCGTTAGGCCTGATTTGCCCCAGCTGTGTTTCCCTCCTGTTACCCATTCCCTGATTGCTCCCTCTGTGTATTTAAGCCCTGTGTTTCTCTGTGTCGCGATCTACTGTTTTCACACAGCCACACCTAACAAGTGCTAATGTATCAGAGATGTTGGTGTACTATAACTGAAGTAATGATGTTAAGTCCTTAAAGTCATATTCTTTATTGTCATGACTGTATTTGAAGCTATTTTTATTTTTGTATGATACCTGATTTATATGAAACATGGCTGCAGTAAACTAAAGTCTACAATACTTAGTCAGCCATTTGCTTAATAGTAATTTAACATTATATCATTCACATATAATATAATTCACATCGCACAGAGACTACAAGCCCATTATCATCAATGGAGCTCCAGTGGAGAGGGTGCAGTCCTTCAAGTATCTTGGTGTCCACATCTCCTCAGACCTGACATGGGCTGCCCACATTCAGGTCCAGACCAAAAAGGCTAGGCAGCGCCTGTATCACCTACGACAACTGAGGAAGTTCAGGGTCTCTCCAAAGATCCTCAGGATTTTCTATACAGGCGCTGTGGAGAGCATCCTCACACAGAACATGACATCGTGGTTCGGGAACAGCTGTGTGAAGGACCAAAAAGCTCTCCAGAGAGTGATCTGTACAGCAGAACGCTGCTGCAGGATTGCTCTCCCCCCGCTTCAGGACACCTACACCAGGAGATGCCGGACTAGAGCAGATACTGAAGGACCCGTCCCATCCTGGCAACAAACTGTTCCAACTCCTGCAATCTGGTAGAAGGTTCCGCATCTTCCGAGCAAGGACGGAGAGACTCAAGAGGAGCTTCTATCCCCAAGCCATCCGGGCCCTAAACACACACACCCGCCCTCTCACATCATCTATAACTGACTGAGACAGGACTCTTCCAGACACTAAACCAAGGCACAATGTACATTTCAATTCCTTTAATTTTAAATATGTTTATATTGTCTATCCTGTAAAATAGTCAGACGTCTATTCATATTAATGTACAGAATTCACCTGCTTGCTGCTACTACTGCACATTCACCCAGTGTATATGCTATATATATAATACTATATATATATATATATATATATATATATATATATATATATATATATATATATATATATATGTGTATATATCACTGCTGCCTGTAACTACGCTCAAACTGTTAATGCGATCTTATTTTAATAAACAACACTGTCAAATGCAAAACTGGGGTGGCACTTGGGGTGGCAAGGGATCATTTTAGGGTGGCACATGCATGCCACCCTTCTAGATCCGCCCCTGAAGACATCACATGTTTGCAAAAGTGCTCTAATGTTTTCGGAGACAACCCCTTGGCTTCCGTACTTGCGCATCGCTGTTCCACTGATGTATTGTTGTTCTAGTTAGAGTATTGTTGTTAGCCTATAGCCTATCATTCAGCATCGCCTCACTCAAAACGCGCAATGGGTGCTTCGACTTACGAAAATGTTCGACTTACGAAAGACCTTCGGAAACGAATTAATTTGGTAAGTCGGGGTTCCACTGTACCTTACAGTGTAAACAAGTATGACTAGGTGTCTGTTGAGTCTCAAGTAAGTTGCCTGCAATGATATTTAAAGTCCAGCAGGTGTCAGTATGGAGCAAAACAGCAACACTGTGTCGACACAGTATCGGTACAGTTTGGGGAATGTGCTGAAACGCTTCACGAAGCCTCATCTACCCATCACTAAACAAAACTAACCTCAAACCTGAAATCCTTAGAAAGATATGCAGGGAGACATGAAGGAGACGACACAGACGAACCAGCGACGAACACGAGACAACACACACTATAAATACACAGAGGGGAAACTACACACAGGAGGGAGGCACGGCCGATTCTGATTGACAAGACGAGACAGGGGAAACGCAAACTGAACACTCTGGCATAAGACACAGACCTTCACAATAAAACAGGAAATGCAGAAGGAAGCCACATAACAAGCCCTAAAACTAGAACTCAGGAAACACTAAAAAACTAAGGAACCATGAGAAGGAACCAAAACTCAAAAAACACTGGGCCACCCACCCAGGACCATAACACTTCAGATCTGAGCAAGCACGCTGCCATGGGAACGTGACATTGACAGAGAAACCCCCGGATCCTCCCACTGACATGACCGCTGTGGGCAGACCTCCACCCGCCCCACTCCGGAGTGGAAACACAAAACATTATTTTATGTCATGTGCTGGAATATACAGGAAATAGGTTTAAATGTTAAACACATTTCATCAAGTCAAAAACAGCTATAATATAATTTAATCTTTTCTTGATGCATAAAATAAAAAGATTAAAAACAATAAAACAATTAAAAGAAAGGCTTTTTAATTTGATTCATTTCTATATGATGGATTATGCAGAAAAAAGTCTCGGGCTGAAACGTCTACTTTCTACTTTATTACGTATTCAAGTCGTGTTTTTTTAAAGAGTAAAGTAACCAAATACTTTTGAAAATAAGTAATCAGTAAAGACATGGGATTACTTAGTAACTGAGTGCTTATTTCCAGTAACTTGAGCAGCACAGCTTGTAATGAAGTAAATGTTGTGTATGATGTGAATGAAAGAGAGCCTGGTGAGGTGAGTCAGTCTTTACACAGCTCTGTTAACAACATGTTGTTGCTGCTGCACAAAGATCAGGAATGCTGCAAACTGAATCTCTGCTGCAGGCAGTGACTCGTTTTTCTAGTTTAAACTTCCCTGGAAGATTGTTCAACTTGAAAACAGCCAACATCATTATCAACACCTCTCACTGTAAACTCAAACCATAAAACCCTTAAGGATCCACGGCCTTATGGTTCTTTAAACCGATGATCTTAAACATGTGAGCTCATCAGAACTGAAAATGAAGACAACCAGTTGGCTCAATTCTACTGAGTGCAGCTACATTTCAAGCTTAAATACATTTCTCCTGTAACTGTGTTTTCTTGGCCTCCATCAATGAAATACTGCACAGTTTATATTTAATAAATATGCAAACATTTTAAAAAGAAAACATGTTTAAGATAGTGTAAGTACTGTTGAATATGTTAATGGCAGGTTTGATGAAATTACAAACGTGGTCAGTCTGATGTATGATCTGATGCAAACTGCAGTTCTGTTAAATACTGTGTTGACATGTTGATGCGTCACAAAGATCAGGTCTGCTCCAAATGAAACTCTGCTGCAGTTACCAGTGTTTCCAGTTTAAACTTCCATGGAGACTGTGTGCTTGGCTGAAAACAGCAGCATCATTGAAACACGTCTGATTGTCATGAATATGATGTGAGAGCGAGCAGAGAGCTGATGCTGACTTCAGTAAAGAGCTCAGCTGTGACTGACTGTGTGGATTATATATGTTATACCTGGAAGTGTCTCTGCATGTCTGTGACTCTGGATTAATGTGATCCGTGAACAACTTTGTGACGTCTGCATGTTAGTGATGGTCTCACAGTAAAGTCTAGAGTATTACATGAAACACAACCTTATTGACGCCACTGATTTGTGTGTTGTTTCCCAGAACACGCGACTCTTAGCAAGACATTCTTGGAGATACACGTTTACCTCGTAAAGTCTGGTTAGCGTTGCTGAAAGGTTTTAATTCAACCCAAACGATGATGCTGAAATAAAAGTCCGAGACAAAACTGTTTGGTTCCAGTGTGTCCAAACTCTGATCTTGTGTTTCCTATATTAGAGCTGGAAAGCTGCTGAACACGTTTCCATGTTAGTTCCTGCAGCAGCCACTGAAACAGCATTTCTACAGTCCAGCACTGATTCAGCTCATAACAAGGTTCAGGTTGGTTCCTGCTGTAGACTCTAATAAAAAATGACTATCTATTACAAACCAGACAATTTTTCTTGGATTGACGTTTTGTAAATGTCCACAGCAGTAGGTGGAGGAGGAGGTGGGGCCCTCAGGCAGCAGACTCTCTTTGTAGGACCAAGAAACCAATCAGAAGGAACTCGGGTTAAAGAGAGCGAGGAGGATTCAAATGCAATGATATCCTGCTCAGCTACAGCTGAGAAGTTTCCTTATGAGGAAGTAGGAGAGCCGCTGACCTTGGCTATTAGCTCCTTTTCTCAAACCTCAGCTGTTGCATTCTCCACAACTGTTACTCCACCACGTCCACGTTGGTCAACGATGCATGAAGGGACTCATGCTGTTTAGAGAGGGAGAGAGTAATCTCTGGTTATTTTATTGCTATGGTGTTTTATTTTAAATGTTACTTTTTGTAGAGCAGTGAGTTTCCCCATGTACCGTGAATGCACCGTAGTGCTGCTCATGGTTTCACTGCATCTGTCTGCATGGAGCAGGGTGAGTTTCTCTGTATATAGAGCCTGTGTTTCTTTAGCTCCATGAAACGAGGCACTGATTTTGTTTTGTAGATGCACAAAGCTGTTGTCAAAGTTTCTGTCCAGTAACGTGTTGAACCACAGAGTTTATTCTGTGAAGAAGATCCTGGTGAATCTCGTTTATTTGCAAATTGAATTGTGGTTCACAGTCCGGTGTCTGACTTCTAAAACCAGTCAGGATACGACGTTTTGTTGGAAATGTGATTGTAGAAGCTGCTAATGATTTCTTAGCTGTGTTAGCCTGTGAATGGATGCTAGCGTATCCACATGTGCTCCCTGGGCTAACTTGTGTTGTTAGTTTCAGCTAACACACCATGTGAGACACTTTCCATGGTTCCTTTGCACTCAAATGTATTTTGTTATGGCCAATAAGAACTGCACAGATGTAAGATATGTGGAGACAAAGACCACAGCAAAATTAGACTTTTATTGCATTTTGTACAGATGTGATACAGGAACCATCAGTTGATTGAAATATGTGCTTAATTACAAGTGAAGTCACCGGTTTCCTTGGAGGCTGTAGATGCAACGATTCACCTCTAAAAGGATTCAGTTTTTCTAACACCGAGATCTCAGGATGTTGCTACTTTATTTGATCTATTTATTTATTTATAGCACTTAACAAAACTGATGTACTCAGCTGAGACGGACACAGGGTTCATACGGGTGCTTGAAATCCGTGAAAATCCTTGAATGTTGTCTTTTCAAGGTTTGAAAAGTGCTTGAATTTCAGATGTGGTGCTTAAAAGTGTAACTGTATTTCATTCACCACAAATAACTATCTGGTTGAATACTTTTCTTGTCAGATATAAAAATAAAATGAGTCGCAAAATGTAAAAGCAAAATTTCCCCGCCTGGCTGCCTTGCGTCTGTTTCACCGTGTGACCCCGCCCCTCCGTCGGACAGTCGGGGATGAGTGCGCTAGCATACCTGTAGGTCGCTGTTTTAATGAGTGTTTGATGGAACAAATGGCGGAGTTTGCGCTCTCCAGTCATGATAGGTGAGTGCTAGTAAATAATTTTCCAGTATGTGTATGTTACACACGCTATTTTTAAAAAATTATGATTATTATGTTGCTATCAAACTCGCTGGAGCAATGATCGAAATGCACTGAGTGTGATGCAGTATGGCAGCGCTGTTATGGAATATGCTGTGAACATAGCTAACATCACTTAGCAGTGATATGAGTTAATTTACTCAAGTGAAAACTTTAAACATTAGCCCGATACATAACTATCAGTGTGTGAATGTGTGTGTGAATAGGTGGATGATTGTGTAGAGCAGGGGTATTAAACTAAAATTTGAGGAGGTCCAGTTGGAGAAAATCTTCTCAAGCAGAGGTCCGGGACATCATAATGTCTAACTTACGTTATGATTGTGATAGAGAAGCAACCTTTTTTTTTTTTTTTCATTTATATCTGAACGTATGAACAATAGACTGTCAAATCAATGAAAATACAAGTTAAAACATTTCAACAAAATTTATTGTTAACACTGAAACACACAGTAGGCCTACATTAGAAATAGGGCTGCTGTTTAAAATGAATTAGAGAAAATAAATAAAATGGCTAAATTGTGCATCTTAAAACAAAGTGCTTAATTTCAGAAAAAAAAAGTTTCCCTTTTTCTTTACATTTTACATCTCGACTAAACAGTCTCAATACATTTTCAACAGATAACATCAAAACATTTTAACAATTTTACAGTTTCTCTTTCTTTCCCCCTTATATTCCACGTCCCAACTTTCTGTTGTTCAGTGAGAGAACTGAGCTTTAGTTCGCTCTACTAGGATTTTAAATCTGGGCTGGAATGGTGTCAGGGCCATTCTCATACACATGTGTAGGTGCTCATTGGTGATCCTGGAACGATATTTAGTTTTTATTATGTTCATTGTGGAGAAAGCTGCCTCACAGCTGTATGTGGAGCCAAACATGGTCAAGATGTACAGGGCTACTTTCCTCAGATTTGGGAAAGCTGTCTCAGAGACCAATTGGGGCCAGAAAGTGGCAGGTTCAGTTCTTCCAAACTGCTCTTTCAGGGCCACATCTGCTTGGAGATCAATTAGTTGCATTTGAAGAGGCCCAGCATTTGCCCACTTGAAGTGCTGTGTGACTTCCTTTGAGAACCCTCTGACATCAGTGATGGCAAATGGGTTCTTTATGAACATGGTGAGCTGCTGTCCAAAGCTGAAGCTATCAAAACGTTTGCTGAAGTTTTCAATCAGCTTATCAACAAAGTCAACAAAAGAGGACACATCTCTCTGTCCCTGAACCTGTTCCTTCACTGTTGGGAAGTGTGCATAGTCTCCTTGCAGGTCTTCTTTGAACACTTCAAGTTTCCTCTGAAAGCAGTGGACAGCTGTCATCAGTTCACAAATTGAATTGTCCTTGCCCTGCAGCTTCAAATTCAGTTCATTCAGGTGTGAAGTGATATCAACCAAAAAGGCCACAATATCCATGTTTTTCCCATCATTTAAAAAGAGAGAAAAGTTTGTTGCTTTTTGACTTTCCAGCTCTTCCAAGAAAGCTGCTACTTCACTTCTGATGGACCAAAATCGCTCCAATGCCCTGCCTTTGCTAAGCCATCTCACATTGTTGTGAAGCAGAAGATCATCAGCGTGTGCATCAACTTCTCTGAGAAATTCCCTGAGCATGTAATGCTGACAAGAAGAAGATGCCCTGAGAAAATTAATCATTTTCATCATTGTTTTCATCACCTCAGCATACTCGTCTGACAGGGTGGAGCATAACACTGACTGATGAATAATGCAATGATAAGAGATTAGCTCGGGATTGTCCTCTTTCATTCTTGCTACAGCTCCTTTCTCTCTCCCCATCATAGCAGGGGCTCCATCTGTGGTTATTGAAACCACTTGGTTTGGCTCTATTCCTCGCTTTGTTAACATTTCCTTAATGGCCAGGTAAATATCCTCTCCTCTTGTAGTGCTGTGAAGGGAAGTTACACCTAGCAGATCTTCACAGAACTCTTTCTTATCATTGTTGAAGAACCTTACATAAACTAACAGCTGAGCATTGTTAGACACATCAGTGGACTCATCTACAGCCAAGCCTACACATGGTGTCTTATGAATAGCTTCTTCCAGCTGGGATAGCACATCCTGAGCTAATAATTCACTTCTCTTTGTGGCTGTTGATGCTGACATAGATATTTGCTTTATTTTGTCATGAAGCTCTTCTTTTTGTTTACCCTCAAGTAATGTTTCTGCTACTGCACTCATGCACTCTTTGACAACACCTGCAAAGGGCTTTTTGTGTTGACCTAAAATCCAAGCAACTCTGAGGGAACATTCATGAGCACGTTGTTGGGCGGTGAAAGAATTGGTTAAGATCCTTGTGGACTGATCATATTGGGCTCTGAGACTGCTAATTTTCTGGGACCTGAGTTCAGACTTGGGTGGGTATGATTGTTCAAAAGCTTTGTGCTTTGTCTCATAGTGGCGTTTGACATTGCCACTTTTAATCAGTGCCACGGTTTCTGAACATATGAGACACACTGGTTTGCTGCTTGCGGCCGGAAGAATGAACATATATGCGTCAGTCCATTCAGTCTTGAAAGTTCTATTTTCGGTGTCTACTTTTCTCTTTTTTGAAAGCGCCATAGTTGTTTTACCTCTTGTGACTCCCGCTCACGTCTTGTCTCACTGTATCGTTAATCGTCTCGCTTGTCATTCACCTCTCACCATGTCTTTCCTCTGTCTGTCTGTGTCTGCACTCAGAGTTGCGATCGCCTTGAATGCGCAGATGTGATTGGCTAAGTAGTGTCACGTGGGTGGCTTAACTCGCACACAATTGGTTTGTATGTTCCCTGGTCTAATACAATGTAAGGTTACCGCTTAAAATTGAATCGCCCCGTCAAAATTAAATATAATTTAATAATTTGTTAACTATAGGTCCGGGTCCATATAGGATGGCGACTGGGTCCGGACTCGGACCCCGGTCCGCCTGTTAGTGACCCCTGGTGTAGAGTGTAAAGCGCTATACAAATACAGACCATTTACCATAACTAGCTAACTTAGGCTTTCTGATTAACCCTCTGGGGTCGACGGACCCAGAGTCTCCATTTCAACTTGGGTCGAACGTGCGGACTTCAAACTATGTACCAGCTTTTAAATCGTGTTGATAGGCCTCGTAAAACTGATGTTTTTTCTGAATAAAACTGGCGTTTCCTCCGGGAAGAAACGGTAAAAACGGCGTTTTCTAAGGAGAGCGCTAGCAAACACGCTTTGATTGTGAGTGAAAAAAGAAAAAACACTCCTTCCCTATTGGTGGAAAAATGGACCAATCAAAAAATGATATGGCAACATGTGGCATGTGGTTGTTTGGGAAGAGGCGGAAGTTTTAGGAGAGAGAGAGAGAGAGAGAGATTTGATAGGTGAGAGGTTTGTGACGTTTACCGTGTTTGGAGTCTCAGGTTAGTGTGTTGTCTTGTGTAGTTAGTGTGTAGTTGTTGTTTTGTGTGTCAGTTCTACTAGTGAACGCCACAGTTGCTGCCTTAAAGCCACCAAAGGCAGGTTGCAGTGTAAGCGCTGACACAGCTGCTGTCAGACCTGCAGGTTTATCCCTGTGCTGTTCTCCTCTGTGTCACAGTGACACAAACTATTTTTTGGAGTTGCATAAATCATTCGTGTGTCTTCTTCTTTGATGCAGAACAGCTGATTGTTCTGTACATAGTTTGAAATGGTTATATGAAAAACGTCTGAGCCTCGGCTGCATTTTTAGCTCAACAGTACCAAATAACTTTGTTGTTTGCAAAACTTGTGCATATTTTTTAAAAATGCACAATTTCTATTTGCATTTCAAGTTACGAAAATGATTTGTTAAACATGCTTCTGGTTTTTACAGTCAAAAATATCACTTTCTACTCATGTTTTAAGCACAATATTTACATATTTACAGTTTGTCAAAATGAGAAAATAACAGTTTTAAAGGTGAAATCTAGAGAACAAATCAAAAGTAGTCAGAAACGGCCAATTACAGCCTGGACCCCAGAGGGTTAGAGGCTAAAAGCAAAGTTGTCACCAAGTACTGTTTATATTCGTGTGTACAGCTGCAGCTTCTTTGAGTATTAACTTGGTGCCTTTGGGTGAAATAACGGTAATGTGACCGATCCATATGGTCACAAAGAATAGCCTCTTGTTTCTGTGCTACCAAAGTTTCATTCAAACTGTTTATCATCAGCACCGACACATCAAACTACTTAAAGATTATAAATGTCTTCAAGCTCACACTGAGGCCTGTGGGGCACAATCAGCCACTGCGACAGTACACACATTTATGTGTGTTTGTATATGAATATTTCATACTTACAGGCTGCCTGTTTATTTAAGGGAGATGAACAAAAAAGCTTGAAAAAGGACCTTGAAAGTGCTTAAAAAGTACTTGAATTTCACCCTGAAAAAGGTGTATGAACCCTGTGGACAGCGTGCCTGACACGTATCACTCACACGTTTTATTTTAGTAGGAAAAGTCAGACTTTGAGCTGTGACATTCAATCGTTGCTTTTTCTCGGTGAGAATAGTATTTTACATGATTATAATAGAAAACTAAAATCTTTGTAGATGTTGACAAACATTAAAAACTGAACAGCTGTAAGCAAACAAACACCAGCTAACACGTAGATACTAAACCTTTTTATCTCACTGCAGTGAAAATGAACTGCAACATTAATTTGATGACATTAAACTCAATTGATTTTTTCATTTTCTATACTTTAGGTGAGCAACACACGAGTTATTGTGACATTAAAATACAAACGAGTCATTTGGGGATTTTGTTTCCACCTCTCATGATCTTATCTTAGGTTTGACTGGTCTTTATAAACAGCTCCACTCTGCCTGATCTGAACTGTAAGAGTTGATAAAATCATTTTGTATGTTCCTATTTAATGTCAGCATGAACACAAGTTTATGTGTCTGCATGTTTATTCCTGGAGGTGAGCCTGTATATGACAGCACTGTTTAATATTATATCTGCTTTAATACAGATGCTTAAAAAGGTTAAAGTCCTGACTTTGAGTCTCCACTGTGAGAAGCTCAGCAGCTCTGAGAACTCTCTAAAGTCTTCTTCATCCTGATCACCATCTTCACTCTGTTGGAGCGTCCATGAGTGTCACTGAGTGTTCTCAGTAAAGTTTGTTTGAAGGAAAAACACCATCAGTCTGTTAAGTCGTGTGGAAATGCGGAGAGTCTGTGAGCTGCATTCACAAACAGGTTGGATCACTCTGAATGACAACGATTAGAGGAGGGTCTTCCATCAGTACCAAGCTCTGCTGATTTTCATTAATAAAACTTAAACCTGCTCAGTGAAAAACAGAGTGAAATCAGACAAGACTGAGTCCACTTTTAACTTTGTTTCGTCAGATTTAACAGGAACTCATCTGAAGATCAGCCTCCTCCCTGTACGGGGAAAATTCCTATCAAGTCTCCACCTGTCCTGCTTCAGGTGAAGCCCCGCCTCCTTCCAGGAATCACCTGTGTGTCTGTGTTTAGTGTGCAGCTGTGCAGCTTGTTGTTGGTGTGTGAAGAAGCTGTAAGTTTGCTCTGTTTCCTCCTTTAACAGTTTGTCTTTAGGAACTTTATGAGCAGATCAGGAAGTGAGACGTTTGTATTTACATAAAATAAAACCAATGAGATGATTTGATGATTGGCTGAATCCACTCTGGTTATCAGTCAGTAACTCTGCACTCAAACATTTGTCTTTGATAAACAGTTTAAAACGATCTGAATGAAACTTTGGATCCAACATCACTGGTGGAACAATGATCGTCCCTTTAACTGGAAACAGATGAAACCAGTTTGTTCTTCAGAAGCCGACATTCAGGTTTTACTGAGTGACGTCAAAACAACATGAAGCTGCTCCAGCTCAGTTCAGGGTCACTGCAAACAGAGATAATCAGAAGTAAATACAGACTCTCTCACACACCATCAATATTTAAGGATGTTTTCACTGCGGTTTAAATCCTACATATACTTGATGTTGATGCAGGAGTAAAGCCTCTCAGAATCAAACACATTTAAGCCTCTGTGACTCAGGACTGTGTGAAGTGCACAATCGAACACTTTTTAATCTGTTTCAAGTTAAACACAATGAAGTGTTCAAAGGAAAAACATGTTACTATGTGAATCCTGCTTGATGGACCAGAGCAGAGCCTCCCTCTGTGCTCTGTTCATCACTCTGTCAGTCTGAGTTATTCATGAAGCACAAGCAGCTGATGATAAGCTGGTTAATGTTGGCACACACACACACTGTGACACTGTCAGACATGAGGAAGTGTGCAGGTAAACTCTGCTCAGAAATGACAATGAGGAGGTACACAGACTGATGGAGCTCATAGAGTGAGACGTTTATTTTACATGAAGTAAACCTGATGTATGATCTGATCTGTGGATCAAACTGATGTGTTTAATAACCTGTTGTTTAGGGCTGGGCGATATGGCCTCAAATCCATATCACGATATATTCTTCTGTATAACATATTTTCCACACTTAAAATCCTTTAATTTCCTCAAAAATCGAGAGTGTGCCTTATGTATGAATTCTGGTTGTGCTTACTGACCTCGAACCGATTTTGGCTGCAGAAATCTGTTAAAAATGTTTTAGTACAACTTTGGTAAGCAGCACTGCTTGATGGATCGTCAGAGCATTACAGCTGCCGTAGTGAGGAGCTTCACGGAGGAATCTGGGTCCAAAACTCCGACAGCTTCAGGTACCAAAGTCAAACGAACACTAAGAGTTAAAAATGGTCTAAATTCTTTCATCTTTAATTAAATCATCAGCGTTGCTGCTTTACCAGGTGTAACAATTAAGTTTAACATCCAGGTAGGGCTGCTCAATTAATCGAATTTTAATCTCGATTACGATCTGTGCTTTCAACGATCATTAAAAATGACTGAGCCGATTATTAGCCCCTCCCTCGTGCTTTACTCTCGCGCTGCTCCGTGTGGCAAATCGAGCGCACCTCTCTGCATTTCGAACACGCGTCACAACAATTAAGAGCAGCGGTCTCTGACCTTTTTTGCTCCACGGACCGGTTTATGCCGGACAATATTTTCACGGGCCGGCCTTTAAGGTGTCGCGGATAAATACAACAAAATAAAACTAGTGCCGGTACCGAAAAAAAGAATTTATTCATAACACACGTGAAAAGACCCAGGAAAACCAAGTCAACGATAAAAACGATAACAAAATAACATGGAAAACCGATAAAAACCCTGAAAACTATACATTTCACACCTGAGCCTCAACTCTCGCGGCCCGGTACCAAACGACTCACCGACCGGGACCGGTCCGAGGCCCGGGGGTTGGGGACCGCTGATTAAGAGGACCCGAGGGAAGCTTGGAAAGCTAAACAGAAGTTATTTGGAGAGGAGAGTGACTGCTGTTGGTTGAAAAGAGGTAAAAAAACTTCAGTGGTTGGAAACATTATGGGTTCAGTCAGACGTGGATCAAGTAGACACAGTGTGTAAACTTTGCTACGGTGTCATAGCTGCACCACAGAGCAACACTGCAAAGTTCACTAAACATAGATGTTTACATTTTTCATTTATTTTTTTATATTGCAAACATTTGCACTGTTATCAGTATTTGCACACTATTTAATATTATTTTTTGACAACCTTTAAAGTCATTATTCAACACATTGTTATTGTTAAATAAATATTGTCAAATAATTGAGATCTCAATTTCAATGAAAATAACCGTGATTATCATTTTTGCCATAATCGAGCAGCCCTACATCCAGGCATCCATGAAAACAGAATTTATTCAATTTAACGGAGTTAGAAGTTAACAGGAAGTTAGCTCGCTAGTTTCCACCTAAACATTTCATAGCATGTTCTGACTGAGAGATTTTTGAAACTAATTCAAACGTACAGCTCTGCTATCACTTCCAACATAAATGAAGACTAAACAGCAGTGGCGTTTGCAGGGTTACTGAAGTTGGACTACCTGGTATATAATGTTGTGCTACATGACTGCTAGCGACACAGCTATGTTAGCATAACATTAGCACAGTGAAGCTGGAGGATGAATGCTAACTTTTTGGCTTTCGCCATATTTCAATAGTGCTTCATCTCTTTGTTATGACTGTCGCCCGCCATAATTGCAGATGATAATTGTTGTAGCTGCTGCGATGCTTTCGACCAAAACAGGCGCAGCTTGATGACATCATCAACATGCGGTATAGTCACAATCTCTATCGTTGGCCAAATTTATATCATTTCTATCGTATATCGTTTCTATGGCCCACCCCTACTGTTGTTACTGTTGATCAGCTGAGATCAGCTGTGCTACAAACTGGAACTCTGCTGAACTGGATTTACTCGTTTCGTGAACTTTTAAGAACGAATGCTTCCTTGGCTGAAAGCAGTGGACATAATTAAAAAACAGCTTTACTTGCACATAAATCTGTCAGTAAAGTCTGGATAATAAATTCTGGTGGTGTTATAGGTTCTCTTGGTCAGCTTGGTGTTGGTTTGGCTCCTGCATAAAACAGTTTGCTCTCATATTTGACACTGACAGGAACAAAGAGTAAAAAACACGACAACCAAACTAAAAAAGAGAGACGAGTTAAAGCAGAAGATATTTTGTGTGTCAGAACATGTGATCCTCACCAAGAGAGAAAAGCTCTGATTATTGTTGCTGAACTGTGATGGTGAACAGTCTCCTCTGTTGATCCCAGTGTGACTGAAGTCCGTGTGATGAGTGAGGACTGAGCCTGTGTTGGTCGATCGTCTCTAAACAGGATGTGAAGCATCAGTCGTATTAAAGCCCTGAATAAACAGTCCTTCTGGATCCACTGTCTGTGTTTGGCTCATCATCTTCAAAGACTCAACACAAGATGTTGGTCACATCAACATAAAACACAGGATTTGCTGCAGATGTTGAAGTGTGTTCTCCATATGAGAGAAGCTGCTGATCGTGTTTGTATGTTAGCACCTGTAGGATCGATGAACAGCTCTGACTCAGTTCACTAACCAGGCTCAGGGGGATAACTGGGATATTTCCCCAACAGAGACGTCCTGCTGGGATCGTTTTCCTGCTCTACACTCTGGTGTTTCTGCTCAAAAAAACAACAAAATGAATTTCCATGAGCCTACAGATCGTGGACTTCTTTGAGAAACTTAAAGAAGACGCTTTTCTTTCCTTAGATTGAACTTAAACAAAGGATTTGAGGAGCAGAAAAGTTTTTAAAGATCAATTAAACATATTAATAAATATTCTGATTATTTTACGTTATTTAGGTGTTTAGGTTATTTTTCTGTTTTCTGTCACACGTCTGCTCTCGAGTCGTTATCAACAGTGTATCAATGCATTCCTGTGGGTGGAGACAGAAACACACACCCAAAAAGAGCTCAGAGCAAGAATAAAAGAGGAGGAGACAGGATCAGAGTGGGACAGTGGAGCTTGTTGTTGGTGTCTCTGTGTGAAGAAACTGTAAGTTTGCTTTGTTTCCTCCTTTAACAGTTTGTTTGTTTCTGTGATGTTTGGACCTGATGTCCTCCATCACACCGACACTCTCTCTCCCCTCTGTTCCATATGTGACAGAGGGGAGAGAGTCTCTCACTCAGAGAACCAAGGTTACAATGTAACCACACGTTCCGCTCTTGTGTTTGAATCCTCATGATTATAGATTATTGATTGGCTGGAATCAAACAGTTTGAAGAACATTTATTCATGTGGCAGTTTCAGCTGCTGCTCACAAATCTGATAACAGGAACAAGTTAGTTCCACGAGGAAGACGTTCGTCTGGGCGCGTTGGCCTCGTCGGTCATGTGACCGTGTTACTGTTCGGGCTCAAACTGATACGAGTGGTTTAGCAGGTGTGACAGGACGATGCTGCACAGCCTCATTGTTCAGGTGTGAGTCAGACTCTGAGTCTTTATACAGTCCTGTTTAACAACATGTTGTTCCTGTTGATGCGTCACAGAGATCAGCTGTGCTAAACTCTGCTGCGTGCAGCTACTAGTTTCTCTAGTTTGGTGATGGAAACGTCGATGAGACTGTTTCCATCACCAAACATCACGAGGAACACCTCTGAGTCTGATTCTGACTCTGTGCATAAAACCACAATTATCCCTTCATGTCTGTTCATCTGATTCTGTAATGTGAGAAACTTTGATGTCTGAGTTTTGTTCTATCATTAAAGGATGTTGGCTGCTCTATTTGCACATGCTCAGTGTGACAGGATGTTGGCTGCTCTATTTGCACATGCTCTGTGTGACAGGATGTTGGCTGCTCTATTTGCACATGCTCAGTTTGACAGGATGTTGGCTGCTGTGTTTGCACATGCTCAGTGTGACAGGATGTTGGCTGCTGTGCTTGCACATGCTCAGTTTGACAGGATGTTGGCTGCTCTGTTTGCACATGCTCAGTGTGACAGGATGTTGGCTGCTCTGTTTGCACATGCTCAGTGTGACAGGATGTTGGCTGCTGTGTTTGCACATGCTCAGTGTGACAGGATGTTGGCTGCTGTGTTTGCACATGCTCAGTGTGACAGGATGTTGGCTGCTGTGTTTGCACATGCTCAGTGTGACAGGATGTTGGCTGCTGTGTTTGCACATGCTCAGTGTGACAGGATGTTGGCTGCTGTGAAAGCTGAATGCTCTGTGGTTAGAAGTGATGTCACACATTAGGATAACTGTGCTCGCTCTCTGTCAGAGTAACAGAGAGCGAGCAATTTGACCACATGACCCTCAGTACACAGCATGATGTGCGCTGTAAACAGGAAGTAGAGGAGCAGGACTGAGGTAAACCTCTGAGGGATCAAACTGAGACTGAGCTCCAGATGTTTCCACATGTTTCTGCTCTGCGTGTGTTTGATGATTATTTCAGGTATAGATGATGGAATATGACCAGTCTGATGTGAGCCTGCTTCTCTGACAGCTCCTCACCTCTCTGTGCTGCCCCCTGCTGGCTCTGATCATTACTGACTGAGTCCTTGCTGCCACTTTATTAGGTACAGCTTGCTAACACAGGCTCAGACCTGCTTTGCCTTCAGAGCTGAGCCTTAAATCTTCATGGCTCAGATTCAGCAAAGTGCTGGAAACATCCCTCAGAGTCATGTGATCAGTGACGTCTGCTTTCAGCACTGACAGATAGAAAAGTGCATCCACATAAACAGGATATATAATAATAATAATCAAATGCTGATTTTTTTTCAGCCCTTTGTCTGAATGCTAATCCAGCTGTGTGTGTTTGTAATGACAGTAAATAAATGTCAGACTTACAGCTCCTGCTTTACTGCATTAAAGTGATCAGATGAGTTCAGCACTTTGACATGGATGGTAGTGAAAGCAGGAAATGACAAATGTAGCACAGCAGCAGCGTTTAACAGAAACTCTGGGATGAACATCATTCATAGAACAGCTTCCAGCTTCTTTTGCTCGGCTACAGTTTGGATGGATTTGCATTTAAAGATGCAACAAGACTAAAATGGTTAGGGTCAGGAGGTCAAAGGTCAGAGCTCCTGTGGGTCTGAGGGCGGCCTCACGCTGGAGAAGGATGAAGGAGTCTGACCTGAGCCAGTGTTTGACATGAACACATCAGCACTGCTGTCAGTGAGCCTAACGACAGCCGTTAGCATCATTTCAGTGTTTCAGTCATAAAAACACTTCCTGTCTCTGTGGTGGTTACAGTGACATCATGCAGTTTGTGCTTTGACCTCCAGAGGGCGACAAATCAGCACAGACAGAGAGCTCCATTCAAACTTTGCTGCCATCAGGAATAATTCTTCAAATATAATCATCAGTGTTTGAGCAGCTATGATATCAGGGACAATCTAGACATGTGTGACAATACTGAACATGTCACATGACACACCTCAAACATCATGTGATCCACTCTCAGTCTGCACTTTCATTCATGACTTCAACAGGTTGAAATGAGCTTTGAAGAAACATTCAGTGAAATAAATCTTTCATGGATTCATGGAGGCAGCAGATGAACTTTGTACCAACAACATCTTCAATAACAGAGTCTGAATGAAGCTCAGGTGTTGATGCTGCTCACTGATTGGACGCTTGCTTTCAGCTCTGCTCTCAGTCTTTACTGCACAGGTGAAGGTAGAAAGTGTGACTGGATCTATAGACTGGAAACAGAGAAACATGCTGAACATTTGAAGCTTTGCAGCAGAAATGTTCATGTTACAAATACAGCAGAGCTGATCTGGGATCAGTGTGTTCACACCTGCAGCTACAACAAGGTTTCATGTCTCCACACGTCAGCATGTGAACTTTACTCTGACTCAGTCTGAGCAGTCAGACGGCATATTTTTAAAGTTAACACATCAGCACACACAGAGCTGAGCCCCTCCCACCTGTGCTGAGTTTCAGGTGGAGTCCCGCCTCCTTCCAGGAAGCAGCTCACCTGTGTGTCCGTGTTTAGTGTCCAGGTGTGGAGTGGAGCTTGTTGTTGGTGTGTGAAGAAACTGTAAGTTTGCTTTGTTTCCTCCTTTAACAGTTTGTCTTTAGGAACTTTACTGTTTGTTCAGCTCGTGTTTGATTTCTTCACACAACAAACTGTGTGTGTTTGTATTTCCGGTCTCTCCATTAAAGTCAGTGTGTAATGTTTCCTGGCTAACATCAGCTGTGTGCAGCTTAGTTCAGCACAAATCTGCCGCTCCATAGTTCACGGTAACGGACTCACAGCTGGACCAACGAGGCCGAGTGTGTCCGCCACTCTGAGCTACGTTCGTGTTTGTGTACTTGTAGTTTGTACTTTGAGTTCACTCAGAGCCCACAGAGGACGCAGCGTACGTGATGACGTCACAGCCCTTTACCTCCTTTACTCTCACTGTGATTAATATTTACACACGAGACACCTGCAGAGCTCTGACGCTGAGCTAGCACACAGCATGCTAACACTAAGCTAAAGCTAGGCTAGCCAAGAAGCCAGAGTGAGGTTAAAGCTAGTGATGGGCAGATGAAGCCTCATGAAGCACTGAAGCTTTTCATCCAATTGGTTCACCCCAACGCGAAGCTTCTTGAAGCTTCATTTGCTCTAGTAGGACACCTACTGGACGTAAAAATATTAGTTGGCATGAATTTGAAGAGTGTGGCCTTTTTGCACACAGCCTGTAAATGTCAACAACAAAAGGAGTGTGTAAAACATGTATATTGTAGTGATGCAGTGTACTGTGTATATTTATACTGGCAGTATGGAACATGATTATTTGGAAATGCCTAAAATGGAAATGATCATATACTGTGAGGTGAGGTGTGGACAGTGGTTGTGCTTTTGTAACATTGAGGCAAGGACAGTGATTAGTGTTTAGGGGACACATCATTGGTTTTTGTTAAAAAGAAACAGTTTCTCCACTGTGGCAGGTCGTAGGCGATTTTTTTTTTCTAAACTGTCTCTAACTCTCACTAACCGCAACTCTCCATCAAACGCCCACATTTTGTCTGAGGGGTTTATATCGCTGTCATAGCTCGCGGCAAAGTTCGAACCGCTTCCTGAACCAGTCACGTGGTACAGCCGGGCAGCGAGGCTTCGGACGTCATCATTTTCAGCCCCTCCCATAAATGAAGCAAGCCTCGATACGCGCTTCGCGGAAACGCCCCCTCCATTACTCGACACACGCTTCGAAGCCTCGATACAGAACGTCACATCACTAGTTAAAGCTGAGTAAACACTGACCCCAGACCAGCACCGTGATAAAGTGAGCTGCTGCTGCTGAACTTGAACAGGTAACAAAGTGATGAGCAGTCAGGCTGCAGGTTTCTACCTGTTCATGTTTCTACAGTAGAATCACTTTGAAGTGTCTTTGTGCTGTTTCATCTTTGATTTGTGTTCATAAACACTCAGAGAAACATCACGTGACCTCATCAGGATCTGTGTTGGTGTGTGGGGCTGTACCTCAGCTTTATGTTGTTACATGCTCATTTGTTCATTTCACACAGTAACATCAAAGTAATGTTATGAGGAGTAATGAAGTAACGTACTCCATTACTTTTAATTAAAGTGTTCTGTGTAATATGTGTAATAATGACTGTTTTGAGTAATGACCAACACTGATCACAACAAAGAGGAAATGCCTCCAACATGCACAAACATTTGAGCCACAACATGCAGTTAATGTGCACAAATGTCTTTGATATGCTGCTCAGTGATGGTGGTGACTGTCAGAGCAGAGCTACTGAGAATCAATAAGTAATATCAATGATGGGATCAGAATCACTAAATTCTTCTCATCCCTGTCAGTATCATACATGTGCTGTATAATGTGATAAATGTAGAGGTGCTGGCTGATAGGTTTGTAGCATAAACCTATTCGCTGGAACGTTAAGACAATATAATTACACTGCAAGCAAGACACAAGTAGGCAAACTTCTTCATGGTACTCGTGCACGGGAGAGAACCGGACAGGCACCGTTCCTTCGCTTGACCCCAGTAGCTCTCGTCCGTTCTCCCATACACTGTCCTTTTATTGAGGTTACATGAATATGCATAGGTTCATTAACATACGACGTCTACATACAAACAAAGAGTACCGTGTGTGTGTGTGTGTGTGTGTGTGTGTGTGTGTGTGTGTGTGTGTGGGGACTGCTGATCAAAGGGTCAAACATCCTTGGTCAGGAAGAGGGTAGCCTCCCCCTCACCCTAGATGGTTCATCCTAGATAACACGGTGAGGAAGTCCTGCAGTTCATCTAAACAAAGAGCACTTAGACTAGAACAGACGTAGCTACGTTAATCCTACCATAAAACAATAAGACACGGTATGACCTCTCATGCTCCCAAAGTGCTGTCTAATACACACAAAGTTTGCAGACTATCAAGGATCAAAACCTCTACCAATCTACAACTAATTACAAAACTCTAAGCATATATAAGTAAATATTTCTAAGCATAAATGACAATCAACAATACAAATCTAACATTTCCCCCCTTTTTGACCTTTATGCCTGAAAAGTTCCCAGGTATGAATACCTCATGTCTAACAGTTTCAATGCAAACATTTTTATACTCAGCATATGTCAAATCACCCTAAATTACTGAAAGGTACACAGTTTAATAAATGTATTAGCAGTTACCCCATTCATTGAGCTCATCTCATGGCAAACTGCATCTTACGAGCAACCAAAGAAATTGTTAATTTAATAGTGAAAATAAAAAAGTAACATTTTCAAAAACATCTCAACTTGGTGGTGCTTCCTCCGGGTGTGCACATCACATGTCTCTCTGCAGAGTGGTTTAAGCTCTGCAGGGCGTCATGAATGTCTCTTCCAGTTGTTTCCATCGTTGTCCATAGGACCAGAGTCCAAATGTATGTAGAATAGACATTCAAACATACCAGTTGGTTTTGTTGTTTGTCAACATGGTTCTCAGCTATTTCCAAAGCTGCAGACCTCTCAGCACTCTAGTTTTATGGCCTCTTACCAGCCCCCATCACCTGACTTCAGACCTTCGTCTTGTGAGGGGGATATTTATGACTCCTTAATTGTCCACGCTCTGCAGAAAAAGCTCTCTGTGGAAAGGGTGCTGGGTTCCGTCATCTTACTGCTGTTATGATCCCAGCAGCCTTCAGAGTGTCATCGTATGCACAGTATAGTGGCACAGCGTTAGGTGATGTTCATAGGAAACTGCTGTCATCACCACCATAGCTTCTGGTTCCTGTGCTTTCACAGAATCATGATGTCATCCTCGAACTCCTTCTGCGCTGTCGATGGAGCTTGGCACGCTCCCCTCATCCCACGAGTTTTCATGTTCCAACGCTGCTGAAGGTTTAAGGCAGAGCACGTCGTACACCTTAGTCGTCTTCCTCAGCGTCAATATTGAATCTTTCATTTTATTTAAAATCTCCTGGAAGCTCAGTAGCACAGCTCTCTGTGTGATGTCTGCTGTACTGAAGATGATCTCTGATCCTCCTGAAGCCTCTCTCCTGGCCTCAGCTCCCATCTTGTGGACGATCCTCTCCTCTATTTTGCAGGCAGTTTCATGGTCCTTGCTGTGGCTCCAAGGTCTGATCTCATGATGGGCCCCAACCAGCTTGACCTTTGACCTCAACCACTGCCTGGCTGTCAGCTATGCCTGGAATGGTTCACGCTTCTCACTGGGCCTCTGAAGATTTCTCAGGAGATTACTGCTGCACCTGTATTTCCTTGCTAAGAAGAAAAACTTCTATTTGGAGAGCATGTCAACAATCATCAAACCACATTCTTTAGTTCAGTGAACTTCACTTATAGGCCATCAAAGCCTCATCTGAACATGGATGCACCACTTGCATAGGTTTAATACTTGTAAATAAACGGCTAATCACACAAATCACTGCAACAATAATAAAAAACATTGTTTAATGTTAATCCTTGCACTCCACCTCTTGACGCATGGACATTCCCATGCGTCAACTCACCAAACCTGGATCCCTGTCTTAAAGAAAAAGATTAGCTAGATCATGTCCCAGGCAACATCAGGGCATCTCCTCTGGAGTAGCTCCGTAACCCTGCAATAAAAGATGTTAGCGTGTGTTGCATATTAAGTTTGCTTAACACCTGGCTCTCCCAGGAGCCTGCATACACACCATCATGGCCTGGAAAACAAAATCTGGAAGTAAAATCAAACTTCATACCTGTAAACAATTGTATCATAAGGACAAGAAGCATTCAACATCAGCAAGACAAGTGTCATGTGCAGGTTTTCTCAAATCAGTAAACTACAATTATTTTCATAAGTCGCCTCAGACATGGATCATCCCATGTACTCAGGCAACATTAATGTAATCGGTGACTGCTCTTAAGCAAAGTCACTCCACTTATATATTACTATGGGCTCAAAAGTGGCCAGCTAATGAGCCCATATCAAACTATCCCAGAAACACTGTATCTCTTATTTGTTCTTCTCATGTCACTTGTCCGCTTCTGCCGAATCCTCTACACGCAGTCATAGAAAAACAAACATTAGCAATACACATTGACTGTGGTCAGACGGAGGTCAGACACAGGTCAACAGGTTCCAGAGGTGCCATAAAAACACCATAAAGTCAACCCTAGCTGTGGAAAGAAGTAACACCAGTTCTCAACACAGGAAATTTCACACAGGTTATTCACATTATCAAAGTAACCTTCACATTTTCCCATCAACACAATGCAACAGCATCACCACTCATAACCTGTAAACACAGTTTTCCTCACACATAAACCCAGAAATCTTGTAGTAGAGAAACATTAGCCAGTATTCCTATAAATCACATGATCAAACACATGAAGAACCGTAATGCTGTAAAAACGAAAATGCAAATATTAGCGCTTGCGCAGGCGTATGCATACTTTGTCACAGATATCTCTGTGAGCAACTCAAGCCTATGAATAACACACCTGATAAATGCACAGACACAGAAAATGGCATTTAAAAGGTTAAATCATCATGCAACCTCGAGTGTTGCTGTCATCTTTCTGCTCCTGTAAAAGGAAACACATGGGTTCATCTGCACCTTTGTCAGGTGGGGGTTAGCTTCACACAATCATGTTCAGTCAGTCAGTCAGTTATTTTAAAATTCTTACTCATTCACTCAGTGGTTCCTTCTTTCTTTGCTGATAGTGGAACCTATCGTCGCATTTAGTTTCCACTCTCAGCAAAATGACGTCATTTCAAAAAGAAAAAGAAGAACTTTAGTTTGGATTACATCGCTGAATCCTTTTGGACTGGGACTGTCATTTAATAATTGTCCCAAATAAGTGGCTTTCTCCAGAGTCCATTTAAATGTGGAGAACTCACTTGGCACAATTTTCTCGACGACGTGTAGCGCTTTTAATTCCCGACGTGCAGATCTGCTTAAAGAACAGAGATTATCAAACAAAACTTTCAGTGCACTGTGAAAGTATCAAAATAAAAAGGCCTTGTTAAGTCATGACACAAGCTCCTCATCTCAGGAGGGTAAATCATACCATTAGCATGGTTTATCATACCATCATACTAATCGGCAGGCTCAACTTCACAACAAAAGAAAAATCATCAGCTAGATTCACTCCAAATCAACCATCAGCTGCACAACATAACCCTAATGTCATATTAGCTATGAGTTTAATCACCCGGTCTGTGCTCTTCACTCATTTAAGCCACAGATCTATTTTATTCAATTTTTCCTTTTTCCCTTCATCATAAAACATGTGACATGCTGTCATGCACTTCACAAAACAGTCTGTTCTGACGTATTCAGAGTTGTGTATCTAAATACAGGATTCACTCGCACATCAAAGCAGGAAACTCAGTGTTTTAGAGTCTCTACTCAACACACAACAAACTCCAACACATCTCATTCACTCGTGCTAGAATTCAATCACCTTTCATTAATCTAAAACCGATCAACTAATTTGCATATCAGCTATTAACTCACTAAGTTGACAGGACGACAGAAAAGCATGTTCAAAATAGTATCACAAAAGACAATTTCCCTCATACAGTAAATTACTTATGCTGCCTCAATCAAGCAGGAAGCTTCTCCCAATTTACCATTTTAACACTAAATTTATTGTCTGATCACTGATTTATCAAACCAGGATTTTTTTTTTTTTTTTTTTTCCCACAAAAGTTAAACTGTTGTCCTGCAACTTGTAGAGTCAATTTTTTTCTTTAGGATAAATTCAGTATTTGATAACAAGTGTCTGCTAAATTGACACTATTGTAACACTGATGAAAGATAACAAGCTAATTTTCATTGCATGGGTTTGTGTTATTAGGCAGGTCTAATGCATGTCTGTGGAGCTGCATATCCAGCAGAGCATGTTCTTAAAGCTGCCTTTCCTACACATTTCTCTGCTATTATTTAATCATTTCTTAACTAATGTGCTATGAGTCTTCATGAGTCATTTTGTGTTTGGAATTGTTAGTAGGGTTAATGCATGTTCTGCTTGTGTGTGTGTGATTTTGTATATGTTTCTATTTTCGCAATGTTTCAGACTCCGTCTCAATTTTCCAACTTAAGCAGTCAGTTTTCTTTTCCCCAGGTTTGCTAACCCAAATTTTGATTTCCCACATTAAATAATTCCTATGTGTTCTCACCTAGTCTTCTCACTCTGTTGTCCTCTCACTCTTTTGTCCTCTCCCTCTTCAACAGTCCCGGCAGTTCTCCTTCAGCTTTGTCCTGTCTAGTAGCTGAAGTGCTGCTGCTGCCTTCTTGGGCGACTTCTTAGCAGCTGCTGCCGGTTTCTTGGCTTTGGCCGCGGCGGGCTTCTTGGCTTTGCTCTCAGTAGCCTTGTTCATCTTGAAGGATCCGGAGGTCCTGGTGCCCTTGGTCTGCACCAGAGTGCCCTTCGCCACCAGGCTCTTGATGGCGGTCTTGACACGGGCCTTGTTCTTGTCCACATCGTAGCCTCCGGCAGCCAGAGCCTTCTTGAGAGCGGCCACAGACAGGCCGTTGCGCTCCTTGGAAGCGGCCACGGCTTTCACAATCAGCTCGCCCACGCTGAGGCCGACCTTCTTGGGCTTGGAAGTCATCGTCTTCTTCTTCTTGGCCTGAACCTCGGCGCAGGGCGTGTTTATGATGGAGCCTTTCCCACCACAGCGCTGGCACGTTGAACGCATCATGAAGGGTCCATTTCTTTCATGTCGCTAGCCGCATGTGGCTTGCCCGAGTCACTCAGTCCTTTTTGAGCATTTCAACATGCTGCCGCCGCAGACCCTGGCCTCAGATCCAGCAAGTTTAGCGCGCTGATCTCCAAAAAAGTCCCGAAGGCCAGAAAGACATCAAATAAGTGTCTCGTGCTGAGAACTCAAACAAAAACTCCTCTTCACGCTGCCATCTTGCTCGCCCCTCCGTGAAATTCAACCAATCAGACAGGAAGATGGGTTTGCTTTCTTCTTCTGCTGCTGTTTATCCACATTGCTGCTGCTTTGCTGGGACTTTTTGTGCTCAGGACTTGCTGCTGTCTCTTTATCATGGAGCTGCATTCCTTATCTTCAGGGAGGAGTGAGCTCGCTTGTGAGGTTGAGAAACACATGGCACTGTAAATAAGTCAGCCAGAAACTTGGCCTGCATGTTTCCAATGATGTTAAACTATAACTTTCTTCCGACTGTTGCATGTGGAAAATTGATACAGGTCTGCTTTTCACCTGAAAGTGACAAACTAAAACATGTTCATTATTATCATCACTGCTTAATCAACACACATCTCTCTCTCTCTCTCTCTCTCTCTCTCTCTCTCTCTGTGTTTGTGTGAACAATCCTTTCTTAAAAGCAGAAAATGACATTGTAGTTGTTTTTCGGCTGATCAACACAAAACCTTTTTCCTATGATTATTTCTCTTCGTCTACAATGTAGTAATTTGTCTCTTTTTCACTCTTTTTTTTTTTTTCTTCACAATAGCTGGTGGTCTGCAAAATCACCGCTCTCACTCACAATCAGAGGCAATCACTTTTGCACAGCGCACAAAAACACTGTGATGTCAGACACATTCACACTCACTTTTTCATCTGCATAAATAAACCATATGGCTGGAGATATGTGCCATGGTGATCCATAAGCATGATCACCAGTTTATTTAATTATTTTTAATCCAACAAAACAAATAAACAAAAACATGATGCTGATGCTACACACACACACACGAGTCAAGGTGCAGAAAAACTGCTCACGGAAACGCTGCACACTCTCTGTTTCCCTCTCCTTGAGTAGTTCTCAGACAGCTCTTGATCTGATAATGTGTAGCTTGCTCATCAGCTCAAAAAACAAAAACAAAACTGCAACGCGACATCACACAGTAGTTGCATGCTCTGCCCACAGTGGCAAAGTCTTACACTTACATATTCAACACAGCTTCTCCATCATGTATTTTTAGATGTTTCATACAGGGTTGAGCATATTAGTTGTTTTCACAGATGTGCTCTATATCTCAACAATGGCTCATAATAAGACGACAGTCTTCCACACAGGTCAAGTGCCTCTATGCACTTCATGAGTTTAAATATTTATCTATATCACTTCACCTCACATGTCATTGTACTGAATTTAAGCAACCACAAGCTTAATGTAGATTACTTTTAACAACTATCCACCTCAATTAAATCTATGGTCTGGCACACAGGCTGCTGTCGATCAGGGCAAGCTAAAGAATAAACATTGTGTCAGCAAGGGGTGGGGGGAAAGCCATTCACCAGAGCATATCTTAAGTGCTGCTGATGTGGGCTGGCCTTCTCCACAGCTCTCCAAGGCTGGTGTGTTTTCTGAAAACTTCTAACATTTGAATCTCTTCCATTTATAAGCCTGCGATTAACCGCACGGCTCAGGTCCGCGTAACCGCGCTCGCGTGAACCCGCGCAGCTGTGGAGCCGTCGCTCTCTCTCTTTTTTACATAAATACTTTGTGCTGCCAGGAGCAAAGTCCAGCACAAACGTCTGTCTCCCTCCGACTCACTCTTGGTTGCTTAGAAACCCATGATAACAACAACAGTCGGTGTCACAGACCACATGTTCTGCTCCGCACACACAACAACAACAACAACGACGACGACAATGACAACAACACAAAATAGGCCTACTGTCCAGCACAATCTGGACCCCGCGGAACTTCTCAACACCCCACTGAGCGGTGGAGAACTCACTACAGTACCCCACACAGCGGTCTGTATTTCGCCCCACTAAGACGGCGAACCAAAAAAAGTTCGAACTGCGCAACTCTGCGACTTAATGCTTCTGTACAAAAAACCCCACTGAGCGGCCTTGTACATCGCCCCACTTAGACGGCGAATTTTAGCCCCACTAAGCGGCCACGGACAACGCCCCACTGAGCGGCGAAGACGTAATTTTAGCCCCACTAAGCGGCCACGGACAACGCCCCACTGAGCGGCGAAGACGTACAGTTATAGAGTTGGACTCTAAACTTACTCGGTGTTGCTTAGCGTGTAATATCAGCCTCGAATCCCGCCAATCGCCATTCATCGAGGAGAAAAGACATACAGCGAATCCACAGGAACTTCCTGGCTGACGTCAGTCTTTCAGCGTGTCCCTCCTCCCCTCGGTGAATGCGATTCCAGGGCTCCGGCATCGAAGGACCAATTAATGATAGGTTTGTAGCATAAACCTATTCGCTGGAACGTTAAGACAATATAATTACACTGCAAGCAAGACACAAGTAGGCAAACTTCTTCATGGTACTCGTGCACGGGAGAGAACCGGACAGGCACCGTTCCTTCGCTTGACCCCAGTAGCTCTCGTCCGTTCTCCCATACACTGTCCTTTTATTGAGGTTACATGAATATGCATAGGTTCATTAACATACGACGTCTACATACAAACAAAGAGTACCTTGCCTGTGTGTGTGTGTGTGTGTGTGTGTGTGTGTGTGTGTGTGTGTGTGTGTGGGGACTGCTGATCAAAGGGTCAAACATCCTTGGTCAGGAAGAGGGTAGCCTCCCCCTCACCCTAGATGGTTCATCCTAGATAACACGGTGAGGAAGTCCTGCAGTTCATCTAAACAAAGAGCACTTAGACTAGAACAGACGTAGCTACGTTAATCCTACCATAAAACAATAAGACACGGTATGACCTCTCATGCTCCCAAAGTGCTGTCTAATACACACAAAGTTTGCAGACTATCAAGGATCAAAACCTCTACCAATCTACAACTAATTACAAAACTCTAAGCATATATAAGTAAATATTTCTAAGCATAAATGACAATCAACAATACAAATCTAACACTGGCTGTTCTCTCACTCTGCTGTTTAGCTGTAAAGGACGCCTCCCTGCCTTTGTCTCATTCATGACCTTTAATAGTCTCTTCTAACATGCAGAGATCTGTATGATCTGTTTCATAGAGTCTAACCAGCCTGTACAGGTAACAACAACAGTCACTGCATCACTGACACACAAACGTCATCTCTGTCAATAACAACATTCATACATGGAATAAAAACACATCAGTGGATCATTGCTGGAGCTGATGTTTGTGCTCCTGGTGCAAAGGCTCTCAGTTTCCTCCTTGAAATAAGTGTTTACATTGTTGTTATATTGTTGGCCCACCATTGATCATGTGACTCATCACATGATCAATGGTGAGCGTCTCTTTCCCTCTCAGGTTTAAATATCTGGGACTCTCCACCGTTTGGTTTTACAGCTGAAGAAGCTTCTCTGATGAAACGTCTTCCAGAAACTTAAAGACGTCTCTTTTCTCTCCAAGCTCCTTAGATCACATGACCTGGATGACTGAACCTACAGACACATTGACCTGGTTTCTAGGTAGAGCTGGGCGATAGAACGATAACGATATGTATCGCGATATAACTTTTTCTCGATAGAAAAATTAAACTATTGCGATAGACCTCGCCGCTCTTGTCCTCTTAAAAAAAAAAAAAAAAAAAAAAAAGGTCAGCCAATCCAAACTAAGTAGCCGCACGTGTGTTTGTTTGGGAAGCAGCCAGCGGGTAATGGAGGAAATGAGTGTGCCGACTAGAAAAATCAACCGAGTGTGACCGAAGAGAAAACAGATGATGGTTCCAACGCCGGAGAGATTGTCGAACGGAAGAGCCAAAGAAGTTCCGTAGTGTGAAGGTATTTCGGCTATTTCAAGTCTGACAAAAAACAGAGTAGCGTGCACTGTAAATGTGCCGAAAGCAAGTCTGGAAATACAATAAACTGGTGCATGCGTCACACTGTGCGCCACGTTATTGTTTCGGTGAAATGAATTTCTACAATACTGTTAATTCTACTCTCTGCAGTGTTTAAATGCTTACATATACACACAGTTACTGTCCGTCCACACATACGACTCGGTTCTGCTTCTATGCCGCAGCTTTGTTTACTTTTTCCCACCGAGGCTTCTAGACTTCTGATTGGCCAACATTTCTGCACGGTTAGGAATCTAGCGCCACCTGCTGCTTTGGCATGTTCATAGCAGCGTTTTCCTTCATTTCTGCCTTTATGTGTGGACGGGATTATTTTTTAAAACGAGAACGGAAAATCTCCGTTTTCAAAAATACCCGTGTACGTGTGGACGTAGCCTCAGTCTCTGACTGGAAGCGCTAATTCGTCATTCGGCTTTTGTCAGACTAAAGTAACTGTTAAAACTGTTTGAAAAGCTCAGCTATACAACAAGGAGAGATTGAGAATTTCCTTTTAGTTCTCAGTTTATTTGATATTGACAAAAGTTAGTCAGTTTTGTCTGTTCTTCTGTAAAACAAGCTAAGATTTATTTTTAGAATTAATATTTTGTTTCTAAGTGGAATTGACAATTTAGTCTGTTTCGTTTGTTCTATTTTGAAACTTAAACGCTTTAGCGGCTGCCTTTTGTGTAGTTTGCAATATTTGCCTTTATTTATCTGAAAAAGTCTCATGTTCCTTAAGTACATCTACCCTGTTGAACTTATTATGGGAAATAAATATTTAAATAAAAACAAGCTGCTGATTATTTCACATTTTACTTGTGAGCAACGGCACATTTAAATCTTACAAATATAGTTATTTGGCTTATATCGTGATAGATATCGTTATCGCCTGAAATGAAAAAAACATATCGTGATATGAAAAAATCTCATATCGCCCAGCTCTACTTTAAAGGTGATCGTTTAGGACTTCAGCAATAATACAGACAGCAATGTAGTTAGCAGTAAAACAGCTTTATTGGGAATTAACTTAAAAAACAAACAAACATCTGTCTCCTATTTTCTGTCACACAGGAAAGAAGCATCAATATCTGATGAGAAGACTTATTTATTTCTTTTTGGGGGTTTTTTCAACAGGAGAAGAATATCTAACAAGTTGATTTGTTCACATCTTAATTTTTAAGTGACATGTGCATTTTGAGTTTATACACTCTTTATATAAGGCAACAGTTTCCTTTTGCAGTATTTTTGTGTGGAGTGTTTTTCTATTTCTTAACAAAAAGGGAACAAAGGTGTTTAAGTTCACCTAGGATGATTTGTCTTAACTTTCACATGGTCTTACTGAGGTGATGTGAATTGAAACATGCATTTTTTTTTGGCGGTGAGGGAGGGATGTGCTGGAAAAGTTTGAAAAGGGACCTTGAAAGTGCTTAAGAAGTGCTTGAATTTGACCCTGAAAAAGGCATATGAACCCTGATCATTATCATTAGCCTGTGTAAGTCCTGAGTGTCCTCCAGTTCAGGGACGTGCAGAGGGGGGGGGGGGCTAGAGGGGCTTGAGCACCCGCCCCTTTCCTGATGAGTGCCCAAAGTGCCCTTTTGTTGAGGCAACTTTTAAATTTTTTTTATTTATTTTTGTTATGTGTGTGTGTGCGGAGTCCTGTCTGTGCCCCTCAACAATAATATTTAACTATTAATCACAGTTTTGCTAAATAAAAGGATCTGGCTTGCATCAGTCACATGATCACATTTAACCAATGATCGCCACTCGTGGAGAGTGATATATGAAATGATGGAAGGAAGAAGAGAAGCAAAGAGTGATTCACAGGCAGAGCCTAAATTATTTCTCACAGTTTTTGTGTCCTTATGGTTCCAAGCGCTGTCACCAATCTTTGCATTTTGTTATTATCTCATGACACTTGTTTAATCAGCTACCATCTCTCCTGTGGACTTTTTAATGTCTACAGTCTCAGACCAACACAGCCCTGCCCTTCCCATATTAGACTCTTGATGAATGTGTGTTGTTGTTATTCAGCCTGGTTCAATGTGCCCCTTTTTAACTTTGAGCACCCGCCCCTTTAAACCTCTCTGCACGTCCCTGCTCCAGTTCAGTGTCTTTGTCAGTCCCACATGTGTCGTTTCTGTTCAGCTGGTCTTCCAGTCAGTCATCCATCTCAGACTCTGTCATTCTGTCATAAACACCAGCCTTCACCACCTGTGAGTCCTGCGTTTGGGTCCTCTCTTCTCCACATCCACACTGCGATGCTGTGACATATACAGTACATAAAATCAAAATTCACGTTTTATGCAACTAAAGTGTTTCATTATGTAGGCTACAGAACATAATTCAGTTATAGACGATATATGAAACATGTATACTTACTGCATTTGAATCATTTAAACCATATGTGATATAAACACCTGCACGTGTGTTTGAAAAAACAAACGCTTTGATTTTGACACCCCAAGAAAATCTTCCTAGATCTGCACGTGTTCAGAGTAAGAGCCGAATAAACAGCAGCAGAAGCTGATTGATGAACAGCTGCATGACATATCAGCTGTAGCTGCAGCATCTGCACAGAGTTTGATTGGCTAACGCTGATTTGTTTGTTTTTTTAAACAGGACAGCAGAGAGAGAGAGGAGGAGATGAAGAGTGCAGCAGAGACAGTGAAGAAGAGGTGAGCATCTGACAGAGCAGAGCCAGTTTAAAGGAGCCTCACAAGCTCACACATGACAGCTTCATCAACATGGAGCTCTGAGTGTTTATTAAAGGATCATTGGACGCTCTGACACAGCTGACTGCAGCCTTTAGCTGTGAGCACACAGTGTCTCACATTTACATTCACTTCCCTGTCAAACTCAGTAACTTTAAACAGCTGCTGTTATCAGGTGAAGATAGCAAAGCTTTCAGGGCTGAGCCCCAGTGTTTCAGGATAATGGCCCCAGAGACCACAGTCACATATGTGGGGAAGGATTTTAAGTTTAAAACTTCCTTTAAGCACTAACAGCAGAGACGCACAAAGTCGCAGACAGGGAACAAAGTATTTTAGGTTTGTATTGTCAGATTATTTAATCATTATACTGAACAAATATGTGAAAAAGTAAAAACCTCTATTATGACGAGGTTATCACTACATTCACATGTCGTCGATGTGTTCTTTCACACAGATCAGTTTCAGTGTGTGTGGCCCGTACACTAAACCATGACACAAATTCATATGATGTGACACCCAGACTGTGTTCACTGTTTCTTTTGGTAAAATCATCTTCTCGTGTTTTTATAGAAAGATGATGGAAGAACCTAAAGAACAGCCAGCCAAAGCAGCTCCATCAGCAGGTAGGAGATCAGTGCTTTGTATGATGAGACGTATGGATGTATAGACTTCAGGCAGATTCTTTTTTTGTAACTGTGACAAGTACATGAAATTCACGAGTTGTAACCTGTCCTAATCTTTGCCTTAATCTTTCTGTGGGACATTAATATAACATGAGAACTTCCAGTCTAAGGAGTTTGGCAGAGAAACAACTGGACTTTTTTGTACTTTGAACCCACATATGAGGTTAAAACGATGCCACCTTAAAATGAAACTGAAGAAATATTGAAACTGAAACAAATGTATTGAAAGTGAAATGATAGTGAAAAAACATAAATATAGAAATTTAAAGAAAAAACTCACTGTTCATGTGGTTTTCACACTTACATCGTTTTTTTCCCACGTACAGTTATTTTTTCAGCTTCAATTAGTTGGCACTGCTTCGGCATCTGAGGGTGCGCTTGAGGGGCGGGGCTTCAGGGCCACATATATGAGCCACATATGTTTGCGCACATTATATTGCTGACCAGTGACTGTAGAAATCATGGACGACCTAATATCTGCAGCAGCCGCAGTCATGAAGAAACTTGCGTATCTCTGAATGGCACATAGAGCGGGGACGCTGAGAGGAGGTCCAGCGTTTACCGACTGTTTCAAACTGACAGACTCAGGTGTTCTTCAGTGTCTGCCTGACAGAAGGACCTGAGAGCCGCCACAATATTTTTGGTAAGTGAAAGGTGTTTGTAAGCTAATCTGTAGCTAACATCCTTAGCTAGCTAGCTAAGATGGGCACTCGGCTATCGGCAAAACTTGTTTTGTAAAGTTTGTTTAGCTAACCCGTGCAGGTGAACGAAATGAACAGAAACGCACCGGGCTGCTCAGTCAGTAACTAACCACAGTTACTGTACTTTTATTATGAGTATTACACTGTAAGAGCAACAGGCTGCACTCTGCTGCAGCTCCTGTGCAGAGCTGATTATTCAATATGTGCAAACAGCAGCATGTTTTCACTCTTTTGCCACATCTGTAAGGATATTAACACATATTTTAAAAAAGGCTTGCACTTCAGTAACCCCTCATTAATCATTAATTACAGATTAAATAGCAAAGCCTAATATTTATGTACTCAAACCAAATACTTCTGCTTGGCAGCTTAAGTTAAAATGTGTGTTTCATTTTTCCTCGGATTACATTTTTAGCCCTGACTCTGTGTATTGTTTTTACTAAGTTTGTTTCAAATATTCAGGTTAAATAAAACAGTCTGAATCATTCTTATTGAGGTAAGTTCACAAAGTTACATGTGCAGTACAGCTTACATCCTTTGAGAGGGAAAAAAGCATTAATATTTGTTATGATACCTCTGTATGTTGGTGACCACGGTGCAGCAGCAGACTGAACCAGGACTGAAACCTGCTCCGTCTGCTCGTGTATGCAGATTCACATTCACAAAGCACCAACAACTCAAAGGTTAACATTATATTGGAAAATCTGTTGGTATATACGGCTTTAAGAAATAAACAGCTCGTATGTGAGCAGAGCTGAAGAACTAAAGAAATGTAAGAGAAGAACTTCAGATCCTGGGTGTGTGAGGACAGAAGGATCAGCTCTATTTCAGATTTGAGATAAACTTTATATTTCAGTTTGTGATGGTTCTGTTCTCTTTGTGATTACAGGAGCTGATTCAGACCTCAGCACCACCCAGTGACAGCAGACAGATCATCCAACATGTTCACATGTTAACTGCAGAATGAACTGATGCAAACAGTACAAAGGTTAAAGCACCACATGTGCTGTAGTGAAAGCTGCAGCTGTTTTATGGATAAAAACAAAGTCAAAAGGATTAATCACCCCTGTATCATATGAATGTTGGGTTTTTCTCTGTATCTGTTATTGTACGATCTACTGTACAATATAAAGCACCTTCAGGTGACTGTTGTTGTGATTTGGCGCTATATGAATAAAATTGAATTAAATTGAAATGTAACTGTGTCACTATATATCAGCATTAACAGGACCTCAGCTTGGTGTTTCACAAAGCTGCTGATCTCAGACCTGCACAGCTTCCGTTTTAAACACTGAATGTACTCAGCTGCATGAAGAGCACGTTTGAGTTTCTCTGACACAATTAAATAAAAACTGATGAAGGTCAAAGGTCGTCACTTGTATGTCGAACTACAGACTTGTCATCTGGAATTCTTTCACAGTTTTTTATTTTTGCCAATAGTGTGTTATTTACCATAAAGTGATTCAGAGTCATTTATACCAGAGTAACCAGAGAGGATCATATATTTTTAAATATATAACTATCCACAGGACTGAATATAATATCTCTAAGTAAAAGTCCAGAGACTCTGAGGATTATCCAAGTATTTATAACATTACACAAAGCAAAGTTCTCCATCACACAACGCTCAAAAAGAGATTTCTACGCCGAGTATGCATCATTCTCAGACTCCTCTCATACTGCCAATAAACTCTTCCAGCTCCTCCTCCCCTCCAGGAGGCGCTACAGGAGCCTTCAGACTAAAACCAGCAGGTTTAGGAACAGCTTCTTCCCCACAGCTGTCACCCTACTGAACTCAGTCCCCGCTGAGCCTTTCCATCCACACTCACCTAACCCTTCTACACTCCTCCCCCCAGTGACCATGATCCTTTCATTATCAACATTCACCACGTTGGTTACTGCTGTAGTTTTAGGACACTGACATGGTGTAGTCTCTGTTATAGTGTGTACACTGTTATAGTCTGTTCAGAGAGCTACGCTTCCACTACTGTAGATATTTTCATAGCACTCTGTAGATCTGTTTACCTCACAGTGCTTCATCTTTATATATGTATATTTGTTCATAGTATACCTGTATACTTGCCCGTCTGCAGAGGTGGGTAGTAACGAGTTACATTTACTCCGTTATATTTACTTGAGTAAGTTTTTGGAAAAAAAATTTACTTTTAAAGTACCCTTTTTGCACGATACTTTTTACTTTTACTTGAGTACATCTGTGAAGAAGAAACGGTACTTTTACTCTGCTACATTTCCAAAATTTGACTCGTTACTTTTTAAAAAATAATTAGTTTAACACATTAGATAACATGCCGCCAGTGGAGTTTCCGGTAACTTTTTTACCAATCAGATGTGGCCATGCAGTCACATGACCAGCTTGAAACTGTGGCGGGCCCAAGCGTTTCAAAGTAGCGGACACACGGAAAGAAGACACACATGAAAACATGGCAAAGCCAGTTGTCTACGCTAGAGCTGAAGAGGATGAACAGCATTTTCCTCACATACAAAGAATGTTTCGCTTAAAGGCAAGGCAAGGCAAATTTATTTGTATAGCACAATTCAACAACAAGGTGATTCAAAGTGCTTTACAGAGACATTAGAAACAAAAACAAATAAAAAGCATGATTTAAAATTGATTAAAACAAGCAAACAAACAAACAAACAAACAAAACAGTATATAAAATCAAAACAGATAAAATCAGAACAGTAGATAAAATCAGTAGTTAAATGTAAGTTTTGAAATTTAAGCTTAAAGTGTGGATTTGGTGCTTTATTCAAATGCAGCTGAGAACAGGTGAGTCTTCAACCTGGATTTAAATAAACTGAGTGTTTCAGCTGATCTGAGGCTTTCTGGGAGTTTGTTCCAGATATAAGGAGCATAAAAGCTGAATGCAGCTTCTCCGTGTCTGGTTCTGACTCTGGGAACTGATAAAAGACCGGATCCAGATGACCTGAGGGATCTGGAAGGTTCATACTGAGTCAGGAGGTCACTGATGTATTTTGGTCCTAAACCATTCAGAGCTTTATAGACCAGCATCAGAACTTTAAAGTCTATCCTCTGACGGACAGGCAGCCAGTGTAAAGACCTCAGAGCTGGACTGATGTGGTCCACTTTTTTGGTCTTAGTGAGGACTCGAGCAGCAGAGTTCTGAATGAGCTGTAGTTGTCTGACTGATTTTTTAGGTAGACCTGTAAAGATGCTGTTACAGTAATCAAGCCTACTAAAGATGAATGCATGGACTAGTTTTTCCAGGTCCTGTTGAGACATCAGATCTTTTATCCTTGATATATTCTTGAGGTGATAGTAAGCTGACTTTGTTATTGTCTTAATGTGTTTTTCTAAGTTTAGGTCTGCATCCATCACTACACCCAAATTTCTCGCCTGGTTTGTGGTTTTTAGATGTATAGATTGAAGTTCTCTGGTGACCTGTAATCGTTTTTCTTTGGCGCCAAAGACTATTACCTCAGTTTTGTCTTTGTTTAGCTGGAGAAAATTGTACGGGGCCTTGGTCTCCTGGTGACATTGTGATATATATTTGTGTGTCATCTGCATAGCTACGACAGTTTATTTTGTTGTTCTTTATAATCTGTGCCAGTGGGAGCATGTAAATGTTAAACAGAAAGGGTCCCAAGATGGAACCTTGGGGAACTCCACATGTGATACTTGTCTGCGCAGATGTGAAGTTACCTATTGATACAAAGTATTTCCTGTTTTCTACGTATGTTTTGAACCAGTTTAGTACAGTTCCTGAAAGACCTGCCCAGTTCTCCAGTCGTTTGAGTAATATGTTGTGGTCAACTGTATCAAATGCTGCACTGAGATCCAGTAAAACTAAAACTGACATTTTTCCACTGTCTGTATTCAGACATATGTCATTAAACACTTTGGTCAGAGCGGTTTCAGTGCTGTGGTTCTGTCTAAAACCTGACTGGAAGGCATCGTAGTAGTTATTCTGTTTTAAGAAGTAACTGAGCTGTTGAGAAACTGCTTTTTCAATGATCTTACTTAAAAACGGGAGATTTGAGATCGGCCTGTAGTTGTTCATTTGTGTCTTGTCAAGATTGTCCTTTTTCAGTATAGGTTTTATTACAGCAGTTTTTAGTGATTCTGGAAACACACCTGATAATAAAGAAAAGTTGATGATCTGACTCTAAAGTCTTTGAGACCTTTTTGAAAAAACTTGTTGGCAGGACATCTAAACAGCTGGAGGAGGAGTTCAGCTGACCTAAGATGTCCTCCAGGTCTTTGCTGTTAATAGGTTGAAACTGTTTCATGGTGTTTAAACTGTTTTTTGGTGGACACAGTACATATCCTGGATCTGCTGTTGATGTACCAATTGCTTGTCTAATTTTTTGGATTTTTTCTGTGAAGAATTTGGCAAAGTCATTGCAGGCCATGGTCGAATGAAGTTCAGCTGCCACTGACACAGGAGGGTTCGTTAGCCTGTCAACTGTAGAAAATAAGACCCGAGCATTATGGCTGTTTTTAGTGATGATGTCAGAGAAGTAGGACCTCCTTGCACTCCTCAGTTGTAAATTATAATTGTGAAGTTTCTCTTTATAGATGTCATAATGAACCTGGAGGTTTGTTTTTCTCCATCTGCGCTCAGCTTTCCTACACTCTCTTTTTTCATTTTTCACCAGTGTGGAGTTTCTCCATGGAGACTTCTTCCTTCCAGAGATAACCTTCACCTTAATGGGAGCAATAGTGTCCATTACATTTAACATGTTAGCATTGAAGCTATTGACGAGCTCATTGACTGACCCTCTGGACAGGTCAGGTGTTAATGGGAAGACCTGGTAAAAAATTGCACTACTGTGTTCAGTTATACACCGTTTTGTGATCACTGTTGTTGATATATTTATGTGGGCTGAGATTTTACTTTCAAAGAAAACACAGTAATGATCAGACAGGCCCACATCAGACACAGTAACCTTTGAAATGCTCAGGCCTTTGGAGATCAGTAGGTCAAGAGTGTGTCCTCTATTATGTGTGGCCTCTGTTACATGCTGAGTCAGCCCAAAGTTGCCCAGAGTGTTACTCAGGTCTTTAGTCCCTTTGTCCTGAGGGTTGTCCACATGGATGTTAAAATCCCCAACAATAATTACACAGTCGAAATCAACACAGATCACAGACAGCAGTTCACTGAGGTCATTAAAAAAGTCTGTGCAGTATTTGGGAGGCCTGTAAACATTAAGAAACACAACTTTGGATGGGGCCTTCAGCTGTAAAGCCACATATTCAAAAGACTGAAAACTTCCAGGAGATAGCTGCTTACATTGAAATGATTCATTAAATAAGACAGCAACCCCCCCTCCTCTCCTGCTCACCCTGGCCTCACTGATAAAACTGTAGTTAGGAGGGGTCGTCTCGATGAGAACAGCTCCACTGTTACTTTGGTCCAACCAAGTTTCAGTTAAAAACATAAAATCAAGGCTGTGCTCAGTGATTAAATCATTAATTAAAAATGTTTTCCCAGCTAAAGATCTAACGTTTAATAAAGCCAACTTAAGTGTTTTAGAGGTATTACTTGTCCCCTCGTGTTTGGGAGCAGTCTGTGGCACACAAGGTATGTTTACTATGTTTAAAGATCTTTTAGAGTGCAGCTCTCTGTGTTTTGACCAGGCCACATGTCTCCTTCTGTCACCTAAAAGTACAGAGATTTTAAAACCTTCTAGTAAACAGGGTCCCAGCTTCTCCTGGGAAAAGTCACCACTGCCATAATCCTCGCAGCCCGGACCCTAAACACATCAGACTGTGGAGACAGAGCGTGAAGGTGGTAAGGAGGAACTAAGGGGGGCGAGGCTGGGCAATGTGACTTCGATTGCTCTGATGAGGGCGGGGCTCGATGGCGAACCTTTGGCCGCTCTGGTGGGGGGTTTATGGGGGACAAAAAGGGATTGGGCCGGGGGGTAGATCTGAGCCCAGCATTGACTCGCTCCATCATCTCCTCAGTGAATTTCAGGTGTGGGGAGGAGGGAGAAAGGGAGGGGGAGGAGGGTGATGGCCTGTCAGGGGTTTGGGGGACTGGGGAAGGTCGTGGTCCCTTGTCCTGGTCGTTGGTGTTGTTGAGAGAGTTGGAGGCAAATAGGGACCCCTCTTCTTGCCTCAGATGTCTCTCCTTTCTGAGGCTCTTCCCGGGTGGGGGCAGATGGAGCTCCTCCTCAAGGTTTCTGCTGGGCTTTGTCTGTTCTTGGAGTACTGTTTGTTCCTCTTTATGAGATAACTCCTCGTTTATCTCAGCCTTGGCACCAAGCACATATGGATGACGTATGGAATAAAACAAGTTGGAGGTGAACAGTTTCACCCCTGACTTGTTAAAATTAAATCCATTTGCTTTAAACAGATGCCTGCGTTCCCAAAAAATATTAAAGTTGTTGATAAAATGCACCGAGTGGTCAGTACATGCTGATATAAGCCATTTATTCAGTGTAAACAACCTGCTGAATCTCTCGTCTCCTCCTCTGACCGGCGGTACAGGTCCACTGATGAATACAGCTGCATTCAGAGAGTTTACAGTATTTAGTAATCCAGTAAAGTCCCGTTTCAGAACCTCCGACTGTTGTTTGGACACATCGTTTGACCCTGTATGCAGGACAATGTTTGTCACAGTTGGATATTCATCTGCAATTTGAAGAATTCTCTCCTTCAGGTTGTTGACCATATCCTTAGGAAAGCAGAGGACTTTAGTGTTCTTACCGCACATCCTTTGTACATCCTTTACGGCAGAGTCACCCACAATCAGAGTTTCAGGCCTAGCCTTTAGCTTTCCCTGTGGTCTTTTACTTTTCAACAGATTTTCAGACCTTACTTCGCTGCTTTTAGATGGATGGTTGTCCGATATAGATCCAGGGTCCTTTGATAGTGGAGCAAATCTGTTGTGCAGTTTCACATTCAGTTGTTTTGGAGGTTTGTTGTTAACCTTCCTATTCACTGTTGTCCAGTCCTGTTTCCTCTCGTATACAGGGGTAGAAGAGCTTCTCTGTCTCGTAGGAAGTGAAGGCCAGTCGGTTTCAGAGATTTCAGCTCGCTGTGCTCTGCCCGTGATACGTCCTCCGCCTTCCAGGAGACATGATTTATGTCTTGGTTTTGCACCAAGACAGTCCAAGGGGGGATTATCACTTGAGGATTTATAATAATGCACAGAGTCTACTTTCTTGGTCATGTTATCTGTGCTCCTTAGCTGTGTACTAGCTTGCTCATCGCCATTGTTTTGAATCAAAGGCAAGGTTGTTTCATTTCCACACAGTCCATTTACCTCCACGTTTACTTCTAAGCGATGAATTTTTGTCTCCAGTACTGCAATCTTCTGCAGGAGGCTGTGGTAGTCATCTGTGGATAGGGAAGGCATCTTGTTGCTAGTTAGCCTAGCGGTTAGCACCTTTCCAGGCTATTGGGGCTGTTCGGTGCCCAGACACTGTAATCAGGCTTCAGCTGTGTCTAGGCCACAGACACACGGAGCGCTGAGGATAAGGTAACTATAAAAATGTTGCTGTTTCTGTTAAGAACACTTTAGTCCTAATGATCTATAAGTGTCCAGAAGCTATCGCAGGTAAGCTCATACGGAAAAAAGGGAAAAAATCAGCATAAAAATCAATAAAAGAAGAAAAGCATTTAAGGAGCAAACAGATGACGCGTCCACACTCGCAAAAGATACCATTGGGTAAAAGCAGCACAAAAGAGCAGCTATGTCTTCAGTGAGAGCCAAAACAAACCAACTTTTCAGCGTGAAACAACTCAGTTCATGTAACCTGAGGAAACTGTAAGTTTTCTCTAAATATCTTTTAGCTGTGGTTAGCTGGATGTCAGTCTTATGTTACAGACGCTGTGTCGAGCTTGAGCTGCGAGTCATATTTTCGGCGCTACATTGTAGTGAGATAAGTTTGTGGGTATTTTGTGCAGCTTCAGCTGTCCTTTTAACTGCTCGCTGGTTAGCTAGCGTGAGCTATAAGCTAACAGCTAGCATGGTTAATGACGCTAGAGTTCCACGCACATGCAAACAGCTTGTCTCTACTGCTTTAACTGTTAAAACAGAAGACAATACTGCAGCTGACAGGGTTTATTATGTGAAACAGCAGCTTGTTTAGTTTAAACAGTCTGCATTAAGCTGGGCAAACACTGTGCGATTTTTTTTTTTCAGTCGCGTTATTCAGCTCCTGCTCAAACTGTACAATTAAATCGCAGAGGTTAGAAGTTCATAGGTCACGATGCAGGGTCTCACACTATATGGCCTGATGCTCTGATGCGACCCGAGTGCTCAAACTGTGCCTTCATAACATGAAGCTTATCATACAAAATCTGTCCCGCGCTCTCCCTCTCTCTGTCTTACAGACACACACACCATCAACTTTGCTAAATTACTAATGAAAAACATTGACCAGGCAGCTGTGATTGAGTAGCAATGTCCATCCAACTCTTTTCATGGTTGTTGTAGTCATAATAATTTTGTGAGGCCACATTGAAAAGTGTTGGATACAGAAGCGTAGTACGGAAGCGTAGAGCCGCCACCCAGGCAAAAGAAAAATAGAGCTATGTCACATTATAACGTGAAAAGTTTATTATTATAGTATACTATTGTTCTAACAATATTAGATATAGTTCTAACAATATACTTTTCATGTTTGTACAATATACTATCATTTAGGTACAATATACCTATTACAATATACATAATTCTCACGTTCGTACTTGCACTCGTTCTTATTTTAAACTTAATCTGGAATGCAGGATATGAATGACAAGATTTTGTTTTTCATATTTTTCATTATTTTTCAGTTTCAATTTTTTCTTCGGTTTCATTTTAAGCTGGCATCATTTTAGCCCTACACACCCTAAAATTTAGTATTTGTTGATGAGATGTTGAAGTGTTAATTGAACAAAGTTAGAATACAGTGGAACCCCGACTTACGAAATTAATCCGTTCCCGAGGGTCTTTCGTAAGTCGAAAATTTTCTTAAGTCGAAACAGCCATTGCACCTTTTGAGTGAGGTGATGCTGAACGATAGGCTAATTGCTAACTAGAACAACAATATGTCGTTCAAGTGGAACAGCGAAGCACGAGTACGGAAGCAAAGGGGTTGTCACATGATTCGGAAGGCCTTGTGGGCATTGTAGGCTCAGCCAATCAGAGCCAGCGGATTTCGTTACACCGGCATTTTGCCGTACCATGGGCAGAAATATTGCCGTTCATTGCCTTCGTAACTTGAATTTTTTGTTAAATGGGGTATTCGTAAGTCGGGGTTCCACTGTATTTTTCACATGATTTCGACTGAGAAGCATGTTTATGTCTCTTTCTTCTTCCTGTAGAGGAGGAGCTTGCCAGGGTACGGTCAGCCTTTGTCTGGAGGGTAACAATAGAAATCCTTAAACTGCTCCTTGAGGCCCTTGTAAGTGATGGTATCTTAAATAAGTTGGAGGAAGAATCGATACTGGAGGGGAACCCACTCAGAGCAGACAAGGCACGCAGCTTGATCGACACAGTGAGGAAAAAAGGAGACAAAGCATGCAAGATAACAATCAAGCATCTTCAGATCAAAGATCCTTTTCTTTTCTCTCAGCTATGTTTATACTCTGATCCATCTGCTCAACAAGGTGAGGTCATGTATCATATACCATGAATAAAAATGGTCACCTTGCAGTTTGTTGAGATGTGAAAGTGAAACCTCAGAATTCATTGTAAGAAAAAGGAGAGGGCAAGAACGTCATTCTACGACGAATGTTTGGATTTGTTACATGCCTGCAAATGTATTTTCTAAACTACATGGAGGAATTTTGATGATCGTCATAAACGTGTGAAACTACTTAGATCTAATGTGATCTGTATTTAATTAAACACAAGTGTTCTTTACTTTTAAAAACCATGCAAACTGATTGCCTTAAAAAAGAAAAGTCAGAGTGTTTCTCTAACAAGAGGACACTCTTTAAGCATCGGTCATTTGACTTAAATGTTTAATGAAAAAAATGCCACATTTATATATAATAAAGTAAAGCACATGTTTTGTGTGGCCAGAAACGGTTTACATTGTCTTTCGCCATTGTAATATATGAGAAGAATTAATGAATCTCTCTCAGATGCGTCTTTAAATAACATAGCAGTGGGGAACATTATGACACTTCAATGTTGTTTTTTTTGGTTACAAAGTTTGAAGAAGAGGCACAGAAAGCAGAAACCTGTTTAGCCTGCACATGTTGGCATCAGGTACATATGAAAAGCTGCAAAGCAATGCAGATGTGGAGGTTCAAAACATTTAATGTGGCTGTTTTCAGGAATTACATTTAGGAATTCCTGTAGCGCCTTTTTGATGAATTTCTGGTAGAATGAGTATATTAAAAACTTGATAGGTTAAATAAAGGCCAAAGTACATCACATAGCTCCTTCAGACCAGATTTGTATTTTTCCTTCTTTTTTCCTTTTTTTGATTCAGATGCTCTTCAGAAGTGTCAGCCTAAACTCAAGTCTCTCTTGAAGAAGAAGTTCCAGTGTGTGTTTGAGGGCATCGCTAAAGCAGGAAACCCAACCCTTCTGAATCAGATCTACACAGAGCTCTACATCACAGAGGGAGGGACTGCAGAGGTCAATGATGAACATGAGGTCAGACAGATTGAAACAGCATCCAGGAAACCACACAGACCTGAAACAACAATCAGACAAGAAGACATCTTTAAAGACTCACCCAAAAGACAATACCTGATCAGAATAGTGCTGACAAAGGGAGTGGCTGGCATTGGGAAAACGGTCTTAACACAGAAATACAGCCTGGACTGGGCTGAAGACAAAGCCAACCAGGACATCCAGTTCATATTTCCATTCACTTTCAGAGAGCTGAATGTGCTGAAAGAGGAAAAGTTCAGCTTGGTGGGACTTGTTCATCACTTCTTTACTGAAACCAAAGAAGCAGGAATCTGCAGCTTTGAAGACTTCCAGGTTGTGTTCATCTTTGATGGTCTGGATGAGTGTCGACTTCCTCTGGACTTCCACAAAACTACAATCCTAACTGACCCTAGAAAGTCCACCTCAGTGGATGTGCTGCTGATAAACCTCATCAGGGGGAAACTGCTTCCCTCTGCTCGCCTCTGGATAACCACACGACCTGCAGCAGCCAATCAGATCCCTCCTGACTGTGTTGGCATGGTGACAGAGGTCAGAGGGTTCACTGACCCACAGAAGGAGGAGTACTTCAGGAAGAGATTCAGAGATGAGGAGCAGGCCAGCAGCATCATCTCCCACATCAAGACATCACGAAGCCTCCACATCATGTGTCACATCCCAGTCTTCTGCTGGATCACTGCTACAGTTCTGGAGGATGTGCTGGAAACCAGAGAGGGAGGACAGCTGCCCAACACCCTGACTGAGATGTACATCCACTTCCTGGTGGTTCAGGCCAAAGTGAAGAAGGTCAAGTATGATGGAGGAGCTGAGACAGATCCACACTGGAGCCCAGAGAGCAAGAAGATGATGGAGTCTCTGGGAAAACTGGCTTTTGATCAGCTGCAGAAAGGAAACCTGATCTTCTATGAATCAGACCTGACAGAGTGTGGCATCGATATCAGAGCAGCCTCAGTGTACTCAGGAGTGTTCACACAGATCTTTAAAGAGGAGAGAGGACTGTACCAGGACAAGGTGTTCTGCTTCATCCATCTGAGTGTTCAGGAGTTTCTGGCTGCTCTTCATGTCCATCTGACCTTCATCAACTCTGGACTCAATCTGCTGGAAGAACAAACAACCCCCAAGAAGTCTGAAACAGGAGATTCTGAAAAGAAACACTTCTACCAGAGTGCTGTGAACAAGGCCTTACAGAGTCCAAATGGACACCTGGACTTGTTCCTCCGCTTCCTCCTGGGTCTTTCACTGCAGACCAATCAGACTCTCCTACGAGCCCTGATGACACAGACAGGAAGTAGCTCACAGACCAATCAGGAAACAGTCCAGTACATCAAGGAGAATCTCAGTGAGAATCTGTCTGCAGAGAAAAGCATCAATCTGATCCACTGTCTGAATGAACTGAATGATCGTTCTCTAGTGGAGGAGATCCAACAATACAGGACTTCAGGAAGTCTCTCCACAGGTAAACTGTCTCCTGCTCAGTGCTCAGCTCTGACCTTCATCTTACTGTCATCAGAAGAAGATCTGGATGAGTTTGACTTCAAGAAATACTCTGCTTCAGAGGAGGCTCTTCTGAGAATGCTGCCAGTGGTCAAAGCCTCCAACAAAGCTCTGTGAGTAAACATGTTGTCATCGCTTCATTGTTAAAATCATGGGAAATAAATCAGAAATGCTGAGTTCAAAGAGCACTGTAACATTTTTTTAAAATAGTAAATTAAATGATCATCAGTCACTCGGTAAATATATGGTAGTTTTAATGTTTCACTCCAGCATTTCTAAAACACACTTTGTTCTGTAACTCTTATCAAAGGACAATCCAGACCCAGCCTATAAGAACATGAGCTCTGATGCTTCAGCCCCTCTGACAGGTTTATTATCCTCAGCTTGTTCATTTGTCTCCAACTCCAGGAGTTTGGTTGTTTTATTCTAAAGCACAAACTTCACCTGCCAGACTTCACCTACATCTTTTTCTGATGTTCATAATTTAAGTTCAAGTTTGTATCTCACTTTCAGTGCACACCCTCCCTTTTTAAATATAAATCTCTGCTGTGCTGTCATGTTTTCATCCTGTATGGAGGGAGAAACTCGGTCTTCATTACTGAAATTGCCTCTAAGGTCGTGTTTCTTGTCAGTAACCATATGTAACTGTAAGGCTTCCATAACCAGTGTTATCACAGAATTACAGTGGGTTCACTCTGGGTCCTCTACAGTTTCTTCCCACTGTCCACAGACATGCAGTTGGGTTACCTGGTGATCTAAACTTCATGCAGGTGTGAGTGAGAGTGGTTGTCTGTCCCTCTGTGGGCTTAGTGGAAGAGACTGGATGGATCTCTGCTTTGTCTTTGATATATCCTGACAGCAAACATTCTCCATGAAGTCTGCATTTCAGCTCATCTCCTTTATACACACCTTTAACAGGAAGAGTTTTATACAGCTAGTGTTTAAAATCAAGTGTTATTCACAATACACAGGTAATGAGCATGATTATTGAATTACTAAAATTTTCTAAAATAATTGTTTTAGTTAATATTGTATGACAGTGTACACAGAATTATTAGCTCAGTAGGCAGAGTGGTCGCCCCATGATCATAAGGTCAGGGGTCGAATCCACCGAATAGTTACCTTGTGGTACCCCTGAGCAAGGTACCATCAAGGTACCAATCATGTGCACTGGACTGGTAGCACTCATAGTCTCATAGGTTTAAATAAATTTTTAAAAAAAAGGGTTCAACATATAAACAAATTTAATTTGATCACATATATTGTTTGTTTTTTTTTGTTTTTGTTTTTTTCCTTTCTCTCACAGACTGAGCAGCTGTAACGTCTCAGAGGAAGGCTGTGAAAATTTGCTGTCAGTGGTCAGCTCCCAGTCCTGTAGTCTGAGAGAGCTGGACCTGAGTACCGACAGCCTGAAGGCTTCAGCAGTAAAGCTTCTGTCTGCTGCAGTGGAGAGTCCACACGCCAAACTGAATGTTCTGAGGTCAGATCAATTTGTATTATGTTTAGTTCTGTTTGTTTATGTGTTTGATGTTTGTTTTTGTTTATGTCTTTATCCAGTTATCCTTGTTTCATAGCATTTTTATTCATTTCAAAGTTAAACAGAAGTTTTACTAACCTGCTCAGCACAAGACAATAAGCTATTGCACCCTGATTACACTTTAACAACAATCTTTATTCATGTTTTTATCTTCAGACTTAACATCTGTGAACTCTCAGAGGAAAACTGTGAAGCTCTGTCCTCAGTTCTCAGCTCGCAGTCCTCTAGTCTGACAGAGCTGGACCTGAGTATCAGAAAGCTGCAGGATTCAGGAGTGAAGCTTCTGTCTGCTGGACTACAACGTTTAAACTGTAAACTGAATACTCTGAGGTCAGATCAGAAAACATTTAGTTTTTAGAATTATTAATTAAAGTTCATACATATGATGTTGTATCTTAGTATGTTTATGTTTCCTTTAAAAATAGAAAGTCAACATTTAATGTTGTGAAATGTATTAACAAACTCTACATGAGTACTTGTTTTATAGATTGTCTTTTATTTTTCAGACTGAGTGGCTGTAACCTGTCAGAGAGAAGCTGTGAAGCTCTGTCCTCAGTCCTCAGCTCCCAGTCCTCCAGTCTGAGAGAGCTGGACCTGAGTAACTCTGACCTGCAGGATTCAGGAGTGAAGCTTCTGTCCGCTGGACTAAAGAGTTCACAGTGTGCAGTGGAAACTCTCAGGTCAGGATTCAAACTTTTCCACAGATGATCATTTGAAATGTGAATTATATTATTGTATAAACAGGTAACTTTTACAGCTGTCAAGTGAACTTTTATTCACATTTGAGTGGATAATTGGACTCTGAATTACTAAAAGTTGTTATAGTCATGTCTTTGTTTATTTAAAAAAATACTTCATGCACTGCCTAATTTAAAGATTTAGGCTCCTTTGGGCCCATAATATATATATATTTGATTTCTTTGTGAATGAAATTAGGAGGATATTGGCGACTGCTGATTGGCTCGCTGTTTGTTTTTTATTCACAGTACTTAATTTTAAAGGCTGATTTCTCAAAATGAGATGTTTATCTTTTCTTCTACAACACGTGGAGCCACCAAATCTTCTTGCTTGATTTATACATTACAGTTTGATTTAAAGAATATTAGACTCGTAACATAATAAATATATTTATTTCACTTCTTCTTGAGAGAAAGAAAGGGATGACTGGGTGAGCTCCAGTGGTTCATCCCAGCAGAGAGAGCGGCACACTGGGCTGCAAATGATCACAGTAGTAATGGCTACTGTTTGATAAAACAGGGTCGCCCGGTACTAACTACATACTACTAACTACCTCATCCAGATGTCTTCCCTACTAAACCTGATAAGAAGTAACTGCAGTAGCCTTATAGGTCAAATCAGTTTCACCTGTTAAAGTTAGCTCCACTATTAATTAGGGGTGGGGGAAAAAATCGATACTGTGTAGTATCGTGATATTTTGTTTGCTAATAATGTATCGATACAGGGACAGCAGAAATCGATATTTTGTTACAAACAATTTTTTCTCTGAAGTCAACATGCTCTGGAGTCAGAGCATGTTGACTTCAGAGCATGTTGATCCTTTTTCTGAGCAACAATCCTGACATTCCTTCACTGTCCAAATGTGTTTAACTTTTTTTTTGGCAGCAATAAACATGACAGTTTACTTATTTTAATTTAAGACATGTTTAATTTTAATTAAGTTTGAAACTTTTTTATTTAATGTAAAATTATATATTTTTTTAAATTTACTTTCAAATTCTTCAGTTGCTGAAGGGGCTGCATAGTTTTCATAAATTGCATAGTTCAGAATAGCTATAATTGTACCAGATGGTTGCATTCAGTTAAGTTGGACTAGACTGTAATACAAACCGTTCAGTTTGTCAACAATAAAACTGACTGAAATGAGAGAAAGACTGAGTGTGAGACTTTGATATTAGATAAAATGAATATTGATAAAGTTTACCTTTATGTGCAGAATTTAAATATCGCAAAATATTTTAAAAAATCGCAATAATATCGTATCGTGCATTAAGTATTGTGATAATATCGTATCGCGAGTTGTATGGTGATTCCCACCTCTACTATTAATGGTGTCACTTGTTATTTCTGGGATGTTTAGTAGCCTGAACAGCTGCTTAAAGGAAAGTAATTAAATAATAATAATAAAAATAACCTAAGTCCGGGGGAACCTGCAAGAGCTGTTTGCACGAAGAATAATGCTCAGACTTTGAGGTTTTATCGTTTTACACAAGGTTTAAAAATGAATGTCCACAATTGAATTGCAGAAATTGTTATTGAGCTAATACTGATGTAGTTGTTATCTTTGGTAAGGAGAGGTTGGAGGAAGGATGAGCACAGTCAGGCCTAAAGATGCTCTTAATAATAATAATGGATTGCATTTATATAGCGCTTTTCGAGACCCTCAAAGACCCTTTACAATCCCACTACAGGGAGTGCAGAATTATTAGGCAAGTTGTATTTTTGAGGAATAATTTTATTATTGAACAACAACCATGTTCTCAATGAACCCAAAAAACTCATTAATATCAAAGCTGAATGTTTTTGGAAGTAGTTTTTAGTTTGTTTTTAGTTTTAGCTATTTTAGGGGGATATCTGTGTGTGCAGGTGACTATTACTGTGCAGAATTATTAGGCAACTTAACAAAAAACAAATATATACCCATTTCATTTATTTATTTTTACCAGTGACACCAATATAACATCTCCACATTCACAAATATACATTTCTGACATTCAAAAACAAAACAAAAACAAATCAGCGACCAATATAGCCACCTTTCTTTGCAAGGACACTCAAAAGCCTGCCATCCATGGATTCTGTCAGTGTTTTGATCTGTTCACCATCAACATTGCGTGCAGCAGCAACCACAGCCTCCCAGACACTGTTCAGAGAGGTGTACTGTTTTCCCTCCTTGTAAATCTCACATTTGATGATGGACCACAGGTTCTCAATGGGGTTCAGATCAGGTGAACAAGGAGGCCATGTCATTAGTTTTTCTTCTTTTATACCCTTTCTTGCCAGCCACGCTGTGGAGTACTTGGACGCGTGTGATGGAGCATTGTCCTGCATGAAAATCATGTTTTTCTTGAAGGATGCAGACTTCTTCCTGTACCACTGCTTGAAGAAGGTGTCTTCCAGAAACTGGCAGTAGGACTGGGAGTTGAGCTTGACTCCATCCTCAACCCGAAAAGGCCCCACAAGCTCATCTTTGATGATACCAGCCCAAACCAGTACTCCACCTCCACCTTGCTGGCGTCTGAGTGGGACTGGAGCTCCTTGCCCTTTACCAATCCAGCCACGGGCCCATCCATCTGGCCCATCAAGACTCACTCTCATTTCATCAGTCCATAAAACCTTAGAAAAACCAGTCTTGAGATATTTCTTGGCCCAGTCTTGACGTTTCAGCTTGTGTGTCTTGTTCAGTGGTGGTCGTCTTTCAGCCTTTCTTACCTTGGCCATGTCTCTGAGTATTGCACACCTTGTGCTCTTGGGCACTCCAGTGATGTTGCAGCTCTGAAATATGGCCAAACTGGTGGCAAGTGGCATCTTGGCAGCTGCACGCTTGACTTTTCTCAGTTCATGGGCAGTTATTTTGTGCCTTGGTTTTTCCACACGCTTCTTGCGACCCTGTTGACTATTTTGAATGAAACGCTTGATTGTTCGATGATCACGCTTCAGAAGCTTTGCAATTTTGAGACTGCTGCATCCCTCTGCAAGATATCTCACTATTTTTGACTTTTCTGAGCCTGTCAAGTCCTTCTTTTGACCCATTTTGCCAAAGGAAAGGACGTTGCCTAATAATTATGCACACCTGATATAGGGTGTTGATGTCATTAGACCACACCCCTTCTCATTACAGAGATGCACATCACCTAATATGCTTAATTGGTAGTAGGCTTTCGAGCCTATACAGCTTGGAGTAAGACAACATGCATGAAGAGGATGATGTGGACAAAATACTCATTTGCCTAATAATTCTGCACTCCCTGTATTCATTCACTCTCACATTCACACACTGGTGGAGGTAAGCTACAGTTGTAGTGGTAGGTTAGGTTTTGCCCAAGGACAAAATGACCAAGACAGAGAGAGCTGGCTCATCAGACAGACAAGCTCATCTTGTAACCTACTGGTTCGCTGGTCAGCACACCAGCTGACTAGCGAACCGGCTAACTAGCACACCAGCTAACTAGCACACCGGCTAAATAGCAAATCAGCTAACTAGCAGACCAGCTAACGGCAGCCACAAGCTGAAGGACGATTAAATGTAGTGGAGATATCAGAGATGACACTGGTGTGTCCGATTCACTCTTTAGCACTCTGGTCACTCCGGTGTGTCAGCCAGAACACCACTGAAGGCCAAATGATCCCAGCATGTGGAATAAAGAGCTTAAGGTTTGGTTTGAGACACTTTATTCTTTCACTGATTGATTCTTGCGGCTGTGATCATGTGTGTGGTTTCTTACAAAAAGGAAGTACACAATACAAATACATGACAAATAAGATGAATAGATAAGTTACATATCCAGTTATATGTACGTACATCAGTATAGCTAATATAGCCATATATAAGGACAAAGATCACAGTACTATAATGCAGTAATGTTAAACACAAAGGTGTATATCTACATAAATCTGTCCTATCAGTGATCAGGGTACTGTAGTATACTTCCACTACATAAACTATAGAAACTAAACGACATTAGTGTGACTTTAAGTTACCATCAGTACAGACGAACTGATGGTAGTTGTACAAAATAAAGGCATTGCAATTATTGTGAAGGGCTTCCGGTTAAACTAAGATCAGCTGATTACCTCATAACAAATTGTTTGCTATAGAACGCAGCTCCCACTCTTCATTAATATCATGTACTGTAACTTCCAAGTAACCATGGTTACCCAGCCACGCCCAGTAGTCTCCAGAGAGACCAACAGCTGGTGCACGTTGTAACGCCGTGGCTTTCATAGTCTCTCCTTTTTCTACAGCTCATGTGTTCTTCTTGTGATGGTGCGTCTTGAGGGAGGCTCATACATGCCGTCATTTGTTCATCCTAAGAACGTTCCTCAGACCGACTTCTTCAACAACACTAATCAGCCTGCAGTTTGTAGCTACTCACTTCACTGTGGCGTCTGTTAGCTTGTCTTTCTTTGGTTTTATCCTGACTCCTCCCACAAGCTGATCCTACGTAGTCTGCCCAAGCCTCCCACCTCTGTTTGTTTGGGTGGTTTGTTTGCTGCCATCAACAGCGTGTAATGCATTTAAGTGATACTTCAGACATGAAGTACTGCGACAATAAAAAACTCAACTTTGCTTAAAAATAACTTTAGTTGTATCAACACTGCCCTCTGGAATAATTAGACTTTGGTGACAAACTGATGTGATCTCCATGTTTCCTTTGTTGGACTGTGGGCGAGTGTCAGAACTGAATGTACTGAGTAACATGTGGAGTTTAAATATGTGTCAGTTCCAGTTTTAGAGCTCTAAAGTGCAGCTATCATGTTAGGAATATGTTAGGAATAGACAGGAACACTGAGCACACTGAGGTCAAATCTTTATTTATCCAGTTCATCTGTAGGCTGAGCTCAGTCCATCCATTTAGTGAAATGATGTTTAAAGGTCTCCTTGTTCTGTGAGCGTGAATTGCCCAGACACAGAGGTCTATCCGCTCCTGAGCCCGAACCGATCAAATCGTCGAAAAAAGTCAAGCGTGCGGTTGGTTCAGGTGGGGATGATGGGTGTCTCAAAGCCAGTGGCGGAGTCGAGTTTGGGTATGTTAATGGATCTACAACAGCGTTCACATTCGATTTGTGTGAGGTAATTAAATGCTCGGGTGACGGGAATAGCTGGAGAACATATAATGTGTGGGTTTGTTATCATCCAATGATGTGTTACCCTAAGTCGGTGTGGGGCCCATCATGGGATAGTGACATCTACACCTATGTAACGGATCAGTGGTGTTCTTGGCAGGATGTGGTCGCGTGGACAGGAGTAGGATGGCAGCCAACGGTGCCACCGGCCCTTGAAGGAATAGCTATTCAGAGAGATTATTCTGTTACAAATAACCCTATTACTCTTTCCCTAGGACCATGGAGTGAACTCCCTGAACCTGGGTTTGATGGAGGTGCGTTTTATTTAGTAGTAGGGGTAGATAAAGTAGGGACAGATCCATTCGGGTTAATTCGGGTGAATTTATTTAATCCCAGGGCTAAACCGCTGGGAAATGACTCAGCACTGAATCTCACGGTGCAAACAGATCCCGTAGAGACAGTAACTTACAAGGATCCAGAAGAAAAATGGTTTGTTGCCACTGATTATACTAGGTTAAAACCTCAGGAGTTGATAGAGCGTGCCACAGGTTTTGGAGATAGGAATCTTTGGTTAGATTGGGTGGCTCAAAATGCTAAGGAGCAGAAAGTGGTTGATTGTGTTGCTTGTGCTACCGCTCGACCACATTTGTTTACTGAACCCGCTCCTCTGTATCCAGAGGATGAGTGGGGATATAATTGCATGTTGAGATTAACTAGAGAGGCGGTGGACACAGGTAACTGTACCACTTTGTCAGGTTTATATCCGCCAATTGATAAACGCACACAACCAGGTTCATTCACACCAAAACGAGATAATTATACATGTTTTGAGTTTTCTACAGACAGAGTGAGATTTAGGCTAGGAAGGATTAATCCAAGCTGGTGCCAGAGGACAATCACAGGTAGGACTACCAATGATGTAAGTGACCCAAGCACAATTATAGGCACCTGGGCGAGAGGTGGGCTATATTATTATTGTGGGGAGTACACCCTTTTGGTGCAGGTTCCCTTGGGGAGTGTGGGAACGTGTGCTTTGGTGCGCTTAGCTGCACCTTTGATGCTCATGGGCAGTAGGCTAGAGACAATTCCACAGCAAGGTGCGAATGTGTCTACAGCCAGACGGAGGAGAGCCACAGGAGCTATCCACAAGTATGATCCAAGACGGGACTCGCCAACCTGGATAGACTCAATAGGAGTTCCCCGAGGAGTTCCAGATGAGTATAAGTTAGTTGATCAGATAGCGGCCGGGTTTGAAAGTGTGTTTCTGTGGGTGACTCCAAATAAAAATGTTGATCGCATTAATTATGTTCATTATAATGTGTTGAGACTCTCTAATCTCACCAGGGACGCGGTGGAAGGTCTTGCAGAACAATTAGGTCCGACGTCGTTAATGGGAATCCAAAATCGCATGGCGCTGGACATGTTATTGGCCGAGAAGGGAGGCGTGTGCGCGATGTTCGGAGATTTATGTTGCACCTTTATTCCCAACAATACAGCTCCGGACGGAACAGTCACGCGGGCGCTGGAAAATTTGAAAACGTTATCTAGAACCATGCATGAGCAATCAGGCGTGAACTCAAGGCTGGGAGATTGGTTCACATCTGTTTTTGGGCAATATAAGGGATTGTTTATGTCTGCCATGTTTTCTCTTCTAGTTTTTCTAGGTTTGTTGCTGATTGGGTGTTGTCTCATTCCTCTGGTGAGGCAGGTGTTGGGTAATCTGGTGAGCAGGGCCATAGCTTCTGGTTCAGCTGGGTCAGCTGGTCCGGAACATATGATGCCGTTGCGAGAAGCCGCCTGGACGGAGGAGTGACACAATATCTTTAAATGTTGGCCTTTTTTCAAAAGGCCAAAGAGGAGGAGTGTGATCAGGAGATATTTTATTTTGTATTCTCACAATCAGTTATCATTGATTATTCATTTGCCATTGTTGAATCTGTTGACAGTATAATCTTTTAATTACATCTGTGTTACTTTGAGCAAATATTAATGTACACTGACTGTTTATATTAATCCACACTGACTGTTTATATAAAGTTGTTGCACGTTAGAGCAGAGCAGTCACACCATACAGACCCACGAGTCCTGTTGGGCCCTGGCAGGCCTGCGTGTAATTTTGCACGTACGCCGGTCTCTGCTTACATGCACGCACTTATGTAACACACGCACGGTCACCTACACACTTAGTAATAATAGGAGGGTCATCTGAGGACAGTTTTTCTGATAAATACACGTTCACAAAATGCACAATGTAATACACACTTGTTTTTCTCTTAAGAGTAGCAGTTGATGTCTATATAAGGGAAAACTTTGGGATAGGCGGGGAATTGTTATCATTTGAGATCATTTCCAGTAAAGATCCAACTGTGATGTCATAAAGGCAATATAAGGAGACTGATGTTTCAGTTGACGAGAGGATTCGATTGCAAATTGTCTTTTCCCACTCTTAGTGCACAGAGTGTGTAATAAAGATCACTATTTTTGACACCTACTTCGACTTGGGCTTGCTTTCTTCTCTTCCCTAACTCGAACGTACCTTAACAGCGTGCACAGATCCTGAAGCAGAAAGCCTGGGTTAACAGAGAAATGATCATCACTGTGATGATGCTCACCATCTCTGACTGGGATTTGAGGTTTTGTCAAAGCAGCAAAGAAAGCCTGGCTATGTTGGACTGGGTGTGGAAGCAGCTCCCAGTTTGAGTTCAGGAGACAGACACCCTCTCTACTTTGACGATCAGCTTCAAACTTTCCTTTTTGATAAAACTTATAGTTAGAGCTGGAGCAGGTGACCCTGAACCATCACTTAGTTATGCTGCTATAGAGATGGATAACAGATGGATTGTTGTTTTGTGTGTCTGCAGTCTGTCAGGCTGTCTGATCACAGAGGAAGGCTGTACTTCTCTGGCCTCAGCTCTGACCTCCAACCCCTCCCATCTGAGAGAGCTGGACCTGAGCTACAATCATCCAGGTCTCTCAGGAATGAAGCTTCTGTCGGCTGGACTGAAGGATCCAGGCTGGAGACTGGACACTCTCAGGTATGGAGAGAATGTCTGATATAGGAGGAAGAGCTGGAATCATTTCCTGTGTCTTTCACTCACTTCCTGTTTGTTTCCTGCAGATGAGACATGAACAATCACACATGCAGGAATATTTTCAGGGACAGACACACTAGTCTAGCTGGATAGTACATGGATATTTATGTAGGGGGTCTTCAAGGAGTCTGTTTGCAGGAACATTAATGATAACTGATAAGTCATGTTGAGAGTTTCATTAAAAGTAGACTTACAGTTAGGTAATATTTGGACAGAGACAACATTTTGTAACTTTAGATACAAGTATCAGCCATGTGTGTGTTTCCCATGCTGTATGTCCACAGTCACAGTGACAGTCAGTGACACTGACAGAAGGATGAAACAAGGCTGTGAATCATTTCAGTCTGTGTGTGTGACAAAGAGGCAGACAGGAGCAGCTAACATTTGGAAATGGAAGCTTACTGGAAACACTACATTCACGGCTGAATTCACAATAGATTTGTTCTCAAGTGCACATTTAGCAGCTAATGCTAATACTGTTTTCCCTTTGCTTTCTACAGCAGCTATTGCTAAGTAGGCCACTTTGCTCCGCTAAGGATTTGTGTGACCATGATGGAGACTCTGATAAGCTAATGCTGCTAAGCTAATGCTGTTTATGGGCCCTGTTAGAATCAATATTTCATTCTCATTCTGTTGTTTGAGAACAATATTAACGTTTCACATCATTATAACACAAGAGAAAAGGGTATTGGCATTAGCTACTAGTGCTTATTCACCTCAAATTACCTTTAGCTGCTAATGGCAGCCTACTTAGCATTAACTCTTCACTAATATAATGCTAATTTACATCAAATTAGCATTAACTGCTCATATTGTTATAAGGAAAGAGAAAACGGTATTAGCATTTGCTGCTAATAATTATTCACCCCTAATTAGAATAAGCCGCTAAAAGCAGCCAACTTAGCATTAATTCCTCACTTTGTTGTTACCCAACGGAAAAGAGTATTAGTTTTAGCTACTATCATTTTTAATAAGCAAGAGAAAACAGTATTAGCAGTAGCGCATAATGCTAATTCACGTCAACGTAGTATTAGTTAATAATGGCAGCCTACTTAGCATTAACTGCTCACTAATATAATGCTAATTCGCATCAAATTAGCATTAGCTGCTCAAGTTGTTATAAGGAAAAAGAGAAAACGGTATTAGTATTAGCTGCTAATAATTATTCACCCCTAATTAGAGTTAGCCCCTAATGGCAGTCTACTTAGCATTAACTCCTGACATTGTTATAATGCAGGGGAAAAGAGTTACCATTATCGGATAATGCTAATTCTCATCAAATTAGTATTAGCTAATAACGGCAACCTACATAGCATTAGCTGGTCACATTGTTATAAAGCAAGAAAATATGGTATTAGCATTATCTGCCAATTCCTATTCACCTAAAATTAGCATTACCTGCTAATGGCAGTCTACTTAGCATTAACTCCTCACTAATGTGATGCTAATTCACATTAAATTAGCTTTAGCATTAGCTGCTAGCATCAGCCTACCTAGCACTAGCTGCTCACATTGTTAAAAGGGAAGAGAATACGATATTAGCATTAGCTGGTAATATTTATTCACCCCTAATTAGAATTAGCCACTAATGGCAGCATACTTAGCGTTAACTCCTCACATCGTTGTAATGCAAATGAGGCTAACTTGCATTAAATTAGACTGCTGTTATTAGCTAATGCTATTTAGCAGTAGCTGCTTACATTGTTATAAAGCAAAGGAAAACGATATGAGCATTAGGTTCTAATGCGTATTTGCCTTAAATTAGACGTAGGTGCTAATGGCAGCCTACTTAGCATTAGCAGCTCAGATGTTATAATGCTAGGAAAAAGAGTGTTAGCATTAGCCGTTCACATTGTTATAAAGTTAAGGGAAATAGTGTTAGCATTAGCTACTCACATTTTTAAAAAAAGTAAGTGTTAGCATTAGTGCATAATGCTAATTCATGTCAAATTAGCATTAGTTAATAACGGCAGCCTATTTAGCATTAGCAGATAATGTTGACCTTGGCCCACTGGAAAAGTTAAGAACTAAAGATTTAGGAGTGTTTCTCGATAGCTCTTTCTCATTTGAGAAACAAATGAACTCTGTTATTAAAACCAGCTGTAAGGTTTATATTGTTGGTTGTCATTTATGCTTAGAAATATAAATATAAATCTATATACGTATAATGTCCCGCTGGGCAGCAACTTAAAAAAACAACTTTTTTTGAAGTGTTGTGAACGCAGCGCGCTGGGGCGAATGTCGGCGTTTGCCCAATAGAAAGGAGGAAGCCAGCCAGGCACAGAAAGAAAGAAACACTCCAGGGCAACGCTGCTGGAACTTTGACTCATTGAGAAATGTTACCCTGCTTGCATCAAGCCCGGCTGGTGTCCCCTGAGATCCATATCCCACCCTGATTGGTGGGTTAATTCAGCTCCGCCCACAACACTGTAAAGTGTCATACATTATCAAACTAACATTACATTTTCATATTAAGGTGTGGCCAAAAACTATCGTCCTGCGGGCCGCAAATGGCCCGCGGGACGCGAGTTTGAGACCCCTGGTGTAGGAGGACACCTACTCTGTGTCTGGTTAAGTATAAGAGCCCTTTGTTAGGGGGACCGCTGGACTCTTAGCACCAGCTTTGGGGTCACAGGGTCACATCTGGAACACACACACACACACACACACACACACACACACACACACACACACACACACACACTATGCACAGACACACACACACTATGCACAGACACACATACACAGACACACATAGACACACACACAGACACACACACACACACTATGCACAGACACACATACACAGACACACATAGACACACACACAGACACACACACACACACTATGCACAGACACACACACACACACACAGACACACACACAGACACACACACGCACACACACACACACACACAGACACACACACACACACACTATGCACAGACACACACACACACACACAGACACACACACAGACACACAGACACACACACAGACACACACACAGACACACACACACACACTATGCACAGACACACACACACACACAGACACACACACAGACACACGCACACACACACACACACAGACACACACACACACACACACACACACACACACACACACACTATGCACAGACTGGTACTCTTTGTTCATACCTGTGTAAGACGTCATAATGAACTTGTGCATATTCATGTAAGCTCAATAAAGAGCAGTGTTACGAGGGAGCAGACGAGAGCGACTGAGGTCAAGTGAAGGAACGGCGCTGTCACAGTTCTCTCCCTCATCAATTGTCTGCTTCCAGCGGTGGGTCTGTGCTAGACGACCCATCAGCAGCTTTTTCCACTGGTTACCAGTACGTGGTAGAATCCACTTCCAGATCTGGTTGTCTTTAAATCTGTGAATGGATTGGCTCCATCTTATCTCTCTTTAACAAAAGAATCCAAGTGGAGCCCTCAGGTCTGCAGATAAGCAGCTTCTGACCAGAACTAGACGTAAAAACAGAGGTGAGCTTTATCGATGGCTGCAGCCAAACTCTGGAACAGTCGCCCTTCACATCAGGTCGTCACCAACACTGGACATTTTTAAAAGCCGGTTGGAAACACATTTGTACTCTGTAGCTTTCAATCCTGACCAGTCTTTATAGTCATTACTGTGTATGTTTCCTATTTTCTCTCTACTCTGTGCAGCACTTTGGCTCAAGCTGTTTTTAAATGTGCTGATAAATAAATGTAGATTTCTTTGAATAAAACAGTGGAGCCGAGCTTTGAGCTCAGTGTGTAACAGTGTGTGTGTGAGAGCCATGTAATGTCCATGTGTGCATGCTGACTGTGCTGCTCTGACCCCCCTCCTCCTTTCAGGGTGGAGCCTGCTGGAGTCCGATGGTTGAGACCAGGTCTGAGGAAGTGTAAGTGTGTTTTTAATGGGATTCATGAAAACAAAGCAGCACACATTCAACCATCTTCATCATGTCAGGAGTCATCATCAAAGTGTCAATCAATGAACAGATGATGGATCAATAACTGCAGCTGGATTGTGTTTGTTCTCTCCATCAGATTCCTGTCAACTCACAATCGACACAAACACAGTGCACACAAACCTCCAACTGTCTGACAACAACAGGAAGGTGACACGTGTGGACGAGGTTCAGTCATATCCTGATCATCCAGACAGATTTGATTATTATCTTCAGCTGCTGTGTAGAAATGGTCTGACTGGTCGCTGTTACTGGGAGGTCGAGTGGAGAGGAAGCGTTTGTATATCAGTGAGTTACAGAAGCATCAGAAGGAAAGGAGACAGTGTTGACTGTGTGTTTGGATTCAATGATCAGTCCTGGAGTCTGGAGTGCACTGATGATGGTCCTGTTCATGTCAGGCACAATAAGATAGAAACATCCATCTCCTCCTCCTCCTCCTCCTCCTCCTCTATCTCTAACAGAGCAGCAGTGTATGTGGACTGTCCTGTTGGCACTCTGTCCTTCTACAGAGTCTCCTCTGACACTCTGATCCACCTCCACACCTTCAACACCACATTCACTCAAACTCTTTATCCTGGGTTTCTGTTTCCCTGGTCTCGTGGTGGCTCAGTGTCCCTGTGCTGAGTGGAGTGTAAAGAGTGTCTCCTGTTACAGAAACACTCTGACTGTTGAACAGATAGTTCAGTCTGTACATGTCTGTCTCTTTCACTCACAAACACGTTTTCAGATTCATGGATTCAATCAGTTGATGTTTGAAACTCTTCTAAATGATTCCTTGTAAACTTCTTCCTCTTCAGTCACAAACAAACAGGAAGTGATGTCACATGTGTTCCTGTCCACACAGCAGAATGAGTCTATTGCTGACAGTGATGTACAAACAGAGTGAGCATTTCTGAGGCCCAAAATAAACTGAGTAGTTCACTGAATGAACAATGGACTGTGAGCTCAGCTCCTTCATCATTAGTATGGATTATATATGTATATGTATTATATTAGTATCATATATATCAGGTGCTGCTGCTTTCAGTCATTGTGCAAATGTGCTGTTTGTAAGCTTGTAAAGCTGCAGTCAGCTGAGACTGAAGAAGTCACCTGATCAGTGAGCAAACGTTTCTGAAAACGTCCAGATGAACAGAATCAACCTTTTGGGATCAGCCAGCAATGCAGCATCATTGTTGTTCAGCTTCAGAGGTTTGCAGGAATGAACTGATGACCAGAAACAGCTGCAAAGTCCAAGAAAATACCAGCTGGAGTTCAGCTGCATTTGAAGAAGTCAAAGAAAAGTAAGGATGGCAAAGGGCGACGTTTTCTTCCAAAGAGCTGCAAACATGGTCGACGCCTCATTAGAAGAATCATCTGGACATTTGTGAGGAACTCTAACCAAGAAAGCAACGTCACACAGATCCAACAGACAGTTTCCATGACTGCAAGTGTTGAGTGGAAAAATGCTACATTGCATTATTGCATCCTCTCACCACAGGAGGCGCTGTTGGCACCACTGATTGCTGATCAGCTGTTCTCTGATGATCTGATTGATACTGTGAATAACGGGACTCACTGAACTCTGTGACACAGTGAAGATTACAGAGTTTAACTTCAACATCTGACTGACGTCACACAGACAGAAGGATGAACCAGTGAGGCACAGAACACAGTTACTGGAGATACTGGATCAGCTCCATGTGAACCTCTGATGGAGAAGCTGCTGAGCCAGAGAAACATCAGGACATGACAGCAGCTGCACTTATCTAACAACATGTAGCAGAGCTGATCTATGTTAGAGGATCTATCACAGCAGCTGAAGCCAAAGTCCAACACTGGATACCAGCTGAGCCTGTGCTGAGTGTAGTGTTACAGGAAAAGGGCAGAAACACTGGTAGCTCCCAGTGATGCTGACTGGGGCACAGAGCTGAATGATGCAGCATCAGGACACTGTTTCAGTCTGACTGACAGAGAAACCTGTAGCTGTATCTACATGTGAGGCAGAGGCCACACAAGCAGCTTTCTATGTTTCACAGTGACTGAGATCTTCAGTGGGGGTGGACATGCTCCTGTACAGACCTCTGAGGAGAACCAAGGTGCAGTCAAAGAGTCCAGTCTGTCCTCACAGATGTGAACATGTGCTTTCATCAGGTCTGCTGTCAGCTAGCAGGCTCACATCAGAATCACTGTTCCTGAAAAACACAGTCTGTGTGACATCATCAGTCAGCTGATGGTCCCAGATCTGAATGGTTTCTGTCTCTACTGAGGAAGTCAGAGAATATCACTGAGGTGTGGATCAGGTCTGAGTGAGCTGTGGAGGGACAGCTTTAAACAGTCCACAGGTCTCACGTCCTGCTCAGTCTGGTAGCAGATACCTCGTATTGTTCCAGATGTGCTGACATCAGCAGCAGCACAGCTGTGTGATACCATGAATCTCAGTTATTGATCCAACACACAGTAAATACAAAGATCAGGATTTCTGAGAGTAATCATTATGAGTCTGAACACATGATCACTGAATGTTAGTCTCCACAATAATAAGCTAACACAAGCAAACACAGCTTTCAGCTCTTATTTTGAAACTGGCTTATTTAGAGAGCTGTGATGTGAGCGTGCCTGGCTCTGAGGCACTTGGGTCAGCCTCTGTTGTTTAGAAGTGTTACAGACTGTGAATGACACAGACCTGTCAGTTTCCATGTTTGTCTGTAACACAGCTCAGGGGCTCCATGCTGAACGCATCCATCCAGTGTTATTGATCCAGGACTGATACCAGCATTGGGATCAATACTACAACACACAATCACATGTGTCCACGTGATGCAGTTTGAAGAGCAATCAGATGTCTCTGTATGAGGAGGCGGGGTCACAGGAGGTTCACAGAAACTCTGCAGCATCATCAGCTCACATGGAAACTTTGATGATTCACTTCTGTGGTGTTTTTACAGAAACACGTCACAAAATTAGCTCCACCTGTTTTGTGAGCTTTGAGTTTCTTGTCTTCATCCTGGATTCTTGTGTTGCTGTTTTTACACACAGCAGATATTTCCTGGTTGCTTCCTTGATGACCACATGAAGCTTTCTGAAGCTTGGATTGAAAACGCTTCATTACTCAAAGCTTTCCAACACAGGCCTCTGTGCTGCCATCTGGTGGACAAACATATGAAGTGCAGCGTGAAGCTACAAATGAAACTGCTTCAGCTACGTTTATATATAACATACTATAACCTATATAACTATATGTATAGTGTATTATGTAGGTGTTAGAGCTGGGGGTAGAACTGCTGATGGCCTGGTTGTTATTCATGTTCCCCATGGTTCACCAGCTCTCACACAACATCAGCACCAATGATCCACGTCCTCATAAACCTCTGAATCAGGTCCTGAAGCAGTGACGTCCTGAGTGAAGACCTCACTGATCACATGACTCTGGTCACCTGGACTCAGTGTTTCTGAAGCAGTGTGCTGGGTTTTTAAAAATACGTGGCTGCTGCCTGATGTTGGGCCCACAGAGGAAGACGACTCACTCGCTCTTCTTCACTTCCTCCTTAAACATGTGGAAGGAGAGCAAAGTGCTGCCAGACTCTTATTTCTGACAGGAACAGAAGAAACCACAGCAAACTGGTCCAGTTCTTCATCTTCATCACAATCTGTTTATTTCTGATGGTGTCTTCAGTCTGAGGTTTGAAGTTTCCATGTCTGTGTGATGTGTGGTGTGAAGGCTGCTGGTTAAACTGGGACTCACTGTTTAAAGCACTGAGTGCTCATAGAGAGATGCTCCATGAGTCCCAGTACAGACTACAAACATGGTGGAAACTTAGCTTTGATATCCACACACTCTGCACGTCTGTGAGTAACTGTGATGAAGATGTGCAGAGATCTGTGTCCAAACAGGAGAAAGACTGTAAAGACTCTGTGCTTCTAACAGCCTCTGTTAACATATGTGAGGCTGTTTGTTGTTGTTGCCATGGAGCTTTGCACTGTTTGGGTCAGCAGGTCATGTGATCAGGTTTGTTCTGCTGGACGATGGTTCAGTGTCAGGTTTGTTTGCATTCATCAATAAATATCTAAATAAATCAAAGACTCCATGTTTGTTCTTTCATCATGTGACCTCTGCTCATCCATCTCTGTGTGTATCAGGATACATTTGGTTCATAATACACAGAAAAATCAGAGTTATTACCTGTAATAAATGTGAAAGATTCCTGCAGTGATAACCAGGCAGGACTGAAACACATCCAAGCTGTCACCACGGTAACAGCACCGCCCATCCACAGGTGAGGGGAGGAGCAAAAAGAGGGACTTTGACCATTTTATACTAAAAACACTCAACTAATGTTTCTAATATGAAACAAATAAGCCCACATTAATGTGAGCGTTTATTAAATAATAATAATGATGATTTCCTCCTGATCTCATTTCCACAGCAGAGAAAACTGTGGTGTATATTGAGGTGGAGGGTGTGGTCTGTGGCTCAGGTGTAGAGTGAGGGTGGGGTGCACCACAGCAGCATGCTGGGACTGCTGAGGGTGGAGGAGGGAGTGATGATGACATCAGAGCTGCAGCACAGAGACCAGTGAACACACAGTCTGTTCATCTTTGCATAGATACAATATACAGCACAATATTGAATGACAGACACGCTGTGGGAGCTTCCACAGATACACTGACGTCAGCATCCAGAGTCCTCCTGCTGCTCCCCCCTCAGAGCCCCGTGATCAGCACCAACACATTCAGTTAGATGACAGAGTCCAGCTGCAGCTAGAATCAGCTCCCCTCTGTGAACAACAGCACAGCGTCAGTGTTTCACACTCAGTGAAAGGAGGAAACAGCAGAAGAACACCATGTGTGCTACGTTTCCCAGGACACACTACAAACTGCACAAATACAGAGCAGCACGTGGAAGGACCTGGAGCTGCATTTACAGAGCTGCAGACAGCGTGATGTCCTGTATGGACAGGTGGAAGGAACCAAGTCCTCAGCTGGAACACTCGTGTTTGTCCACAGACAGGAAACACAGCAGGAAACTTCCTGACAGAAGTGCAGCTCATGGATAACACACTTCCTGTCAGTCAGAATGAGGCTGCAGCCAAACACAGAAAGGTGTTTTTGTCCAGATGAGCCCAGAGAAGAAACACGAGTGTTCACAGACATCAGAAGCTCAGAGAGGTGAAACATGAGGTTGGAGTCCTCGTCAGCATCCAGAAGAGCTGCTGTGAAACCCTGAGTACTCATGACAGACTCTGATGGCACAAACACATCATGATTCAAACAGAAAGACAAACATGGAGCTCCTGATCCTCCTGCATGAGAACAAGCTGACATGAGCGCTGTGTCTGAGAGTGTCTCCCTGTCACAGTGACAATAACACAGCTGCTGCTCACAGTCATTAAACTGACCTGAGGTCAGCTGTGCTCCTTACATATGAACCATGTGACCTCACATCAGTGCTGTGGATGACTGTAGTCATAGAAGAGTAGAGCTGTAGCAGGTGGTGTGAGGAGGAGGTGGTGTATTCTAGTTAACGCAGTACTGAAACACTCCAGCAGAGGGCGCTGTTAAGTCCTTATTGTAACACAGTTACTGTGTGCAGTTAGACTTCATACATAATCTGCACTTATTTCCATCAGACATGCTGTCAGTAAATGATTGGTTTCTATTGATTCTACTTCCTGTTGACTCGTTTGATGACAGTGAAACAATCACAGCTGATTGTGTGATGATGTAAACTGTCACTGTTACATTCAGTGTGTGTGACATAATGTTAGTGCAGGCTGATAACAGCCTGGTTCTGTTAGAAACACATGAACGTGTCCATAGATCAGTGTGTGTTTAACATGAGAGCTTCAGCCCTGCTGATGTGTTAAATAAAGACATGCAGGAAAACTGATGAGACTCTGAAATAACTCTTTATATTTATAATGTAACTCTGCATCAAAAGAACAACAAAGGATCCCAGACAGGTTTCTGTGAACAAAGACCATTCTGATGTTTCTGTGTTTCTAACACTTTGACATTATTAGTAAACAGACTGCAGTGAGCAGCATTTATAAAGAGCTTCTATATAAAGATATGACAGCTGTTTGACAAGTTTATCACTCTGTGTTTGGACCTGATCAGTCCAGCTGTTTACTTGAAACATGTTCATTTACCTGTTCTGTTATATTCATGTTCTTGTCTCTGTTGAAAACACATTTTAATGTCCCTCAGATTTTTCTCCCAGATGAATAAATATAAAAATGACACAAACTGACTGCAGCTACTTTTTGTCCTTTCTGTCAAAAACCTTCATGTGACTCATGAGAGACACGTTTCAGCTGTTTGTGACAGATCAGAGGCCAACAAGTCATTTATAACACTTTCCATCATTGTTTAAAGTTCTCAGTGTTTCTGTGTTGCTGCGTATAGGATCTCCCAGCATCATCACTGTGCTGTCCAATCATTGTGTGCGAGGTTACCCTTATAGTGCGATGTGTGTTTGCACAAAGAGAAGCATGTGTGTCAAATATAAATAAGCACAGAACAGAAACAGCTGCTCGTTTCTTCTGTTTAGAGTCAAGTTAGTGTTTTGTGTCTTTGTTTGAGGCCTGATGTCGAGCAGAGGTGTGTGTAACTGCACTGGTCTGTTATATGTGTGAAGTGTGTGCTTCTCTTCAGCATCATCTTTGTCACTGCTGATTCCTTTGTGTCATCATGTGTTGAGAAGAGAGAACAGTTATAACGGAGGAGCAAAAGGAAGCCCTGAAATCTGCATCAACAAGGAAGTGTTGGCTCACCAGTGATCCCAGCAGAGCCACTGGTTTGGCTCCAGTTGTTCTAGATTCAATGATGTTGTTGCTACAGATACATGTCAGCATCTTTATTGAATTTAATATGAAGCAGAAATGGTGTCATTAGGAGAAGAAGAGGAGAACAAGTCCGGCGAGGAGGCAGCAGCTCTTAAAGATGAAACAGCAGCTCAGCCCTGAGCTCAGAGAGCTGCACATGAAAAAGCTCCTCAAGCAGATCCTGTCAGAGGTTTGTCATCAACAGGAGGAACTGTTCACATCATAGGATGAAGATGCTGTCAGCTGGATGAAGAAGGTTATTTAATGCAAACGTTCACACTGAAGTCAAATTGTTGTCGTGTTGAACAGATTCATGTACTGATCGTCTCCAGAATGTTAGAAGAGCTTCAATGAATCATTAGAAACAACTTACAGCTGCACAGCTGTGTCAAACACATCTGTGTGTCATTGTGGGATTGTTGTGTTTCTACATGTGACACACGTCTAAAACATGCACACAATCTGAACACAAACAGGGACTCATGTGTTCCCACAGCCAGATGCTGAGAGCCATTTCCTTGTAGTCCTGTGTCTACATACATGAACCATTAGATGTTATTGGAATGATTGTCAGCTCTGATAGTTTCATGTGTGTTTAGCTGGACGCTGTTTGATCCTCGACATGTTTAAAGGTGTCCAGTCCTGAGACACTGGGGCTGGAAACAGCTGTGATGTCATTGGACTGTCACACAGACAGAAGTGCATGAAGTGAGCAGCCGAGGAGCCGCTGATGTTTTGGATTCAACAGCATTTGAAAGGTCGACACAGACACATTTGCACACAGAAAGCTGAATCTGTCATATGCCACAGTGAACTCACTGTTCAGTGTTTTTCAGGAAGCTTCTTAACTGCCTCTGCTGCCAAACAAGCAGCTGATGTCCTTGAGAAGAAGCTGAAGAAGTCTTCAACAACAAATGCAGGAAGTGGACTTTCAAATACTAGATTCACTTTAGACTCACAGAGAAATGACTCAACCAGCTGTGTTTGACTATATGAAAGGTCAGTGTGTGTCTGCACACAGACTGTTGTGTTGGACTGTTATTCAGTTGTCTGCTGAATGTTTTCAAATGTCTGCATCTCAGCTGTGATGAGGCTGGGGGTCATGGGAGGCCACCGTAGCAGCCTCTTCAACATCATGACATCATCATAAATGCTGCTGGACTGTCTGATGGGCTGACGGTGAAAAAGCCGTCGGGAAGGAAACAGAAGACATTTCAGAGGCTGCAGCAGATTTCTTTGATTCGGGGCCTTTTTCAGCTTTATTGGACAGAGCAGTGAAGATAAGTGACAGCAAAGCAGAGAGAAAGGGGGCGTGGCCCGGGTCAAAGCCAGGCCAGCTGCTCTCCACCTCGTGGTCACCTGCTCATCCTAGTGAGCTCCACCAGCAGCCCTTTCACACACTTTACACTGTCAAACACTGTGTGTGGACCTCAGCTAACAACAGGCTGCATTTAAGTCTGGACTACATGCTTTTATATTGTTTTTATTCCATCAGCAGCTCAACATCATGAGCAGCTTTGACATAAAGACATCAAACTCAAGCTGACTTTAAACTACTTTTAATACAGGGGCTCAAAAACAACAACATCTTTATTATATATCAGGACAGAAAGTCATTTCATCTCAAAGGGAAACAGCTTTATTTGGAATAACCAGCACTATCAACTGGTTTGAGATCTCCACCAGTTTCATGTCTTTGCAGCTTCTCCAACAAAGTTCCTGTAAAATCAGCATGTTTGTCTTTATTGGTTTGATAGTGACTGATTATTCAGTCCCAATCTGCTGTCATCTAAAGAACAAAATGATGTTTCTATGAGTCACAAAGCTCCAGATGTTGTCGGCTTCACAAAGAAAACAAAGAACTTAAACACAAAGTGTTTGGAGCCAAAATGTTCCCAAGCTGCTCTTTTTGAAATGGCAGAGGTACAGTGGTGTCTAACAGCACACTGTGGAAGGCAAACATGTTATTGTTGGATGAAACTTCATGAATCCTTTGTAGATTTGAGCTGTTGGAGCCTTTCTTTTCTCTTCAGGTGTACAGATGCTGAGGAGGCAGGTGAAGCAGGTGGAGCTGTTGTGATGCTGGCAGAGGGTGTGTCTTAGTAACTCTGTGAGGCAGAACTGGATCCAACATTGTGGATGTGTTGATGTTGGAGCCATTAAGAGTCTCTGGCCACACTGTAGGATTTCCCTTTGATCCACTGTGGGGGCATTTTGGAGTCTGTCAGTGAAACTCTTCATGTTTGTGTTTGACTCCAGTTTATAGAAACAGAGAAATGTGTCATGCTTTTGTTCGGCCTCCACAAATACACACATTTGTTCATTGGTTGGACTTTTTGGAAGGAGACACATTGAAAACCATGTTAATAAGATCTTGTTGTTTCCTGTGGATCCGACACAGAGAGTGGACTTCAGACAGAAAGCGTGGAAGAGATTTTAGAGGCCGTGTGTGGCAACAGGAAGTTTCTGTGTGTTTGCTGATCTTACATGTGGAAAACAACACGTGATGTTTGTGAAGTCCTACAATGATCATTGTTCTCACAGCATTTTGAGTGGGAACAGTTCAAACTGGGAGTAGTGGGAGTTATTTACTGATTGAAACAAGCTGAATGTTTCTGTGACGATGAAGATCAGCAGCTCAGCTGATCAATGAACTGACATCTATCAGTCGTTTCATGAGATGAAGTCATCAGCAGACATTTGTTCTGACTGTGTGATGAATGTCAGAACGTCAGGGCTCTGCTTTAGTCACTGCTTGATGATCATTGGCTCATTGTTGAATCCAGGGCCCAGTCTGACCTCTGACCTTTGCTGCAGGTCTTCTGTGTTATCTCCACTTTCATGTCTGATCTTCTACTTGTAGTCCTGTGTCTACATATACAGTGGCTTTCAAAAGTATTCGGCCCCCTTGAACTTTCCCACATTTTGTCACATTACAGCCACAAACATGAATCAATGTTATTGGACTTCCAGGTGAAAGACCAACACAAAGTGGTGCACACGTGAGAAGTGGAACGAAAATCATACATGATTCCAAACATTTTTTACAAATAAATAACTGCAAAGTGGGGTGTGCGTAATTATTCAGCCCCCTGAGTCAACACTTTGTAGAACCACCTTTTGCTGCAGTTCCAGCTGCCAGTCTTTTAGGGTCTGTCTCTGCCAGCTTTGCACATCTACAGACTGAAATCTTTGCCCATTCTTCTTTGCAAAACAGCTCCAGCTCAGTCAGATTAGATGGACAGCGTTTGTGAACAGCAGAAATTGAAATTGAAATTGCAGTGAAGTCAGCTAGAAACTTACAGTGACGTGGACATCATGCAAAGACTGCCAGACTCTGTAATACTGCAAATGATCAGTGACTCAGGTTAACACTAAACTTTAAACGGCACCTCTGTGTCTCTGTGTGCTGAACATCTAGGATTGAGTCAGGCTGCATCAGCTGAAGCTGTTATTTGTATATATCAGTATTTTTTTATTCAGGTGTGGGGAAAATACGTAAGACTGCAGTGAAGCGATGCACCAGAGTAATCCCTGGCCAAAGGTATCGTACTCAAATCAGACTACTGATCCAGCCACATCAGCCTTTTGTGAGGTCTGTTTAAAGTAGACTAAAAGTGAACTGCAGGTTCCTGAGAGGTGGACTGTGAGCACAGAAACACATGTTCATACATACAGCTGCAGCAAACTTACATTAATTTTAAATAGATTTGTTACTCTGATGTCTGTCTCTGTGTTAGTCCTCTGACAGACTGGTGACCTGTCCAGGTGTGCTCTACCTACTACTGGGACAGGTTCCAGCCTCTGTAATAGAAATGTTCTGTTATTCTCATTTAAAGTGTTTAAGTGCTTATGCATATGCTTAGTTGTGACACTGTTACTGTTCAGTGAAAGTTGCTAAAACTAGATGAACTTACTTCAGCAGTTTGAGAAAACAACTCCCTTTACAGGTGCTGATAAGGCCAAGGGCACAAAACAGCACAACCATTGATGCGTTAGGTTTCATAGCGAGACACGTGAAGTGTGGTAGGATCAGTTTGTAACTTCCTCCCTCTTCCTTGGAAGGCGTAAAGGAGGAGGAGCACGACCTCTGTGGCAGCGCTGACATGACTGAACTGTGATGTTTGATGTGTGTTGGCGCAGTAATAAATAGCTTGATCACAGCTCTTTCTGTGTTGCAGACTTTATTTAAAAAATTCCACGAAACCCCCCCCCACTGTGAACCTGAATTGAATATTCAGAAGACATTTGTTTAAATAGTTCTACAAATCTGAGCTGTTGGTGTGTCCTTGGATTGTGTGGTAATAATATTAGAGCCTGCAATCTTTCTTACTGGATCTCTACTATGAGTCATGTTACCTGAGATTAGTTCTATGTTTACCTGTCAGCCTGGACGAATGTGCTGTGTGAAGAATGTAAATGACATCAGATCTGAACTGCTTACATCTAAGGAGCCTGTTCATATTTAATTGTAATATGAACCAATGATTTTCTGATTGATTGCTGATATATACAGTGGGGCAAAAAAGTATTTAGTCAGCCACCGATTGTCATCATTTTAGGTGGGGGAACTTGCACAGAGGTCAGTAATTTGCACCAGAGGTACACGTCAACTGTGAGAGACAGAATGTGAAAAAAAATCCATGAATCCACATGGTAGGATTTGTAAAGAATTTATTGGTAAATCAGGGTGGAAAATAAGTATTTGGTCAATAACAAAAATACAACTCAATACTTTGTAACATAACCTTTGTTGGCAATAACAGAGGTCAAACGTTTACTATAGGTCTTTACCAGGTTTGCACACACAGTAGCTGGTATTTTGGCCCATTCCTCCATGCAGATCTTCTCGAGAGCAGTGATGTTTTGGGGCTGTCGCCGAGCAACACGGACTTTCAACTCCCGCCACAGATTTTCTATGGGGTTGAGGTCTGGAGACTGGCTAGGCCACTCCAGGACTTTCAAATGCTTCTTACGGAGCCACTCCTTTGTTGCCCGGGCGGTGTGTTTTGGATCGTTGTCATGTTGGAAGACCCAGCCTCGTTTCATCTTCAAAGTTCTCACTGATGGAAGGAGGTTTTGGCTCAAAATCTCACGATACATGGCCCCATTCATTCTGTCCTTAACACGGATCAGTCGTCCTGTCCCCTTGGCAGAAAAACAGCCCCATAGCATGATGTTTCCACCCCCATGCTTCACAGTAGGTATGGTGTTCTTGGGATGCAACTCAGTATTCTTCTTCCTCCAAACACGACGAGTTGAGTTTATACCAAAAAGTTCTACTTTGGTTTCATCTGACCACATGAGATTCTCCCAATCCTCTGCTGTATCATCCATGTGCTCTCTGGCAAACTTCAGACGGGCCTGGACATGCACTGGCTTCAGCAGCGGAACACGTCTGGCACTGCGGGATTTGATTCCCTGCCGTTGTAGTGTGTTACTGATGGTGACCTTTGTTACTTTGGTCCCAGCTCTCTGCAGGTCATTCGCCAGGTCCCCCCGTGTGGTTCTGGGATCTTTGCTCACCGTTCTCATGATCATTTTGACCCCACGGGATGAGATCTTGCGTGGAGCCCCAGATCGAGGGAGATTATCAGTGGTCTTGTATGTCTTCCATTTTCTGATGATTGCTCCCACAGTTGATTTCTTCACACCAAGCTGCTTGCCTATTGTAGATTCACTCTTCCCAGTCTGGTGCAGGTCTACAATACTTTTCCTGGTGTCCTTCGAGAGCTCTTTGGTCTTGGCCATGGCGGAGTTTGGAGTCTGACTGTTTGAGGCTGTGGACAGGTGTCTTTTATACAGATGATGAGTTCAAACAGGTGCCATTCATACAGGTAACGAGTGGGGGACAGAAAAGCTTCTTACAGAAGACGTTACAGGTCTGTGAGAGCCAGAGATTTTCCATGTTTGAGGTGACCAAATACTTATTTTCCACCCTGATTTACGGATAAATTCTTTACAAATCCTACCATGTGGATTCATGGATTTTTTTTTCACATTCTGTCTCTCACAGTTGAAGTGTACCTCTGGTGCAAACTACTGACCTCTGTCATCATTTTAAGTGGGGGAACTTGCACAATCGGTGGCTGACTAAATACTTTTTTGCCCCACTGTGTATATATATATATATATATATATATATATATATATATATATATATATATAAATGGGGTTCTGTCTGACCCAGTGTTCTCCTCCACAGGTTCTCCTCAAGGCTGCGTCCTATCGCCCTTATTATTCACTCTCTATACAAATATGTGTCAGGGCAGACATGAAAACAGGGTCATTATTAAATATGCAGATGACTCTGTTATTGTCAGCTTACTGAAAGAGGGTGAAATTAACCACGGTCCAGTCATTGATGACTTTGTTCAGTGGTGGGAGGAGTCTTATCTCCAGCTGAACATATCTCAAACAAAAGACATGGTTGTTGATTTTAGGAAACAACAAAATGGGCACGGAGTCACTTTAATTAAAGGTCAGAAAATAGAGCAAGTACAATCATATAAATATCTTGGGACCATAATCAATGAAAAACTGAACTTTGATCAAAATTGCAAATCAGTTTGTAAAAAGGGTCACCAGCACCTTTATTGCCTTAGGAAACTTGTTCATTTCCACATTGACCAAAAAATTTTAACTTTGTTTTCTCGTTCTTTTATTGAGTCTGTTTTATCCTTTTGTTTGGTGGCATGGTTTGGTCAGACCTCTGTCACAGAGAAAAACTCTCTAAATCAGATAGTGAGATGGTCCAGTCGTCTGATAGGTGAGCCACAGTCTTGTTTAGCCTCCCTGTACTCTGAGCAGGTACAGAGGATGGCTTTATCAATCCTTAAAAATGGTTCCCATCCTCTAAGGGGTGAATTTCAGCTTCTTCCCTCAGGACGGAGGTTTCTATTTCCGAGATGCAGGACAAAGCGTTATAAAAACAGCTTTGTCCCCGTTGCTGTCACTGAATTAAATAAGAACTGTTTTTGATTCGAAATATTAAAATATGTGTCACAGTGAGTTTTATATATTTACTAGGTATGTGTGTTTTTAAAGGGATGTCAAATGCTGTCATTTTTCTGTAAAGCAAATTTACCTTGCCTTTAGGTATAAATAAAGTTACCTTACCTTACCTTACCTATATATATATATATATATATATATATATATATATATATTTTTTTATTTTTTTTTTTTTATTTTTTTTTTTTTTTACATACATAGTTTTTTGTTGCCTTATGGTTCCAAGCGCTGTCACCAATCTTTGCATTTTGTTATTATCTCATGACACTTGTTTAATCAGCTACCATCTCTCCTGTGGACTTTTTAATGTCTACAGTCTCAGACCAACACAGCCCTGCCCTTCCCATATTAGATTCTTGATGAATGTGTGTTGTTGTTATTCAGCCTGGTTCAATGTGCCCCTTTTTAACTTTGAGCACCCGCCCCTTTAAACCTCTCTGCACAGCCCTGCACTGAACTCACTATCTTCTCCCTCTAACAGCCTCCACATGTTCTCACTGTAATTTCCCCTCATGAATGAATTTATGCTGCACTAATGTGAATGTTTGCAGGGAAATCAAACGCATATCACACGCAGTACTCGAGCTGACTTACCTTTGTTTGAATGACGACTTGTACGCGCTGACTCCACAGATAAGGTACGAAAATATATCAGGCTACGTCTTCAGGGTTTCTACTCCACGGCCGTATTTCATACGGGTCCACATTTCCACTGCACGCTATTTTCTGCAAGTACCGCCGCTTCGCCTCTGGACGCAATCGGTCTCTATACAGTCCATTCTCTTTTGAGCTGCTTTTAAGCATCTTGTAATCGTCGTTCCAACACAGTGTGTTTGTTTTGATTCGTAGACCTCGAAAATGGTGCCGCGCTCCCACAATGCATTGCGGCGTGACGTCAACTCCAAAGCCCTATAGAACATGTTCTTTTTCATTGTCAAAATTATCAGGAATAAAGAAGAAAACTGATTCAAAACCTGTGGAACCTGCCAAAAAACAAGTTTTACTGCAAAGGATTTCTAGATGTGAAGGTTTTGTGGCTTTTTTCAGTTTCTAAAACAAACTCATTTGTACAGAAGGATATGAGGATGTATATGTCCGGTGGTGGGTTTTTTTCTTCTTGATTTAATGTATTCATTTATCTCTTCACTTAATCTTTCTTTATGTTTTTTTTTTTTGATTTGGCATGAGCGATTTCCGGTCCTCACTCCAAGCCAGTTGGTGGCGGTAATGCACCACATGTTCTATCACAGCTGCGTCCGAGAGGACAGGAAACGTCTGTATGCGTCTGCAAACCAGGTAACTACACTCAGCTGAGCCTCTCTGCTAGTCGTTATTAGTTGGAGGGTTTTGCGTCACTTTCTCTCGGCTTGATAAAGGGCTGTATAGAAATCTCTGGTACGTAACACGTAACGTCATTTTTAGGGAGCGTCGCAGAGAAGTGAGGCTGTTTCTTTGTTTTTGTCGAGTTTTGATTGAAGACATGTTTCCAGTCCGTTTTTTACTCGTTTGTTTTTTCATTAATAACTTTACATTATCACAGAGAACAAGAAGGCGCTTTGTTTGTCACATTCACCTTATGTCTGTGAAGGTTCTCAGTCATCCAGGTCATCGTAGTCAAAGGAGCTTGCAAAGAAAAGCGTCTGGACTTCTTTAAGTTACTTGAAGACGTTTCACCTCTCATCCGAGAAGCTTCTTCAGTTCTAAGGTCAAATGGTGGAGAGTCCCAGATATAAACCTAGTGGGAGTATCCCCCCACAGAGGGACAAAAGGACCCCCTGATGATCCTCTAATCACCTGAGCCAAGGTGGGAAACTGGGTGTGTGTCCCAATCAGCCAGAGTTTCGGGTGAGTTCATTGTGAAACCTGGCCCCACCTTATCATGCGAATTCCTGAGGTCAGATGGCCCAGGATGTGAGTGGGCGTTAAGGCGTCTGGGAAGGATCTCAAAACTGGATTATAGATGGCAGAGAGTTGGTGTCGTAAACCCCGCCTCTGTTCAAAGATGGTCGCTCACAGTGGACATAGATGCTTCTTTCACTCCTCTTTCAAACCATCTGTCCTCTCTGTCCAAAATGTGAACATTAGCATCCTCGAAAGAGTGTCCTTTATCCTTAAGATGCAGATGGACTGCTGAGTCTTGTCCTGTGGAGGTGGCTCTTCTATGTTGTGCCATGCGCTTGTGAAGTGGCAGCCACTTGGCAGCCACAGTGATAAATGGCTGAGATGGCTGCAGCTGTACGTGTGAGGTACCTACATATTTCAAGATGAATTTGCAGAGATGTCATGTTTGGTGCTTACAGACATCACACTGCATTTTGTGATTTCGTAGCTATTGTGATATTTTGGAGCTTCCCATGATCACCGTGACAGTCATTCATTTTAACATAACCTTTCTATTCCTTTCAGGGATCCTCATTTTTTTGGTGAGGAAGATCAGCAGCTGTGTCGACAGGCAACAGGTAACGGCATGCTTTTCTGTTAGTACTGTAGACCTTGGTCTGGTGCTCTTTTTTAGTTTAACACAGTATTTTCATTTGCCGAAGTGTAAAAAGCTTGTTCCAGGAGAAACAAACTTTAGTGAGTTCTGCAAAATGATTCCCACCATTGCACACTCTGTCAGCCTCCAGTGTGCCCTTTTTTTGTCCTTTAACTGAAGAAAGTCGGTATCAGAACATATGAGATAAGTGAGATCCTCATTTTGCCTGCTTATTTCAAGATACAACATTTTCACAAACTGCTGTAGGATAACCTTGCTATTTGTCTTTTCCAACACTTCTACATTCATCCATATTTCCTTGTCTGCTTCTTTCCAGGTGAAAAGTACCTGAAATGGGTGAAAGATTTTGTTTCCAAAAACAAAAGCATGTGCGTTCACCTGAAGAAGCCAAGTGGTGCTGACCTGTGGATAGAAGAGCTTGAGAACACCAAATACAACGGGGATGATGATGAAGTTAACGCCTGGGGAAAATTCTACCTTCCCGAGATTGTAAAAATGCAGGTTATTGGTGTGGTAAAGGGCACCTCATGTCCATGTGACGAGCTTGTGCTGATGACGCGTGAGGACAAAAAGCTGTACGGCTATGACGGAGAGGAGCTGCATCTGGTGGCTTCCAGTTTCCTGGAACTATGTGACAAAACGATAGAATATCCAGCATCCAAGCGCTACTACAATGGAGAGGCCTTCAAAGATATGGTGAGAAGTTAGACTGCTAAGAATAAGACTGGGGATGCCTAGTGTTAGAGATCAATCACCTGAGCTTTTCTTTGTATTGTTGTGTGTTCTGTTTAGACTGAGGAGGACTGGAAAAAAGTTAAGATGAGTGATGTGGGGAGGAAACTGCAGGAAGAACATAAAAAGCTGGTAAATGAAACCCAGTCAGCGTTCGTAAGCCTAATATCATAGGTGGGTATTGGAGCTGAGTATCATCACTGATTTCTAGAACCTGTTCAATTCCAATTCACAAGGTCCCAATTAGATTCCATTTAATTCTTACTCAGAGAGTCAGAAACATTATAATTCTGATCATTTATCAGTACTGACACTTGTGAAACTTCATCAGAGGTGTGAGCATCACAGCAGATGCTTTTGTGTCAAAGTAACTGAGGATAAAACACAAAACCATGAAGCAGATTTTCCTGGCCTAGCTTTTTACAGTAGATAACCTTAAAAATATTATTCTGCAGTAGAACAAAAGCAGACGAGAACCACGACTCAACAAATGTACATTGGCTGATGCTGCTGAAGTGATTCAGAGGTTTTAATAAGAGGTTTTAATAGAGACACAGCAGAGCATTTTGCAGTTTCACTTAATTTGAAAAAAATAAATAAAATTTGGTATTGAACAGCAGAAATGAGGCTGTCTTGTCGGAAGTCATTAAAAAAAATGGCTGTAAACAACGGTAGACTGCTTCATAACAAGCAAGCGAATAATGCCAAAAACAGAGATTTGAGATGGGAAACGGTGTTCTTAAAGTACACTGAGAGAGGCAGAGAGCTGTGCTGTGTTGTTTTTCTGTGTGTGTTTTAATGGTGGTGGAAGCAAACCAGCAAAAGTAAGAGGGAATTCATGACAATGTTTATGTCAAGCGAAATGTGTCTTCTTTTGCTGCTGGTTTGGTTAGAGAGAGACAAAACGTGCAGCTTCAGGATCTGAGCAGCTTTCAGCACCAACGGCATCACAGCTCAGACTTGGATTCAGGATTAAGCCCTTTATGTTTGACTGTAGTGATTGTAGCTCTGTCCTTGTTATTAATCGCTTTAGTCAAACACAGCTATTGTTTGCTGGGATGTGTATATCCTTGACAGTTTGTATCTCAGAGTTATCAAAGACACTGTGGATAATCATCAAGAGATTGTTGTCCTCTTAATAATGACCTATTTGATTGTTTGTTTTTTCCTTCTTCTTACAGATTCTGGTATTTGGCCAAAAGAGAGCTTCACAATTCTTGGCTTCACCTGTGGTAGAAAAATGACTAAAGTTATGCAACACTCTCTAAAATTAAAGCTATGCAACGCTTTAACATGAATGGCGAAGGAGTGCATCTCTTTCACTGTCTCTTCCTGTCCTCTTCTCAGTCTTTGTTGTGGCACCTCTGCTATGTGTTATAGAAAGCACTTGGAATCATGTTCAATACAAAAACACCAAACTCGTGGGATTGCCCTAGCAAGCAGTTGGTAAAAACTAATTAAAACTGATATATATCAGCTTCACTTTCTAGCTGCAAAAGCACGTTTCTGCAAAAGCATGCAGTTTCCTGTCAGCACTTTTTGGCACAGAGTGTACTCAGAGTTAGGCCTTTCTTATATAAAGCAATATAATCAGCATATAAACATTTAAGATGATAAATTTAAAGCTCAACAGTAACTGCTATAAATATTATAGCTACACATGTAGTGCTTTTGCTTAAGTAAATTATATTTGGGATCATAATAAGAAAACATGTGTTTTTATTTTCTGTGTACCCTGGGTACAGACCAGTATAAATATGGGATTCTTCCCAATAAATGCTGTCTGATAATGCTTCATATTGCATTAAACACTAGATATGTAAGCAAACAAACAAAAACCCATAGAAGCCAGTTTTAATTATTAAATGTGACAATTACATGGAGATGGAAAGTAAACATGCTTATACACGTCTCTGTGATTACAGAAAATCCACACAGATGCTGTCAGAGCAGAGAATCTTTGATTTATCAGAATGATGAATGCAAATGATTTCATGAAATCTCACTCTTGTTCTGGGTTGTAAAATTCACCTGTCCAGTTAAACCGAATCCTTTGCAACACGGTTCTAAGAACCCTACCAACCTCATCCTCAGCTCTCTGCCTGTTATCCTTTTCAGCTGAGTATTCATCCACATGTGTTTCAACTTCTCTCTCATTTTCAAGCAAATTGCTCAGGCTCTCAGCTTCAGCACAGTTACCATATGGCCACTCTCTGAGGTCTTCTGTGTTCAAGCCAAACAAATTCTTACATGATCTGCAAGGCTTCATTCTGGCACCATCACGGAGACAAAAAGCCTCACACCTGATATTTCCAGGTACTTCAATTGTTCCATCAAAGTAATCTTTCTGGACTGTGTTTGGATAATAGGTCATCACCGCACCAGATACATATTTATGCCATTTGCTAAGACAGGAGGCAGCAATCATAATTTTCCCAGCGTTAGGACCTTTGGTGGACATGGAGACTCCGCAGTACCTTTCTGATTTGTTGGTTTGGGATTTTTGAGAAATGCAGATGGTGGACGAGACGAAAGCTGTTTTTTTATTATTCTCTTCTAAGTCCAAGTCTGTGAGGAGATCTTGCAGACTCTGCTTTATTTGCTCTTCATTCTCTGAGTTATTTTGCAGGACGATCTGAAAACAGTTACAGATCTGGTCAAAGTGTTGCACCTGATTATATAGTTGTTTTTCATAGAAAGTTGATCAACATGTTTGTTTCGCTGCTTGACTTATTTAACTATGCAGGACCATTGGATGCTTTTGGTTTAGACATTTTAAGATAGGGGGTGAAACATGTCACAAAAATCTATTTAATTTTAAATCAATAAGCAAAAATCCATCTTTGTTCTCACTAATTTATAATTAAATTTGCTAATTGACCTTTTTTTTTTCTATTTTGCTATGCCGGGCTGTCAAAACACGCTGAATTTAGAGTCTTTGAGCTGACTTAACAGATCCAGCAGCTACACAGTGACAGCATCATATACGCCTTGAAGACTGTAAGTATCTCCAATAATGAGTCTGTAAGACATTATTTAGAACTAACAAATTCTGAAGCAAGTCTCCAGCTCTCCTGCAGTCTCTGTGTTTGGTGGAGAAGTATAGCTAGAAGCATATGTTGAAGTATAAGGTACAGTATGGATTTTCTTTGGATTTCTCAGTAAAAAAGCACTTTGCATTATACTTTCCTAAAAACTGGAAGTTTGTCAGATTGACTGAAAATGTGAGAAGAGTTATCTTACCATGTCGAGCACACAGGAGAAGGGACTTCGCCTGGGAAGCTGAGTCGAATACAACTTTAAAGGCCTGGGATATCTTCTCATTAAAGAACCCAAAACAAAAGGATTAGGGAAGATTTCTTCTGGAGAAAAGGGGATGTTGTTGATTTTGCCCAGAAACAACATGCTGTGAAGGATCTGTTGAGTGAAAACATATTTGCTTATTGTTAGTAGTGATAAACAGGACTGTCTTAAAAGTGTCAAAGGTAACACACCTCATCCACCAAGTGTTGACTTCCCGGAGTCATGTAAGAGCCCCGAACCATCCTCTTGGTAATCTTGTAGGCATTAGTTTTGAACCTCCTTTGAGAAATTGTTGTCTTCTAAAATGATAATGATCGAGCAGTTAGGGATTTAAAGACACAGGAGATCTGATAACTTTGGCTACAGCAGAGTCTGCAGACATACCTATTTTGCTCTTGGTCGGCCTATTTTAAACATGAGAGAAAACATAGTTAGTGAAATGTTGATAACATACAATGACTATCATTGGTGGCTGAAAAGATGCCAGGTAACAAGTGAAAAGCTGCTACTTACCATCGCCACAGTCTAAGAATGAAACAGGAAACACTGAGCGAGTTGCCTCCATCTTAAAGCTGTTGATCATGTGATTTAAAGGAAAGCCACACCCAGCTCTTTCCTGGAATTTTACTCGACTGTAGAAAACTGCTCCATTTGCCCCGCCCACCCATGATCTTTAATATCTGCCAAAAACAACCTTTTGGTTGTCAGTAACCAGCCGATCGTTTTCGCGATTAAAAAATGACTTTGTGCGGCGGCGTTCCCACCGCGAGCAGAACTCCGGCTCAAAAACCGCTGTTTTTGAACACTTTTATTTACTTAAGCACTTTAATGAGCTTACTTTGAAACAAAGTGCGATTGAATGATTATTGTTATGTGTTGCCTTGAATTCGGCTATGCTGTCTGTTAGACAGCTGTTTTTCTTTATTGTTGTTTTTGTATTGTTTGTAGCGAACGCTACTGGAATGTATAGATTAAGCTACGTAGCCAAGATAATTAATAATTTAACTGTTGTACATTGGTTGATGATGATTTGCATTGTTACATAGGCTTGCAGAAAAATATATTTGTTTACCGGTAAACTGAATCGAACTTGATGTGCTAATGGACGTTTTTCTGACCTACAGGTCAGGTTTTGTTCCCTCCCTTTGAATTGATCTTCTTCATATTGAAGTGGCGAGCCGGTAGGACCATTCTTTGTTTCCCCTCTTTCCCCCACTTAGCCGTCTTTGGATTACGGACATATTTCCCCATTTGTATGAAGCTGGACTCTAAGGAGGAATACCTTAAAAGTGAACTTTAAAAAGAAGAGGACCAAAAAGGACTTTTGCACAGAAAGATCACAGCATTGATTTATTATTTAATTGTGGGCATTTATGTTGTGTGTTGTGTTAATTATTTTGTTCCATTTCCCCTTTCCTCCATTTATTCAATATATTTTTGGTACAAGATATTGCAGTCTTTGGTCTCATCATTCACACCATCTCGGCTCCATAAAGAACTATTTCTTCTGCGCATCAGTCAGTAAACTCATCCATTGAAATAAACTAGTCCTTAAATAACTTTGAGTTACACAGTGGCAAATGTAATAGAGAAAGACACAGGGCCACCTGAAATCTGTCGTCCTATCTGATTCAAAACCAACATGTAGGAGAATCTGGAATCTTTGATTTTGAGTTAAAAATAAAATATGGGTAAAATGCAGAAATGTTTTTACTAACATGTACTAACAGAGACTTGGAGGAGAGAGACCTAATGTTTAATAATCCACATTTCACTGTTTTACTCTTTGGTTCAGATGTGGATACTGTATTGTTCTTTCTTTGTGATTGTTTATGTTTAAGTTGTTTGTTGCTGGTTTTTAGTTTGTTTTTTGTCTGTTTGGGAGCTGACACAGTCTCTATGGAGATGGGTTTTTGGGGGGTAGCAGGAGGAGAGAAGCTGCAGAGAGGCGTGTAAGACTGCAACTCTGCTTCCTGGTCCCAACTCTGGATAGTCATATTTTGGGGGGTTTAATAAACTACTACTGCATGATGTAAAGCTGAAGTATGACACAGCTTTATGAACCTCCTGTTATCCTGGTAGACGAGTACAGCAATAAATCTTTTACTTGAACATCTTCTGGCTCCAATAAGCTTTGAAATGTGACCATGAAGTTAGAGACACACTGACTGAAACCCACAGCTGTGACTGTGGATCACATCCACACACAGTGTAGCTGCTGTCTCTGTGTGAGGTCTGTGTATATATGTATATATTTATGCTTATATTCATGTTCTCTTATTCCCCTTTATTTGATATCCTAATTCTGTGCTGTGTAAAAGTTTGTCGGTGTTCTGCTGCTACAAACTGGATTTCCTGGAGGATAAACATGAGGGATTCATAAAGTTCTATCTCTCTGTTAAAATCCCCCAAAATAAATGAAATGTGAATTTCAGGCAGACGTGTTTTTAAAAGAGTCTCTTTAATGGAAAAATGTGTTTTTAAAACCAGCCAATAGGAGCGTCTGTGGATATCAGCTGAGGCTGAACTCAGGAACACCATCACATATAAATACACAGAATTAAATCACTAGATAAAAGACGTCATTAAATAAGGATCAAATCAACATGTCAGAGGTCAAAGGTCAGTCAGAAGAGGTGTGGTTAAACACTGGCAGTGCAGCGACCTAATGCAGTTTGGTTACCGCCACGGGAAAAGCCCCGCCCCCTCTGAGCCTCCGCTGTGTCCTCAGCACATCCAGGAGCAGCAGGTCAGAGGGGGCGGGGCCATGTCAGGACTTATTTTAAGTAAAATTTAAAGTGGAGCGACGGCAGGAGTCACACAGCAGTAACCAGCTCTGTCTGCCAGGGTCAAAGGTCAAACAAGTCCTGCAGCTGACCCACACACAGACTTACACTGATCCACAGAGAGTGATGAATCCACACATCACTCGGCTGGAGGAAGCTGGGTTTCCACACCGTCCAATCAGAAACCAGTGTTGACGCTGAGACCCGTCTCTGTAACAGGAAGTCCATGAACAGGCAGACCCTCTGCAGCAGGCTGACCTGTGACCTCTGAGACAGAGGGAGGAGTTTGTGTCAGCAGGGGGCGCTGCAGCATCGCCTGAGAGCTTTAAGAACAACAGCAATAAACAGGAAGTGAAAGTCACACTTCTGTTGGTGTGCGTTATCAGCAGACCCCACCCTCTGCAGGAAGCTGAGATAAGAAGCAGCCAATCACAGAGCAGAGAGCATGTGACTTCCTGTTCCTGCTGTTACTGTGACAACAGCTCCTGGGACAGAGAGCAGCTTTCTAAAGAGGAAAGATGTTGCTGTCACCCCCGGGTGTCATGTGACCCGCCTGATGTACCGATTTAAGACTGTAAGAACAATAATAACAACATGTTTTAGTCAGGTGATCCATGCAGAGCAGATCCATGTGACCAAACACAGCTGGATCACATGTTTCCTCTCCTGGAAACAGAAAGCCTTCATGTATAAAGGCTCATGTACCCACTGAGCCCTGCTCTCAGATCTGTGAGGCTTTAACAAACAACAGTTTAAAGTCATGTTTAGCATCTTCTGTCAGTGTGGAAGGTCACACACTTTCCTGAGTGTTGAACCCTGAACTACTAGCTGTTCATGTCAGCCTGGACATAAATACAGACCTGCCTGCTGTCATAGACCCCAGCACTCACATGTTACTTATAAGTGACTCATATGTATGCATGTATATATTGTGTATATTGTGCTATTTCTTACTTAGTGTGTTGTGTCTTTGTTCCTGTTTGTGCTGCAGCACTGTAACCTAAATAATTTCCCCTGGGGATCAAAAAAGTATTCTGATTGTGATTAAATGAAAGCAGTCAGAGCAGAGGACGGTGATGTAAGGAATGGGATTTTAATCAGCCAGTCTCCTTTAACTCTCAGCATCACAAAGTAATGTGGTAACATCTGGACTGATGTGTTTACTGTCAGCTAGTTTAAATGCTGTAGGCTGCAGCCGCTGCTCTAACACTATAACTGTAACAGGGCTCAGTGCTGCTTCTAACAGTCTGAGCTGCTTCAGGCTTTATTTGTGAGGAGCACAGCAGCTTACAAACACGTGGCTGGGCCTGGACCCAAAGGAGTGTTTGTTAAAGCCTGCAGTGAATCCAGCAGCAGAATGATGGAAATGCAACACAGCAATGATGAAGAGGAGCAGCATTACAGCCAAAGTCCAGTTCATACAGTTAGGTCCATAAATCAAATAAGGGAAAATAAAATGTTGTTGGATGCACCTGTCTGCACCCTTAATGCTCTCTGGTCGCTATGGTAACGCGTAAACATTTCTTTCAAAATAAGACACACGACTACAACACGGGAAAAGACCCAGGGAAACGAAGTTAACGATAAAAACCCTGAAAACCATTGTTGGATTTATATTTTATCATTGTCATTGTTATTGGGGAATATCTAACCATATATGCTCAGAGGTGTAGAACCAATTGTGTAATGATAGTAGTCTTTAAAGACTTTGTGTGACTCCAGAGTGTTCTGGCATTCACACCCACGTCCTGGGATCATGGGAGAGGTGCTACCTTCTTATTGTTTTGTGGTAGGATGTCTGTTTTAGTCTAAGTGCCTTTTGTTTAGATGAACTGCTGGACTTCCAGACCAGCAGGTTTAGGGAAGTCGTTTATGGGGTCACACACACACACACACACACACACACACACACACACACACACACACACACACACACACACACACACACACACCTACATAACATACAGACTGGTACCTTTGTTCACGTGTATGTTAATGAACCTATGTATATTCATGTAACCTCAATAAAAGAGCAGTGTTACGAGGGAACGGACGAGAGCAACTGTGGTCAAGCGAAGGAACGGCATTGGTCCAGGTCTCTCCCGTGCACGAGAAACATAAAGAACTACTCGTGTCTTGGGTGAACCCATTGTGAGATCTAGCCCCACGCTATCATGTGATTTCCTGTGATCAAATGTCCCAGGATGTGAGTGGGCATTAAGACGTCCATGTCCCTCTTCAAGCAACTTAAAGAAGTCCAGACGCTTTTCTTTCCAAGCTCCTTCGACAACATCATTCATAGAACAGCTTCCAGCTTCTTTTGCTCGGCTACAGTTTGGATGGATTTGCATTTAAAGATGCAACAAGACTAAAATGGTTAGGGTCAGGAGGTCAAAGGTCAGAGCTCCTGTGGGTCTGAGGGCGGCCTCACGCTGGAGAAGGATGAAGGAGTCTGACCTGAGCCAGTGTTTGACATGAACACATCAGCACTGCTGTCAGTGAGCCTAACGACAGCCGTTAGCATCATTTCAGTGTTTCAGTCATAAAAACACTTCCTGTCTCTGTGGTGGTTACAGTGACATCATGCAGTTTGTGCTTTGACCTCCAGAGGGCGACAAATCAGCACAGACAGAGAGCTCCATTCAAACTTTGCTGCCATCAGGAATAATGCTTCAAATATAATCATCAGTGTTTGAGCAGTTATGATATCAGGGACAATCTAGACATGTGTGACAATACTGAACATGTCACATGACACACCTCAAACATCATGTGATCCACTCTCAGTCTGCACTTTCATTCATGACTTCAACAGGTTGAAACGAGCTTTGAAGAAACATTCAGTGAAATAAATCTTTCATGGATTCATGTGAGCAGCAGATGAACTTTGTACCAACAACATCTTCAATAACAGAGTCTGAATGAAGCTCAGGTGTTGATGCTGCTCACTGATTGGACGCTTGCTTTCAGCTCTGCTCTCAGTCTTTACTGCACAGGTGAAGGTAGAAAGTGTGACTGGATCTATAGACTGGAAACAGAGAAACATGCTGAACATTTGAAGCTTTGCAGCAGAAATGTTCATGTTACAAATACAGCAGAGCTGATCTGGGATCAGTGTGTTCACACCTGCAGCTACAACAAGGTTTCATGTCTCCACACGTCAGCATGTGAACTTTACTCTGACTCAGTCTGAGCAGTCAGACGGCATATTTTTAAAGTTAACACATCAGCACACACAGAGCTGAGCCCCTCCCACCTGTGCTGAGTTTCAGGTGGAGCCCCGCCTCCTTCCAGGAAGCAGCTCACCTGTGTGTCCGTGTTTAGTGTCCAGGTGTGGAGTGGAGCTTGTTGTTGGTGTGAAGAAACTGTAAGTTTGCTTTGTTTCCTCCTTTAACAGTTTGTCTTTAGGAACTTTACTGTTTGTTCAGCTCGTGTTTGATTTCTTCACACAACAAACTGTGTGTGTTTGTATTTCCGGTCTCTCCATTAAAGTCAGTGTGTAATGTTTCCTGGCTAACATCAGCTGTGTGCAGCTTAGTTCAGCACAAATCTGCCGCTCCATAGTTCACGGTAACGGACTCACAGCTGGACCAACGAGGCCGAGTGTGTCCGCCACTCTGAGCTACGTTCGTGTTTGTGTACTTGTAGTTTGTACTTTGAGTTCACTCAGAGCCCACAGAGGACGCAGCGTACGTGATGACGTCACAGCCCTTTACCTCCTTTACTGTCACTGTGATTAATATTTACACACGAGACACCTGCAGAGCTCTGACGCTAAGCTAGCACACAGCATGCTAACGCTAAGCTAACGCTAAGCTAACGCTAAGCTAGCCAAGAACCCAGAGTGAGTTAAAGCTGAGTAAACACTGACCCCAGACCAGCACCGTGATAAAGTGAGCTGCTGCTGCTGAACTTGAACAGGTAACAAAGTGATGAGCAGTCAGGCTGCAGGTTTCTACCTGTTCATGTTTCTACAGTAGAATCACTTTGAAGTGTCTTTGTGCTGTTTCATCTTTGATTTGTGTTCATAAACTAGAGCTGGGCGATAGAACGATAACGATATGTATCGCGATATAACTTTTACTCGATAGAGAAATTAAGCTATCGCGATAGACCTCGCCGCTCTTGTCCTCAAAAAAAAAAAAAAAAAAAAAAAGGTCAGCCAATCCAAATTAAGTAGCGCAGAGCCGAACCAATCACAGCCGCAGCGTCACGTCGCGTGACTTGTTACCGTATAGCACAAGTGCCAAGCCACACGTGTGTTTGTTTGGGAAGCAGCCAGCGGGTAATGGAGGAAATGAGTGTGCCGACTAGAAAAATCAACCGAGCGTGACCGAAGAGAAAACAGATGATGGTTCCAATGCCGGAGAGATTGTCGAACAGAAGAGCCATAGAAGCTCCGTAGTGTGAAGGTATTTCGGCTATAAGTCTGACAAAAAACAGTAGCGTGCACTGTAAATTGTGCCGAAAGCAAGTCTGGAAATACAATAAACTGGTGCATGCGTCACACTGTGCGCCACGTTATTGTTTCGGTGCAATGAATTTCTACAATACTGTTAATTCTACTCTCTGCAGTGTTTAAATGCTTACATATACACACAGTTACTGTCCGTCCACACATACGACTCGGTTCTGCTTCTATGCCCCAGCTTTGTTTACTTTTTCCCACCGAGGCTTCTAGACTTCTGATTGGCCAACATTTCTGCACGGTTAGGAATCTAGCTCCACCTGCTGCTTTGGCATGTTCATAGCAGCGTTTTCCTTCATTTCTGCCTTTATGTGTGGACGGGATTATTTTTTAAAACGAAAACGGAAAATCTCCGTTTTCAAAAACACCCGTGTACGTGTGGACGTAGCCTCAGTCTCTGACTGGAAGCGCTAATTCGTCATTCGGCTTTTGTCAGACTAAAGTAACTGTTAAAACTGTTTGAAAAGCTCAGCTATACAACAAGGAGAGATTGAGAATTTCCTTTTAGTTCTCAGTTTATTTGATACTGACAAAAGTTAGTCAGTTTTGTCTGTTCTTCTGTAAAACAAACTAAGATTTATTTTTAGAATTAATATTTTGTTTCTAAGTGGAATCGACAATTTAGTCTGTTTCGTTTGTTCTATTTTGAAACTTAAACGCTTTAGCGGCTGCCTTTTGTGTAGTTTGCAATATTTGCCTTTATTTATCTGAAAAAGTCTCATGTTCCTTAAGTACATCTACCCTGTTGAACTTATTATGGGAAATAAATATTTAAATAAAAACAAGCTGCTGATTATTTCACATTTTACTTGTGAGCAACGGCACATTTAAATCTTACAAATATAGTTATTTGGCTGATATCGTGATAGATATCGTTATCGCCTGAAATGAAAAAAACATATCGTGATATGAAAAAATCTCATATCGCCCAGCTCTATCATAAACACTCAGAGAAACATCACGTGACCTCATCAGGATCTGTGTTGGTGTGTGGGGCTGTACCTCAGCTTTATGTTGTTACATGCTCATTTGTTCATTTTACACAGTAACATCAAAGTAATGTTATGAGGAGTAATGAAGTAACGTACTCCATTACTTTTAATCAAAGTGTTCTGTGTAATATGTGTAATAATGACTGTTTTGAGTAATGACCAACACTGATCACAACAAAGAGGAAATGCCTCCAACATGCACAAACATTTGAGCCACAACATGCAGTTAATGTGCACAAATGTCTTTGATATGCTGCTCAGTGATGGTGGTGACTGTCAGAGCAGAGCTACTGAGAATCAATAAGTAATATCAATGATGGGATCAGAATCACTAAATTCTTCTCATCCCTGTCAGTATCATACATGTGCTGTATAATGTGATAAATGTAGAGGTGCTGGCTGTTCTCTCACTCTGCTGTTTAGCTGTAAAGGACGCCTCCCTGCCTTTGTCTCATTCATGACCTTTAATAGTCTCTTCTAACATGCAGAGATCTGTATGATCTGTTTCATAGAGTCTAACCAGCCTGTACAGGTAACAACAACAGTCACTGCATCACTGACACACAAACGTCATCTCTGTCAATAACAACATTCATACATGGAATAAAAACACATCAGTGGATCATTGCTGGAGCTGATGTTTGTGCTCCTGGTGCAAAGGCTCTCAGTTTCCTCCTTGAAATAACATCAGTGGTGGGTCAGCGACATGCTTTCTTTCCCTCTCAGGTTTAAATATCTGGGACTCTCCACCGTTTGGTTTTAGAGCTGAAGAAGCTTCTCAGATGAAACGTCTTCCAGAAACTTAAAGACGTCTCTTTTCTCTCCAAGCTCCTTAGATCACATGACCTGGATGACTGAACCTACAGACATATTGACCTGGTTTCATGGTCACATGACAGGTCAGAGGTCAGCGACTGTAACTCAGTTCCTCCTGTTAATGTGAACTCACTGAGTGTTTGTGGTTTACCTCTCAGACTGACTGAAGATGATGATGGAGGAAGAGGAGGACAGAGCAGAGTCTGCAGGGTCCAGCTGTCCGTCTGTGAGGAGTGACCGGTCCAAAGGTCATAATCCAAACTTCAGTGGTGAACCTGGAGCAACGAGGTCAGAGAGCTGAACTCACTGAGTAACAGAAATAATTCTGCACTGACATTATAATCAGTGTTGACTCTGGTTGATTGTCTGACTGTGTTTGTGAGCTGAGAGGAAATGAAAATGAGATTGTAACAAAAATCAGTTTTGTCCAGTTTTCCTGTAAAAAGCTGAACTCTAATCTAAGAGGATGTTACTGACAGGAAACAGCTGCATTATCTGCAGTCTGTGTGATCACAGCTGCTTCAATCATGTTTGTGTCTGCAGAGGTCAGAGGTCACAGTCTGCAGGGTCCAGCTGTCCGTCTGTGAGGAGTGACCGGTCCAAAGGTGACGTTCCAGCCTTCAGTGGTGAACCTGGAGCAACGAGGTCAGAGAGCTGTGATGACTCCTTTACATGTTTGTGTTTCCTGGATAAATATGACCTGAAACATCCTCAGATTGTTACAAAGATTCATTAAAAAGAAAACAATGAAAGAGAAAAGATCCAAATGTTCGACTTGGTCATTTGCTGTTTGAGGACAGTGATGCTCATACAGTGGGGCAAAAAAGTATTTAGTCAGCCACCGATTGTGCAAGTTCCCCCACCTAAAATGATGACAGAGGTCAGTAATTTGCACCAGAGGTACACGTCAACTGTGAGAGACAGAATGTGAAAAAAAAAAAAAATCCATGAATCCACATGGTAGGATTTGTAAAGAATTTATTCGTAAATCAGGGTGGAAAATAAGTATTTGGTCAATAACAAAAATACAACTCAATACTTTGTAACATAACCTTTGTTGGCAATAACAGAGGTCAAACGTTTACTATAGGTCTTTACCAGGTTTGCACACACAGTAGCTGGTATTTTGGCCCATTCCTCCATGCAGATCTTCTCGAGAGCAGTGATGTTTTGGGGCTGTCGCCGAGCAACACGGACTTTCAACTCCCGCCACAGATTTTCTATGGGGTTGAGGTCTGGAGACTGGCTAGGCCACTCCAGGACTTTCAAATGCTTCTTACGGAGCCACTCCTTTGTTGCCCGGGCGGTGTGTTTTGGATCATCATCATGTTGGAAGACCCAGCCTCGTTTCATCTTCAAAGTTCTCACTGATGGAAGGAGGTTTTGGCTCAAAATCTCACGATACATGGCCCCATTCATTCTGTCCTTAACACGGATCAGTCGTCCTGTCCCCTTGGCAGAAAAACAGCCCCATAGCATGATGTTTCCACCCCCATGCTTCACAGTAGGTATGGTGTTCTTGGGATGCAACTCAGTATTCTTCTTCCTCCAAACACGACGAGTTGAGTTTATACCAAAAAGTTCTACTTTGGTTTCATCTGACCACATGACATTCTCCCAATCCTCTGCTGTATCATCCATGTGCTCTCTGGCAAACTTCAGACGGGCCTGGACATGCACTGGCTTCAGCAGCGGAACACGTCTGGCACTGCGGGATTTGATTCCCTGCCGTTGTAGTGTGTTACTGATGGTGACCTTTGTTACTTTGGTCCCAGCTCTCTGCAGGTCATTCACCAGGTCCCCCCGTGTGGTTCTGGGATCTTTGCTCACCGTTCTCATGATCATTTTGACCCCACGGGATGAGATCTTGCGTGGAGCCCCAGATCGAGGGAGATTATCAGTGGTCTTGTATGTCTTCCATTTTCTGATGATTGCTCCCACAGTTGATTTTTCCACACCAAGCTGCTTGCCTATTGTAGATTCACTCTTCCCAGTCTGGTGCAGGTCTACAATACTTTTCCTGGTGACCTTCGAAAGCTCGTTGGTCTTGGCCATGGCGGAGTTTGGAGTCTGACTGTTTGAGGCTGTGGACAGGTGTCTTTTATACAGATGATGAGTTCAAACAGGTGCCATTCATACAGGTAACGAGTGGGGGACAGAAAAGCTTCTTACAGAAGTCGTTACAGGTCTGTGAGAGCCAGAGATTTTCCTTGTTTGAGGTGACCAAATACTTATTTTCCACCCTGATTTACGAATAAATTCTTTACAAATCCTACCATGTGGATTCATGGATTTTTTTTCCACATTCTGTCTCTCACAGTTGAAGTGTACCTCTGGTGCAAATTACTGACCTCTGTCATCATTTTAAGTGGGGGAACTTGCACAATCGGTGGCTGACTAAATACTTTTTTGCCCCACTGTATCTGTGGGGAAAGTGTGACCTGAGTGGGTTCATGTTTGTCTTTAAAGAACAGAGCTGCTCTGATTCTCTTTGTGTCTGATCTGTTAAACAGTCTGAGAGGTCACACAGAGACCCAGCAGCTAAAGCCTGGATCATACTGGCTGCTGTTACTCCATCAGGACAACACTGAACCACAGTGGTGTGGATGTAGTGGATAAATCCCACCATACTGATGCTCAGAGTTAACCACAGGGAACAAAACCAGATGTTACCTTCAGATTGTGACCTTTGGAGTGGACGATGCAGATTTCAATAGAGAATAAATGTTGTTGTTTTTCAGCTGTGAAGAAAGAATCTAATTTTCTGAACTTAAGAATTTATGATGCTGGAAACAACATGGAGACTATAACACAACATTTCCACTGTGTTCATAGAATGAATGTAAAACTGTCAGACATTCATTAAATATGCAAAATGTCTACAGAAGCATCAGAGGGTCAGACGTGAAGCACTCAGTGATTTTGATCAAATGACTCATCAGTTATTGATCTGTACTACACTGATCTACCACGTTAGTAAAGCTGGTGTTCTGGTGGTGGAGGGAGACTCGGATCATGTTCTGGTTTTGGAGCAGTGATCTGCTGATGGTTCAGTTTGATGAGCTTCTTCAAAATCATCCCTGACATCACCACTGAAAGGACGTCCATGAAAACAGACTGAAAATTACTGATATGTTCACAATCTGAGAGTTTAAAACTTGACAGACTTGATTCAGATGAAGTTATTTGAGCAGAAACTCCTGGATCTTTATCCTGTGTTGATCTAATCCTTCATGGTTCCTCCACAGAGTGGACCAGCAGAGCTCAGAGGTTCCCAGTGGTCAGTCTGCCCAGCAGCATCAAACACAGCTGGACTCCATATTTATGGTCTGTACATGTACAACAACTACTGTTACATCTGTTCTGTTCACAGTCATCTCCATGCTGCTCTTTGTAGACCAGTGGATCGTCAGTGTGTCCAACATGGATCTGATGTTTGGCTCCATGATTTCACTCTGATTGGCTCATTCATAAATATTCTGTTCCAGCTGCTGGAGGACAACATCATCACTTTTGTGAAGAACGAGCTGAAGAAGATCCAGAAGGTTCTGAGTCCAGATTACCCAGAATGCTTAGAGAGTCAGAGGAGCAGCAGCAGAGAGGTGTTTGTGAAGATCACAGTGGACTTCCTGAGGAGAATGAAGCAGGAGGAGCTGGCTGACCGTCTGCAGAGACGTAAGAGGATTTATCTAAAGATTTAAGCTGCTGGATAAATGAACATTTTCCAGAGATGGAAGATGGAGCAACATGTTTTAAAGATTAGTTCTTTTTGGAATTGAGTGTTTATTTTTCTTCTCATTCAGAACTTCAAGCTGCTGTTTGTCATCGTAACCTTAAATCCACCCTGAAGAAGAAGTTCCAGCGTGTGTTTGAGGGCATCGCTAAAGCAGGAAACCCAACCCTCCTGAATCAGATCTACACAGAGCTCTACATCACAGAGGGAGGGACTGCAGAGGTCAATGATGAACATGAGGTCAGACAGATTGAAACAGCATCCAGGAAACCAGACAGACCAGAAACAACCATCAGACAAGAAGACATCTTTAAAGCCTCACCTGGAAGAGATGAACCAATCAGAACAGTGCTGACAAAGGGAGTGGCTGGCATTGGGAAAACAGTCTTAACACAGAAATACAGCCTGGACTGGGCTGAAGACAAAGCCAACCAGGACATCCAGTTCATATTTCCATTCACTTTCAGAGAGCTGAATGTGCTGAAAGAGGAAAAGTTCAGCTTGGTGGGACTTGTTCATCACTTCTTTACTGAAACCAAAGAAGCAGGAATCTGCAGCTTTGAAGACTTCCAGGTTGTGTTCATCTTTGATGGTCTGGATGAGTGTCGACTTCCTCTGGACTTCCACAAAACTACAATCCTAACTGACCCTAGAAAGTCCACCTCAGTGGATGTGCTGCTGATAAACCTCATCAGGGGGAAACTGCTTCCCTCTGCTCGCCTCTGGATAACCACACGACCTGCAGCAGCCAATCAGATCCCTCCTGACTGTGTTGGCATGGTGACAGAGGTCAGAGGGTTCACTGACCCACAGAAGGAGGAGTACTTCAGGAAGAGATTCAGAGATGAGGAGCAGGCCAGCAAGATCATCTCCCACATCAAGACATCACGAAGCCTCCACATCATGTGTCACATCCCAGTCTTCTGCTGGATCACTGCTACAATTCTGGAGGATGTGCTGAAAACCAGAAAGAGAGGACAGCTGCCCAAGACCCTGACTGAGATGTACATCCACTTCCTGGTGGTTCAGGCCAAAGTGAAGAAGGTCAAGTATGATGGAGGAGCTGAGACAGATCCACACTGGAGTCCAGAGAGCAGGAAGATGATGGAGTCTCTGGGAAAACTGGCTTTTGATCAGCTGCAGAAAGGAAACCTGATCTTCTATGAATCAGACCTGACAGAGTGTGGCATCGATATCAGAGCAGCCTCAGTGTACTCAGGAGTGTTCACACAGATCTTTAAAGAGGAGAGAGGACTGTACCAGGACAAGGTGTTCTGCTTCATCCATCTGAGTGTTCAGGAGTTTCTGGCTGCTCTTCATGTCCATCTGACCTTCATCAACTCTGGACTCAATCTGCTGGAACAACAACAAACAACCTCCAAGAAATCTAAATTATTTAACAAACTAAAACTTCAATCTCTCCACCAGAGTGCTGTGAACAAGGCCTTACAGAGTCCAAATGGACACCTGGACTTGTTCCTCCGCTTCCTCCTGGGTCTTTCACTGCAGACCAATCAGACTCTCCTACGAGGTCTGCTGACACAGACAGGAAGTAACTCACAGACCAATAAGAAAACAGTTCAGTACATCAAGGAGAAGCTCAGTGAGAATCTGTCTGCAGAGAAAAGCATCAATCTGTTCCACTGTCTGAATGAACTGAATGATCGTTCTCTAGTGGAGGGGATCCAACAGTCCCTGAGATCAGGAAGTCTCTCCACAGATGAACTGTCTCCTGCTCAGTGGTCAGCTCTGGTCTTCATCTTACTGTCATCAGAAGAAGATCTGGATGAGTTTGACCTGCAGAAATACTCTGCTTCAGAGGAGGCTCTTCTGAGGCTGCTGCCAGTGGTCAAAGCCTCCAACAAAGCTCTGTAAGTACATATGTGATCATAGCTTTAGCTTTTAAATGTTTATTCTAGTTAACACAGATCAGGTGGAACAACTCAAATAAAATATCAAAAATATTAAGTGGTCATCGGTACTCAGTTTGTTCAATACTGAATACAATGGAGCACAAATTGTCCACGTTTCTGAAATATTTCTGGGTGTAACTGTCACCAAAGTGCAATTTAGACCTGGCCTGTGGTTGTTATCTAAGTGATAATCATCAATTCTACTAAAACAAATACAAAATAAAGAAGTTTGACACATTCTGTTGATATCAAAAGCACACTGAACAATTCAGTGTTGTTTTACTGCTGTTCTCTCTTCACTTCTTCTCCTCTGATTCTCTCCACATGTTGCTCTGCATCAGTGCTCAGTTTCCTGACAAAACAAGATGAAATATTGCTAAATATAATAGTATCTCATTACACTTCAACAGAAGTGTTTTATTTTTGTAATTGTTTATCTGTTATTTTTCAGACTGAGTCACTGTGACCTGTCAGAGAGAAGCTGTGAAGCTCTGGCCTCAGGTCTCAGCTCTCAGACCTCTAATCTGAGACAGCTGGACCTGAGTAACAGTAACCTGAAGGATTCAGGCGTGAAGCTTCTGTCTGAAGGACTGAAGAGTCCACACTGTACACTGGAAACTCTCAGGTGAGATCAAGCATTTTTCTTTCATCAACTGACAGAATTAGCAGATTAATAATAAGGCAGCCCTCTAATAAGAGGAGAAGTGGAGGTGTTTTGAAGGGCAACGTACTCTTATGTTAACAAGACAGGAAGTAGTTCCTGGGAACTGCTTCCTTTGTTATTGTCTCAGTAGAAACATGATGGTGAAACAGTGATGAGTTTGCAGAGGTGAATCCACAGCACACAACACAACACAACAATGCTGTTGCGTGCTGAAAGCAGACTTCTCACAGATTCTGAGGCTGCAGGTTTCATCACTGTCCAACCAAAATTCACTGAACCAGCAGTAAATGAACGTCCAAAACTACACTTCATGTTTAAAAAACAGATGATCAGGGGGATTTGTGTTTACATCTTTTTTGTGTGATCTGTTCACCTGCTGTTTCAGCTGTTTGGTGGTTGTTGAGATGGTTTTGTGAACTTTTAGCTGAGATTCTGACGTTTCTGTAGATACCACACATGTCTAATTACTTTGTACAGCATGAATGGCCATAACGAGGTTTTTAACAGTAAGAAAAGTTGTAAAACTTCAGAAAATATAGTTAAAAGTCCAAAACCTTCTACGTCTGGTGGCTTGTGGTAAGGAGCAGATCAAACGAGTACAGAATTACGTTATAATTATAAATGGCTTCAACAGCACATTCAGGTCTGTGAGACTCATTCAGACACTGAGCCGTGGCTCTGTGCTACATGCACATATTTCTGCATCTCTGCCATTCAGACACACTTTATATATAGTTTATTTTATGTAGTATTCAATACTGAACTGTACATTTAGTCTTTTTAAAGGCAGCAAGTTTTATTCAGTGTTTTCATAAAAGCCTTATTTCTATCCATTTACTGCTATTAGGAAGAACACGTGAGGTTTAAGACCTGGACCAGTTTGAAACCTTTTGTCCTCCACAGTGGAAAATGGGTGGAAATAAAAATGGGTCTCACTTTAGCCAGCTCCTAATTTTATCAGTTCTACTCTCAGCGTCTCCTGTATATCTCCTGTATAAATGTTGCACTCAGCTTTGTGGTCTCCAATATCACTGAAATGCAGCCAGATGCTGCTCATTTTGCCTTTTCACTCTTTCCTGACACGCTTGCATTTCAGTACAGCTCCCATTTCTCTGTGTACTGGTCTCTACCACTACCCTTGCTGTCTATGGGACATTTCCGTCCTCTTTCACATAATGGTATGATCCCAGTCTGTCTCTTAAAGTGTTTGGCCACATGGTTTGCTCATCAGAATAAAACCTCAGCCGTGCTCACATTGATTATCAGCAAGCCTGAAAATTCATCAATATTTGACATATGAAATTATGTTCAAGGGCTGGATTTGGCCCACGGGCCATATGTTTGACACCCCTGGTTTACACAGTTTGGTATTCAATGTACAAGTGAGTTAGCTCTCAGCTAACTAGCAGACAAGCTAACTGCTGGGACTGCGTCTTTCTAAACAGCTTCAGATGACTGTTGTTGTCTGTTGGGTATTGTCACTTATAAATAAAGTTACAATGGATGGATAGATGTTATTGTGACAAAGAGAAAACAACTGTTGACAGATAGATTGTTGTTTTGTGTGTCTGCAGTCTGTCAGGCTGTCTGATCACAGAGGAAGGCTGTACTTCTCTGGCCTCAGCTCTGAGCTCCAACCCCTCCCATCTGAGAGAGCTGGACCTGAGCTACAATCATCCAGGTCCCTCAGGAATGAAGCTGCTCTCGGCTGGACTGAAGGATCCAGGCTGGAGACTGGACACTCTCAGGTATGGAGAGAAAATCTGATAGAGGAGGAAGAGCTGGAAACATTTCCCATGTCTTTCACTCACTTCCTGTTTGTTTCCTGCAGATGAGACATGAACAATCACACATGCAGGAATATTTTCAGGGACAGACACACTAGTCTAGCTGGATAGTTCATGGATATTTATGTAGGGGTCTCCAAGGAGTCTGTTTGCAGGAACATTTAGGTCACAGGTGTACCTGATATAGATACCAGTGTACCTAATAAAGTGTCAGCTAACATTTGGAAATGGAAGCTTAAATAATGACAAACTGTACATTCACAGCTGAATTCACAATAAATTTGTTCTCAAGTGCACATTTTTCTGTTATTGTTCTCAAACAACAGAATCAGAATGAAATATTGATTCTAACAGGGCCCATGAACAGCATTAGCTTAGAAGCATTAGCTTATCAGAGTTTCCATCATGGTCACACAAATCCTTAGCAGAGAAAAGTGGCCTACTTAGCAATAGCTGCTCAAGTTGTATAAAGAAAGGGAAAACAGTATTAGCATTAGCTGCTAATGGCAGCTTACTTAGCATAAACTCTTCACATCTTTATAATGCAAGGGAAAGGAGTCACTCATGGAAGCCTATTTAGCATTAACGTCTCACATCATTATAACACAAGGGAAAAGGGTATTAGCGTTAGCTACTAATGCTTATTCACCTCAAATTAGCTTTAGCTGCTAATGGTAGCCTACTTAGCATTAACTCCTCACTAATATAATGCTAATTCACATCAAATTAGCATTAGCTGCTCATATTGTTATAAGGAAAGAGAAAACGGTATTAGCATTAGCTACTAATAATTATTCAGCCCTAATTAGAATAAGCCTCTAAAAGCAGCCTACTTAGCATTAACTCCTCACATCGTTGTTACCCAACGGAAAAGAGTATTAGTATTAGCTACTATCATTTTTAATAAGTAAGAGAAAACAGTGTTAGCATTATTGAATAATGCTAATTCACACTAAATTAGAATTAGCTATTTACAAGAGTGTACTTAGAATTAGCCGCTCACATTGTTAAAAAGTAAGGGAAAACAGTATTAGTATTAGCACATAATGCTAATTCACGTCAAAGTAGCATTAGTTAATAATGGCAGCCTACTTAGCATTAACTGCTCACTAATATAATGCTAATTCACATCAAATTAGAATTAGCTGCTCACATTGTTAAAAGGGAAGGGAAAACAATATTAGCATTAGCTGCTAATAATTATTCACCTAATTAGAGTTAGCCCCTAATGGAAGCCTAGTTAGCATTAACTCCTGACATAGTTATAATGCAGGGGAAAAGGGTTACCATTATCAGATAATGCTAATTTACATCAAATTAACAATTGTTAATAATGGTAGACTTCGTATCATTAGCTGCTGTCATTCTTACAAAGCAAAGGAAAACAATATGAGCATTAGCTGCTAATGCTTTTTCATCTAAAATTAGCATTAGCCACTAATGGCAGCCTACTTAGCATTAACTCCTCACTAATATAATGCTAATTCACGTCAAATTAGCATTAGCTGCTAGCATCAGCCTACCTAGCACTAGTTGTTCACATTGTTAAAAGGGAAGAGAAAACGATATTAGCATTAGCTACTAATAATTATTCACCCCTAATTAGAATTAGCCGCTAATGGCAGTATACTTAGCATTAACTCCTCACATTGTTATAATGTAAGGGAAAAGAATTAGCATTATCTAATAATGTTGACCTTGGCCCACTGGAAAAGTTAAGAACTAAAGATTTAGGAGTGTTTCTCGATAGCTCTTTCTCGTTTGAGAAACAAATGAATTCTGTTATTAAAACCAGCTGTAAGGTTTATATTGTTGATTGATGCTTAGAAATATTTACTCATATATGCTTAGAGTTGTATAATCGATTGCATGATGATAGAGGTTTGATCCTTAGTAGTCTGTAAAGACTCTGTATGCCTTCCAGAGTGCTCTGGCATGCACACACCACTCAAATCTCAAACTCAATTTAGCTGGGGGCCGCTGCAGGCAGAGTCTGGGTGAGGCTGGGCCGCATTAGGTTTTCCACAAGAAAGGCATGGTTAAAAAATTCCAATCTTCTCAAATCTCTTTATTTTTATTTTTTAACACAAAATATGAAAAATAAATAAACAAATTAAGAATTAATAAGAAAATAAATCAATCTGTAATACATAAATAAAATAATAATAAGATATTTTTAGTCAGTGAACTTGTGTGTTTCTTTCAGTCTTCTATATCTGCTGTATTTAGATTGAAATGTCTGTATTAACAGTTCTATAACCTTCTTCTGAACATGAATGGAACACTGTAGAAAATGAACTGTTCTTCTGAACATGGCTTCTCTTGCCTACTCCTTGCTGCTAGAGACCTGGCAGCGTTTCCTCTCGCATAGCCGAGCCAGATTTGGCCTGAGGGAGGAAGCAGTTGCGACCCTCAGTATGTCTTGAAGCTGATCATCCGTAAGTCTGGACCTGTACTTGGACTTATTGAAGTTCAAAGTGGAGAAGAGCTTTTGGCACAAGTATGTGCTACCAAAAAGGCACATGGTCCGCTTGAACATTCGGGAAAGCCGAGGGAAACTAGGGCTCAATTCTCTCAAAGATTGTCCAAGCTTGTCTGCTTTTCCACTCACCTCCCTGAACTTTGCTTTGAGTTCAGAGTTGCACTGCAGCTCAATGAGCTCCATTTGAAGCACAGAAGGGGCATCTTGCACATCAAAGGAGAAGGGGTCCGCAAAAATGTGAAAGGTGGCTCTGTGTGTCTTGAAGTCAGCAAATCTGTGATCAAATTCCTCCTGTAGCCTCAAAATGACATCAACATACTCGTCAGCACTGAATGGTGTGCCTGCATCCACGAGTGCCTTGCATGCTGGGAAATGGCAAAGGTTTGTCTGAGAGAGCTGAGCTTTCCAGAGCGCCAGTTTTGTGGAGAATGCTCTCACGTTGTCATAGGCAGCACTGACAAGTTGCCCCTGGCCTTGTAACGTCTTGTTCAGTACATTAAGCTCATGTGTCATATCAACAAGAAAAGCTGAGTCCATGAGCCATTTGGGATCAGTTAGCACAGGAACACTAACTCCATCCTTCTCCATGAAGGCTTCACTTCTGCTCTCAACTCAAAAAGTCTCTTTAATACATTTCCCCTGCTGAGCCAACGTACCTCAGTGAAGTCGAGCACATCCCCATATTCTGACTCCATTTCCTCTAAAAAAGCACAGAACCTTCGGTGCTTTAAGCCCCTGGATCTGATTTGGTTGATGCATTTCACAACAATAGACATCACATTGTCAAACTTCAGGCATTTGCTGCAAAGGACCTGCTGATGGATGATGCAGTGCAGAGCAATGGCCTCCTCCACGCCTTCCTCTTCCAGTTTGTTTTGTGCCACCAGTCCATGTTTCCTCCCTGTCATTGATGGCGCTCCATCTGTTGTTATTCCAACAAACCTCTTCCATGGCAAACCAACATTCTCAATGGCATCACACAGCTTGTAAATATCTGCTGAGCGGTGGTCTGGCCATGCATTGGAATTACTGTGAGCAGCTCCTCCATCACTTCAAAACTGTCATCAACACCACGGACATACATTGGGAGCTGGGCAGTGTCGGTGATGTCTGTGGTCTCATCAAGAGCGACTGAGTATACACTGAAACATTTGGCTTTCTCACACAGTTGCTCATAAATGTCACTTGACAGGTCAGAAATGCGATCTGCTGCGGTGTTGGCAGAAAGGCTGATGTTGCTAAACTGACCTTTCTTTCCCGGACAGACTATATTTGCAGCCTGCAATATGCACTTTTAGACAAATGCACCTTCTGTGAATGGCTTCCCTGCTTTAGCAATCATCTCACTAACCACGTGGCTCCGACTGCTGCATTATTCTCTTTGGTTGCTTTCTTGGAGAAATCTTGCTGCCTCAGTAGATCTGTTTTAAGACTGGCAACCCGGTTCGCTCTCTCGTCTCCCTGGTATTTTGCATCCAGCTCAGCATGTCTAGTTGTGTAATGACGTTTCAAATTGTATTCCTTGTGCAGCGCAACTTTCTCTGTGCAAATAAGACAGGTCGGGGTGCCCCTGTGCTCAACAAAGAAATATTGCATTTCCCACTTTTCCTGAGATTGTCGGTGCTCATCACCAACCTTTCTCTTCACCGCAGGCTTTGAAAAAGACATGTTTGGGGCTATGTGACATTTATAATTCTACTTGGTGTCACTGTCGCATTGAAGTTTCAATCAAGCGTTTAGCCGACGGACGGACGGGGAACGTCTCAACGCGTAGAGAACGTCATTTCTGCTTCTTTTTCTTGCAACCGTAGCACGGCGATCGGCAGATAAAAAGCCGGTAGCAGTCTCCTTTGTTTTTACGCTCGATGTTCATGTCTTTCATGACGACACGAACACCGTGGCGTTTGCAGATGGTAGAAAGTGCAGGGATAGCGAGCGCAAAAAAGGCGACTGCTCACGGCGCCGGGCTGTTGTTACAGGAGAAAGAAGCGGAAATGACACCGTGACATATAACAAATAACATCAGCTGTTTCTGATGTTAGTTGTTTTGACTGCTTTTACATTATATTGAAATATATGTAATGTTCATGTTTGCTGCAATGCAAACGCAGTGATGCAAATAAAAACATGGAGCCACAAATTACGGTGCGACCCTATAATTAGTCCGGGTTACCGGGGACTGTTGTTGCCGATGAACAGGTGTCGCTATGTGACTGCAGACTAAATTGGGCTGCATTGAGTTCATGACTTTTCTTTTATCCCGCCGCCTACGCATCACTGTGAGAGTTAATATGAGATCTCTCTCTGTGGAAAAATAACTTTAAATCCCACTGACGTGTGTATAAATCTATATACGTATAATGTCCCGCTGGGCAGCAACTTAAAAAAAACAACTTTTTTTGAAGTGTTGTGAACGCAGCGCGCTGGGGCGAATGTCGGCGTTTGCCCAATAGAAAGGAGGAAGCCAGCCAGGCACAGGAAAGAAAGAAACACTCCAGGGCAACGCTGCTGGAACTTTGACTCATTGAGAAATGTTTCCCTGCTTGCATCAAGCCCGGCTGGTGTCCCCTGAGATCCATATCCCACCCTGATTGGTGGGTTAATTCAGCTCCGCCCACAACACTGTAAAGTGTCATACATTATCAAACTAACATTACATTTTCATATTAAGGTGGGGCCAAAAACTATCGTCCTGCGGGCCGCAATTGGCCCGCGGGCCGCGAGTTTGAGACCCCTGGTGTAGGAGGACACCTGCTCTGTGTCTGGTTAAGTATAAGAGCCCTTTGTTAGGGGGACCGCTGGACTCTTAGCACCAGCTTTGGGGCCACAGGGTCACATCTGGAACACACACACACAGACACACACAGACACACACAGACACACAGACACACACACACACAGACACACAGACACACACACACACACACAGACACACACACACACACACACAGACACACACACACACACACACAGACACAGACACACACACACACACACAGACACACACAGACACACACACAGACACACAGACACACAGACACACACACACACACACAGACACACACACACACACACACAGACACAGACACACACACACACACACACAGACACAGACACACACAGACACACACACACAGACACACACACACACAGACACACGCACACACGCACAGACACACACAGACACACACACACACGCACAGACACACACAGACACACACACACACACAGACACACACACACACGCACACACACGCACACACACACAGACAGACACACACGCACACACACGCACACACACACAGACAGACACACGCACACACACACGCACACAGACACACGCACACACGCACACACAGACACACGCACACACGCACACACAGACACACGCACACACGCACACACACACAGACAGACACACGCACACACACACAGACACACACACACACACAGACACACACACACAGACACACACACACACGCAGACACACGCACACACAGACAAACAGACACACACACACACACACACACACACACACAGACAGGCACACACACGCACACACACACAGACAGGCACACACACACACAGACACACGCACACACACAGACACACACACACACACACACACACAGACACACACACACAGACACACACACAGACACACACACACACACACAGACACACACACACAGACACACACACACACTATGCACAGACTGGTACTCTTTGTTCATACCTGTGTAAGACGTCATAATGAACTTGTGCATATTCATGTAAGCTCAATAAAGAGCAGTGTTACGAGGGAGCAGACGAGAGCGACTGAGGTCAAGTGAAGGAACGGCGCTGTCACAGTTCTCTCCCTCATCAATTGTCTGGTTCCAGCGGTGGGTCTGTGCTAGACGACCCATCACCAGCTTTTTCCACTGGTTACCAGTACGTGGTAGAATCCACTTCCAGATCTGGTTGTCTTTAAATCTGTGAATGGATTGGCTCCATCTTATCTCTCTTTAACAAAAGAATCCAAGTGGAGCCCTCAGGTCTGCAGATAAGCAGCTTCTGACCAGAACTAGACGTAAAAACAGAGGTGAGCTTTATCGATGGCTGCAGCCAAACTCTGGAACAGTCGCCCTTCACATCAGGTCGTCACCAACACTGGACATTTTTAAAAGCCGGTTGGAAACACATTTGTACTCTGTAGCTTTCAATCCTGACCAGTCTTTATAGTCATTACTGTGTATGTTTCCTATTTTCTCTCTACTCTGTGCAGCACTTTGGCTCAAGCTGTTTTTAAATGTGCTGATAAATAAATGTAGATTTCTTTGAATAAAACAGTGGAGCCGAGCTTTGAGCTCAGTGTGTAACAGTGTGTGTGTGAGAGCCATGTAATGTCCATGTGTGCATGCTGACTGTGCTGCTCTGACCCCCCTCCTCCTTTCAGGGTGGAGCCTGCTGGAGTCCGATGGTTGAGACCAGGTCTGAGGAAGTGTAAGTGTGTTTTTAATGGGATTCATGAAAACAAAGCAGCACACATTCAACCATCTTCATCATGTCAGGAGTCATCATCAAAGTGTCAATCAATGAACAGATGATGGATCAATAACTGCAGCTGGATTGTGTTTGTTCTCTCCATCAGATTCCTGTCAACTCACAATCGACACAAACACAGTGCACACAAACCTCCAACTGTCTGACAACAACAGGAAGGTGACACATGTGGAGGAGGTTCAGTCATATCCTGATCATCCAGACAGATTTTATGTTCCTCAGCTGCTGTGTAGAAATGGTCTGACTGGTCGCTGTTACTGGGAGGTCGAGTGGAGAGGAGACGTTTTTATATCAGTGAGTTACAGAAGCATCAGAAGGAAAGGAGGCAGTGATGACTGTGTGTTTGGATACAATGATCAGTCCTGGAGTCTGAGCTGCTCTGATGATGGTCCTCAGTCTGTCTGGCACAATAACAGCTACACATCCATCTCCTCCTCCTCCTCCTCCTCTGTCTCTAACAGAGCAGCAGTGTATGTGGACTGTCCTGCTGGCACTCTGTCCTTTTACAGAGTCTCCTCTGACACTCTGATCCACCTCCACACCTTCAACACCACATTCACTCAAACTCTTTATCCTGGGTTTATGGTCTGGTCTGGTTCCTCAGTGTCCCTGTGCTGAGTGGAGTGTAAAGAGTGTCTCCTGTTACAGAAACACTCTGACTGTTGAACAGATAGTTCAGTCTGTACATGTCTGTCTCTTTCACTCACAAACACGTTTTCAGATTCATGGATTCAATCAGTTGATGTTTGAAACTCTTCTAAATGATTCCTTGTAAACTTCTTCCTCTTCAGTCACAAACAAACAGGAAGTGATGTCACATGTGTTCCTGTCCACACAGCAGAATGAGTCTATTGCTGACAGTGATGTACAAACAGAGTGAGCATTTCTGAGGCCCAAAATAAACTGAGTAGTTCACTGAATGAACAATGGACTGTGAGCTCAGTTCCTTCATCATTAGTATGGATTATATATGTATATGTATTATATTAGTATCATATATATCAGGTGCTGCTGCTTTCAGTCATTGTGCAAATGTGCTGTTTGTAAGCTTGTAAAGCTGCAGTCAGCTGAGACTGAAGAAGTCACCTGATCAGTGAGCAAACGTTTCTGAAAAGGTCCAGATGAACAGAATCAACCTTTTGGGATCAGCCAGCAATGCAGCATCATTGTTGTTCAGCTTCAGAGGTTTGCAGGAATGAACTGATGACCAGAAACAGCTGCAAAGTCCAAGAAAATACCAGCTGGAGTTCAGCTGCATTTGAAGAAGTCAAAGAAAAGTAAGGATGGCAAAGGGCGACGTTTTCTTCCAAAGAGCTGCAAACATGGTCGACGCCTCATTAGAAGAATCATCTGGACATTTGTGAGGAACTCTAACCAAGAAAGCAACGTCACACAGATCCAACAGACAGTTTCCATGACTGCAAGTGTTGAGTGGAAAAATGCTACATTGCATTATTGCATCCTCTCACCACAGGAGGCGCTGTTGGCACCACTGATTGCTGATCAGCTGTTCTCTGATGATCTGATTGATACTGTGAATAACGGGACTCACTGAACTCTGTGACACAGTGAAGATTACAGAGTTTAACTTCACCCTTTAAGACTGACCACAGAACCAAGTCCGCCAGAGCTTTTGTTATATTTTTACATGCTGTGGAGCCATTTGTGGGAGCATTTCAAGTTGCTATACATCAATACAACTGTTATAGCCCTAATTTTAATAATATGTGTGCATTAAGTCCATAGTAACTACATAAACTGCAAAAACAACCTCTGCTCATCCATCTCTGTGTGTATCAGGATACATTTGGTTCATAATACACAGAAAAATCAGAGTTATTACCTGTAATAAATGTGAAAGATTCCTGCAGTGATAACCAGGCAGGACTGAAACACATCCAAGCTGTCACCACGGTAACAGCACCGTCCATCCACAGGTGAGGGGAGGAGCAAAAAGAGGGACTTTGACCATTTTATACTAAAAACACTCAACTAATGTTTCTAATATGAAACAAATAAGCCCACATTAATGTGAGCGTTTATTAAATAATAATAATGATGATTTCCTCCTGATCTCATTTCCACAGCAGAGAAAACTGTGGTGTATATTGAGGTGGAGGGTGTGGTCTGTGGCTCAGGTGTAGAGTGAGGGTGGGGTGCACCACAGCAGCATGCTGGGACTGCTGAGGGTGGAGGAGGGAGTGATGATGACATCAGAGCTGCAGCACAGAGACCAGTGAACACACAGTCTGTTCATCTTTGCATAGATACAATATACAGCACAATATTGAATGACAGACACGCTGTGGGAGCTTCCACAGATACACTGACGTCAGCATCCAGAGTCCTCCTGCTGCTCCCCCCTCAGAGCCCCGTGATCAGCACCAACACATTCAGTTAGATGACAGAGTCCAGCTGCAGCTAGAATCAGCTCCCCTCTGTGAACAACAGCACAGCGTCAGTGTTTCACACTCAGTGAAAGGAGGAAACAGCAGAAGAACACCATGTGTGCTACGTTTCCCAGGACACACTACAAACTGCACAAATACAGAGCAGCACGTGGAAGGACCTGGAGCTGCATTTACAGAGCTGCAGACAGCGTGATGTCCTGTATGGACAGGTGGAAGGAACCAAGTCCTCAGCTGGAACACTCGTGTTTGTCCACAGACAGGAAACACAGCAGGAAACTTCCTGACAGAAGTGCAGCTCATGGATAACACACTTCCTGTCAGTCAGAATGAGGCTGCAGCCAAACACAGAAAGGTGTTTTTGTCCAGATGAGCCCAGAGAAGAAACACGAGTGTTCACAGACATCAGAAGCTCAGAGAGGTGAAACATGAGGTTGGAGTCCTCGTCAGCATCCAGAAGAGCTGCTGTGAAACCCTGAGTACTCATGACAGACTCTGATGGCACAAACACATCATGATTCAAACAGAAAGACAAACATGGAGCTCCTGATCCTCCTGCATGAGAACAAGCTGACATGAGCGCTGTGTCTGAGAGTGTCTCCCTGTCACAGTGACAATAACACAGCTGCTGCTCACAGTCATTAAACTGACCTGAGGTCAGCTGTGCTCCTTACATATGAACCATGTGACCTCACATCAGTGCTGTGGATGACTGTAGTCATAGAAGAGTAGAGCTGTAGCAGGTGGTGTGAGGAGGAGGTGGAGTATTGTAGTTAACGCAGTACTGAAACACTCCAGCAGAGGGCGCTGTTAAGTCCTTATTGTAACACAGTTACTGTGTGCAGTTAGACTTCATACATAATCTGCACTTATTTCCATCAGACATGCTGTCAGTCAATGATTGGTTTCTATTGATTCTACTTCCTGTTGACTCGTTTGATGACAGTGAAACAATCACAGCTGATTGTGTGATGATGTAAACTGTCACTGTTACATTCAGTGTGTGTGACATAATGTTAGTGCAGGCTGATAACAGCCTGGTTCTGTTAGAAACACATGAACGTGTCCATAGATCAGTGTGTGTTTAACATGAGAGCTTCAGCCCTGCTGATGTGTTAAATAAAGACATGCAGGAAAACTGATGAGACTCTGAAATAACTCTTTATATTTATAATGTAACTCTGCATCAAAAGAACAACAAAGGATCCCAGACAGGTTTCTGTGAACAAAGACCATTCTGATGTTTCTGTGTTTCTAACACTTTGACATTATTAGTAAACAGACTGCAGTGAGCAGCATTTATAAAGAGCTTCTATATAAAGATATGACAGCTGTTTGACAAGTTTATCACTCTGTGTTTGGACCTGATCAGTCCAGCTGTTTACTTGAAACATGTTCATTTACCTGTTCTGTTATATTCATGTTCTTGTCTCTGTTGAAAACACATTTTAATGTCCCTCAGATTTTTCTCCCAGATGAATAAATATAAAAATGACACAAACTGACTGCAGCTACTTTTTGTCCTTTCTGTCAAAAACCTTCATGTGACTCATGAGAGACACGTTTCAGCTGTTTGTGACAGATCAGAGGCCAACAAGTCATTTATAACACTTTCCATCATTGTTTAAAGTTCTCAGTGTTTCTGTGTTGCTGCGTATAGGATCTCCCAGCATCATCACTGTGCTGTCCAATCATTGTGTGCGAGGTTACCCTTATAGTGCGATGTGTGTTTGCACAAAGAGAAGCATGTGTGTCAAATATAAATAAGCACAGAACAGAAACAGCTGCTCGTTTCTTCTGTTTAGAGTCAAGTTAGTGTTTTGTGTCTTTGTTTGAGGCCTGATGTCGAGCAGAGGTGTGTGTAACTGCACTGCTCTGTTATATGTGTGAAGTGTGTGCTTCTCTTCAGCATCATCTTTGTCACTGCTGATTCCTTTGTGTCATCATGTGTTGAGAAGAGAGAACAGTTATAACGGAGGAGCAAAAGGAAGCCCTGAAATCTGCATCAACAAGGAAGTGTTGGCTCACCAGTGATCCCAGCAGAGCCACTGGTTTGGCTCCAGTTGTTCTAGATTCAATGATGTTGTTGCTACAGATACATGTCAGCATCTTTATTGAATTTAATATGAAGCAGAAATGGTGTCATTAGGAGAAGAAGAGGAGAACAAGTCCGGCGAGGAGGCAGCAGCTCTTAAAGATGAAACAGCAGCTCAGCCCTGAGCTCAGAGAGCTGCACATGAAAAAGCTCCTCAAGCAGATCCTGTCAGAGGTTTGTCATCAACAGGAGGAACTGTTCACATCATAGGATGAAGATGCTGTCAGCTGGATGAAGAAGGTTATTTAATGCAAACGTTCACACTGAAGTCAAATTGTTGTCGTGTTGAACAGATTCATGTACTGATCGTCTCCAGAATGTTAGAAGAGCTTCAATGAATCATTAGAAACAACTTACAGCTGCACAGCTGTGTCAAACACATCTGTGTGTCATTGTGGGATTGTTGTGTTTCTACATGTGACACACGTCTAAAACATGCACACAATCTGAACACAAACAGGGACTCATGTGTTCCCACAGCCAGATGCTGAGAGCCATTTCCTTGTAGTCCTGTGTCTACATACATGAACCATTAGATGTTATTGGAATGATTGTCAGCTCTGATAGTTTCATGTGTGTTTAGCTGGACGCTGTTTGATCCTCGACATGTTTAAAGGTGTCCAGTCCTGAGACACTGGGGCTGGAAACAGCTGTGATGTCATTGGACTGTCACACAGACAGAAGAGCATGAAGTGAGCAGCCGAGGAGCCGCTGATGTTTTGGATTCAACAGCATTTGAAAGGTCGACACAGACACATTTGCACACAGAAAGCTGAATCTGTCATATGCCACAGTGAACTCACTGTTCAGTGTTTTTCAGGAAGCTTCTTAACTGCCTCTGCTGCCAAACAAGCAGCTGATGTCCTTGAGAAGAAGCTGAAGAAGTCTTCAACAACAAATACAGGAAGTGGACTTTCAAATACTAGATTCACTTTAGACTCACAGAGAAATGACTCAACCAGCTGTGTTTGACTCTATGAAAGGTCAGTGTGTGTCTGCACACAGACTGTTGTGTTGGACTGTTATTCAGTTGTCTGCTGAATGTTTTCAAATGTCTGCATCTCAGCTGTGATGAGGCTGGGGGTCATGGGAGGCCACCGTAGCAGCCTCTTCAACATCATGACATCATCATAAATGCTGCTGGACTGTCTGATGGGCTGACGGTGAAAAAGCCGTCGGGAAGGAAACAGAAGACATTTCAGAGGCTGCAGCAGATTTCTTTGATTCGGGGCCTTTTTCAGCTTTATTGGACAGAGCAGTGAAGATAAGTGACAGCAAAGCAGAGAGAAAGGGGGCGTGGCCCGGGTCAAAGCCAGGCCAGCTGCTCTCCACCTCGTGGTCACCTGCTCATCCTAGTGAGCTCCACCAGCAGCCCTTTCACACACTTTACACTGTCAAACACTGTGTGTGGACCTCAGCTAACAACAGGCTACATTTAAGTCTGGACTACATGCTTTTATATTGTTTTTATTCCATCAGCAGCTCAACATCATGAGCAGCTTTGACATAAAGACATCAAACTCAAGCTGACTTTAAGCTACTTTTAATACAGGGGCTGAAAAACAACAACATCTTTATTATATATCAGGACACAAAGTCATTTCATCTCAAAGGGAAACAGCTTTATTTGGAATAACCAGCACTATCAACTGGTTTGGGATCTCCACCAGTTTCATGTCTTTGCAGCTTCTCCAACAAAGTTCCTGTAAAATCAGCATGTTTGTCTTTATTGGTTTGATAGTGATTGATTATTCAGTCCCAATCTGCTGTCATCTAAAGAACAAAATGATGTTTCTATGAGTCACAAAGCTCCAGATGTTGTCGGCTTCACAAAGAAAACAAAGAACTTAAACACAAAGTGTTTGGAGCCAAAATGTTCCCAAGCTGCTCTTTTTGAAATGGCAGAGGTACAGTGGTGTCTAACAGCACACTGTGGAAGGCAAACATGTTATTGTTGGATGAAACTTCATGAATCCTTTGTAGATTTGAGCTGTTGGAGCCTTTCTTTTCTCTTCAGGTGTACAGATGCTGAGGAGGCAGGTGAAGCAGGTGGAGCTGTTGTGATGCTGGCAGAGGGTGTGTCTTAGTAACTCTGTGAGGCAGAACTGGATCCAACATTGTGGATGTGTTGATGTTGGAGCCATTAAGAGTCTCTGGCCACACTGTAGGATTTCCCTTTGATCCACTGTGGGGGCATTTTGGAGTCTGTCAGTGAAACTCTTCATGTTTGTGTTTGACTCCAGTTTATAGAAACAGAGAAATGTGTCATGCTTTTGTTCGGCCTCCACAAATACACACATTTGTTCATTGGTTGGACTTTTTGGAAGGAGACACATTGAAAACCATGTTAATAAGATCTTGTTGTTTCCTGTGGATCCGACACAGAGAGTGGACTTCAGACAGAAAGCGTGGAAGAGATTTTAGAGGCCGTGTGTGGCAACAGGAAGTTTCTGTGTGTTTGCTGATCTTACATGTGGAAAACAACATGTGATGTTTGTGAAGTTCTACAATGATCATTGTTCTCACAGCATTTTGAGTGGGAACAGTTCAAACTGGGAGTAGTGGGAGTTATTTCCTGATTGAAACAAGCTGAATGTTTCTGTGACGATGAAGATCAGCAGCTCAGCTGATCAATGAACTGACATCTATCAGTCGTTTCATGAGATGAAGTCATCAGCAGACATTTGTTCTGACTGTGTGATGAATGTCAGAAGGTCAGGGCTCTGCTTTAGTCACTGCTTGATGATCATTGGCTCATTGTTGAATCCAGGGCCCAGTCTGACCTCTGACCTTTGCTGCAGGTCTTCTGTGTTATCTCCACTTTCATGTCTGATCTTCTACTTGTAGTCCTGTGTCTACATATACAGTGGCTTTCAAAAGTATTCGGCCCCCTTGAACTTTCCCACATTCTGTCACATTACAGCCACAAACATGAAACAATGTTATTGGACTTCCAGGTGAAAGACCAACACAAAGTGGTGCACACGTGAGAAGTGGAACGAAAATCATACATGATTCCAAACATTTTTTACAAATAAATAACTGCAAAGTGGGGTGTGTGTAATTATTCAGCCCCCTGAGTCAACACTTTGTAGAACCAGCTTTTGCTGCAGTTCCAGCTGCCAGTCTTTTAGGGTCTGTCTCTGCCAGCTTTGCACATCTACAGACTGAAATCTTTGCCCATTCTTCTTTGCAAAACAGCTCCAGCTCAGTCAGATTAGATGGACAGCGTTTGTGAACAGCAGAAATTGAAATTGAAATTGCAGTGAAGTCAGCTAGAAACTTACAGTGACGTGGACATCATGCAAAGACTGCCAGACTCTGTAATACTGCAAATGATCAGTGACTCAGGTTAACACTAAACTTTAAACGGCACCTCTGTGTCTCTGTGTGCTGAACATCTAGGATTGAGTCAGGCTGCATCAGCTGAAGCTGTTATTTGTATATATCAGTATTTTTTTATTCAGGTGTGGGGAAAATACGTAAGACTGCAGTGAAGCGATGCACCAGAGTAATCCCTGGCCAAAGGTATCGTACTCAAATCAGACTACTGATCCAGCCACATCAGCCTTTTGTGAGGTCTGTTTAAAGTAGACTAAAAGTGAACTGCAGGTTCCTGAGAGGTGGACTGTGAGCACAGAAACACATGTTCATACATACAGCTGCAGCAAACTTACATTAATTTTAAATAGATTTGTTACTCTGATGTCTGTCTCTGTGTTAGTCCTCTGACAGACTGGTGACCTGTCCAGGTGTGCTCTACCTACTACTGGGACAGGTTCCAGCCTCTGTAATAGAAATGTTCTGTTATTCTCATTTAAAGTGTTTAAGTGCTTATGCATATGCTTAGTTGTGACACTGTTACTGTTCAGTGAAAGTTGCTAAAACTAGATGAACTTACTTCAGCAGTTTGAGAAAACAACTCCCTTTACAGGTGCTGATAAGGCCAAGGGCACAAAACAGCACAACCATTGATGCGTTAGGTTTCATAGCGAGACACGTGAAGTGTGGTAGGATCAGTTTGTAACTTCCTCCCTCTTCCTTGGAAGGCGTAAAGGAGGAGGAGCACGACCTCTGTGGCAGCGCTGACATGACTGAACTGTGATGTTTGATGTGTGTTGGCGCAGTAATAAATAGCTTGATCACAGCTCTTTCTGTGTTGCAGACTTTATTTAAAAAATTCCACGAAACCCCCCCCCACTGTGAACCTGAATTGAATATTCAGAAGACATTTGTTTAAATAGTTCTACAAATCTGAGCTGTTGGTGTGTCCTTGGATTGTGTGGTAATAATATTAGAGCCTGCAATCTTTCTTACTGGATCTCTACTATGAGTCATGTTACCTGAGATTAGTTCTATGTTTACCTGTCAGCCTGGACGAATGTGCTGTGTGAAGAATGTAAATGACATCAGATCTGAACTGCTTACATCTAAGGAGCCTGTTCATATTTAATTGTAATATGAACCAATGATTTTCTGATTGATTGCTGATATATACAGTGGGGCAAAAAAGTATTTAGTCAGCCACCGATTGTCATCATTTTAGGTGGGGGAACTTGCACAGAGGTCAGTAATTTGCACCAGAGGTACACGTCAACTGTGAGAGACAGAATGTGAAAAAAAATCCATGAATCCACATGGTAGGATTTGTAAAGAATTTATTGGTAAATCAGGGTGGAAAATAAGTATTTGGTCAATAACAAAAATACAACTCAATACTTTGTAACATAACCTTTGTTGGCAATAACAGAGGTCAAACGTTTACTATAGGTCTTTACCAGGTTTGCACACACAGTAGCTGGTATTTTGGCCCATTCCTCCATGCAGATCTTCTCGAGAGCAGTGATGTTTTGGGGCTGTCGCCGAGCAACACGGACTTTCAACTCCCGCCACAGATTTTCTATGGGGTTGAGGTCTGGAGACTGGCTAGGCCACTCCAGGACTTTCAAATGCTTCTTACGGAGCCACTCCTTTGTTGCCCGGGCGGTGTGTTTTGGATCGTTGTCATGTTGGAAGACCCAGCCTCGTTTCATCTTCAAAGTTCTCACTGATGGAAGGAGGTTTTGGCTCAAAATCTCACGATACATGGCCCCATTCATTCTGTCCTTAACACGGATCAGTCGTCCTGTCCCCTTGGCAGAAAAACAGCCCCATAGCATGATGTTTCCACCCCCATGCTTCACAGTAGGTATGGTGTTCTTGGGATGCAACTCAGTATTCTTCTTCCTCCAAACACGACGAGTTGAGTTTATACCAAAAAGTTCTACTTTGGTTTCATCTGACCACATGAGATTCTCCCAATCCTCTGCTGTATCATCCATGTGCTCTCTGGCAAACTTCAGACGGGCCTGGACATGCACTGGCTTCAGCAGCGGAACACGTCTGGCACTGCGGGATTTGATTCCCTGCCGTTGTAGTGTGTTACTGATGGTGACCTTTGTTACTTTGGTCCCAGCTCTCTGCAGGTCATTCGCCAGGTCCCCCCGTGTGGTTCTGGGATCTTTGCTCACCGTTCTCATGATCATTTTGACCCCACGGGATGAGATCTTGCGTGGAGCCCCAGATCGAGGGAGATTATCAGTGGTCTTGTATGTCTTCCATTTTCTGATGATTGCTCCCACAGTTGATTTCTTCACACCAAGCTGCTTGCCTATTGTAGATTCACTCTTCCCAGTCTGGTGCAGGTCTACAATACTTTTCCTGGTGTCCTTCGAGAGCTCTTTGGTCTTGGCCATGGCGGAGTTTGGAGTCTGACTGTTTGAGGCTGTGGACAGGTGTCTTTTATACAGATGATGAGTTCAAACAGGTGCCATTCATACAGGTAACGAGTGGGGGACAGAAAAGCTTCTTACAGAAGACGTTACAGGTCTGTGAGAGCCAGAGATTTTCCATGTTTGAGGTGACCAAATACTTATTTTCCACCCTGATTTACGGATAAATTCTTTACAAATCCTACCATGTGGATTCATGGATTTTTTTTTCACATTCTGTCTCTCACAGTTGAAGTGTACCTCTGGTGCAAACTACTGACCTCTGTCATCATTTTAAGTGGGGGAACTTGCACAATCGGTGGCTGACTAAATACTTTTTTGCCCCACTGTGTATATATATATATATATATATATATATATATATATATATATATATATATAAATGGGGTTCTGTCTGACCCAGTGTTCTCCTCCACAGGTTCTCCTCAAGGCTGCGTCCTATCGCCCTTATTATTCACTCTCTATACAAATATGTGTCAGGGCAGACATGAAAACAGGGTCATTATTAAATATGCAGATGACTCTGTTATTGTCAGCTTACTGAAAGAGGGTGAAATTAACCACGGTCCAGTCATTGATGACTTTGTTCAGTGGTGGGAGGAGTCTTATCTCCAGCTGAACATATCTCAAACAAAAGACATGGTTGTTGATTTTAGGAAACAACAAAATGGGCACGGAGTCACTTTAATTAAAGGTCAGAAAATAGAGCAAGTACAATCATATAAATATCTTGGGACCATAATCAATGAAAAACTGAACTTTGATCAAAATTGCAAATCAGTTTGTAAAAAGGGTCACCAGCACCTTTATTGCCTTAGGAAACTTGTTCATTTCCACATTGACCAAAAAATTTTAACTTTGTTTTCTCGTTCTTTTATTGAGTCTGTTTTATCCTTTTGTTTGGTGGCATGGTTTGGTCAGACCTCTGTCACAGAGAAAAACTCTCTAAATCAGATAGTGAGATGGTCCAGTCGTCTGATAGGTGAGCCACAGTCTTGTTTAGCCTCCCTGTACTCTGAGCAGGTACAGAGGATGGCTTTATCAATCCTTAAAAATGGTTCCCATCCTCTAAGGGGTGAATTTCAGCTTCTTCCCTCAGGACGGAGGTTTCTATTTCCGAGATGCAGGACAAAGCGTTATAAAAACAGCTTTGTCCCCGTTGCTGTCACTGAATTAAATAAGAACTGTTTTTGATTCGAAATATTAAAATATGTGTCACAGTGAGTTTTATATATTTACTAGGTATGTGTGTTTTTAAAGGGATGTCAAATGCTGTCATTTTTCTGTAAAGCAAATTTACCTTGCCTTTAGGTATAAATAAAGTTACCTTACCTTACCTTACCTATATATATATATATATATATATATATATATATATATATTTTTTTATTTTTTTTTTTTTATTTTTTTTTTTTTTTACATACATAGTTTTTTGTTGCCTTATGGTTCCAAGCGCTGTCACCAATCTTTGCATTTTGTTATTATCTCATGACACTTGTTTAATCAGCTACCATCTCTCCTGTGGACTTTTTAATGTCTACAGTCTCAGACCAACACAGCCCTGCCCTTCCCATATTAGATTCTTGATGAATGTGTGTTGTTGTTATTCAGCCTGGTTCAATGTGCCCCTTTTTAACTTTGAGCACCCGCCCCTTTAAACCTCTCTGCACAGCCCTGCACTGAACTCACTATCTTCTCCCTCTAACAGCCTCCACATGTTCTCACTGTAATTTCCCCTCATGAATGAATTTATGCTGCACTAATGTGAATGTTTGCAGGGAAATCAAACGCATATCACACGCAGTACTCGAGCTGACTTACCTTTGTTTGAATGACGACTTGTACGCGCTGACTCCACAGATAAGGTACGAAAATATATCAGGCTACGTCTTCAGGGTTTCTACTCCACGGCCGTATTTCATACGGGTCCACATTTCCACTGCACGCTATTTTCTGCAAGTACCGCCGCTTCGCCTCTGGACGCAATCGGTCTCTATACAGTCCATTCTCTTTTGAGCTGCTTTTAAGCATCTTGTAATCGTCGTTCCAACACAGTGTGTTTGTTTTGATTCGTAGACCTCGAAAATGGTGCCGCGCTCCCACAATGCATTGCGGCGTGACGTCAACTCCAAAGCCCTATAGAACATGTTCTTTTTCATTGTCAAAATTATCAGGAATAAAGAAGAAAACTGATTCAAAACCTGTGGAACCTGCCAAAAAACAAGTTTTACTGCAAAGGATTTCTAGATGTGAAGGTTTTGTGGCTTTTTTCAGTTTCTAAAACAAACTCATTTGTACAGAAGGATATGAGGATGTATATGTCCGGTGGTGGGTTTTTTTCTTCTTGATTTAATGTATTCATTTATCTCTTCACTTAATCTTTCTTTATGTTTTTTTTTTTTGATTTGGCATGAGCGATTTCCGGTCCTCACTCCAAGCCAGTTGGTGGCGGTAATGCACCACATGTTCTATCACAGCTGCGTCCGAGAGGACAGGAAACGTCTGTATGCGTCTGCAAACCAGGTAACTACACTCAGCTGAGCCTCTCTGCTAGTCGTTATTAGTTGGAGGGTTTTGCGTCACTTTCTCTCGGCTTGATAAAGGGCTGTATAGAAATCTCTGGTACGTAACACGTAACGTCATTTTTAGGGAGCGTCGCAGAGAAGTGAGGCTGTTTCTTTGTTTTTGTCGAGTTTTGATTGAAGACATGTTTCCAGTCCGTTTTTTACTCGTTTGTTTTTTCATTAATAACTTTACATTATCACAGAGAACAAGAAGGCGCTTTGTTTGTCACATTCACCTTATGTCTGTGAAGGTTCTCAGTCATCCAGGTCATCGTAGTCAAAGGAGCTTGCAAAGAAAAGCGTCTGGACTTCTTTAAGTTACTTGAAGACGTTTCACCTCTCATCCGAGAAGCTTCTTCAGTTCTAAGGTCAAATGGTGGAGAGTCCCAGATATAAACCTAGTGGGAGTATCCCCCCACAGAGGGACAAAAGGACCCCCTGATGATCCTCTAATCACCTGAGCCAAGGTGGGAAACTGGGTGTGTGTCCCAATCAGCCAGAGTTTCGGGTGAGTTCATTGTGAAACCTGGCCCCACCTTATCATGCGAATTCCTGAGGTCAGATGGCCCAGGATGTGAGTGGGCGTTAAGGCGTCTGGGAAGGATCTCAAAACTGGATTATAGATGGCAGAGAGTTGGTGTCGTAAACCCCGCCTCTGTTCAAAGATGGTCGCTCACAGTGGACATAGATGCTTCTTTCACTCCTCTTTCAAACCATCTGTCCTCTCTGTCCAAAATGTGAACATTAGCATCCTCGAAAGAGTGTCCTTTATCCTTAAGATGCAGATGGACTGCTGAGTCTTGTCCTGTGGAGGTGGCTCTTCTATGTTGTGCCATGCGCTTGTGAAGTGGCAGCCACTTGGCAGCCACAGTGATAAATGGCTGAGATGGCTGCAGCTGTACGTGTGAGGTACCTACATATTTCAAGATGAATTTGCAGAGATGTCATGTTTGGTGCTTACAGACATCACACTGCATTTTGTGATTTCGTAGCTATTGTGATATTTTGGAGCTTCCCATGATCACCGTGACAGTCATTCATTTTAACATAACCTTTCTATTCCTTTCAGGGATCCTCATTTTTTTGGTGAGGAAGATCAGCAGCTGTGTCGACAGGCAACAGGTAACGGCATGCTTTTCTGTTAGTACTGTAGACCTTGGTCTGGTGCTCTTTTTTAGTTTAACACAGTATTTTCATTTGCCGAAGTGTAAAAAGCTTGTTCCAGGAGAAACAAACTTTAGTGAGTTCTGCAAAATGATTCCCACCATTGCACACTCTGTCAGCCTCCAGTGTGCCCTTTTTTTGTCCTTTAACTGAAGAAAGTCGGTATCAGAACATATGAGATAAGTGAGATCCTCATTTTGCCTGCTTATTTCAAGATACAACATTTTCACAAACTGCTGTAGGATAACCTTGCTATTTGTCTTTTCCAACACTTCTACATTCATCCATATTTCCTTGTCTGCTTCTTTCCAGGTGAAAAGTACCTGAAATGGGTGAAAGATTTTGTTTCCAAAAACAAAAGCATGTGCGTTCACCTGAAGAAGCCAAGTGGTGCTGACCTGTGGATAGAAGAGCTTGAGAACACCAAATACAACGGGGATGATGATGAAGTTAACGCCTGGGGAAAATTCTACCTTCCCGAGATTGTAAAAATGCAGGTTATTGGTGTGGTAAAGGGCACCTCATGTCCATGTGACGAGCTTGTGCTGATGACGCGTGAGGACAAAAAGCTGTACGGCTATGACGGAGAGGAGCTGCATCTGGTGGCTTCCAGTTTCCTGGAACTATGTGACAAAACGATAGAATATCCAGCATCCAAGCGCTACTACAATGGAGAGGCCTTCAAAGATATGGTGAGAAGTTAGACTGCTAAGAATAAGACTGGGGATGCCTAGTGTTAGAGATCAATCACCTGAGCTTTTCTTTGTATTGTTGTGTGTTCTGTTTAGACTGAGGAGGACTGGAAAAAAGTTAAGATGAGTGATGTGGGGAGGAAACTGCAGGAAGAACATAAAAAGCTGGTAAATGAAACCCAGTCAGCGTTCGTAAGCCTAATATCATAGGTGGGTATTGGAGCTGAGTATCATCACTGATTTCTAGAACCTGTTCAATTCCAATTCACAAGGTCCCAATTAGATTCCATTTAATTCTTACTCAGAGAGTCAGAAACATTATAATTCTGATCATTTATCAGTACTGACACTTGTGAAACTTCATCAGAGGTGTGAGCATCACAGCAGATGCTTTTGTGTCAAAGTAACTGAGGATAAAACACAAAACCATGAAGCAGATTTTCCTGGCCTAGCTTTTTACAGTAGATAACCTTAAAAATATTATTCTGCAGTAGAACAAAAGCAGACGAGAACCACGACTCAACAAATGTACATTGGCTGATGCTGCTGAAGTGATTCAGAGGTTTTAATAAGAGGTTTTAATAGAGACACAGCAGAGCATTTTGCAGTTTCACTTAATTTGAAAAAAATAAATAAAATTTGGTATTGAACAGCAGAAATGAGGCTGTCTTGTCGGAAGTCATTAAAAAAAATGGCTGTAAACAACGGTAGACTGCTTCATAACAAGCAAGCGAATAATGCCAAAAACAGAGATTTGAGATGGGAAACGGTGTTCTTAAAGTACACTGAGAGAGGCAGAGAGCTGTGCTGTGTTGTTTTTCTGTGTGTGTTTTAATGGTGGTGGAAGCAAACCAGCAAAAGTAAGAGGGAATTCATGACAATGTTTATGTCAAGCGAAATGTGTCTTCTTTTGCTGCTGGTTTGGTTAGAGAGAGACAAAACGTGCAGCTTCAGGATCTGAGCAGCTTTCAGCACCAACGGCATCACAGCTCAGACTTGGATTCAGGATTAAGCCCTTTATGTTTGACTGTAGTGATTGTAGCTCTGTCCTTGTTATTAATCGCTTTAGTCAAACACAGCTATTGTTTGCTGGGATGTGTATATCCTTGACAGTTTGTATCTCAGAGTTATCAAAGACACTGTGGATAATCATCAAGAGATTGTTGTCCTCTTAATAATGACCTATTTGATTGTTTGTTTTTTCCTTCTTCTTACAGATTCTGGTATTTGGCCAAAAGAGAGCTTCACAATTCTTGGCTTCACCTGTGGTAGAAAAATGACTAAAGTTATGCAACACTCTCTAAAATTAAAGCTATGCAACGCTTTAACATGAATGGCGAAGGAGTGCATCTCTTTCACTGTCTCTTCCTGTCCTCTTCTCAGTCTTTGTTGTGGCACCTCTGCTATGTGTTATAGAAAGCACTTGGAATCATGTTCAATACAAAAACACCAAACTCGTGGGATTGCCCTAGCAAGCAGTTGGTAAAAACTAATTAAAACTGATATATATCAGCTTCACTTTCTAGCTGCAAAAGCACGTTTCTGCAAAAGCATGCAGTTTCCTGTCAGCACTTTTTGGCACAGAGTGTACTCAGAGTTAGGCCTTTCTTATATAAAGCAATATAATCAGCATATAAACATTTAAGATGATAAATTTAAAGCTCAACAGTAACTGCTATAAATATTATAGCTACACATGTAGTGCTTTTGCTTAAGTAAATTATATTTGGGATCATAATAAGAAAACATGTGTTTTTATTTTCTGTGTACCCTGGGTACAGACCAGTATAAATATGGGATTCTTCCCAATAAATGCTGTCTGATAATGCTTCATATTGCATTAAACACTAGATATGTAAGCAAACAAACAAAAACCCATAGAAGCCAGTTTTAATTATTAAATGTGACAATTACATGGAGATGGAAAGTAAACATGCTTATACACGTCTCTGTGATTACAGAAAATCCACACAGATGCTGTCAGAGCAGAGAATCTTTGATTTATCAGAATGATGAATGCAAATGATTTCATGAAATCTCACTCTTGTTCTGGGTTGTAAAATTCACCTGTCCAGTTAAACCGAATCCTTTGCAACACGGTTCTAAGAACCCTACCAACCTCATCCTCAGCTCTCTGCCTGTTATCCTTTTCAGCTGAGTATTCATCCACATGTGTTTCAACTTCTCTCTCATTTTCAAGCAAATTGCTCAGGCTCTCAGCTTCAGCACAGTTACCATATGGCCACTCTCTGAGGTCTTCTGTGTTCAAGCCAAACAAATTCTTACATGATCTGCAAGGCTTCATTCTGGCACCATCACGGAGACAAAAAGCCTCACACCTGATATTTCCAGGTACTTCAATTGTTCCATCAAAGTAATCTTTCTGGACTGTGTTTGGATAATAGGTCATCACCGCACCAGATACATATTTATGCCATTTGCTAAGACAGGAGGCAGCAATCATAATTTTCCCAGCGTTAGGACCTTTGGTGGACATGGAGACTCCGCAGTACCTTTCTGATTTGTTGGTTTGGGATTTTTGAGAAATGCAGATGGTGGACGAGACGAAAGCTGTTTTTTTATTATTCTCTTCTAAGTCCAAGTCTGTGAGGAGATCTTGCAGACTCTGCTTTATTTGCTCTTCATTCTCTGAGTTATTTTGCAGGACGATCTGAAAACAGTTACAGATCTGGTCAAAGTGTTGCACCTGATTATATAGTTGTTTTTCATAGAAAGTTGATCAACATGTTTGTTTCGCTGCTTGACTTATTTAACTATGCAGGACCATTGGATGCTTTTGGTTTAGACATTTTAAGATAGGGGGTGAAACATGTCACAAAAATCTATTTAATTTTAAATCAATAAGCAAAAATCCATCTTTGTTCTCACTAATTTATAATTAAATTTGCTAATTGACCTTTTTTTTTTCTATTTTGCTATGCCGGGCTGTCAAAACACGCTGAATTTAGAGTCTTTGAGCTGACTTAACAGATCCAGCAGCTACACAGTGACAGCATCATATACGCCTTGAAGACTGTAAGTATCTCCAATAATGAGTCTGTAAGACATTATTTAGAACTAACAAATTCTGAAGCAAGTCTCCAGCTCTCCTGCAGTCTCTGTGTTTGGTGGAGAAGTATAGCTAGAAGCATATGTTGAAGTATAAGGTACAGTATGGATTTTCTTTGGATTTCTCAGTAAAAAAGCACTTTGCATTATACTTTCCTAAAAACTGGAAGTTTGTCAGATTGACTGAAAATGTGAGAAGAGTTATCTTACCATGTCGAGCACACAGGAGAAGGGACTTCGCCTGGGAAGCTGAGTCGAATACAACTTTAAAGGCCTGGGATATCTTCTCATTAAAGAACCCAAAACAAAAGGATTAGGGAAGATTTCTTCTGGAGAAAAGGGGATGTTGTTGATTTTGCCCAGAAACAACATGCTGTGAAGGATCTGTTGAGTGAAAACATATTTGCTTATTGTTAGTAGTGATAAACAGGACTGTCTTAAAAGTGTCAAAGGTAACACACCTCATCCACCAAGTGTTGACTTCCCGGAGTCATGTAAGAGCCCCGAACCATCCTCTTGGTAATCTTGTAGGCATTAGTTTTGAACCTCCTTTGAGAAATTGTTGTCTTCTAAAATGATAATGATCGAGCAGTTAGGGATTTAAAGACACAGGAGATCTGATAACTTTGGCTACAGCAGAGTCTGCAGACATACCTATTTTGCTCTTGGTCGGCCTATTTTAAACATGAGAGAAAACATAGTTAGTGAAATGTTGATAACATACAATGACTATCATTGGTGGCTGAAAAGATGCCAGGTAACAAGTGAAAAGCTGCTACTTACCATCGCCACAGTCTAAGAATGAAACAGGAAACACTGAGCGAGTTGCCTCCATCTTAAAGCTGTTGATCATGTGATTTAAAGGAAAGCCACACCCAGCTCTTTCCTGGAATTTTACTCGACTGTAGAAAACTGCTCCATTTGCCCCGCCCACCCATGATCTTTAATATCTGCCAAAAACAACCTTTTGGTTGTCAGTAACCAGCCGATCGTTTTCGCGATTAAAAAATGACTTTGTGCGGCGGCGTTCCCACCGCGAGCAGAACTCCGGCTCAAAAACCGCTGTTTTTGAACACTTTTATTTACTTAAGCACTTTAATGAGCTTACTTTGAAACAAAGTGCGATTGAATGATTATTGTTATGTGTTGCCTTGAATTCGGCTATGCTGTCTGTTAGACAGCTGTTTTTCTTTATTGTTGTTTTTGTATTGTTTGTAGCGAACGCTACTGGAATGTATAGATTAAGCTACGTAGCCAAGATAATTAATAATTTAACTGTTGTACATTGGTTGATGATGATTTGCATTGTTACATAGGCTTGCAGAAAAATATATTTGTTTACCGGTAAACTGAATCGAACTTGATGTGCTAATGGACGTTTTTCTGACCTACAGGTCAGGTTTTGTTCCCTCCCTTTGAATTGATCTTCTTCATATTGAAGTGGCGAGCCGGTAGGACCATTCTTTGTTTCCCCTCTTTCCCCCACTTAGCCGTCTTTGGATTACGGACATATTTCCCCATTTGTATGAAGCTGGACTCTAAGGAGGAATACCTTAAAAGTGAACTTTAAAAAGAAGAGGACCAAAAAGGACTTTTGCACAGAAAGATCACAGCATTGATTTATTATTTAATTGTGGGCATTTATGTTGTGTGTTGTGTTAATTATTTTGTTCCATTTCCCCTTTCCTCCATTTATTCAATATATTTTTGGTACAAGATATTGCAGTCTTTGGTCTCATCATTCACACCATCTCGGCTCCATAAAGAACTATTTCTTCTGCGCATCAGTCAGTAAACTCATCCATTGAAATAAACTAGTCCTTAAATAACTTTGAGTTACACAGTGGCAAATGTAATAGAGAAAGACACAGGGCCACCTGAAATCTGTCGTCCTATCTGATTCAAAACCAACATGTAGGAGAATCTGGAATCTTTGATTTTGAGTTAAAAATAAAATATGGGTAAAATGCAGAAATGTTTTTACTAACATGTACTAACAGAGACTTGGAGGAGAGAGACCTAATGTTTAATAATCCACATTTCACTGTTTTACTCTTTGGTTCAGATGTGGATACTGTATTGTTCTTTCTTTGTGATTGTTTATGTTTAAGTTGTTTGTTGCTGGTTTTTAGTTTGTTTTTTGTCTGTTTGGGAGCTGACACAGTCTCTATGGAGATGGGTTTTTGGGGGGTAGCAGGAGGAGAGAAGCTGCAGAGAGGCGTGTAAGACTGCAACTCTGCTTCCTGGTCCCAACTCTGGATAGTCATATTTTGGGGGGTTTAATAAACTACTACTGCATGATGTAAAGCTGAAGTATGACACAGCTTTATGAACCTCCTGTTATCCTGGTAGACGAGTACAGCAATAAATCTTTTACTTGAACATCTTCTGGCTCCAATAAGCTTTGAAATGTGACCATGAAGTTAGAGACACACTGACTGAAACCCACAGCTGTGACTGTGGATCACATCCACACACAGTGTAGCTGCTGTCTCTGTGTGAGGTCTGTGTATATATGTATATATTTATGCTTATATTCATGTTCTCTTATTCCCCTTTATTTGATATCCTAATTCTGTGCTGTGTAAAAGTTTGTCGGTGTTCTGCTGCTACAAACTGGATTTCCTGGAGGATAAACATGAGGGATTCATAAAGTTCTATCTCTCTGTTAAAATCCCCCAAAATAAATGAAATGTGAATTTCAGGCAGACGTGTTTTTAAAAGAGTCTCTTTAATGGAAAAATGTGTTTTTAAAACCAGCCAATAGGAGCGTCTGTGGATATCAGCTGAGGCTGAACTCAGGAACACCATCACATATAAATACACAGAATTAAATCACTAGATAAAAGACGTCATTAAATAAGGATCAAATCAACATGTCAGAGGTCAAAGGTCAGTCAGAAGAGGTGTGGTTAAACACTGGCAGTGCAGCGACCTAATGCAGTTTGGTTACCGCCACGGGAAAAGCCCCGCCCCCTCTGAGCCTCCGCTGTGTCCTCAGCACATCCAGGAGCAGCAGGTCAGAGGGGGCGGGGCCATGTCAGGACTTATTTTAAGTAAAATTTAAAGTGGAGCGACGGCAGGAGTCACACAGCAGTAACCAGCTCTGTCTGCCAGGGTCAAAGGTCAAACAAGTCCTGCAGCTGACCCACACACAGACTTACACTGATCCACAGAGAGTGATGAATCCACACATCACTCGGCTGGAGGAAGCTGGGTTTCCACACCGTCCAATCAGAAACCAGTGTTGACGCTGAGACCCGTCTCTGTAACAGGAAGTCCATGAACAGGCAGACCCTCTGCAGCAGGCTGACCTGTGACCTCTGAGACAGAGGGAGGAGTTTGTGTCAGCAGGGGGCGCTGCAGCATCGCCTGAGAGCTTTAAGAACAACAGCAATAAACAGGAAGTGAAAGTCACACTTCTGTTGGTGTGCGTTATCAGCAGACCCCACCCTCTGCAGGAAGCTGAGATAAGAAGCAGCCAATCACAGAGCAGAGAGCATGTGACTTCCTGTTCCTGCTGTTACTGTGACAACAGCTCCTGGGACAGAGAGCAGCTTTCTAAAGAGGAAAGATGTTGCTGTCACCCCCGGGTGTCATGTGACCCGCCTGATGTACCGATTTAAGACTGTAAGAACAATAATAACAACATGTTTTAGTCAGGTGATCCATGCAGAGCAGATCCATGTGACCAAACACAGCTGGATCACATGTTTCCTCTCCTGGAAACAGAAAGCCTTCATGTATAAAGGCTCATGTACCCACTGAGCCCTGCTCTCAGATCTGTGAGGCTTTAACAAACAACAGTTTAAAGTCATGTTTAGCATCTTCTGTCAGTGTGGAAGGTCACACACTTTCCTGAGTGTTGAACCCTGAACTACTAGCTGTTCATGTCAGCCTGGACATAAATACAGACCTGCCTGCTGTCATAGACCCCAGCACTCACATGTTACTTATAAGTGACTCATATGTATGCATGTATATATTGTGTATATTGTGCTATTTCTTACTTAGTGTGTTGTGTCTTTGTTCCTGTTTGTGCTGCAGCACTGTAACCTAAATAATTTCCCCTGGGGATCAAAAAAGTATTCTGATTGTGATTAAATGAAAGCAGTCAGAGCAGAGGACGGTGATGTAAGGAATGGGATTTTAATCAGCCAGTCTCCTTTAACTCTCAGCATCACAAAGTAATGTGGTAACATCTGGACTGATGTGTTTACTGTCAGCTAGTTTAAATGCTGTAGGCTGCAGCCGCTGCTCTAACACTATAACTGTAACAGGGCTCAGTGCTGCTTCTAACAGTCTGAGCTGCTTCAGGCTTTATTTGTGAGGAGCACAGCAGCTTACAAACACGTGGCTGGGCCTGGACCCAAAGGAGTGTTTGTTAAAGCCTGCAGTGAATCCAGCAGCAGAATGATGGAAATGCAACACAGCAATGATGAAGAGGAGCAGCATTACAGCCAAAGTCCAGTTCATACAGTTAGGTCCATAAATCAAATAAGGGAAAATAAAATGTTGTTGGATGCACCTGTCTGCACCCTTAATGCTCTCTGGTCGCTATGGTAACGCGTAAACATTTCTTTCAAAATAAGACACACGACTACAACACGGGAAAAGACCCAGGGAAACGAAGTTAACGATAAAAACCCTGAAAACCATTGTTGGATTTATATTTTATCATTGTCATTGTTATTGGGGAATATCTAACCATATATGCTCAGAGGTGTAGAACCAATTGTGTAATGATAGTAGTCTTTAAAGACTTTGTGTGACTCCAGAGTGTTCTGGCATTCACACCCACGTCCTGGGATCATGGGAGAGGTGCTACCTTCTTATTGTTTTGTGGTAGGATGTCTGTTTTAGTCTAAGTGCCTTTTGTTTAGATGAACTGCTGGACTTCCAGACCAGCAGGTTTAGGGAAGTCGTTTATGGGGTCACACACACACACACACACACACACACACACACACACACACACACACACACACACACACACACACACACACACCTACATAACATACAGACTGGTACCTTTGTTCACGTGTATGTTAATGAACCTATGTATATTCATGTAACCTCAATAAAAGAGCAGTGTTACGAGGGAACGGACGAGAGCAACTGTGGTCAAGCGAAGGAACGGCATTGGTCCAGGTCTCTCCCGTGCACGAGAAACATAAAGAACTACTCGTGTCTTGGGTGAACCCATTGTGAGATCTAGCCCCACGCTATCATGTGATTTCCTGTGATCAAATGTCCCAGGATGTGAGTGGGCATTAAGACGTCCATGTCCCTCTTCAAGCAACTTAAAGAAGTCCAGACGCTTTTCTTTCCAAGCTCCTTCGACAACATCATTCATAGAACAGCTTCCAGCTTCTTTTGCTCGGCTACAGTTTGGATGGATTTGCATTTAAAGATGCAACAAGACTAAAATGGTTAGGGTCAGGAGGTCAAAGGTCAGAGCTCCTGTGGGTCTGAGGGCGGCCTCACGCTGGAGAAGGATGAAGGAGTCTGACCTGAGCCAGTGTTTGACATGAACACATCAGCACTGCTGTCAGTGAGCCTAACGACAGCCGTTAGCATCATTTCAGTGTTTCAGTCATAAAAACACTTCCTGTCTCTGTGGTGGTTACAGTGACATCATGCAGTTTGTGCTTTGACCTCCAGAGGGCGACAAATCAGCACAGACAGAGAGCTCCATTCAAACTTTGCTGCCATCAGGAATAATGCTTCAAATATAATCATCAGTGTTTGAGCAGTTATGATATCAGGGACAATCTAGACATGTGTGACAATACTGAACATGTCACATGACACACCTCAAACATCATGTGATCCACTCTCAGTCTGCACTTTCATTCATGACTTCAACAGGTTGAAACGAGCTTTGAAGAAACATTCAGTGAAATAAATCTTTCATGGATTCATGTGAGCAGCAGATGAACTTTGTACCAACAACATCTTCAATAACAGAGTCTGAATGAAGCTCAGGTGTTGATGCTGCTCACTGATTGGACGCTTGCTTTCAGCTCTGCTCTCAGTCTTTACTGCACAGGTGAAGGTAGAAAGTGTGACTGGATCTATAGACTGGAAACAGAGAAACATGCTGAACATTTGAAGCTTTGCAGCAGAAATGTTCATGTTACAAATACAGCAGAGCTGATCTGGGATCAGTGTGTTCACACCTGCAGCTACAACAAGGTTTCATGTCTCCACACGTCAGCATGTGAACTTTACTCTGACTCAGTCTGAGCAGTCAGACGGCATATTTTTAAAGTTAACACATCAGCACACACAGAGCTGAGCCCCTCCCACCTGTGCTGAGTTTCAGGTGGAGCCCCGCCTCCTTCCAGGAAGCAGCTCACCTGTGTGTCCGTGTTTAGTGTCCAGGTGTGGAGTGGAGCTTGTTGTTGGTGTGAAGAAACTGTAAGTTTGCTTTGTTTCCTCCTTTAACAGTTTGTCTTTAGGAACTTTACTGTTTGTTCAGCTCGTGTTTGATTTCTTCACACAACAAACTGTGTGTGTTTGTATTTCCGGTCTCTCCATTAAAGTCAGTGTGTAATGTTTCCTGGCTAACATCAGCTGTGTGCAGCTTAGTTCAGCACAAATCTGCCGCTCCATAGTTCACGGTAACGGACTCACAGCTGGACCAACGAGGCCGAGTGTGTCCGCCACTCTGAGCTACGTTCGTGTTTGTGTACTTGTAGTTTGTACTTTGAGTTCACTCAGAGCCCACAGAGGACGCAGCGTACGTGATGACGTCACAGCCCTTTACCTCCTTTACTGTCACTGTGATTAATATTTACACACGAGACACCTGCAGAGCTCTGACGCTAAGCTAGCACACAGCATGCTAACGCTAAGCTAACGCTAAGCTAACGCTAAGCTAGCCAAGAACCCAGAGTGAGTTAAAGCTGAGTAAACACTGACCCCAGACCAGCACCGTGATAAAGTGAGCTGCTGCTGCTGAACTTGAACAGGTAACAAAGTGATGAGCAGTCAGGCTGCAGGTTTCTACCTGTTCATGTTTCTACAGTAGAATCACTTTGAAGTGTCTTTGTGCTGTTTCATCTTTGATTTGTGTTCATAAACTAGAGCTGGGCGATAGAACGATAACGATATGTATCGCGATATAACTTTTACTCGATAGAGAAATTAAGCTATCGCGATAGACCTCGCCGCTCTTGTCCTCAAAAAAAAAAAAAAAAAAAAAAAGGTCAGCCAATCCAAATTAAGTAGCGCAGAGCCGAACCAATCACAGCCGCAGCGTCACGTCGCGTGACTTGTTACCGTATAGCACAAGTGCCAAGCCACACGTGTGTTTGTTTGGGAAGCAGCCAGCGGGTAATGGAGGAAATGAGTGTGCCGACTAGAAAAATCAACCGAGCGTGACCGAAGAGAAAACAGATGATGGTTCCAATGCCGGAGAGATTGTCGAACAGAAGAGCCATAGAAGCTCCGTAGTGTGAAGGTATTTCGGCTATAAGTCTGACAAAAAACAGTAGCGTGCACTGTAAATTGTGCCGAAAGCAAGTCTGGAAATACAATAAACTGGTGCATGCGTCACACTGTGCGCCACGTTATTGTTTCGGTGCAATGAATTTCTACAATACTGTTAATTCTACTCTCTGCAGTGTTTAAATGCTTACATATACACACAGTTACTGTCCGTCCACACATACGACTCGGTTCTGCTTCTATGCCCCAGCTTTGTTTACTTTTTCCCACCGAGGCTTCTAGACTTCTGATTGGCCAACATTTCTGCACGGTTAGGAATCTAGCTCCACCTGCTGCTTTGGCATGTTCATAGCAGCGTTTTCCTTCATTTCTGCCTTTATGTGTGGACGGGATTATTTTTTAAAACGAAAACGGAAAATCTCCGTTTTCAAAAACACCCGTGTACGTGTGGACGTAGCCTCAGTCTCTGACTGGAAGCGCTAATTCGTCATTCGGCTTTTGTCAGACTAAAGTAACTGTTAAAACTGTTTGAAAAGCTCAGCTATACAACAAGGAGAGATTGAGAATTTCCTTTTAGTTCTCAGTTTATTTGATACTGACAAAAGTTAGTCAGTTTTGTCTGTTCTTCTGTAAAACAAACTAAGATTTATTTTTAGAATTAATATTTTGTTTCTAAGTGGAATCGACAATTTAGTCTGTTTCGTTTGTTCTATTTTGAAACTTAAACGCTTTAGCGGCTGCCTTTTGTGTAGTTTGCAATATTTGCCTTTATTTATCTGAAAAAGTCTCATGTTCCTTAAGTACATCTACCCTGTTGAACTTATTATGGGAAATAAATATTTAAATAAAAACAAGCTGCTGATTATTTCACATTTTACTTGTGAGCAACGGCACATTTAAATCTTACAAATATAGTTATTTGGCTGATATCGTGATAGATATCGTTATCGCCTGAAATGAAAAAAACATATCGTGATATGAAAAAATCTCATATCGCCCAGCTCTATCATAAACACTCAGAGAAACATCACGTGACCTCATCAGGATCTGTGTTGGTGTGTGGGGCTGTACCTCAGCTTTATGTTGTTACATGCTCATTTGTTCATTTTACACAGTAACATCAAAGTAATGTTATGAGGAGTAATGAAGTAACGTACTCCATTACTTTTAATCAAAGTGTTCTGTGTAATATGTGTAATAATGACTGTTTTGAGTAATGACCAACACTGATCACAACAAAGAGGAAATGCCTCCAACATGCACAAACATTTGAGCCACAACATGCAGTTAATGTGCACAAATGTCTTTGATATGCTGCTCAGTGATGGTGGTGACTGTCAGAGCAGAGCTACTGAGAATCAATAAGTAATATCAATGATGGGATCAGAATCACTAAATTCTTCTCATCCCTGTCAGTATCATACATGTGCTGTATAATGTGATAAATGTAGAGGTGCTGGCTGTTCTCTCACTCTGCTGTTTAGCTGTAAAGGACGCCTCCCTGCCTTTGTCTCATTCATGACCTTTAATAGTCTCTTCTAACATGCAGAGATCTGTATGATCTGTTTCATAGAGTCTAACCAGCCTGTACAGGTAACAACAACAGTCACTGCATCACTGACACACAAACGTCATCTCTGTCAATAACAACATTCATACATGGAATAAAAACACATCAGTGGATCATTGCTGGAGCTGATGTTTGTGCTCCTGGTGCAAAGGCTCTCAGTTTCCTCCTTGAAATAACATCAGTGGTGGGTCAGCGACATGCTTTCTTTCCCTCTCAGGTTTAAATATCTGGGACTCTCCACCGTTTGGTTTTAGAGCTGAAGAAGCTTCTCAGATGAAACGTCTTCCAGAAACTTAAAGACGTCTCTTTTCTCTCCAAGCTCCTTAGATCACATGACCTGGATGACTGAACCTACAGACATATTGACCTGGTTTCATGGTCACATGACAGGTCAGAGGTCAGCGACTGTAACTCAGTTCCTCCTGTTAATGTGAACTCACTGAGTGTTTGTGGTTTACCTCTCAGACTGACTGAAGATGATGATGGAGGAAGAGGAGGACAGAGCAGAGTCTGCAGGGTCCAGCTGTCCGTCTGTGAGGAGTGACCGGTCCAAAGGTCATAATCCAAACTTCAGTGGTGAACCTGGAGCAACGAGGTCAGAGAGCTGAACTCACTGAGTAACAGAAATAATTCTGCACTGACATTATAATCAGTGTTGACTCTGGTTGATTGTCTGACTGTGTTTGTGAGCTGAGAGGAAATGAAAATGAGATTGTAACAAAAATCAGTTTTGTCCAGTTTTCCTGTAAAAAGCTGAACTCTAATCTAAGAGGATGTTACTGACAGGAAACAGCTGCATTATCTGCAGTCTGTGTGATCACAGCTGCTTCAATCATGTTTGTGTCTGCAGAGGTCAGAGGTCACAGTCTGCAGGGTCCAGCTGTCCGTCTGTGAGGAGTGACCGGTCCAAAGGTGACGTTCCAGCCTTCAGTGGTGAACCTGGAGCAACGAGGTCAGAGAGCTGTGATGACTCCTTTACATGTTTGTGTTTCCTGGATAAATATGACCTGAAACATCCTCAGATTGTTACAAAGATTCATTAAAAAGAAAACAATGAAAGAGAAAAGATCCAAATGTTCGACTTGGTCATTTGCTGTTTGAGGACAGTGATGCTCATACAGTGGGGCAAAAAAGTATTTAGTCAGCCACCGATTGTGCAAGTTCCCCCACCTAAAATGATGACAGAGGTCAGTAATTTGCACCAGAGGTACACGTCAACTGTGAGAGACAGAATGTGAAAAAAAAAAAAAATCCATGAATCCACATGGTAGGATTTGTAAAGAATTTATTCGTAAATCAGGGTGGAAAATAAGTATTTGGTCAATAACAAAAATACAACTCAATACTTTGTAACATAACCTTTGTTGGCAATAACAGAGGTCAAACGTTTACTATAGGTCTTTACCAGGTTTGCACACACAGTAGCTGGTATTTTGGCCCATTCCTCCATGCAGATCTTCTCGAGAGCAGTGATGTTTTGGGGCTGTCGCCGAGCAACACGGACTTTCAACTCCCGCCACAGATTTTCTATGGGGTTGAGGTCTGGAGACTGGCTAGGCCACTCCAGGACTTTCAAATGCTTCTTACGGAGCCACTCCTTTGTTGCCCGGGCGGTGTGTTTTGGATCATCATCATGTTGGAAGACCCAGCCTCGTTTCATCTTCAAAGTTCTCACTGATGGAAGGAGGTTTTGGCTCAAAATCTCACGATACATGGCCCCATTCATTCTGTCCTTAACACGGATCAGTCGTCCTGTCCCCTTGGCAGAAAAACAGCCCCATAGCATGATGTTTCCACCCCCATGCTTCACAGTAGGTATGGTGTTCTTGGGATGCAACTCAGTATTCTTCTTCCTCCAAACACGACGAGTTGAGTTTATACCAAAAAGTTCTACTTTGGTTTCATCTGACCACATGACATTCTCCCAATCCTCTGCTGTATCATCCATGTGCTCTCTGGCAAACTTCAGACGGGCCTGGACATGCACTGGCTTCAGCAGCGGAACACGTCTGGCACTGCGGGATTTGATTCCCTGCCGTTGTAGTGTGTTACTGATGGTGACCTTTGTTACTTTGGTCCCAGCTCTCTGCAGGTCATTCACCAGGTCCCCCCGTGTGGTTCTGGGATCTTTGCTCACCGTTCTCATGATCATTTTGACCCCACGGGATGAGATCTTGCGTGGAGCCCCAGATCGAGGGAGATTATCAGTGGTCTTGTATGTCTTCCATTTTCTGATGATTGCTCCCACAGTTGATTTTTCCACACCAAGCTGCTTGCCTATTGTAGATTCACTCTTCCCAGTCTGGTGCAGGTCTACAATACTTTTCCTGGTGACCTTCGAAAGCTCGTTGGTCTTGGCCATGGCGGAGTTTGGAGTCTGACTGTTTGAGGCTGTGGACAGGTGTCTTTTATACAGATGATGAGTTCAAACAGGTGCCATTCATACAGGTAACGAGTGGGGGACAGAAAAGCTTCTTACAGAAGTCGTTACAGGTCTGTGAGAGCCAGAGATTTTCCTTGTTTGAGGTGACCAAATACTTATTTTCCACCCTGATTTACGAATAAATTCTTTACAAATCCTACCATGTGGATTCATGGATTTTTTTTCCACATTCTGTCTCTCACAGTTGAAGTGTACCTCTGGTGCAAATTACTGACCTCTGTCATCATTTTAAGTGGGGGAACTTGCACAATCGGTGGCTGACTAAATACTTTTTTGCCCCACTGTATCTGTGGGGAAAGTGTGACCTGAGTGGGTTCATGTTTGTCTTTAAAGAACAGAGCTGCTCTGATTCTCTTTGTGTCTGATCTGTTAAACAGTCTGAGAGGTCACACAGAGACCCAGCAGCTAAAGCCTGGATCATACTGGCTGCTGTTACTCCATCAGGACAACACTGAACCACAGTGGTGTGGATGTAGTGGATAAATCCCACCATACTGATGCTCAGAGTTAACCACAGGGAACAAAACCAGATGTTACCTTCAGATTGTGACCTTTGGAGTGGACGATGCAGATTTCAATAGAGAATAAATGTTGTTGTTTTTCAGCTGTGAAGAAAGAATCTAATTTTCTGAACTTAAGAATTTATGATGCTGGAAACAACATGGAGACTATAACACAACATTTCCACTGTGTTCATAGAATGAATGTAAAACTGTCAGACATTCATTAAATATGCAAAATGTCTACAGAAGCATCAGAGGGTCAGACGTGAAGCACTCAGTGATTTTGATCAAATGACTCATCAGTTATTGATCTGTACTACACTGATCTACCACGTTAGTAAAGCTGGTGTTCTGGTGGTGGAGGGAGACTCGGATCATGTTCTGGTTTTGGAGCAGTGATCTGCTGATGGTTCAGTTTGATGAGCTTCTTCAAAATCATCCCTGACATCACCACTGAAAGGACGTCCATGAAAACAGACTGAAAATTACTGATATGTTCACAATCTGAGAGTTTAAAACTTGACAGACTTGATTCAGATGAAGTTATTTGAGCAGAAACTCCTGGATCTTTATCCTGTGTTGATCTAATCCTTCATGGTTCCTCCACAGAGTGGACCAGCAGAGCTCAGAGGTTCCCAGTGGTCAGTCTGCCCAGCAGCATCAAACACAGCTGGACTCCATATTTATGGTCTGTACATGTACAACAACTACTTTAATATTAATAATGATGCATTTATTTATAGGTCACTTTCAGAACACCAAGGACTTTGAAACAAACTTTGAAATCAGACGGTGCAAATGTGATCACAGGGAAACGTTTTAAACATCGAGGCTTTAAACAGAAACCAAAGTGAAACAGTTTGTAGTCGAGATCAGTGGGGATGAAGCTGAATAACTGTTTCTTCAATATCTTTGAGCAATAAATGACAAATATGATGGAAATTAGCAGCATTAGCACTTAATAATGATGTTAGTCGACACTCGGCTGTATTGAGACGACCACATTAGGTGGTCCTCAACTGTAATGGAAACCAGTGGATCCAGTCCAGTCGTGGCGACCTGTGGTGAGTCGATCTGAGCAGCTACTAATGGAAACAGGGCCATAGATGTGTTTGTGCTTAATAACAGTGAATCACATGAGTTTTACATTACAGTTAAAATCTCATGTTGTTTGTTAAAGTGTCCAGTTCAGGGTGTGTTACTAAAACACTTTCCAAAGACCCAGCCCCCATAAAAAGCAGCCAAACAGCTTCTAAGAGTTACACACCCACACATATCTATCAGGTTAACTCTGGTCTAACACACTTGGATTTAGCTTGAAGAATGTTCCTGTACGAGGACTGAAAATGATTTAATAAGCAGCTAATGTCCAAAGAACAACTTTGACACACCTTCATAAAACCTGTAGAGCAAAGAAAAACCAGCTGAAAGTCTGGCTGCTCTTATGAAAAGTACAGAGAAATTATGGGTCGCTCAACACTTGTGCACAATATAGGAGTTTAAATAAATCAAAAGAATAACTCAAAGTCCTACAATCATACTGATAAAGTCATCTACAGCTAACTATCCAAGTGGATTTGTTTAAGACAGCTCCATCTGCTGGTGGCCCTCTGCAGGTGCATGAAAGGGGCGTGTTTATATTGAAAGTAGTAGAGAAAGTAAACCCCACGGGAAGGAGGAGGACTCTCAGCAGCTTCCAGCTCATATTCAGACATTTGACTTCTCACTGAAAGCAGCAAGTTTGAGTGTCTGTACCTTAGTTAGAAGAGATAACATGGTCATAGTAATTAGAGTTGATTGAGCAATGCTGTCCTTGTAATGTAGTTTATGATTTTTATGGACAAGTCCAGTTTTTCTGTAGAGCCTCTCAAGTTGGTGACAGCAGCAGTGGAAGTTCACGTGTAAACCAGAGCAGCAAATCAGGTCCAAATGTGTTGTTCACAGTGAGTGGGATCATCATTGGCTGCTATGTTAACCTCCTGCAGCAGGATGTCTTTGGTCAGAGAATGGATAGATCACTAAGTCATTGTTGAGTTTAGGGAGACAGTAGACAGTTGGAGGAGGTTCAGCCAGTTGACACACAGTAGATAAAATAACTGAAGGCAGGAGCAGACACCTGTATGACTTTCCACCTCTCACATAGATTATTTCCCTGGGCAGCGCCACAGGGCTGGTAGATGTAAACAAAGCTGGAGGAGAGGATTGATTCATCTGAGAAAAGTCACAGAGTTGTGTCTTGATGCTCAATCATCCAGGTACGTAAATCCCAAAAAGCTTGATTCTGTTCATCTGGATGTTTTCAGTGGGAGAAACGTTTCATCATCATCAGGTGACTTCTTCAGTCTCAGCTGACTGCAGGTTTCAATCTTATAAACAGGACATTTGTATGACTGAAACCAGCCCACTGAAGGAACAATGGGCTGGGAGGTCAGTTCATTGATCATTGGTACGCATATTGTCAGCACCATTGATCAATGGTTGTTGATCAATGGTCATGAGTCCAGTTCACAGAGAGCTGGGGAATGGCTGCAATCACAGCATGTAAGATGGTGACAAATGTACCCTTAGGCCCCTCCTCCATTCAGAGATGGTCTTTCCTTTTCACATAAATGGCCTCCTTGACTCCGCCCTCAAACCAGCGTTCACATTTACTCAGGACCTTCTTGATGTGAAGTTCTTCTGCTTCGCTGGCTGCTGTGTCTGTGGGGATGGTGTTTGTTCTGTGTTGTAGTGTCCTGATGACGCCCAGTTTGTGCCCCAGTGGATGATGAGAGTCAAACCTTAAATACTGATCTGTATGTGTAAACAGAGTGAACCTTTAAGACCAGTTGTCTGTACGATCAACTCAGTCACCTGAAACATCTCCAAGTTTCTGGCTTTGATCATCAACCTGTTGGTAGTTCAGCTCTGAACACCAGTGAAATGTTTCTCCCACTGAAATCGCTGCATTCATATGAACAGCATCAACGTTTTCATGGAGTTGTGGACAAAGTCTCAGTTAATCAGATAAAGTCAAACCTATAATTGGTAAAGAGTTCGTGGATGATATGCCCCTTGATGGTAAAGAAGTGGATGTTGTGTGGACTAAAGTTCAGAGTGGTGGCTCATTCATAAAGTATTCTGTTCCAGCTGCTGGAGGACAACATCATCACTTTTGTGAAGAACGAGCTGAAGAAGATCCAGAAGGCTCTGAATCCAAATAAGCCCCAGTGCTTGGAGTTTCAGAGGGAGGATGATGAGCAGAGGAGAAACAGCAGAGAGGCATTTGTGAAGATCACAGTGGACTTCCTGAGGAGAATGAAGCAGGAGGAGCTGGCTGACCGTCTGCAGAGACGTAAGAGGATTTATCTAAAGATTTAAGCTGCTGGATAAATGAGACACTTGTGACACCAGTGTGTTCAGTCATTTCTCAGTGGGTCAGAAATTGTCATCAGCATTTTGTAAAATATGATTGTTAAAGTTGTATTATTATTATTATTCAGAACTTCCAGCTGCAGTTTGTCACCGTAACCTTAAGTCTAAGCTGAAGAAGAAGTTCCAGTGTGTGTTTGAGGGGATCGCTAAAGCAGGAAACCCAACCCTCCTGAATCAGATCTACACAGAGCTCTACATCACAGAGGGAGGGACTGCAGAGGTCAATGAGGAACATGAGGTCAGACAGATTGAAACAGCATCCAGGAAACCACACAGACCAGAAACAACCATCAGACAAGAAGACATCTTTAAACCAATCAGAACAGTGCTGACAAAGGGAGTGGCTGGCATTGGGAAAACAGTCTTAACACAGAAATACAGCCTGGACTGGGCTGAAGACAAAGCCAACCAGGACATCCAGTTCATATTTCCATTCACTTTCAGAGAGCTGAATGTGCTGAAAGAGGAAAAGTTCAGCTTGGTGGGACTTGTTCATCACTTCTTTACTGAAACCAAAGAAGCAGGAATCTGCAGCTTTGAAGACTTCCAGGTTGTGTTCATCTTTGATGGTCTGGATGAGTG